>NC_134549.1:3835945-4460945 GCF_050624435.1 Tenrec ecaudatus
GCTTGCCTTTGCAAGTTCTCTTGTCTCTCGTGTCTTAGAGATCAGTACAGGGTGAACACACGGTCACTACTTAGCTGCCGTTGCGCTCCATGCTCACCTCTTTCACGAAATCTGGCAGCAGAAGCCCCATGGACTTATCGTGAGAGCCCACTTTTCAAGGAGCCATGTGGAGACCAGCACCAAAGCAGAGATAATTTGCCCTTCACCGACTTTACCTTTGCCCTATGTGGCTTGGGTCGCACTTTGTCTCTTCTGAGATGGTGGTAGATTTGTCCATTGTGTACAATGAAAAAGGTTGGAATTGTGAGCCTCGGCAGCGCTGGGCATGCAGGTGTTCCAGATGCGCTCCGAACATTTGACTGAAACTCCCTTTCTGCACAAGTTTCTGTGACATCGTTTCTCAAGAGTTGCCCGGCCATCACACTCTTGCAGCTTCGAGAACGTCCCTTCCCCTTGTCTCGGTTACATTACTTCGCTCCCGTCCACATTGTTCACAGCTCCAAGTACATCTCCAGGAGATTCATGACTATCATCTTGGTGTATGGCGTGCCGCTAGTAAATGTGGCCTCCAAGAGTTTTACTTCTCTCAATTCAAACCTTAACTCATCCACCAGTTTGCAGGTGAAGCAAAACACTGAATTCTGCTATCCAAGGGTTATCGTTCTGTGTTTTCCCACCGCGAGTCCCTTGTCATTTCTTGTGTCACCGAGCTATTATTTGTGCATATGGTTAAGAAAATGATCATTTCCCGTGTTCAGATATTATGGGAAAATTTGTATTTAAAAGATTGTCCGCGTAATAATCCCATGAAACAATGGAGCTGTTTCTCACCACAACTTCCCAGAGTTAGATCGTTACCCTTTATCCCACACTGTCCAGTAAGCACAGGTGGGGTTAACTGAAGGGAAGACAGACACAGGCTTTGGTCAGCGTAAGTTTTCAGGTTCTCAGGTCTCTCGCTTTGGTGCAGGTGCCTTTGCCTCCTAGCTGCTGGGTGTGGATGCTTTAGACAGTTATACGTCTATTGCTTCCGAGGATCACACCTTCCAAGACATCTCAGCTCAGAAGGCCGAAGCCTTGACCGTGATTTCACTTTTGGTGCTCGACAGCTGTGTGGAGACGAGGGCCACATAGGACCCTCTTTCCCTTTCACGGACATGGCCTTTCCATTCCATCCCTCTCATTCAACCTCTTTTGTGAGATGCTGGACCCACGTTTGGGATTGGCAAAGGCATATGTGGGAATATTGGAATTATGATCCTAACCAGCCTTGCTACAGAAGTTTCCCTGATGTGAACTTGCTACTGAATTACAACACTGTTATACACGAGTTTCCTGGACGTTCACATCAAGTGCACAGATGAACACATTTATGTAGCAACGAGAAACTCCCTTCCCTCAAGCGTTTAGCTTTTTGACGACCTGCAGCTCAATATTTGTCTCCACCTTCAACCTTGCCAGTACAGCATATTTGACTTCGTTTCAAACACCTTACAGAGGAAGGCCCGTGTTTCACCACACGTTTCAGGAGAGAAAATGCTTTCACTTCAGTTCACTGGTCCCTCGAGTACTTTCTTTTAGGTGAGCGTCGAATTTCCACCATTTGGATCAGGAGTATAAATAAAGATAGAAACCTACTGTTTTTGTGGCCTTCTGCTAAGGAATCGGACCTTGAACGTTTTCGCTTATCTCAATTCAGACCTTCCCGACTTCACTTGCCTGTCGGTGACGGGAAAACGTGAATCCTTCAAGTCCTTGCGTGGCCTTCTTGGATTCCTCACCGCCAGTTACTTACGTTGCTACATCATGAGTCACTGCAAATGTTTTGCGGCGTTCAGATGTCAGGATTTTTCCCATCTTCATTAGGTTATCGGGATCTTTCAATCCTGCCAATTCTCGTATGTCTGAGTTACATTCTGGAACATAGCGGGATGCATTTGGCTATTTTCACCCACAAGCTGCTCACGGAGGTGGTTGGCTTCTCCCAAAGCCCCATTACTCACAAGTGAGCTTAATGAAGGACTGAGGGATATGCCTTGGTTGGCTTGCCTTTGCAAGTTCTCTTGTCTCTCGTGTCTTAGAGATCAGTACAGGGTGAACACACGGTCACTACTTAGCTGCCGTTGCGCTCCATGCTCACCTCTTTCACGAAATCTGGCAGCAGAAGCCCCATGGACTTATCGTGAGAGCCCACTTTTCAAGGAGCCATGTGGAGACCAGCACCAAAGCAGAGATAATTTGCCCTTCACCGACTTTACCTTTGCCCTATGTGGCTTGGGTCGCACTTTGTCTCTTCTGAGATGGTGGTAGATTTGTCCATTGTGTACAATGAAAAAGGTTGGAATTGTGAGCCTCGGCAGCGCTGGGCATGCAGGTGTTCCAGATGCGCTCCGAACATTTGACTGAAACTCCCTTTCTGCACAAGTTTCTGTGACATCGTTTCTCAAGAGTTGCCCGGCCATCACACTCTTGCAGCTTCGAGAACGTCCCTTCCCCTTGTCTCGGTTACATTACTTCGCTCCCGTCCACATTGTTCACAGCTCCAAGTACATCTCCAGGAGATTCATGACTATCATCTTGGTGTATGGCGTGCCGCTAGTAAATGTGGCCTCCAAGAGTTTTACTTCTCTCAATTCAAACCTTAACTCATCCACCAGTTTGCAGGTGAAGCAAAACACTGAATTCTGCTATCCAAGGGTTATCGTTCTGTGTTTTCCCACCGCGAGTCCCTTGTCATTTCTTGTGTCACCGAGCTATTATTTGTGCATATGGTTAAGAAAATGATCATTTCCCGTGTTCAGATATTATGGGGAAATTTGTATTTAAAAGATTGTCCGCGTAATAATCCCATGAAACAATGGAGCTGTTTCTCACCACAACTTCCCAGAGTTAGATCGTTACCCTTTATCCCACACTGTCCAGTAAGCACAGGTGGGGTTAACTGAAGGGAAGACAGACACAGGCTTTGGTCAGCGTAAGTTTTCAGGTTCTCAGGTCTCTCGCTTTGGTGCAGGTGCCTTTGCCTCCTAGCTGCTGGGTGTGGATGCTTTAGACAGTTATACGTCTATTGCTTCCGAGGATCACACCTTCCAAGGCATCTCAGCTCAGAAGGCCGAAGCCTTGACCGTGATTTCACTTTTGGTGCTCGACAGCTGTGTGGAGACGAGGGCCACATAGGACCCTCTTTCCCTTTCACGGACATGGCCTTTCCATTCCATCCCTCTCATTCAACCTCTTTTGTGAGATGCTGGACCCACGTTTGGGATTGGCAAAGGCATATGTGGGAATATTGGAATTATGATCCTAACCAGCCTTGCTACAGAAGTTTCCCTGATGTGAACTTGCTACTGAATTACAACACTGTTATACACGAGTTTCCTGGACGTTCACATCAAGTGCACAGATGAACACATTTATGTAGCAACGAGAAACTCCCTTCCCTCAAGCGTTTAGCTTTTTGACGACCTGCAGCTCAATATTTGTCTCCACCTTCAACCTTGCCAGTACAGCATATTTGACTTCGTTTCAAACACCTTACAGAGGAAGGCCCGTGTTTCACCACACGTTTCAGGAGAGAAAATGCTTTCACTTCAGTTCACTGGTCCCTCGAGTACTTTCTTTTAGGTGAGCGTCGAATTTCCACCATTTGGATCAGGAGTATAAATAAAGATAGAAACCTACTGTTTTTGTGGCCTTCTGCTAAGGAATCGGACCTTGAACGTTTTCGCTTATCTCAATTCAGACCTTCCCGACTTCACTTGCCTGTCGGTGACGGGAAAACGTGAATCCTTCAAGTCCTTGCGTGGCCTTCTTGGATTCCTCACCGCCAGTTACTTACGTTGCTACATCATGAGTCACTGCAAATGTTTTGCGGCGTTCAGATGTCAGGATTTTTCCCATCTTCATTAGGTTATCGGGATCTTTCAATCCTGCCAATTCTCGTATGTCTGAGTTACATTCTGGAACATAGCGGGATGCATTTGGCTATTTTCACCCACAAGCTGCTCACGGAGGTGGTTGGCTTCTCCCAAAGCCCCATTACTCACAAGTGAGCTTAATGAAGGACTGAGGGATATGCCTTGGTTGGCTTGCCTTTGCAAGTTCTCTTGTCTCTCGTGTCTTAGAGATCAGTACAGGGTGAACACACGGTCACTACTTAGCTGCCGTTGCGCTCCATGCTCACCTCTTTCACGAAATCTGGCAGCAGAAGCCCCATGGACTTATCGTGAGAGCCCACTTTTCAAGGAGCCATGTGGAGACCAGCACCAAAGCAGAGATAATTTGCCCTTCACCGACTTTACCTTTGCCCTATGTGGCTTGGGTCGCACTTTGTCTCTTCTGAGATGGTGGTAGATTTGTCCATTGTGTACAATGAAAAAGGTTGGAATTGTGAGCCTCGGCAGCGCTGGGCATGCAGGTGTTCCAGATGCGCTCCGAACATTTGACTGAAACTCCCTTTCTGCACAAGTTTCTGTGACATCGTTTCTCAAGAGTTGCCCGGCCATCACACTCTTGCAGCTTCGAGAACGTCCCTTCCCCTTGTCTCGGTTACATTACTTCGCTCCCGTCCACATTGTTCACAGCTCCAAGTACATCTCCAGGAGATTCATGACTATCATCTTGGTGTATGGCGTGCCGCTAGTAAATGTGGCCTCCAAGAGTTTTACTTCTCTCAATTCAAACCTTAACTCATCCACCAGTTTGCAGGTGAAGCAAAACACTGAATTCTGCTATCCAAGGGTTATCGTTCTGTGTTTTCCCACCGCGAGTCCCTTGTCATTTCTTGTGTCACCGAGCTATTATTTGTGCATATGGTTAAGAAAATGATCATTTCCCGTGTTCAGATATTATGGGAAAATTTGTATTTAAAAGATTGTCCGCGTAATAATCCCATGAAACAATGGAGCTGTTTCTCACCACAACTTCCCAGAGTTAGATCGTTACCCTTTATCTCACACTGTCCAGTAAGCACAGGTGGGGTTAACTGAAGGGAAGACAGACACAGGCTTTGGTCAGCGTAAGTTTTCAGGTTCTCAGGTCTCTCGCTTTGGTGCAGGTGCCTTTGCCTCCTAGCTGCTGGGTGTGGATGCTTTAGACAGTTATACGTCTATTGCTTCCGAGGATCACACCTTCCAAGGCATCTCAGCTCAGAAGGCCGAAGCCTTGACCGTGATTTCACTTTTGGTGCTCGACAGCTGTGTGGAGACGAGGGCCACATAGGACCCTCTTTCCCTTTCACGGACATGGCCTTTCCATTCCATCCCTCTCATTCAACCTCTTTTGTGAGATGCTGGACCCACGTTTGGGATTGGCAAAGGCATATGTGGGAATATTGGAATTATGATCCTAACCAGCCTTGCTACAGAAGTTTCCCTGATGTGAACTTGCTACTGAATTACAACACTGTTATACACGAGTTTCCTGGACGTTCACATCAAGTGCACAGATGAACACATTTATGTAGCAACGAGAAACTCCCTTCCCTCAAGCGTTTAGCTTTTTGACGACCTGCAGCTCAATATTTGTCTCCACCTTCAACCTTGCCAGTACAGCATATTTGACTTCGTTTCAAACACCTTACAGAGGAAGGCCCGTGTTTCACCACACGTTTCAGGAGAGAAAATGCTTTCACTTCAGTTCACTGGTCCCTCGAGTACTTTCTTTTAGGTGAGCGTCGAATTTCCACCATTTGGATCAGGAGTATAAATAAAGATAGAAACCTACTGTTTTTGTGGCCTTCTGCTAAGGAATCGGACCTTGAACGTTTTCGCTTATCTCAATTCAGACCTTCCCGACTTCACTTGCCTGTCGGTGACGGGAAAACGTGAATCCTTCAAGTCCTTGCGTGGCCTTCTTGGATTCCTCACCGCCAGTTACTTACGTTGCTACATCATGAGTCACTGCAAATGTTTTGCGGCGTTCAGATGTCAGGATTTTTCCCATCTTCATTAGGTTATCGGGATCTTTCAATCCTGCCAATTCTCGTATGTCTGAGTTACATTCTGGAACATAGCGGGATGCATTTGGCTATTTTCACCCACAAGCTGCTCACGGAGGTGGTTGGCTTCTCCCAAAGCCCCATTACTCACAAGTGAGCTTAATGAAGGACTGAGGGATATGCCTTGGTTGGCTTGCCTTTGCAAGTTCTCTTGTCTCTCGTGTCTTAGAGATCAGTACAGGGTGAACACACGGTCACTACTTAGCTGCCGTTGCGCTCCATGCTCACCTCTTTCACGAAATCTGGCAGCAGAAGCCCCATGGACTTATCGTGAGAGCCCACTTTTCAAGGAGCCATGTGGAGACCAGCACCAAAGCAGAGATAATTTGCCCTTCACCGACTTTACCTTTGCCCTATGTGGCTTGGGTCGCACTTTGTCTCTTCTGAGATGGTGGTAGATTTGTCCATTGTGTACAATGAAAAAGGTTGGAATTGTGAGCCTCGGCAGCGCTGGGCATGCAGGTGTTCCAGATGCGCTCCGAACATTTGACTGAAACTCCCTTTCTGCACAAGTTTCTGTGACATCGTTTCTCAAGAGTTGCCCGGCCATCACACTCTTGCAGCTTCGAGAACGTCCCTTCCCCTTGTCTCGGTTACATTACTTCGCTCCCGTCCACATTGTTCACAGCTCCAAGTACATCTCCAGGAGATTCATGACTATCATCTTGGTGTATGGCGTGCCGCTAGTAAATGTGGCCTCCAAGAGTTTTACTTCTCTCAATTCAAACCTTAACTCATCCACCAGTTTGCAGGTGAAGCAAAACACTGAATTCTGCTATCCAAGGGTTATCGTTCTGTGTTTTCCCACCGCGAGTCCCTTGTCATTTCTTGTGTCACCGAGCTATTATTTGTGCATATGGTTAAGAAAATGATCATTTCCCGTGTTCAGATATTATGGGAAAATTTGTATTTAAAAGATTGTCCGCGTAATAATCCCATGAAACAATGGAGCTGTTTCTCACCACAACTTCCCAGAGTTAGATCGTTACCCTTTATCCCACACTGTCCAGTAAGCACAGGTGGGGTTAACTGAAGGGAAGACAGACACAGGCTTTGGTCAGCGTAAGTTTTCAGGTTCTCAGGTCTCTCGCTTTGGTGCAGGTGCCTTTGCCTCCTAGCTGCTGGGAGTGGATGCTTTAGACAGTTATACGTCTATTGCTTCCGAGGATCACACCTTCCAAGACATCTCAGCTCAGAAGGCCGAAGCCTTGACCGTGATTTCACTTTTGGTGCTCGACAGCTGTGTGGAGACGAGGGCCACATAGGACCCTCTTTCCCTTTCACGGACATGGCCTTTCCATTCCATCCCTCTCATTCAACCTCTTTTGTGAGATGCTGGACCCACGTTTGGGATTGGCAAAGGCATATGTGGGAATATTGGAATTATGATCCTAACCAGCCTTGCTACAGAAGTTTCCCTGATGTGAACTTGCTACTGAATTACAACACTGTTATACACGAGTTTCCTGGACGTTCATATCAAGTGCACAGATGAACACATTTATGTAGCAACGAGAAACTCCCTTCCCTCAAGCGTTTAGCTTTTTGACGACCTGCAGCTCAATATTTGTCTCCACCTTCAACCTTGCCAGTACAGCATATTTGACTTCGTTTCAAACACCTTACAGAGGAAGGCCCGTGTTTCACCACACGTTTCAGGAGAGAAAATGCTTTCACTTCAGTTCACTGGTCCCTCGAGTACTTTCTTTTAGGTGAGCGTCGAATTTCCACCATTTGGATCAGGAGTATAAATAAAGATAGAAACCTACTGTTTTTGTGGCCTTCTGCTAAGGAATCGGACCTTGAACGTTTTCGCTTATCTCAATTCAGACCTTCCCGACTTCACTTGCCTGTCGGTGACGGGAAAACGTGAATCCTTCAAGTCCTTGCGTGGCCTTCTTGGATTCCTCACCGCCAGTTACTTACGTTGCTACATCATGAGTCACTGCAAATGTTTTGCGGCGTTCAGATGTCAGGATTTTTCCCATCTTCATTAGGTTATCGGGATCTTTCAATCCTGCCAATTCTCGTATGTCTGAGTTACATTCTGGAACATAGCGGGATGCATTTGGCTATTTTCACCCACAAGCTGCTCACGGAGGTGGTTGGCTTCTCCCAAAGCCCCATTACTCACAAGTGAGCTTAATGAAGGACTGAGGGATATGCCTTGGTTGGCTTGCCTTTGCAAGTTCTCTTGTCTCTCGTGTCTTAGAGATCAGTACAGGGTGAACACACGGTCACTACTTAGCTGCCGTTGCGCTCCATGCTCACCTCTTTCACGAAATCTGGCAGCAGAAGCCCCATGGACTTATCGTGAGAGCCCACTTTTCAAGGAGCCATGTGGAGACCAGCACCAAAGCAGAGATAATTTGCCCTTCACCGACTTTACCTTTGCCCTATGTGGCTTGGGTCGCACTTTGTCTCTTCTGAGATGGTGGTAGATTTGTCCATTGTGTACAATGAAAAAGGTTGGAATTGTGAGCCTCGGCAGCGCTGGGCATGCAGGTGTTCCAGATGCGCTCCGAACATTTGACTGAAACTCCCTTTCTGCACAAGTTTCTGTGACATCGTTTCTCAAGAGTTGCCCGGCCATCACACTCTTGCAGCTTCGAGAACGTCCCTTCCCCTTGTCTCGGCCACATTACTTCGCTCACATCCACATTGTTCTCAGCCCCAAATCCATCCCCAGGAGATTCATGACTATCATCTTGGTGTATGGCGTGCCTCCAGTAAATGTGGCCTCAAAGAGTTTGACTTCTCTCAATGCCAACCTTAACTCATCAGCCTGTTTGGGTGTGAAGCACAGCAGTGAATCGTGCTATCCAAGGGCTATCGTTCTGTGTTTTCCCACCGCGAGTCCCTTGTCATTTCTTGTGTCACCGAGCTATTATTTGTGCATATGGTTAAGAAAATGATCATTTCCCGTGTTCAGATATTATGGGAAAATTTGTATTTAAAAGATTGTCCGCGTAATAATCCCATGAAACAATGGAGCTGTTTCTCACCACAACTTCCCAGAGTTAGATCGTTACCCTTTATCCCACACTGTCCAGTAAGCACAGGTGGGGTTAACTGAAGGGAAGACAGACACATGCTTTGGTCAGCGTAGGTTTTCAGGTTCTCAGGTCTCTCGCTTTGGTGCAGGTGCCTTTGCCTCCTAGCTGCTGGGTGTGGATGCTTTAGACAGTTATACGTCTATTGCTTCCGAGGATCACACCTTCCAAGACATCTCAGCTCAGAAGGCCCAAGCGTTGACCGTGATTTCACTTTTGGTGCTCGACAGCTGTGTGGAGTAAAAGGCCCCTCGGACCCTCATTTCCTGTTCACCGACATGGCCTCTCCATTCAATCACTCTCATAACAACTGTCTTGTGAGATGCTGGGCGACGTTTGGGACCTGGAAGAGGCATGTGTGAGAATACGGTAATTATGGGCCTAGCCAGCCTTGGTCCAGAAGTTTAAAACATGTAAACTTGCTACTGAATTTCAGGGCATTTATTCACGTGTTTCCTGGATGCATTCATCATAAGTTCAAGATGAACACCTTTACGTAGCATTTTGCATCTCCCTTACTCAGCGTTTAGCTTTCTGACGACCTGCAGCTCAATATTTGTCCCTACCCTCAACCTTGCCAGAGCAGCATATTTGACGTCCTTTCAAACACCTTACAGAGGAAGGCCTGTGTTTCACTACAAGTTCCAGGAGAGAAAATGCTTTCACTTCTGTTCACTGGTCTTTCAAACACTTTCATTTGTGTGAGCGTCACATATTCCACCAGGTGGATTAGGAGTTTAAATGAAGATGGGAACCTACTGTTTTATGGCCTTGAGCGACCTGATGTGACCTCGAATGTTTTCGCTTATCTCAACTCAGCCCTTCCCTACTACACTTGCCGGGGGTGACAGAAAACAGTGAATCCTTCAAGTCCGTGCGTGGCCTTCTTGGTTTCCTCTCTGCCAGTTACCTACGTCGCTTCAAAATGAGTCACTGCCACTGTTTTTCGGCATTCAAATGGCATTATTTTTCTCATCATCACTAGGTTGTCAGGATATTTCAATCCTGCCAATTCTTGTACGTCTTCATTACATTCTACAACGTAGCTGGTTCTAATTGGCTACTTGTCCCCACAAGCTGATCACGGAGGTGGTTGGATTGTCCCCTAAGCGCTCTGACTCACAAATGAGCTTAATGATGGACAGAGGGATATGCCTTGGTTCGCTTGCCTTTGCCATTTCTCTGGTCTCTTGTGTCATAGAGATCAGAACAGGGTGAACACAGGGTCACTCCTTAGCTGCCGTTGAGCTCCGTGCTAAGCTCTTTCACGAAATCTGGCAGCAGAAGCCCCGTGGACTTATCGGCAGAGCCCACTTTCCTCTAGGAGTCAGGTTGAGACCAGCACGAAAGCAGAGATAATTTGCTCTTCACCGCCTTTACCTTTGCCCTACCTGGATTGGTCTCGTCTGTGATGGTGGAAGATCTTGCCATTGTGTACAATGAAAAAGGTGTGAATTGTGAGCTTCGGCAGCCCTGGGCATGCAGGTGTTCCTGATGCGCTCAGAACATTTACTAAAACTGCCTTTCTACACGAGTCTCTGTGACTTTGTTTCTCTAAAGTCTCCCAGAATCGCCCTCTTGTAGCTTTGAGGACATTCCTTCCCCTTGTCTCGGCCACATTACTTCGCTCACATCCACATTGTTCTCAGCCCCAAATCCATCCCCAGGAGATTCATGACTATCATCTTGGTGTATGGCGTGCCTCCAGTAAATGTGGCCTCAAAGAGTTTGACTTCTCTCAATGCCAACCTTAACTCATCAGCCTGTTTGGGTGTGAAGCACAGCAGTGAATCCTGCTATCCAAGGGCTATCATTCTGTTTCCCTACGGCCAATCCCTTGACATTTCTTGCGTGACCCAGCAATTATTTGTTCATGTGGTCAAGAAAAATGATCATTTCCCATGGTCAGATTTTATGGGAAAACGTCTTTTGCAGGTTGCGCGCATAAGAATCACATGAAACAATGGAGCTGTTTTTCACCACGGCATCCCAGACTTAGATTGTAACCTCCTTCTCCCACACTGTCCAATAAGCACAGGTGGGGTTAACTGAAGGGCAGACAGACACAGGCTTTGGTCAGCTTAGGTTTCAGGTTCACAGGTCTCTCGCTTTGGTGCAGGTGCCTTTGCCACCTAACTGCTGGGTGGAGATGCATTCGTCAGTTATACGGCTATTGCTTCCAAGGATCACTTACTCCAAGACATCTCAGCTCAGAAGCCTTGACCGTGATTTCACTTTTGGTGCTCGACAGCTGTGTGGAGATGAGGGCCACATAGGACCCTCTTTCCCTTTCACGGACATGGCCTTTCCATTCCATCACTCTCATTCAACCTCTTTTGTGAGATGCTGGACCCACGTTTGGGATTGGCAAAGGCATATGTGGGAATATTGGAATTATGATCCTAACCAGCCTTGCTACAGAAGTTTCCCTGATGTGAACTTGCTACTGAATTACAACACTGCTATACACGAGTTTCCTGGACGTTCACATCAAGTGCACAGATGAACACATTTATGTAGCAACGAGAAACTCCCTTCCCTCAAGCGTTTAGCTTTTTGACGACCTGCAGCTCAATATTTGTCTCCACCTTCAACCTTGCCAGTACAGCATATTTGACTTCGTTTCAAACACCTTACAGAGGAAGGCCCGTGTTTCACCACACGTTTCAGGAGAGAAAATGCTTTCACTTCAGTTCACTGGTCCCTCGAGTACTTTCTTTTAGGTGAGCGTCGAATTTCCACCATTTGGATCAGGAGTATAAATAAAGATAGAAACCTACTGTTTTTGTGGCCCTCTGCTAAGGAATCGGACCTTGAACGTTTTCGCTTATCTCAATTCAGACCTTCCCGACTTCACTTGCCTGTCGGTGACGGGAAAACGTGAATCCTTCAAGTCCTTGCGTGGCCTTCTTGGATTCCTCACCGCCAGTTACTTACGTTGCTACATAATGAGTCACTGCAAATGTTTTGCGGCGTTCAGATGTCAGGATTTTTCCCATCTTCATTAGGTTATCGGGATCTTTCAATCCTGCCAATTCTCGTATGTCTGAGTTACATTCTGGAACATAGCCGGATGCATTTGGCTATTTTCACCCACAAGCTGCTCACGGAGGTGGTTGGCTTCTCCCAAAGCCCCATTACTCACAAGTGAGCTTAATGAAGGACTGAGGGATATGCCTTGGTTGGCTTGCCTTTGCAAGTTCTCTTGTCTCTCGTGTCTTAGAGATCAGTACAGGGTGAACACACGGTCACTACTTAGCTGCCGTTGCGCTCCATGCTCACCTCTTTCACGAAATCTGGCAGCAGAAGCCCCATGGACTTATCGTGAGAGCCCACTTTTCAAGGAGCCATGTGGAGACCAGCACCAAAGCAGAGATAATTTGCCCTTCACCGACTTTACCTTTGCCCTATGTGGCTTGGGTCGCACTTTGTCTCTTCTGAGATGGTGGTAGATTTGTCCATTGTGTACAATGAAAAAGGTTGGAATTGTGAGCCTCGGCAGCGCTGGGCATGCAGGTGTTCCAGATGCGCTCCGAACATTTGACTGAAACTCCCTTTCTGCACAAGTTTCTGTGACATCGTTTCTCAAGAGTTGCCCGGCCATCACACTCTTGCAGCTTCGAGAACGTCCCTTCCCCTTGTCTCGGCCACATTACTTCGCTCACATCCACATTGTTCTCAGCCCCAAATCCATCCCCAGGAGATTCATGACTATCATCTTGGTGTATGGCGTGCCTCCAGTAAATGTGGCCTCAAAGAGTTTGACTTCTCTCAATGCCAACCTTAACTCATCAGCCTGTTTGGGTGTGAAGCACAGCAGTGAATCGTGCTATCCAAGGGCTATCGTTCTGTGTTTTCCCACCGCGAGTCCCTTGTCATTTCTTGTGTCACCGAGCTATTATTTGTGCATATGGTTAAGAAAATGATCATTTCCCGTGTTCAGATATTATGGGAAAATTTGTATTTAAAAGATTGTCCGCGTAATAATCCCATGAAACAATGGAGCTGTTTCTCACCACAACTTCCCAGAGTTAGATCGTTACCCTTTATCCCACACTGTCCAGTAAGCACAGGTGGGGTTAACTGAAGGGAAGACAGACACATGCTTTGGTCAGCGTAGGTTTTCAGGTTCTCAGGTCTCTCGCTTTGGTGCAGGTGCCTTTGCCTCCTAGCTGCTGGGTGTGGATGCTTTAGACAGTTATACGTCTATTGCTTCCGAGGATCACACCTTCCAAGACATCTCAGCTCAGAAGGCCCAAGCGTTGACCGTGATTTCACTTTTGGTGCTCGACAGCTGTGTGGAGTAAAAGGCCCCTCGGACCCTCATTTCCTGTTCACCGACATGGCCTCTCCATTCAATCACTCTCATAACAACTGTCTTGTGAGATGCTGGGCGACGTTTGGGACCTGGAAGAGGCATGTGTGAGAATACGGTAATTATGGGCCTAGCCAGCCTTGGTCCAGAAGTTTAAAACATGTAAACTTGCTACTGAATTTCAGGGCATTTATTCACGTGTTTCCTGGATGCATTCATCATAAGTTCAAGATGAACACCTTTACGTAGCATTTTGCATCTCCCTTACTCAGCGTTTAGCTTTCTGACGACCTGCAGCTCAATATTTGTCCCTACCCTCAACCTTGCCAGAGCAGCATATTTGACGTCCTTTCAAACACCTTACAGAGGAAGGCCTGTGTTTCACTACAAGTTCCAGGAGAGAAAATGCTTTCACTTCTGTTCACTGGTCTTTCAAACACTTTCATTTGTGTGAGCGTCACATATTCCACCAGGTGGATTAGGAGTTTAAATGAAGATGGGAACCTACTGTTTTATGGCCTTGAGCGACCTGATGTGACCTCGAATGTTTTCGCTTATCTCAACTCAGCCCTTCCCTACTACACTTGCCGGGGGTGACAGAAAACAGTGAATCCTTCAAGTCCGTGCGTGGCCTTCTTGGTTTCCTCTCTGCCAGTTACCTACGTCGCTTCAAAATGAGTCACTGCCACTGTTTTTCGGCATTCAAATGGCATTATTTTTCTCATCATCACTAGGTTGTCAGGATATTTCAATCCTGCCAATTCTTGTACGTCTTCATTACATTCTACAACGTAGCTGGTTCTAATTGGCTACTTGTCCCCACAAGCTGATCACGGAGGTGGTTGGATTGTCCCCTAAGCGCTCTGACTCACAAATGAGCTTAATGATGGACAGAGGGATATGCCTTGGTTCGCTTGCCTTTGCCATTTCTCTGGTCTCTTGTGTCATAGAGATCAGAACAGGGTGAACACAGGGTCACTCCTTAGCTGCCGTTGAGCTCCGTGCTAAGCTCTTTCACGAAATCTGGCAGCAGAAGCCCCGTGGACTTATCGGCAGAGCCCACTTTCCTCTAGGAGTCAGGTTGAGACCAGCACGAAAGCAGAGATAATTTGCTCTTCACCGCCTTTACCTTTGCCCTACCTGGATTGGTCTCGTCTGTGATGGTGGAAGATCTTGCCATTGTGTACAATGAAAAAGGTGTGAATTGTGAGCTTCGGCAGCCCTGGGCATGCAGGTGTTCCTGATGCGCTCAGAACATTTACTAAAACTGCCTTTCTACACGAGTCTCTGTGACTTTGTTTCTCTAAAGTCTCCCAGAATCGCCCTCTTGTAGCTTTGAGGACATTCCTTCCCCTTGTCTCGGCCACATTACTTCGCTCACATCCACATTGTTCTCAGCCCCAAATCCATCCCCAGGAGATTCATGACTATCATCTTGGTGTATGGCGTGCCTCCAGTAAATGTGGCCTCAAAGAGTTTGACTTCTCTCAATGCCAACCTTAACTCATCAGCCTGTTTGGGTGTGAAGCACAGCAGTGAATCCTGCTATCCAAGGGCTATCATTCTGTTTCCCTACGGCCAATCCCTTGACATTTCTTGCGTGACCCAGCAATTATTTGTTCATGTGGTCAAGAAAAATGATCATTTCCCATGGTCAGATTTTATGGGAAAACGTCTTTTGCAGGTTGCGCGCATAAGAATCACATGAAACAATGGAGCTGTTTTTCACCACGGCATCCCAGACTTAGATTGTAACCTCCTTCTCCCACACTGTCCAATAAGCACAGGTGGGGTTAACTGAAGGGCAGACAGACACAGGCTTTGGTCAGCTTAGGTTTCAGGTTCACAGGTCTCTCGCTTTGGTGCAGGTGCCTTTGCCACCTAACTGCTGGGTGGAGATGCATTCGTCAGTTATACGGCTATTGCTTCCAAGGATCACTTACTCCAAGACATCTCAGCTCAGAAGCCTTGACCGTGATTTCACTTTTGGTGCTCGACAGCTGTGTGGAGATGAGGGCCACATAGGACCCTCTTTCCCTTTCACGGACATGGCCTTTCCATTCCATCACTCTCATTCAACCTCTTTTGTGAGATGCTGGACCCACGTTTGGGATTGGCAAAGGCATATGTGGGAATATTGGAATTATGATCCTAACCAGCCTTGCTACAGAAGTTTCCCTGATGTGAACTTGCTACTGAATTACAACACTGCTATACACGAGTTTCCTGGACGTTCACATCAAGTGCACAGATGAACACATTTATGTAGCAACGAGAAACTCCCTTCCCTCAAGCGTTTAGCTTTTTGACGACCTGCAGCTCAATATTTGTCTCCACCTTCAACCTTGCCAGTACAGCATATTTGACTTCGTTTCAAACACCTTACAGAGGAAGGCCCGTGTTTCACCACACGTTTCAGGAGAGAAAATGCTTTCACTTCAGTTCACTGGTCCCTCGAGTACTTTCTTTTAGGTGAGCGTCGAATTTCCACCATTTGGATCAGGAGTATAAATAAAGATAGAAACCTACTGTTTTTGTGGCCTTCTGCTAAGGAATCGGACCTTGAACGTTTTCGCTTATCTCAATTCAGACCTTCCCGACTTCACTTGCCTGTCGGTGACGGGAAAACGTGAATCCTTCAAGTCCTTGCGTGGCCTTCTTGGATTCCTCACCGCCAGTTACTTACGTTGCTACATCATGAGTCACTGCAAATGTTTTGCGGCGTTCAGATGTCAGGATTTTTCCCATCTTCATTAGGTTATCGGGATCTTTCAATCCTGCCAATTCTCGTATGTCTGAGTTACATTCTGGAACATAGCGGGATGCATTTGGCTATTTTCACCCACAAGCTGCTCACGGAGGTGGTTGGCTTCTCCCAAAGCCCCATTACTCACAAGTGAGCTTAATGAAGGACTGAGGGATATGCCTTGGTTGGCTTGCCTTTGCAAGTTCTCTTGTCTCTCGTGTCTTAGAGATCAGTACAGGGTGAACACACGGTCACTACTTAGCTGCCGTTGCGCTCCATGCTCACCTCTTTCACGAAATCTGGCAGCAGAAGCCCCATGGACTTATCGTGAGAGCCCACTTTTCAAGGAGCCATGTGGAGACCAGCACCAAAGCAGAGATAATTTGCCCTTCACCGACTTTACCTTTGCCCTATGTGGCTTGGGTCGCACTTTGTCTCTTCTGAGATGGTGGTAGATTTGTCCATTGTGTACAATGAAAAAGGTTGGAATTGTGAGCCTCGGCAGCGCTGGGCATGCAGGTGTTCCAGATGCGCTCCGAACATTTGACTGAAACTCCCTTTCTGCACAAGTTTCTGTGACATCGTTTCTCAAGAGTTGCCCGGCCATCACACTCTTGCAGCTTCGAGAACGTCCCTTCCCCTTGTCTCGGTTACATTACTTCGCTCCCGTCCACATTGTTCACAGCTCCAAGTACATCTCCAGGAGATTCATGACTATCATCTTGGTGTATGGCGTGCCGCTAGTAAATGTGGCCTCCAAGAGTTTTACTTCTCTCAATTCAAACCTTAACTCATCCACCAGTTTGCAGGTGAAGCAAAACACTGAATTCTGCTATCCAAGGGTTATCGTTCTGTGTTTTCCCACCGCGAGTCCCTTGTCATTTCTTGTGTCACCGAGCTATTATTTGTGCATATGGTTAAGAAAATGATCATTTCCCGTGTTCAGATATTATGGGAAAATTTGTATTTAAAAGATTGTCCGCGTAATAATCCCATGAAACAATGGAGCTGTTTCTCACCACAACTTCCCAGAGTTAGATCGTTACCCTTTATCCCACACTGTCCAGTAAGCACAGGTGGGGTTAACTGAAGGGAAGACAGACACAGGCTTTGGTCAGCGTAGGTTTTCAGGTTCTCAGGTCTCTCGCTTTGGTGCAGGTGCCTTTGCCTCCTAGCTGCTGGGTGTGGATGCTTTAGACAGTTATACGTCTATTGCTTCCGAGGATCACACCTTCCAAGACATCTCAGCTCAGAAGGCCCAAGCGTTGACCGTGATTTCACTTTTGGTGCTCGACAGCTGTGTGGAGTAAAAGGCCCCTCGGACCCTCATTTCCTGTTCACCGACATGGCCTCTCCATTCAATCACTCTCATAACAACTGTCTTGTGAGATGCTGGGCGACGTTTGGGACCTGGAAGAGGCATGTGTGAGAATACGGTAATTATGGGCCTAGCCAGCCTTGGTCCAGAAGTTTAAAACATGTAAACTTGCTACTGAATTTCAGGGCATTTATACACGTGTTTCCTGGATGCATTCATCATAAGTTCAAGATGAACACCTTTACGTAGCATTTTGCATCTCCCTTACTCAGCGTTTAGCTTTCTGACGACCTGCAGCTCAATATTTGTCCCTACCCTCAACCTTGCCAGAGCAGCATATTTGACGTCCTTTCAAACACCTTACAGAGGAAGGCCTGTGTTTCACTACAAGTTCCAGGAGAGAAAATGCTTTCACTTCTGTTCACTGGTCTTTCAAACACTTTCATTTGTGTGAGCGTCACATATTCCACCAGGTGGATTAGGAGTTTAAATGAAGATGGGAACCTACTGTTTTATGGCCTTGAGCGACCTGATGTGACCTCGAATGTTTTCGCTTATCTCAACTCAGCCCTTCCCTACTACACTTGCCGGGGGTGACAGAAAACAGTGAATCCTTCAAGTCCGTGCGTGGCCTTCTTGGTTTCCTCTCTGCCAGTTACCTACGTCGCTTCAAAATGAGTCACTGCCACTGTTTTTCGGCATTCAAATGGCATTATTTTTCTCATCATCACTAGGTTGTCAGGATATTTCAATCCTGCCAATTCTTGTACGTCTTCATTACATTCTACAACGTAGCTGGTTCTAATTGGCTACTTGTCCCCACAAGCTGATCACGGAGGTGGTTGGATTGTCCCCTAAGCGCTCTGACTCACAAATGAGCTTAATGATGGACAGAGGGATATGCCTTGGTTCGCTTGCCTTTGCCATTTCTCTGGTCTCTTGTGTCATAGAGATCAGAACAGGGTGAACACAGGGTCACTCCTTAGCTGCCGTTGAGCTCCGTGCTAAGCTCTTTCACGAAATCTGGCAGCAGAAGCCCCGTGGACTTATCGGCAGAGCCCACTTTCCTCTAGGAGTCAGGTTGAGACCAGCACGAAAGCAGAGATAATTTGCTCTTCACCGCCTTTACCTTTGCCCTACCTGGATTGGTCTCGTCTGTGATGGTGGAAGATCTTGCCATTGTGTACAATGAAAAAGGTGTGAATTGTGAGCTTCGGCAGCCCTGGGCATGCAGGTGTTCCTGATGCGCTCAGAACATTTACTAAAACTGCCTTTCTACACGAGTCTCTGTGACTTTGTTTCTCTAAAGTCTCCCAGAATCGCCCTCTTGTAGCTTTGAGGACATTCCTTCCCCTTGTCTCGGCCACATTACTTCGCTCACATCCACATTGTTCTCAGCCCCAAATCCATCCCCAGGAGATTCATGACTATCATCTTGGTGTATGGCGTGCCTCCAGTAAATGTGGCCTCAAAGAGTTTGACTTCTCTCAATGCCAACCTTAACTCATCAGCCTGTTTGGGTGTGAAGCACAGCAGTGAATCCTGCTATCCAAGGGCTATCATTCTGTTTCCCTACGGCCAATCCCTTGACATTTCTTGCGTGACCCAGCAATTATTTGTTCATGTGGTCAAGAAAAATGATCATTTCCCATGGTCAGATTTTATGGGAAAACGTCTTTTGCAGGTTGCGCGCATAAGAATCACATGAAACAATGGAGCTGTTTTTCACCACGGCATCCCAGACTTAGATTGTAACCTCCTTCTCCCACACTGTCCAATAAGCACAGGTGGGGTTAACTGAAGGGCAGACAGACACAGGCTTTGGTCAGCTTAGGTTTCAGGTTCACAGGTCTCTCGCTTTGGTGCAGGTGCCTTTGCCACCTAACTGCTGGGTGGAGATGCATTCGTCAGTTATACGGCTATTGCTTCCAAGGATCACTTACTCCAAGACATCTCAGCTCAGAAGCCTTGACCGTGATTTCACTTTTGGTGCTCGACAGCTGTGTGGAGATGAGGGCCACATAGGACCCTCTTTCCCTTTCACGGACATGGCCTTTCCATTCCATCACTCTCATTCAACCTCTTTTGTGAGATGCTGGACCCACGTTTGGGATTGGCAAAGGCATATGTGGGAATATTGGAATTATGATCCTAACCAGCCTTGCTACAGAAGTTTCCCTGATGTGAACTTGCTACTGAATTACAACACTGCTATACACGAGTTTCCTGGACGTTCACATCAAGTGCACAGATGAACACATTTATGTAGCAACGAGAAACTCCCTTCCCTCAAGCGTTTAGCTTTTTGACGACCTGCAGCTCAATATTTGTCTCCACCTTCAACCTTGCCAGTACAGCATATTTGACTTCGTTTCAAACACCTTACAGAGGAAGGCCCGTGTTTCACCACACGTTTCAGGAGAGAAAATGCTTTCACTTCAGTTCACTGGTCCCTCGAGTACTTTCTTTTAGGTGAGCGTCGAATTTCCACCATTTGGATCAGGAGTATAAATAAAGATAGAAACCTACTGTTTTTGTGGCCCTCTGCTAAGGAATCGGACCTTGAACGTTTTCGCTTATCTCAATTCAGACCTTCCCGACTTCACTTGCCTGTCGGTGACGGGAAAACGTGAATCCTTCAAGTCCTTGCGTGGCCTTCTTGGATTCCTCACCGCCAGTTACTTACGTTGCTACATAATGAGTCACTGCAAATGTTTTGCGGCGTTCAGATGTCAGGATTTTTCCCATCTTCATTAGGTTATCGGGATCTTTCAATCCTGCCAATTCTCGTATGTCTGAGTTACATTCTGGAACATAGCCGGATGCATTTGGCTATTTTCACCCACAAGCTGCTCACGGAGGTGGTTGGCTTCTCCCAAAGCCCCATTACTCACAAGTGAGCTTAATGAAGGACTGAGGGATATGCCTTGGTTGGCTTGCCTTTGCAAGTTCTCTTGTCTCTCGTGTCTTAGAGATCAGTACAGGGTGAACACACGGTCACTACTTAGCTGCCGTTGCGCTCCATGCTCACCTCTTTCACGAAATCTGGCAGCAGAAGCCCCATGGACTTATCGTGAGAGCCCACTTTTCAAGGAGCCATGTGGAGACCAGCACCAAAGCAGAGATAATTTGCCCTTCACCGACTTTACCTTTGCCCTATGTGGCTTGGGTCGCACTTTGTCTCTTCTGAGATGGTGGTAGATTTGTCCATTGTGTACAATGAAAAAGGTTGGAATTGTGAGCCTCGGCAGCGCTGGGCATGCAGGTGTTCCAGATGCGCTCCGAACATTTGACTGAAACTCCCTTTCTGCACAAGTTTCTGTGACATCGTTTCTCAAGAGTTGCCCGGCCATCACACTCTTGCAGCTTCGAGAACGTCCCTTCCCCTTGTCTCGGCCACATTACTTCGCTCACATCCACATTGTTCTCAGCCCCAAATCCATCCCCAGGAGATTCATGACTATCATCTTGGTGTATGGCGTGCCTCCAGTAAATGTGGCCTCAAAGAGTTTGACTTCTCTCAATGCCAACCTTAACTCATCAGCCTGTTTGGGTGTGAAGCACAGCAGTGAATCGTGCTATCCAAGGGCTATCGTTCTGTGTTTTCCCACCGCGAGTCCCTTGTCATTTCTTGTGTCACCGAGCTATTATTTGTGCATATGGTTAAGAAAATGATCATTTCCCGTGTTCAGATATTATGGGAAAATTTGTATTTAAAAGATTGTCCGCGTAATAATCCCATGAAACAATGGAGCTGTTTCTCACCACAACTTCCCAGAGTTAGATCGTTACCCTTTATCCCACACTGTCCAGTAAGCACAGGTGGGGTTAACTGAAGGGAAGACAGACACATGCTTTGGTCAGCGTAGGTTTTCAGGTTCTCAGGTCTCTCGCTTTGGTGCAGGTGCCTTTGCCTCCTAGCTGCTGGGTGTGGATGCTTTAGACAGTTATACGTCTATTGCTTCCGAGGATCACACCTTCCAAGACATCTCAGCTCAGAAGGCCCAAGCGTTGACCGTGATTTCACTTTTGGTGCTCGACAGCTGTGTGGAGTAAAAGGCCCCTCGGACCCTCATTTCCTGTTCACCGACATGGCCTCTCCATTCAATCACTCTCATAACAACTGTCTTGTGAGATGCTGGGCGACGTTTGGGACCTGGAAGAGGCATGTGTGAGAATACGGTAATTATGGGCCTAGCCAGCCTTGGTCCAGAAGTTTAAAACATGTAAACTTGCTACTGAATTTCAGGGCATTTATTCACGTGTTTCCTGGATGCATTCATCATAAGTTCAAGATGAACACCTTTACGTAGCATTTTGCATCTCCCTTACTCAGCGTTTAGCTTTCTGACGACCTGCAGCTCAATATTTGTCCCTACCCTCAACCTTGCCAGAGCAGCATATTTGACGTCCTTTCAAACACCTTACAGAGGAAGGCCTGTGTTTCACTACAAGTTCCAGGAGAGAAAATGCTTTCACTTCTGTTCACTGGTCTTTCAAACACTTTCATTTGTGTGAGCGTCACATATTCCACCAGGTGGATTAGGAGTTTAAATGAAGATGGGAACCTACTGTTTTATGGCCTTGAGCGACCTGATGTGACCTCGAATGTTTTCGCTTATCTCAACTCAGCCCTTCCCTACTACACTTGCCGGGGGTGACAGAAAACAGTGAATCCTTCAAGTCCGTGCGTGGCCTTCTTGGTTTCCTCTCTGCCAGTTACCTACGTCGCTTCAAAATGAGTCACTGCCACTGTTTTTCGGCATTCAAATGGCATTATTTTTCTCATCATCACTAGGTTGTCAGGATATTTCAATCCTGCCAATTCTTGTACGTCTTCATTACATTCTACAACGTAGCTGGTTCTAATTGGCTACTTGTCCCCACAAGCTGATCACGGAGGTGGTTGGATTGTCCCCTAAGCGCTCTGACTCACAAATGAGCTTAATGATGGACAGAGGGATATGCCTTGGTTCGCTTGCCTTTGCCATTTCTCTGGTCTCTTGTGTCATAGAGATCAGAACAGGGTGAACACAGGGTCACTCCTTAGCTGCCGTTGAGCTCCGTGCTAAGCTCTTTCACGAAATCTGGCAGCAGAAGCCCCGTGGACTTATCGGCAGAGCCCACTTTCCTCTAGGAGTCAGGTTGAGACCAGCACGAAAGCAGAGATAATTTGCTCTTCACCGCCTTTACCTTTGCCCTACCTGGATTGGTCTCGTCTGTGATGGTGGAAGATCTTGCCATTGTGTACAATGAAAAAGGTGTGAATTGTGAGCTTCGGCAGCCCTGGGCATGCAGGTGTTCCTGATGCGCTCAGAACATTTACTAAAACTGCCTTTCTACACGAGTCTCTGTGACTTTGTTTCTCTAAAGTCTCCCAGAATCGCCCTCTTGTAGCTTTGAGGACATTCCTTCCCCTTGTCTCGGCCACATTACTTCGCTCACATCCACATTGTTCTCAGCCCCAAATCCATCCCCAGGAGATTCATGACTATCATCTTGGTGTATGGCGTGCCTCCAGTAAATGTGGCCTCAAAGAGTTTGACTTCTCTCAATGCCAACCTTAACTCATCAGCCTGTTTGGGTGTGAAGCACAGCAGTGAATCCTGCTATCCAAGGGCTATCATTCTGTTTCCCTACGGCCAATCCCTTGACATTTCTTGCGTGACCCAGCAATTATTTGTTCATGTGGTCAAGAAAAATGATCATTTCCCATGGTCAGATTTTATGGGAAAACGTCTTTTGCAGGTTGCGCGCATAAGAATCACATGAAACAATGGAGCTGTTTTTCACCACGGCATCCCAGACTTAGATTGTAACCTCCTTCTCCCACACTGTCCAATAAGCACAGGTGGGGTTAACTGAAGGGCAGACAGACACAGGCTTTGGTCAGCTTAGGTTTCAGGTTCACAGGTCTCTCGCTTTGGTGCAGGTGCCTTTGCCACCTAACTGCTGGGTGGAGATGCATTCGTCAGTTATACGGCTATTGCTTCCAAGGATCACTTACTCCAAGACATCTCAGCTCAGAAGCCTTGACCGTGATTTCACTTTTGGTGCTCGACAGCTGTGTGGAGATGAGGGCCACATAGGACCCTCTTTCCCTTTCACGGACATGGCCTTTCCATTCCATCACTCTCATTCAACCTCTTTTGTGAGATGCTGGACCCACGTTTGGGATTGGCAAAGGCATATGTGGGAATATTGGAATTATGATCCTAACCAGCCTTGCTACAGAAGTTTCCCTGATGTGAACTTGCTACTGAATTACAACACTGCTATACACGAGTTTCCTGGACGTTCACATCAAGTGCACAGATGAACACATTTATGTAGCAACGAGAAACTCCCTTCCCTCAAGCGTTTAGCTTTTTGACGACCTGCAGCTCAATATTTGTCTCCACCTTCAACCTTGCCAGTACAGCATATTTGACTTCGTTTCAAACACCTTACAGAGGAAGGCCCGTGTTTCACCACACGTTTCAGGAGAGAAAATGCTTTCACTTCAGTTCACTGGTCCCTCGAGTACTTTCTTTTAGGTGAGCGTCGAATTTCCACCATTTGGATCAGGAGTATAAATAAAGATAGAAACCTACTGTTTTTGTGGCCCTCTGCTAAGGAATCGGACCTTGAACGTTTTCGCTTATCTCAATTCAGACCTTCCCGACTTCACTTGCCTGTCGGTGACGGGAAAACGTGAATCCTTCAAGTCCTTGCGTGGCCTTCTTGGATTCCTCACCGCCAGTTACTTACGTTGCTACATAATGAGTCACTGCAAATGTTTTGCGGCGTTCAGATGTCAGGATTTTTCCCATCTTCATTAGGTTATCGGGATCTTTCAATCCTGCCAATTCTCGTATGTCTGAGTTACATTCTGGAACATAGCCGGATGCATTTGGCTATTTTCACCCACAAGCTGCTCACGGAGGTGGTTGGCTTCTCCCAAAGCCCCATTACTCACAAGTGAGCTTAATGAAGGACTGAGGGATATGCCTTGGTTGGCTTGCCTTTGCAAGTTCTCTTGTCTCTCGTGTCTTAGAGATCAGTACAGGGTGAACACACGGTCACTACTTAGCTGCCGTTGCGCTCCATGCTCACCTCTTTCACGAAATCTGGCAGCAGAAGCCCCATGGACTTATCGTGAGAGCCCACTTTTCAAGGAGCCATGTGGAGACCAGCACCAAAGCAGAGATAATTTGCCCTTCACCGACTTTACCTTTGCCCTATGTGGCTTGGGTCGCACTTTGTCTCTTCTGAGATGGTGGTAGATTTGTCCATTGTGTACAATGAAAAAGGTTGGAATTGTGAGCCTCGGCAGCGCTGGGCATGCAGGTGTTCCAGATGCGCTCCGAACATTTGACTGAAACTCCCTTTCTGCACAAGTTTCTGTGACATCGTTTCTCAAGAGTTGCCCGGCCATCACACTCTTGCAGCTTCGAGAACGTCCCTTCCCCTTGTCTCGGTTACATTACTTCGCTCCCGTCCACATTGTTCACAGCTCCAAGTACATCTCCAGGAGATTCATGACTATCATCTTGGTGTATGGCGTGCCGCTAGTAAATGTGGCCTCCAAGAGTTTTACTTCTCTCAATTCAAACCTTAACTCATCCACCAGTTTGCAGGTGAAGCAAAACACTGAATTCTGCTATCCAAGGGTTATCGTTCTGTGTTTTCCCACCGCGAGTCCCTTGTCATTTCTTGTGTCACCGAGCTATTATTTGTGCATATGGTTAAGAAAATGATCATTTCCCGTGTTCAGATATTATGGGAAAATTTGTATTTAAAAGATTGTCCGCGTAATAATCCCATGAAACAATGGAGCTGTTTCTCACCACAACTTCCCAGAGTTAGATCGTTACCCTTTATCCCACACTGTCCAGTAAGCACAGGTGGGGTTAACTGAAGGGAAGACAGACACATGCTTTGGTCAGCGTAGGTTTTCAGGTTCTCAGGTCTCTCGCTTTGGTGCAGGTGCCTTTGCCTCCTAGCTGCTGGGTGTGGATGCTTTAGACAGTTATACGTCTATTGCTTCCGAGGATCACACCTTCCAAGACATCTCAGCTCAGAAGGCCCAAGCGTTGACCGTGATTTCACTTTTGGTGCTCGACAGCTGTGTGGAGTAAAAGGCCCCTCGGACCCTCATTTCCTGTTCACCGACATGGCCTCTCCATTCAATCACTCTCATAACAACTGTCTTGTGAGATGCTGGGCGACGTTTGGGACCTGGAAGAGGCATGTGTGAGAATACGGTAATTATGGGCCTAGCCAGCCTTGGTCCAGAAGTTTAAAACATGTAAACTTGCTACTGAATTTCAGGGCATTTATACACGTGTTTCCTGGATGCATTCATCATAAGTTCAAGATGAACACCTTTACGTAGCATTTTGCATCTCCCTTACTCAGCGTTTAGCTTTCTGACGACCTGCAGCTCAATATTTGTCCCTACCCTCAACCTTGCCAGAGCAGCATATTTGACGTCCTTTCAAACACCTTACAGAGGAAGGCCTGTGTTTCACTACAAGTTCCAGGAGAGAAAATGCTTTCACTTCTGTTCACTGGTCTTTCAAACACTTTCATTTGTGTGAGCGTCACATATTCCACCAGGTGGATTAGGAGTTTAAATGAAGATGGGAACCTACTGTTTTATGGCCTTGAGCGACCTGATGTGACCTCGAATGTTTTCGCTTATCTCAACTCAGCCCTTCCCTACTACACTTGCCGGGGGTGACAGAAAACAGTGAATCCTTCAAGTCCGTGCGTGGCCTTCTTGGTTTCCTCTCTGCCAGTTACCTACGTCGCTTCAAAATGAGTCACTGCCACTGTTTTTCGGCATTCAAATGGCATTATTTTTCTCATCATCACTAGGTTGTCAGGATATTTCAATCCTGCCAATTCTTGTACGTCTTCATTACATTCTACAACGTAGCTGGTTCTAATTGGCTACTTGTCCCCACAAGCTGATCACGGAGGTGGTTGGATTGTCCCCTAAGCGCTCTGACTCACAAATGAGCTTAATGATGGACAGAGGGATATGCCTTGGTTCGCTTGCCTTTGCCATTTCTCTGGTCTCTTGTGTCATAGAGATCAGAACAGGGTGAACACAGGGTCACTCCTTAGCTGCCGTTGAGCTCCGTGCTAAGCTCTTTCACGAAATCTGGCAGCAGAAGCCCCGTGGACTTATCGGCAGAGCCCACTTTCCTCTAGGAGTCAGGTTGAGACCAGCACGAAAGCAGAGATAATTTGCTCTTCACCGCCTTTACCTTTGCCCTACCTGGATTGGTCTCGTCTGTGATGGTGGAAGATCTTGCCATTGTGTACAATGAAAAAGGTGTGAATTGTGAGCTTCGGCAGCCCTGGGCATGCAGGTGTTCCTGATGCGCTCAGAACATTTACTAAAACTGCCTTTCTACACGAGTCTCTGTGACTTTGTTTCTCTAAAGTCTCCCAGAATCGCCCTCTTGTAGCTTTGAGGACATTCCTTCCCCTTGTCTCGGCCACATTACTTCGCTCACATCCACATTGTTCTCAGCCCCAAATCCATCCCCAGGAGATTCATGACTATCATCTTGGTGTATGGCGTGCCTCCAGTAAATGTGGCCTCAAAGAGTTTGACTTCTCTCAATGCCAACCTTAACTCATCAGCCTGTTTGGGTGTGAAGCACAGCAGTGAATCCTGCTATCCAAGGGCTATCATTCTGTTTCCCTACGGCCAATCCCTTGACATTTCTTGCGTGACCCAGCAATTATTTGTTCATGTGGTCAAGAAAAATGATCATTTCCCATGGTCAGATTTTATGGGAAAACGTCTTTTGCAGGTTGCGCGCATAAGAATCACATGAAACAATGGAGCTGTTTTTCACCACGGCATCCCAGACTTAGATTGTAACCTCCTTCTCCCACACTGTCCAATAAGCACAGGTGGGGTTAACTGAAGGGCAGACACAGGCTTTGGTCAGCTTAGGTTTCAGGTTCACAGGTCTCTCGCTTTGGTGCAGGTGCCTTTGCCACCTAACTGCTGGGTGGAGATGCATTCGTCAGTTATACGGCTATTGCTTCCAAGGATCACTTACTCCAAGACATCTCAGCTCAGAAGCCTTGACCGTGATTTCACTTTTGGTGCTCGACAGCTGTGTGGAGATGAGGGCCACATAGGACCCTCTTTCCCTTTCACGGACATGGCCTTTCCATTCCATCCCTCTCATTCAACCTCTTTTGTGAGATGCTGGACCCACGTTTGGGATTGGCAAAGGCATATGTGGGAATATTGGAATTATGATCCTAACCAGCCTTGCTACAGAAGTTTCCCTGATGTGAACTTGCTACTGAATTACAACACTGCTATACACGAGTTTCCTGGACGTTCACATCAAGTGCACAGATGAACACATTTATGTAGCAACGAGAAACTCCCTTCCCTCAAGCGTTTAGCTTTTTGACGACCTGCAGCTCAATATTTGTCTCCACCTTCAACCTTGCCAGTACAGCATATTTGACTTCGTTTCAAACACCTTACAGAGGAAGGCCCGTGTTTCACCACACGTTTCAGGAGAGAAAATGCTTTCACTTCAGTTCACTGGTCCCTCGAGTACTTTCTTTTAGGTGAGCGTCGAATTTCCACCATTTGGATCAGGAGTATAAATAAAGATAGAAACCTACTGTTTTTGTGGCCTTCTGCTAAGGAATCGGACCTTGAACGTTTTCGCTTATCTCAATTCAGACCTTCCCGACTTCACTTGCCTGTCGGTGACGGGAAAACGTGAATCCTTCAAGTCCTTGCGTGGCCTTCTTGGATTCCTCACCGCCAGTTACTTACGTTGCTACATCATGAGTCACTGCAAATGTTTTGCGGCGTTCAGATGTCAGGATTTTTCCCATCTTCATTAGGTTATCGGGATCTTTCAATCCTGCCAATTCTCGTATGTCTGAGTTACATTCTGGAACATAGCGGGATGCATTTGGCTATTTTCACCCACAAGCTGCTCACGGAGGTGGTTGGCTTCTCCCAAAGCCCCATTACTCACAAGTGAGCTTAATGAAGGACTGAGGGATATGCCTTGGTTGGCTTGCCTTTGCAAGTTCTCTTGTCTCTCGTGTCTTAGAGATCAGTACAGGGTGAACACACGGTCACTACTTAGCTGCCGTTGCGCTCCATGCTCACCTCTTTCACGAAATCTGGCAGCAGAAGCCCCATGGACTTATCGTGAGAGCCCACTTTTCAAGGAGCCATGTGGAGACCAGCACCAAAGCAGAGATAATTTGCCCTTCACCGACTTTACCTTTGCCCTATGTGGCTTGGGTCGCACTTTGTCTCTTCTGAGATGGTGGTAGATTTGTCCATTGTGTACAATGAAAAAGGTTGGAATTGTGAGCCTCGGCAGCGCTGGGCATGCAGGTGTTCCAGATGCGCTCCGAACATTTGACTGAAACTCCCTTTCTGCACAAGTTTCTGTGACATCGTTTCTCAAGAGTTGCCCGGCCATCACACTCTTGCAGCTTCGAGAACGTCCCTTCCCCTTGTCTCGGTTACATTACTTCGCTCCCGTCCACATTGTTCACAGCTCCAAGTACATCTCCAGGAGATTCATGACTATCATCTTGGTGTATGGCGTGCCGCTAGTAAATGTGGCCTCCAAGAGTTTTACTTCTCTCAATTCAAACCTTAACTCATCCACCAGTTTGCAGGTGAAGCAAAACACTGAATTCTGCTATCCAAGGGTTATCGTTCTGTGTTTTCCCACCGCGAGTCCCTTGTCATTTCTTGTGTCACCGAGCTATTATTTGTGCATATGGTTAAGAAAATGATCATTTCCCGTGTTCAGATATTATGGGAAAATTTGTATTTAAAAGATTGTCCGCGTAATAATCCCATGAAACAATGGAGCTGTTTCTCACCACAACTTCCCAGAGTTAGATCGTTACCCTTTATCCCACACTGTCCAGTAAGCACAGGTGGGGTTAACTGAAGGGAAGACAGACACAGGCTTTGGTCAGCGTAGGTTTTCAGGTTCTCAGGTCTCTCGCTTTGGTGCAGGTGCCTTTGCCTCCTAGCTGCTGGGTGTGGATGCTTTAGACAGTTATACGTCTATTGCTTCCGAGGATCACACCTTCCAAGACATCTCAGCTCAGAAGGCCCAAGCGTTGACCGTGATTTCACTTTTGGTGCTCGACAGCTGTGTGGAGTAAAAGGCCCCTCGGACCCTCATTTCCTGTTCACCGACATGGCCTCTCCATTCAATCACTCTCATAACAACTGTCTTGTGAGATGCTGGGCGACGTTTGGGACCTGGAAGAGGCATGTGTGAGAATACGGTAATTATGGGCCTAGCCAGCCTTGGTCCAGAAGTTTAAAACATGTAAACTTGCTACTGAATTTCAGGGCATTTATACACGTGTTTCCTGGATGCATTCATCATAAGTTCAAGATGAACACCTTTACGTAGCATTTTGCACCTCCCTTACTCAGCGTTTAGCTTTCTGACGACCTGCAGCTCAATATTTGTCCCTACCCTCAACCTTGCCAGAGCAGCATATTTGACGTCCTTTCAAACACCTTACAGAGGAAGGCCTGTGTTTCACTACAAGTTCCAGGAGAGAAAATGCTTTCACTTCTGTTCACTGGTCTTTCAAACACTTTCATTTGTGTGAGCGTCACATATTCCACCAGGTGGATTAGGAGTTTAAATGAAGATGGGAACCTACTGTTTTATGGCCTTGAGCGACCTGATGTGACCTCGAATGTTTTCGCTTATCTCAACTCAGCCCTTCCCTACTACACTTGCCGGGGGTGACAGAAAACAGTGAATCCTTCAAGTCCGTGCGTGGCCTTCTTGGTTTCCTCTCTGCCAGTTACCTACGTCGCTTCAAAATGAGTCACTGCCACTGTTTTTCGGCATTCAAATGGCATTATTTTTCTCATCATCACTAGGTTGTCAGGATATTTCAATCCTGCCAATTCTTGTACGTCTTCATTACATTCTACAACGTAGCTGGTTCTAATTGGCTACTTGTCCCCACAAGCTGATCACGGAGGTGGTTGGATTGTCCCCTAAGCGCTCTGACTCACAAATGAGCTTAATGATGGACAGAGGGATATGCCTTGGTTCGCTTGCCTTTGCCATTTCTCTGGTCTCTTGTGTCATAGAGATCAGAACAGGGTGAACACAGGGTCACTCCTTAGCTGCCGTTGAGCTCCGTGCTAAGCTCTTTCACGAAATCTGGCAGCAGAAGCCCCGTGGACTTATCGGCAGAGCCCACTTTCCTCTAGGAGTCAGGTTGAGACCAGCACGAAAGCAGAGATAATTTGCTCTTCACCGCCTTTACCTTTGCCCTACCTGGATTGGTCTCGTCTGTGATGGTGGAAGATCTTGCCATTGTGTACAATGAAAAAGGTGTGAATTGTGAGCTTCGGCAGCCCTGGGCATGCAGGTGTTCCTGATGCGCTCAGAACATTTACTAAAACTGCCTTTCTACACGAGTCTCTGTGACTTTGTTTCTCTAAAGTCTCCCAGAATCGCCCTCTTGTAGCTTTGAGGACATTCCTTCCCCTTGTCTCGGCCACATTACTTCGCTCACATCCACATTGTTCTCAGCCCCAAATCCATCCCCAGGAGATTCATGACTATCATCTTGGTGTATGGCGTGCCTCCAGTAAATGTGGCCTCAAAGAGTTTGACTTCTCTCAATGCCAACCTTAACTCATCAGCCTGTTTGGGTGTGAAGCACAGCAGTGAATCCTGCTATCCAAGGGCTATCATTCTGTTTCCCTACGGCCAATCCCTTGACATTTCTTGCGTGACCCAGCAATTATTTGTTCATGTGGTCAAGAAAAATGATCATTTCCCATGGTCAGATTTTATGGGAAAACGTCTTTTGCAGGTTGCGCGCATAAGAATCACATGAAACAATGGAGCTGTTTTTCACCACGGCATCCCAGACTTAGATTGTAACCTCCTTCTCCCACACTGTCCAATAAGCACAGGTGGGGTTAACTGAAGGGCAGACAGACACAGGCTTTGGTCAGCTTAGGTTTCAGGTTCACAGGTCTCTCGCTTTGGTGCAGGTGCCTTTGCCACCTAACTGCTGGGTGGAGATGCATTCGTCAGTTATACGGCTATTGCTTCCAAGGATCACTTACTCCAAGACATCTCAGCTCAGAAGCCTTGACCGTGATTTCACTTTTGGTGCTCGACAGCTGTGTGGAGATGAGGGCCACATAGGACCCTCTTTCCCTTTCACGGACATGGCCTTTCCATTCCATCACTCTCATTCAACCTCTTTTGTGAGATGCTGGACCCACGTTTGGGATTGGCAAAGGCATATGTGGGAATATTGGAATTATGATCCTAACCAGCCTTGCTACAGAAGTTTCCCTGATGTGAACTTGCTACTGAATTACAACACTGCTATACACGAGTTTCCTGGACGTTCACATCAAGTGCACAGATGAACACATTTATGTAGCAACGAGAAACTCCCTTCCCTCAAGCGTTTAGCTTTTTGACGACCTGCAGCTCAATATTTGTCTCCACCTTCAACCTTGCCAGTACAGCATATTTGATTTCGTTTCAAACACCTTACAGAGGAAGGCCCGTGTTTCACCACACGTTTCAGGAGAGAAAATGCTTTCACTTCAGTTCACTGGTCCCTCGAGTACTTTCTTTTAGGTGAGCGTCGAATTTCCACCATTTGGATCAGGAGTATAAATAAAGATAGAAACCTACTGTTTTTGTGGCCTTCTGCTAAGGAATCGGACCTTGAACGTTTTCGCTTATCTCAATTCAGACCTTCCCGACTTCACTTGCCTGTCGGTGACGGGAAAACGTGAATCCTTCAAGTCCTTGCGTGGCCTTCTTGGATTCCTCACCGCCAGTTACTTACGTTGCTACATCATGAGTCACTGCAAATGTTTTGCGGCGTTCAGATGTCAGGATTTTTCCCATCTTCATTAGGTTATCGGGATCTTTCAATCCTGCCAATTCTCGTATGTCTGAGTTACATTCTGGAACATAGCCGGATGCATTTGGCTATTTTCACCCACAAGCTGCTCACGGAGGTGGTTGGCTTCTCCCAAAGCCCCATTACTCACAAGTGAGCTTAATGAAGGACTGAGGGATATGCCTTGGTTGGCTTGCCTTTGCAAGTTCTCTTGTCTCTCGTGTCTTAGAGATCAGTACAGGGTGAACACACGGTCACTACTTAGCTGCCGTTGCGCTCCATGCTCACCTCTTTCACGAAATCTGGCAGCAGAAGCCCCATGGACTTATCGTGAGAGCCCACTTTTCAAGGAGCCATGTGGAGACCAGCACCAAAGCAGAGATAATTTGCCCTTCACCGACTTTACCTTTGCCCTATGTGGCTTGGGTCGCACTTTGTCTCTTCTGAGATGGTGGTAGATTTGTCCATTGTGTACAATGAAAAAGGTTGGAATTGTGAGCCTCGGCAGCGCTGGGCATGCAGGTGTTCCAGATGCGCTCCGAACATTTGACTGAAACTCCCTTTCTGCACAAGTTTCTGTGACATCGTTTCTCAAGAGTTGCCCGGCCATCACACTCTTGCAGCTTCGAGAACGTCCCTTCCCCTTGTCTCGGTTACATTACTTCGCTCCCGTCCACATTGTTCACAGCTCCAAGTACATCTCCAGGAGATTCATGACTATCATCTTGGTGTATGGCGTGCCGCTAGTAAATGTGGCCTCCAAGAGTTTTACTTCTCTCAATTCAAACCTTAACTCATCCACCAGTTTGCAGGTGAAGCAAAACACTGAATTCTGCTATCCAAGGGTTATCGTTCTGTGTTTTCCCACCGCGAGTCCCTTGTCATTTCTTGTGTCACCGAGCTATTATTTGTGCATATGGTTAAGAAAATGATCATTTCCCGTGTTCAGATATTATGGGAAAATTTGTATTTAAAAGATTGTCCGCGTAATAATCCCATGAAACAATGGAGCTGTTTCTCACCACAACTTCCCAGAGTTAGATCGTTACCCTTTATCCCACACTGTCCAGTAAGCACAGGTGGGGTTAACTGAAGGGAAGACAGACACATGCTTTGGTCAGCGTAGGTTTTCAGGTTCTCAGGTCTCTCGCTTTGGTGCAGGTGCCTTTGCCTCCTAGCTGCTGGGTGTGGATGCTTTAGACAGTTATACGTCTATTGCTTCCGAGGATCACACCTTCCAAGACATCTCAGCTCAGAAGGCCCAAGCGTTGACCGTGATTTCACTTTTGGTGCTCGACAGCTGTGTGGAGTAAAAGGCCCCTCGGACCCTCATTTCCTGTTCACCGACATGGCCTCTCCATTCAATCACTCTCATAACAACTGTCTTGTGAGATGCTGGGCGACGTTTGGGACCTGGAAGAGGCATGTGTGAGAATACGGTAATTATGGGCCTAGCCAGCCTTGGTCCAGAAGTTTAAAACATGTAAACTTGCTACTGAATTTCAGGGCATTTATTCACGTGTTTCCTGGATGCATTCATCATAAGTTCAAGATGAACACCTTTACGTAGCATTTTGCATCTCCCTTACTCAGCGTTTAGCTTTCTGACGACCTGCAGCTCAATATTTGTCCCTACCCTCAACCTTGCCAGAGCAGCATATTTGACGTCCTTTCAAACACCTTACAGAGGAAGGCCTGTGTTTCACTACAAGTTCCAGGAGAGAAAATGCTTTCACTTCTGTTCACTGGTCTTTCAAACACTTTCATTTGTGTGAGCGTCACATATTCCACCAGGTGGATTAGGAGTTTAAATGAAGATGGGAACCTACTGTTTTATGGCCTTGAGCGACCTGATGTGACCTCGAATGTTTTCGCTTATCTCAACTCAGCCCTTCCCTACTACACTTGCCGGGGGTGACAGAAAACAGTGAATCCTTCAAGTCCGTGCGTGGCCTTCTTGGTTTCCTCTCTGCCAGTTACCTACGTCGCTTCAAAATGAGTCACTGCCACTGTTTTTCGGCATTCAAATGGCATTATTTTTCTCATCATCACTAGGTTGTCAGGATATTTCAATCCTGCCAATTCTTGTACGTCTTCATTACATTCTACAACGTAGCTGGTTCTAATTGGCTACTTGTCCCCACAAGCTGATCACGGAGGTGGTTGGATTGTCCCCTAAGCGCTCTGACTCACAAATGAGCTTAATGATGGACAGAGGGATATGCCTTGGTTCGCTTGCCTTTGCCATTTCTCTGGTCTCTTGTGTCATAGAGATCAGAACAGGGTGAACACAGGGTCACTCCTTAGCTGCCGTTGAGCTCCGTGCTAAGCTCTTTCACGAAATCTGGCAGCAGAAGCCCCGTGGACTTATCGGCAGAGCCCACTTTCCTCTAGGAGTCAGGTTGAGACCAGCACGAAAGCAGAGATAATTTGCTCTTCACCGCCTTTACCTTTGCCCTACCTGGATTGGTCTCGTCTGTGATGGTGGAAGATCTTGCCATTGTGTACAATGAAAAAGGTGTGAATTGTGAGCTTCGGCAGCCCTGGGCATGCAGGTGTTCCTGATGCGCTCAGAACATTTACTAAAACTGCCTTTCTACACGAGTCTCTGTGACTTTGTTTCTCTAAAGTCTCCCAGAATCGCCCTCTTGTAGCTTTGAGGACATTCCTTCCCCTTGTCTCGGCCACATTACTTCGCTCACATCCACATTGTTCTCAGCCCCAAATCCATCCCCAGGAGATTCATGACTATCATCTTGGTGTATGGCGTGCCTCCAGTAAATGTGGCCTCAAAGAGTTTGACTTCTCTCAATGCCAACCTTAACTCATCAGCCTGTTTGGGTGTGAAGCACAGCAGTGAATCCTGCTATCCAAGGGCTATCATTCTGTTTCCCTACGGCCAATCCCTTGACATTTCTTGCGTGACCCAGCAATTATTTGTTCATGTGGTCAAGAAAAATGATCATTTCCCATGGTCAGATTTTATGGGAAAACGTCTTTTGCAGGTTGCGCGCATAAGAATCACATGAAACAATGGAGCTGTTTTTCACCACGGCATCCCAGACTTAGATTGTAACCTCCTTCTCCCACACTGTCCAATAAGCACAGGTGGGGTTAACTGAAGGGCAGACAGACACAGGCTTTGGTCAGCTTAGGTTTCAGGTTCACAGGTCTCTCGCTTTGGTGCAGGTGCCTTTGCCACCTAACTGCTGGGTGGAGATGCATTCGTCAGTTATACGGCTATTGCTTCCAAGGATCACTTACTCCAAGACATCTCAGCTCAGAAGCCTTGACCGTGATTTCACTTTTGGTGCTCGACAGCTGTGTGGAGATGAGGGCCACATAGGACCCTCTTTCCCTTTCACGGACATGGCCTTTCCATTCCATCACTCTCATTCAACCTCTTTTGTGAGATGCTGGACCCACGTTTGGGATTGGCAAAGGCATATGTGGGAATATTGGAATTATGATCCTAACCAGCCTTGCTACAGAAGTTTCCCTGATGTGAACTTGCTACTGAATTACAACACTGCTATACACGAGTTTCCTGGACGTTCACATCAAGTGCACAGATGAACACATTTATGTAGCAACGAGAAACTCCCTTCCCTCAAGCGTTTAGCTTTTTGACGACCTGCAGCTCAATATTTGTCTCCACCTTCAACCTTGCCAGTACAGCATATTTGACTTCGTTTCAAACACCTTACAGAGGAAGGCCCGTGTTTCACCACACGTTTCAGGAGAGAAAATGCTTTCACTTCAGTTCACTGGTCCCTCGAGTACTTTCTTTTAGGTGAGCGTCGAATTTCCACCATTTGGATCAGGAGTATAAATAAAGATAGAAACCTACTGTTTTTGTGGCCCTCTGCTAAGGAATCGGACCTTGAACGTTTTCGCTTATCTCAATTCAGACCTTCCCGACTTCACTTGCCTGTCGGTGACGGGAAAACGTGAATCCTTCAAGTCCTTGCGTGGCCTTCTTGGATTCCTCACCGCCAGTTACTTACGTTGCTACATAATGAGTCACTGCAAATGTTTTGCGGCGTTCAGATGTCAGGATTTTTCCCATCTTCATTAGGTTATCGGGATCTTTCAATCCTGCCAATTCTCGTATGTCTGAGTTACATTCTGGAACATAGCCGGATGCATTTGGCTATTTTCACCCACAAGCTGCTCACGGAGGTGGTTGGCTTCTCCCAAAGCCCCATTACTCACAAGTGAGCTTAATGAAGGACTGAGGGATATGCCTTGGTTGGCTTGCCTTTGCAAGTTCTCTTGTCTCTCGTGTCTTAGAGATCAGTACAGGGTGAACACACGGTCACTACTTAGCTGCCGTTGCGCTCCATGCTCACCTCTTTCACGAAATCTGGCAGCAGAAGCCCCATGGACTTATCGTGAGAGCCCACTTTTCAAGGAGCCATGTGGAGACCAGCACCAAAGCAGAGATAATTTGCCCTTCACCGACTTTACCTTTGCCCTATGTGGCTTGGGTCGCACTTTGTCTCTTCTGAGATGGTGGTAGATTTGTCCATTGTGTACAATGAAAAAGGTTGGAATTGTGAGCCTCGGCAGCGCTGGGCATGCAGGTGTTCCAGATGCGCTCCGAACATTTGACTGAAACTCCCTTTCTGCACAAGTTTCTGTGACATCGTTTCTCAAGAGTTGCCCGGCCATCACACTCTTGCAGCTTCGAGAACGTCCCTTCCCCTTGTCTCGGTTACATTACTTCGCTCCCGTCCACATTGTTCACAGCTCCAAGTACATCTCCAGGAGATTCATGACTATCATCTTGGTGTATGGCGTGCCGCTAGTAAATGTGGCCTCCAAGAGTTTTACTTCTCTCAATTCAAACCTTAACTCATCCACCAGTTTGCAGGTGAAGCAAAACACTGAATTCTGCTATCCAAGGGTTATCGTTCTGTGTTTTCCCACCGCGAGTCCCTTGTCATTTCTTGTGTCACCGAGCTATTATTTGTGCATATGGTTAAGAAAATGATCATTTCCCGTGTTCAGATATTATGGGAAAATTTGTATTTAAAAGATTGTCCGCGTAATAATCCCATGAAACAATGGAGCTGTTTCTCACCACAACTTCCCAGAGTTAGATCGTTACCCTTTATCCCACACTGTCCAGTAAGCACAGGTGGGGTTAACTGAAGGGAAGACAGACACATGCTTTGGTCAGCGTAGGTTTTCAGGTTCTCAGGTCTCTCGCTTTGGTGCAGGTGCCTTTGCCTCCTAGCTGCTGGGTGTGGATGCTTTAGACAGTTATACGTCTATTGCTTCCGAGGATCACACCTTCCAAGACATCTCAGCTCAGAAGGCCCAAGCGTTGACCGTGATTTCACTTTTGGTGCTCGACAGCTGTGTGGAGTAAAAGGCCCCTCGGACCCTCATTTCCTGTTCACCGACATGGCCTCTCCATTCAATCACTCTCATAACAACTGTCTTGTGAGATGCTGGGCGACGTTTGGGACCTGGAAGAGGCATGTGTGAGAATACGGTAATTATGGGCCTAGCCAGCCTTGGTCCAGAAGTTTAAAACATGTAAACTTGCTACTGAATTTCAGGGCATTTATACACGTGTTTCCTGGATGCATTCATCATAAGTTCAAGATGAACACCTTTACGTAGCATTTTGCATCTCCCTTACTCAGCGTTTAGCTTTCTGACGACCTGCAGCTCAATATTTGTCCCTACCCTCAACCTTGCCAGAGCAGCATATTTGACGTCCTTTCAAACACCTTACAGAGGAAGGCCTGTGTTTCACTACAAGTTCCAGGAGAGAAAATGCTTTCACTTCTGTTCACTGGTCTTTCAAACACTTTCATTTGTGTGAGCGTCACATATTCCACCAGGTGGATTAGGAGTTTAAATGAAGATGGGAACCTACTGTTTTATGGCCTTGAGCGACCTGATGTGACCTCGAATGTTTTCGCTTATCTCAACTCAGCCCTTCCCTACTACACTTGCCGGGGGTGACAGAAAACAGTGAATCCTTCAAGTCCGTGCGTGGCCTTCTTGGTTTCCTCTCTGCCAGTTACCTACGTCGCTTCAAAATGAGTCACTGCCACTGTTTTTCGGCATTCAAATGGCATTATTTTTCTCATCATCACTAGGTTGTCAGGATATTTCAATCCTGCCAATTCTTGTACGTCTTCATTACATTCTACAACGTAGCTGGTTCTAATTGGCTACTTGTCCCCACAAGCTGATCACGGAGGTGGTTGGATTGTCCCCTAAGCGCTCTGACTCACAAATGAGCTTAATGATGGACAGAGGGATATGCCTTGGTTCGCTTGCCTTTGCCATTTCTCTGGTCTCTTGTGTCATAGAGATCAGAACAGGGTGAACACAGGGTCACTCCTTAGCTGCCGTTGAGCTCCGTGCTAAGCTCTTTCACGAAATCTGGCAGCAGAAGCCCCGTGGACTTATCGGCAGAGCCCACTTTCCTCTAGGAGTCAGGTTGAGACCAGCACGAAAGCAGAGATAATTTGCTCTTCACCGCCTTTACCTTTGCCCTACCTGGATTGGTCTCGTCTGTGATGGTGGAAGATCTTGCCATTGTGTACAATGAAAAAGGTGTGAATTGTGAGCTTCGGCAGCCCTGGGCATGCAGGTGTTCCTGATGCGCTCAGAACATTTACTAAAACTGCCTTTCTACACGAGTCTCTGTGACTTTGTTTCTCTAAAGTCTCCCAGAATCGCCCTCTTGTAGCTTTGAGGACATTCCTTCCCCTTGTCTCGGCCACATTACTTCGCTCACATCCACATTGTTCTCAGCCCCAAATCCATCCCCAGGAGATTCATGACTATCATCTTGGTGTATGGCGTGCCTCCAGTAAATGTGGCCTCAAAGAGTTTGACTTCTCTCAATGCCAACCTTAACTCATCAGCCTGTTTGGGTGTGAAGCACAGCAGTGAATCCTGCTATCCAAGGGCTATCATTCTGTTTCCCTACGGCCAATCCCTTGACATTTCTTGCGTGACCCAGCAATTATTTGTTCATGTGGTCAAGAAAAATGATCATTTCCCATGGTCAGATTTTATGGGAAAACGTCTTTTGCAGGTTGCGCGCATAAGAATCACATGAAACAATGGAGCTGTTTTTCACCACGGCATCCCAGACTTAGATTGTAACCTCCTTCTCCCACACTGTCCAATAAGCACAGGTGGGGTTAACTGAAGGGCAGACACAGGCTTTGGTCAGCTTAGGTTTCAGGTTCACAGGTCTCTCGCTTTGGTGCAGGTGCCTTTGCCACCTAACTGCTGGGTGGAGATGCATTCGTCAGTTATACGGCTATTGCTTCCAAGGATCACTTACTCCAAGACATCTCAGCTCAGAAGCCTTGACCGTGATTTCACTTTTGGTGCTCGACAGCTGTGTGGAGATGAGGGCCACATAGGACCCTCTTTCCCTTTCACGGACATGGCCTTTCCATTCCATCCCTCTCATTCAACCTCTTTTGTGAGATGCTGGACCCACGTTTGGGATTGGCAAAGGCATATGTGGGAATATTGGAATTATGATCCTAACCAGCCTTGCTACAGAAGTTTCCCTGATGTGAACTTGCTACTGAATTACAACACTGCTATACACGAGTTTCCTGGACGTTCACATCAAGTGCACAGATGAACACATTTATGTAGCAACGAGAAACTCCCTTCCCTCAAGCGTTTAGCTTTTTGACGACCTGCAGCTCAATATTTGTCTCCACCTTCAACCTTGCCAGTACAGCATATTTGACTTCGTTTCAAACACCTTACAGAGGAAGGCCCGTGTTTCACCACACGTTTCAGGAGAGAAAATGCTTTCACTTCAGTTCACTGGTCCCTCGAGTACTTTCTTTTAGGTGAGCGTCGAATTTCCACCATTTGGATCAGGAGTATAAATAAAGATAGAAACCTACTGTTTTTGTGGCCTTCTGCTAAGGAATCGGACCTTGAACGTTTTCGCTTATCTCAATTCAGACCTTCCCGACTTCACTTGCCTGTCGGTGACGGGAAAACGTGAATCCTTCAAGTCCTTGCGTGGCCTTCTTGGATTCCTCACCGCCAGTTACTTACGTTGCTACATAATGAGTCACTGCAAATGTTTTGCGGCGTTCAGATGTCAGGATTTTTCCCATCTTCATTAGGTTATCGGGATCTTTCAATCCTGCCAATTCTCGTATGTCTGAGTTACATTCTGGAACATAGCGGGATGCATTTGGCTATTTTCACCCACAAGCTGCTCACGGAGGTGGTTGGCTTCTCCCAAAGCCCCATTACTCACAAGTGAGCTTAATGAAGGACTGAGGGATATGCCTTGGTTGGCTTGCCTTTGCAAGTTCTCTTGTCTCTCGTGTCTTAGAGATCAGTACAGGGTGAACACACGGTCACTACTTAGCTGCCGTTGCGCTCCATGCTCACCTCTTTCACGAAATCTGGCAGCAGAAGCCCCATGGACTTATCGTGAGAGCCCACTTTTCAAGGAGCCATGTGGAGACCAGCACCAAAGCAGAGATAATTTGCCCTTCACCGACTTTACCTTTGCCCTATGTGGCTTGGGTCGCACTTTGTCTCTTCTGAGATGGTGGTAGATTTGTCCATTGTGTACAATGAAAAAGGTTGGAATTGTGAGCCTCGGCAGCGCTGGGCATGCAGGTGTTCCAGATGCGCTCCGAACATTTGACTGAAACTCCCTTTCTGCACAAGTTTCTGTGACATCGTTTCTCAAGAGTTGCCCGGCCATCACACTCTTGCAGCTTCGAGAACGTCCCTTCCCCTTGTCTCGGCCACATTACTTCGCTCACATCCACATTGTTCTCAGCCCCAAATCCATCCCCAGGAGATTCATGACTATCATCTTGGTGTATGGCGTGCCTCCAGTAAATGTGGCCTCAAAGAGTTTGACTTCTCTCAATGCCAACCTTAACTCATCAGCCTGTTTGGGTGTGAAGCACAGCAGTGAATCGTGCTATCCAAGGGCTATCGTTCTGTGTTTTCCCACCGCGAGTCCCTTGTCATTTCTTGTGTCACCGAGCTATTATTTGTGCATATGGTTAAGAAAATGATCATTTCCCGTGTTCAGATATTATGGGAAAATTTGTATTTAAAAGATTGTCCGCGTAATAATCCCATGAAACAATGGAGCTGTTTCTCACCACAACTTCCCAGAGTTAGATCGTTACCCTTTATCCCACACTGTCCAGTAAGCACAGGTGGGGTTAACTGAAGGGAAGACAGACACATGCTTTGGTCAGCGTAGGTTTTCAGGTTCTCAGGTCTCTCGCTTTGGTGCAGGTGCCTTTGCCTCCTAGCTGCTGGGTGTGGATGCTTTAGACAGTTATACGTCTATTGCTTCCGAGGATCACACCTTCCAAGACATCTCAGCTCAGAAGGCCCAAGCGTTGACCGTGATTTCACTTTTGGTGCTCGACAGCTGTGTGGAGTAAAAGGCCCCTCGGACCCTCATTTCCTGTTCACCGACATGGCCTCTCCATTCAATCACTCTCATAACAACTGTCTTGTGAGATGCTGGGCGACGTTTGGGACCTGGAAGAGGCATGTGTGAGAATACGGTAATTATGGGCCTAGCCAGCCTTGGTCCAGAAGTTTAAAACATGTAAACTTGCTACTGAATTTCAGGGCATTTATTCACGTGTTTCCTGGATGCATTCATCATAAGTTCAAGATGAACACCTTTACGTAGCATTTTGCATCTCCCTTACTCAGCGTTTAGCTTTCTGACGACCTGCAGCTCAATATTTGTCCCTACCCTCAACCTTGCCAGAGCAGCATATTTGACGTCCTTTCAAACACCTTACAGAGGAAGGCCTGTGTTTCACTACAAGTTCCAGGAGAGAAAATGCTTTCACTTCTGTTCACTGGTCTTTCAAACACTTTCATTTGTGTGAGCGTCACATATTCCACCAGGTGGATTAGGAGTTTAAATGAAGATGGGAACCTACTGTTTTATGGCCTTGAGCGACCTGATGTGACCTCGAATGTTTTCGCTTATCTCAACTCAGCCCTTCCCTACTACACTTGCCGGGGGTGACAGAAAACAGTGAATCCTTCAAGTCCGTGCGTGGCCTTCTTGGTTTCCTCTCTGCCAGTTACCTACGTCGCTTCAAAATGAGTCACTGCCACTGTTTTTCGGCATTCAAATGGCATTATTTTTCTCATCATCACTAGGTTGTCAGGATATTTCAATCCTGCCAATTCTTGTACGTCTTCATTACATTCTACAACGTAGCTGGTTCTAATTGGCTACTTGTCCCCACAAGCTGATCACGGAGGTGGTTGGATTGTCCCCTAAGCGCTCTGACTCACAAATGAGCTTAATGATGGACAGAGGGATATGCCTTGGTTCGCTTGCCTTTGCCATTTCTCTGGTCTCTTGTGTCATAGAGATCAGAACAGGGTGAACACAGGGTCACTCCTTAGCTGCCGTTGAGCTCCGTGCTAAGCTCTTTCACGAAATCTGGCAGCAGAAGCCCCGTGGACTTATCGGCAGAGCCCACTTTCCTCTAGGAGTCAGGTTGAGACCAGCACGAAAGCAGAGATAATTTGCTCTTCACCGCCTTTACCTTTGCCCTACCTGGATTGGTCTCGTCTGTGATGGTGGAAGATCTTGCCATTGTGTACAATGAAAAAGGTGTGAATTGTGAGCTTCGGCAGCCCTGGGCATGCAGGTGTTCCTGATGCGCTCAGAACATTTACTAAAACTGCCTTTCTACACGAGTCTCTGTGACTTTGTTTCTCTAAAGTCTCCCAGAATCGCCCTCTTGTAGCTTTGAGGACATTCCTTCCCCTTGTCTCGGCCACATTACTTCGCTCACATCCACATTGTTCTCAGCCCCAAATCCATCCCCAGGAGATTCATGACTATCATCTTGGTGTATGGCGTGCCTCCAGTAAATGTGGCCTCAAAGAGTTTGACTTCTCTCAATGCCAACCTTAACTCATCAGCCTGTTTGGGTGTGAAGCACAGCAGTGAATCCTGCTATCCAAGGGCTATCATTCTGTTTCCCTACGGCCAATCCCTTGACATTTCTTGCGTGACCCAGCAATTATTTGTTCATGTGGTCAAGAAAAATGATCATTTCCCATGGTCAGATTTTATGGGAAAACGTCTTTTGCAGGTTGCGCGCATAAGAATCACATGAAACAATGGAGCTGTTTTTCACCACGGCATCCCAGACTTAGATTGTAACCTCCTTCTCCCACACTGTCCAATAAGCACAGGTGGGGTTAACTGAAGGGCAGACAGACACAGGCTTTGGTCAGCTTAGGTTTCAGGTTCACAGGTCTCTCGCTTTGGTGCAGGTGCCTTTGCCACCTAACTGCTGGGTGGAGATGCATTCGTCAGTTATACGGCTATTGCTTCCAAGGATCACTTACTCCAAGACATCTCAGCTCAGAAGCCTTGACCGTGATTTCACTTTTGGTGCTCGACAGCTGTGTGGAGATGAGGGCCACATAGGACCCTCTTTCCCTTTCACGGACATGGCCTTTCCATTCCATCACTCTCATTCAACCTCTTTTGTGAGATGCTGGACCCACGTTTGGGATTGGCAAAGGCATATGTGGGAATATTGGAATTATGATCCTAACCAGCCTTGCTACAGAAGTTTCCCTGATGTGAACTTGCTACTGAATTACAACACTGCTATACACGAGTTTCCTGGACATTCACATCAAGTGCACAGATGAACACATTTATGTAGCAACGAGAAACTCCCTTCCCTCAAGCGTTTAGCTTTTTGACGACCTGCAGCTCAATATTTGTCTCCACCTTCAACCTTGCCAGTACAGCATATTTGACTTCGTTTCAAACACCTTACAGAGGAAGGCCCGTGTTTCACCACACGTTTCAGGAGAGAAAATGCTTTCACTTCAGTTCACTGGTCCCTCGAGTACTTTCTTTTAGGTGAGCGTCGAATTTCCACCATTTGGATCAGGAGTATAAATAAAGATAGAAACCTACTGTTTTTGTGGCCTTCTGCTAAGGAATCGGACCTTGAACGTTTTCGCTTATCTCAATTCAGACCTTCCCGACTTCACTTGCCTGTCGGTGACGGGAAAACGTGAATCCTTCAAGTCCTTGCGTGGCCTTCTTGGATTCCTCACCGCCAGTTACTTACGTTGCTACATAATGAGTCACTGCAAATGTTTTGCGGCGTTCAGATGTCAGGATTTTTCCCATCTTCATTAGGTTATCGGGATCTTTCAATCCTGCCAATTCTCGTATGTCTGAGTTACATTCTGGAACATAGCCGGATGCATTTGGCTATTTTCACCCACAAGCTGCTCACGGAGGTGGTTGGCTTCTCCCAAAGCCCCATTACTCACAAGTGAGCTTAATGAAGGACTGAGGGATATGCCTTGGTTGGCTTGCCTTTGCAAGTTCTCTTGTCTCTCGTGTCTTAGAGATCAGTACAGGGTGAACACACGGTCACTACTTAGCTGCCGTTGCGCTCCATGCTCACCTCTTTCACGAAATCTGGCAGCAGAAGCCCCATGGACTTATCGTGAGAGCCCACTTTTCAAGGAGCCATGTGGAGACCAGCACCAAAGCAGAGATAATTTGCCCTTCACCGACTTTACCTTTGCCCTATGTGGCTTGGGTCGCACTTTGTCTCTTCTGAGATGGTGGTAGATTTGTCCATTGTGTACAATGAAAAAGGTTGGAATTGTGAGCCTCGGCAGCGCTGGGCATGCAGGTGTTCCTGATGCGCTCCGAACATTTGACTGAAACTCCCTTTCTGCACAAGTTTCTGTGACATCGTTTCTCAAGAGTTGCCCGGCCATCACACTCTTGCAGCTTCGAGAACGTCCCTTCCCCTTGTCTCGGTTACATTACTTCGCTCCCGTCCACATTGTTCACAGCTCCAAGTACATCTCCAGGAGATTCATGACTATCATCTTGGTGTATGGCGTGCCGCTAGTAAATGTGGCCTCCAAGAGTTTTACTTCTCTCAATTCAAACCTTAACTCATCCACCAGTTTGCAGGTGAAGCAAAACACTGAATTCTGCTATCCAAGGGTTATCGTTCTGTGTTTTCCCACCGCGAGTCCCTTGTCATTTCTTGTGTCACCGAGCTATTATTTGTGCATATGGTTAAGAAAATGATCATTTCCCGTGTTCAGATATTATGGGAAAATTTGTATTTAAAAGATTGTCCGCGTAATAATCCCATGAAACAATGGAGCTGTTTCTCACCACAACTTCCCAGAGTTAGATCGTTACCCTTTATCCCACACTGTCCAGTAAGCACAGGTGGGGTTAACTGAAGGGAAGACAGACACAGGCTTTGGTCAGCGTAGGTTTTCAGGTTCTCAGGCCTCTCGCTTTGGTGCAGGTGCCTTTGCCAGTTAAGCGGCTAATGCTCCGAAGGATCATTTACTCCAAGGCTTCGCAGAGCAGAAGCCACAAACCTTGACTGTGATATAGCTTTTGGTGCTCAACAGCTATGTGGAAATGATGGCCAAATTGGAGTTTCTTTCCCTTTCACTTACAGGCCTTTCCAGTCAGTCACTCTCCTTACACCTCTTTTGAGAGATGGTGGAAGACTTTTGGATCGGGCGCAGAGGCATATGGGAGAATATTCAGATTATGAGCCTAATCAGCCTTGGTATGGAAGTTTCCTTGTTGTGCACTTGCTACTGAATTACAACACAGTTTATAAACAAGTTTCTGTGGATGTGTTGACCTTAATTTCACAGATGAACACATTTACAGAGGTCGATGAACCTCCCTTCACTAATGTGTTTAACTTTTTCATGACGTTGTGCCCCATATTTGTCTCTACCGAAAAGCTTGCCAGGGTAGCATATTTGATTTCGTTCAAACATGTTACAGTGGAAGCCCAGTGTTTCCCACACCTTTTCTGATAGAAAATGTTTTCCATCAGTGCACGGGTCCTTCAAACACTTTCATTTAAGTGAACGTCATATTTTCCGCCTGGTGCTTCAGGAATATAAAGGAAAAGGGACCCACTGTTGTATGGCCTTCCAGTACATAATGAGACCTCAAAATTTTCACTTATCTCAACTCAGCCCATTCCTACTGCACTTGCCTATGGGTGACGGAAAACAATGAATCCTTCAAGTTCTTGCATGGCCTTCTTGGTCTCTGCACCCACGTTTCCTCTGTCACTTCACAATGAGTCCCGGCAAATGTTTTTTCAGCGATCAAGTATCATGAATTTTCCCATCATCATTCGGTTATCGGGATCCTTCAATCCTGCATATTCCTGCACGTCTTCATTACATTGAACAACGTAACTGGATGTATTTGGCTGTTTTCACCCATAAACTGCTCACTGAAGTGGTTGGCTTGTCCCAAAAGAGCCATTACGCACAAGTGGGCTTAATGAAGGACACAGGGATATGCCTTGTTTGGCTTATCTTTGCAAGTCCTCTGGTCTGTGGTGTTGTAGAGGTCATTCCAGGGTGAAGACATGGTCACCGCTTACCTGCCGTTGCACTCAATGTAACCTCTTTCAAGAAATCTGGCAGCAGAAGCCACATGGCTGTATCATGATACCCCACTCTCTCCAGGAGCCAGGTTGAGACAGCCGCCAAAACAGAGATGATTTTCCCTTCACCGACTTTACTTTTGCCCTATCTTGCGCATTTTGTCTCTTTTATATGATGGTGGAAAATTTTCCAATGTGTGCAATGAAAAAGGTTGGAATTGTGAGCTTCGCCAGCCCTGGGGAGACAGGTATTCCTGATGCGCTCTGATTATTTGACTAAAATTCACTACTAAAGGAGTTTCTGTGACTTTGTTTCTCTTAAGTTCGCAAACAATCACACTCTTGTAGTTTGGGTACGTCCTTTCCTCTTGTCTCAGCCATATTACATCGCTCACGTTTATCTCAGCTCCAAATACATCTCCAGGAGATTCATGAATATCATCTTGCTGCATGTCGTACCTCTAGGAAATGTGGCCTCAAAGAATTTTACTTTTCTCAATTCAAACCTTAACTCAACCACCTGTTTGGATGTGAAGCACAGCAGCGAATCCTGAATTTAACTGGCTATCCTTCTCTTTCCTCTCCGAGAATTCCCTTGACATTTCTTGTGGGACCCAGACATTATTTGTACCTGTGGCCAAGAATCAATATCATTTCCAATGGTCAGTCATTTATGGGAAACTTTGTATCCTGCAGGTTGCAGGACGAAATAAACCCATGAAACAATGGAGCTGTTTTTCACCTCAGATTTTGCTCACTTAGAATGTACCGTATTCTCCCACACCGTCCAGTAAGCACGTGCGGGGTTAATTGAAAGTCGGCCAGACTCATTATTTGGTCCGCTTAGCTTTTGTGGTTCTCAGGTGTCTGGTTTTAGTGAAGATGCCTTAGCCAGTTAAAGGGCTAATGCTTCCAAAGATCACTTACTTAAAGACGTCTCAGTGCAGACGGCACAAAACGTGACCGTGATACAGCTTTTGATGCTCGACAGCTGTGTGGAGACAATGGCAAAATAAGTTTCTTTCCCTTTCACTGACCTGGCCTTTCCAGTCAGTCACTCTCCTACCACCTCTTTTGTGAGATGGTGGAAGACTTTAAGATCGGGGGCAGAGGCATATGGGAGAATATTGGAATTGTGATCCTAATAAGCCTTGATACGGAAGTTTCCTTGATGTGCACTTACTACTGAATTACAAGACTCTCTATTCGCGAGTTTCTGTGGATGTGTTCACCTTAGGTTCACAGATGAACACATTTACGTAGCTGGGTATACCCCCCTTTACTCATGGGATTAGCTTTTTTGACGACTTTGAGCTCCATATTTGTCCTACCCTCAATCTTGCCAGGGCAGCATATTTGACTTCGTTTCAAACATGTTACAGAGGAAGGACTATGTTTGCTCACACCTTTTCTCATAGAAAATGCTTTCACATCAGTGTACTGGTCCTTCAAACATTTTCATTTAGGTGAGAGTCTAATTTTACATTAGATGGTACAGGAATATAAATGAAAAGGGAAACCCACTGTTGTATGGCCTACCTCTACATAATGGGACCTCAAAGATTTCCACTCCTCTCATCTCAATCCTTCCCTATTCCATTGCCTGGGCGTGACAGAAAACTGAATCAATCTTTAAGTCCTTGTGTGGCGTTCTTGGTACCAACACTGACCGTTACCTCCATCACTTCAAAATTAGTTCTGACTAAGATTTTTTCTGCGCTCAATTAGCATGACTTTTCCCATCATCATTCGGTTATTGGGATCCTTCAATCCTGCATATTCCTGCAGGTCTCCATTACATTGAACAACGTAGCTGGATGTATTTGGCTGTTTTCACCCACAAGCTGCTCACTGAGGTGGCTGGCTTGTCCCAAAAGAGACGTTAAGCACAAGTGGGCATAATGAAGGTCACAGGGAGCCTTGGTTGGCTTCTCTTTGCAAGACCTCTGGTCTGTGGTGTTGTAGATGTCAGTCTAGGGTGAAGACACTTCACCACTTACCTTCTGTTGCGCTCAATGCTCACCTCTTTCAGAAGTCTGGCAACAGAAGCCACATGGCCTTATCATGATACCCCACTCTCTCCAGGAGCCAGGCTGAGATCACCACCAAAACAGAGATGATTTGGCCTTCACCGACTTTACTTTTGCCCTATCTTACTTGGGTCGCATTTTGTCTCTTTTTTATGAGATGGTGGAAGATTTTCCAATGTGTGCAATGAAAAGGTTGGAATTGTGAGCGTTGGTAGCCCTGGGGAGACAGCTGTTCCTGATACGCTCTGAACATTTGACTTAAATTCCCTTCCTACACGAGTTTCTGTCACTTTGTTTCTCTTAAGTTCACAAACAATCACACTCTTGTAGTTTGGGAACGTCCGTTAATCTTGCCTCAGCAATATAACTTCGCTCACGTCCACATTTATCTCAGCTCTAAATACATCTCCAGGAGATTCATGACTATCATCTTGGTGTATGGCGTGCCTCTAGTAAATGTGGCCTCAAAGAGTTTTACATCTCTCAATTCAAACCTTAACTCATCCACCTGTTTGGATATGAAGCACAGCAGCGAATCCTGAATTTAACCGGGTATCCTTCTCTGTTTCCTCTCCGCGAATTCCCTTGACATTTCTTGTGGGACCCAGAAATTATTTGTTCCTGTTTTCAAGAATCATTATTATTTCCAATGGTCAGTCATTTATGGGAAACTTTGTATCCTGCAGGTTGCAGGATGAAATAAACCCATGAAACAATGGAGCTGTTTTTCACCACAGATTTTGCTCACTTAGAATGTTACCTTATTATTCCACACTGCCAATGAGCACATGCGGGGTTAATTGAAAGTCGGAGAGACACATGCTTTGGTCCGCTTAGCTTTTGAAGTTCTCAGGTCTCTTGCTTTGGTGAAGATGCCTCAGCCTGCTAAATGCTGGTTGAAGATGCCTTAGCCAGTTAAATGGCTAATGCTTCCCAGGATCACTAACTCCAAACATCTCAGAGAAGAAGCCACAATTCTTGAACGTGATACAACTTTTGGTGCTCGACAGCTGTGTGGACACTATGGCCAAATCAGAGTTTCTTTCCCTTTCACTGACATGACCCTTCCAGATAGTCACTCTCCTACTAACTCTTTTGTGAGATGGTGACGACTTTTGGATTAGGGACAGAGGCATATGGGAGAATATTGGCATTATGAGCTTAATCAGCATTGCTACGGAAGTTTCCTTGATGTGCACTTGCTACTGAATTTCAATACTCGCTATACGCGAATTTACATGGATTTGTTCACCTTAGGTTCACAGATGAAAGCATATACGTAGCTGGGTGTACCTCCCTTCACTCACATGATTAGCTTTTTGATGACCTTGAGCTCCATATTTGTCCTACCCTCAATCTTGCCAGGGCAGCATATTTGATTTCGTTTCAAACACATTACAGTGGAAGGCCAGTGTTTACCACACCTTTTCTCATATAAAATGCTTTCACATCAGTGTACTGGTCCTTCAAACACTTTCATTTAGGTGAGAATCTAATTTTCCGCTAGGTGGTTCAGGAATATAAATGAAAAGGGAAACCCTCTGTTGTATGGCCTTCTGCTACATAATGGGACTTCAAACATTTTCACTCTTCTCAACTCCACCCATCCCTACTGCACTTGCCTGCGGGTCACAGAAAACTGAATCAATCCTTCAAGTCCTAGCATGCCTTCTTTGTTCCAACAGTGACCGTTACCTCTGTCTCTTCAATATTAGTCCAGGCAAAGGATTTTTTTCTGCGCCCAATTAGCATGACCTTTCCCATCATCATTCTGTTCTCAGGATCCTGCATATTCCTGTACTTGTTTGGCAAGTCCTCTGATCTGTGGTGTTGTAGAGGCGGTCCAGGGTGGGGACAAGGTCACCACTTACCTTCCGTTGTGGTCAATGCTCACCTCTTTCAAGAAATCTGGCAGCAGAAGCCACCTGGCTTGTCATGATACCCCACGTTTCTCCAGGAGCCAGGCTGAGAACATGCAATAACAGAGATGATTTTCTTTTAACCGACTTCACTTTTGCCCTATTTTGGTTGGGTCACATTTTGTCTCTTTTTTATGAGACTGGAAGATTTTCTAAAGTGTGCAATGAAAAAGTTTGGAATTGTGAGCTTCGGCAACCCTGGGGAGACAGGTATTCCTGATGCGCTGTGAACATTTGACTTAAATTCCCTTCCTACACGAGTTTCTGTGACTTTTTTCTCTTAAGGTCGCAAACAATCAGTCTTGTAGCTTTGGGAACATCCCTTCCTATTGTCTCAGTCACATTACTTCACTCACGTCCACATTTATCTCAGCTTCAAATACATTTCCAGGAGATTCATGAATATCATCTTGCTGTATCGCGTGCCTCTAGTAAATGTGGCCTCAAAGGGTTTTACATCTCTCAAGTCAAACCTTAACTCATCCATCTGTTTGGATGTGAAGCCAGCAGCGAATCCTGCATTTCATGGGCTATCCTTCTGTATTTCCTCACGGTGAGTCCCTTGTCATTTCTTGAGTGACCCAGTAATTATTTGTTCATGTGGTTCAGAAGCATTATCTTTTCCCATGGTCAGTCTTTTTTTGGGAAACTTTGTATCCTGCAGGTTGCGGGAGGTAATAAACACATGAAACAATGGAGCTGTTTTTCAACACAGCTTTTGCTGGCTTAGAATGTTACTTTATTATTCCACACTGTCCAATAAGCACATGCGGGGTTAATTGAAAGTAAGACAGATACCTTCTTTCGTCCGCTTAGCTTTTGAGGTTCTCAGGTCTCTGGCTTTGGTGAAGATGCCTTACCAAGTTAAACGACTAATGCTCCCAAGGATCAGTTACTGAAAGATGTCTCAGAGCAGGAGCCACAAAACTTGACCGTAATACAGCTTTTGTGACCCCACAGTTGTGTGGAGACGATGGCAAAATAAGAGTTTCTTTCCCTTTCACTGACATGGCCTTTCTAGTCAGTCAATCTCCTACCATCTCTTTTGTGAGATGGTGGAAGGCTTTAGGATCGGGGGCAGAGTCATATGGGAGAATATTGGAATTGTGAGCATAATAAGCCTTGGTATAGAAGTTTCCTTGATGTACACTTCCTACTGACTTACAACACTCTTTATACACGAGTTTCTGTGGATGTGTTCACCTTAAGTTCACAGAAGAAAACATTTACGTTGGTGGGTGAACCTCCCTTGAATAACGTTTTTAACTTTTTGATGACATTGTGCCCCACACTTGTCCCTACCCTCAACCTTGCCAGGGCAGCATATTTGATTTAGTTTCAAACACGTTACAGCAGAAGGCCAGTGTTTACCACACCTATTCTGATAGAAAATGCTTTCACATCAGTTCACTGGTCCTTCAAACACTTTCATTTAGTTGAGCGTCAACTTTTCCGGCTGGTGTTTCAGGAATATAAATGAAGAGGGAAACTCACTGCTGTATGCCCTTCCACTACATAAGTGGACCTCAAAGGTTTTCACTTATCTCAACTCAGCCCTTCCCTACTGCACTTGCCTGGTGGTGATGGAAAACAGTGAATCCTTCAAGTCCTGGCGTGGCCTTCTTGGTTTCCTCACCCACCGATACTTCTGTCACTACAAAAAGAGTCATGGCAAATGTTTTTTCTCAGCTCAAGTAGCATGAGTTTTCCCATCATCATTATGTTATTGGGATCCATCAATCCTGCATATTCCTGTACGTCTCCATTACATTGAACAACGTAGCTGGATGTATTTGGCTGTTTTCACCCACAAGCTGCTCACTGAGGTGGTTGGCTTGTCCCAAAAGAAACGTTACGCACAAGTGGGCTTAATGAAGGACACAGGGATTATGCCTTGTTTGGCTTGTCTTTGCAAGTCCTCTGGTCTGTGGTATTGTAGAGGTCAGTCCAAGGTGAAGACATGGTCACCACTTACCTGCCCTTACGCTCAATATAACCTCTTTCAAGAAATCTGGCAGCAGAAGCCACATGGACTTATCGTGACACCCCACTCCTTCCACTGCCAAAACAGAGATGAATTTCCTTTCACCGACTTTACTTTTGCCCTATCTTGGTTGGGTCGCATTTTGTCTCTTTTTAATGAGAGTTTGGAAGATGTTTTAATGTGTGCGATGAAAAAGGTTGGAATTGTGAGCTTCGGCAGCCCTGTGGAGACAGCTGTTCCTGATACGCTCTGAACATTTGACTTAAATTCCCTTTCTACACGAGTTTCTGTCACTTTGTTTATCTTAAGTTCACAAACAATCACACTCTTGTAGTTTGGGAACGTCCGTTAATCTTGCCTCAGCAATATGACTTCACTCACGTCCACATTGTTCACAGCTCCAAATACATCTCCAGGAGATTCATGACTATCATCTTGGTGTATGGCGTGCCTCTACTAAATGTGGCCTCAAAGAGTTTTACTTCTCTCAATTGAAACCTTAACTCATCCACCTGTTTGGATATGAAGCACAGCAGCAAATCCTGCATTTCACTGGCTATCCTTCTGTTTCCTCACCTCGAATTCGCTTGACATTTCTTGTGGGACCCAGAAATTATTTGTTCCTCTGATCAAGAATCATTATTATTTCTAATGGTCAGTCGTTAATGGGAAACTTTGTATCCTGCAGGTTGCACGACGAAATAATCCATGAAGCAATGGAGCTGAGTTTTTTTTAAACAATTTATTAGGGGCTCATACAGCTCTTATCACTGTCCATACATATACATACATCAATTGTATAAAGCACATCTGTACATTCTTTGCCCTAATCATTTTCATATTTTTCTCTTTTCTTTTTTTACATTTTATTAGGGACTCATACAACTCTTATCACAATCCATACATATACATACATCAATTGTATAAATCACATCCATACATTCCCTGCCCTAATCATTCTCAAAGCATTTGCTTTCTACTTAAGCCCTTTGCATCAGGTCCTCTTTTGTTTTTCCCCTCCCTCCCTGCTGCCCCCTCCCTAATGTGCCCTTGGTAATTTATACATCATTATTTTGTCATATCTTGCCCTATCTGAGTCTCCCCCCCCTTATTTGCCATCCCTCTCCCAGTGAGGAGGTCACATGTGGATCCTTGTAATCAGTTCCCCCTTTCAAACCCACTCGTCCTCCACTCTCCCAGCATCGCCCCTCACAGCCCTGGTCCTGAAGGTATCATCCACCCTGGATTACCTGTGCCTCCAGTCCTCATATGTACCAGTGTACGACCTCTGCCCTATCCAGCCCTGCAAGGTAGAATTCGGATCATGGTAGTTGGGAGGAGGAAGCATCCAGGATCTGGGGGAAAGCTGTGTTCTTCATCGGTACTACCTTGCACCCTGACTGACCCATCTCCTCTCCTAAACCCCTCTGTGAGGGGATCTCCATTGGCCGACACTTGGGCCTTGGGTCTCCACTCTGCACTTCCCACTCATTCAATATGGTATATATGTGTATATACACACACACACATATACACACACATATATATACATATACACACATATCTTCTTTTTTTTACGATTCTTTTCTTTTTTTTTTGTTTGAAGGCTTTAACTTTTTTTTTTATTTTAACAATTTATTGGGGCTGATACAATTCTTTTCACAGTTCATACATATACATACATCAATTGTATAAAGCACATCTGTACAGTCTTTGCCCTAATCATTTTTTTCTCTTTTCTTCTTTTACATTTTATTAGGGACTCAAACAACACTTACCACAATCCATACATATACATACATCAATTGTATAAAGCACATCCATACATTCACTGCCCCAATCATTCTCAAGGCATTTGCTCTCCACTTAAGCCCCTTGCATCAGGTCCTCTTTTTTTCCCCGCCCCCTCCCTCCCCATTCCCCCCTCCCTCATGTGCCCTTGGTAATTTATACATCGTTATTTTGTCATATCTTGCCTATCCGGAGTCTCCCTTCCCCCCTTCTCTGCTGTCCTTCTCCCAGGGAAGAGGTCACATGTGGATCCTTGTAATCAGTTCCCCCTTTCCAACCCACTTGTCCTCCACTCTCCCAGCATCATCCCTCACACCCTTGGTCCTGAAGGTATCATCCACCCTGGATTCCCTGTACCTCCAGCCCTCATATGTACCAGTGTACAGCCTCTGTCCTATCCAGCCCTGCAAGGTAGAATTCGGATCATGGTAGTTGGGGGGAGGAAGCATCCAGGATCTGGGGGAAAGCTGTGTTCTTCATCGATACTACCTCACACCCTAATTAACCCATCTCCTCTCCTAAACCCCTCTATGAGGGGATCTCCATTGGCCGACACTTGGGCCTTGGGTCTCCACTCTGGACTTCCCCCTTCATTTAATATGATATATATATATACATATATACACATACATATATACATATACACATATATACACATACATACACACACTTATATCTTTTTTTTTTGCATGATGCCTTATACCTGGTCCCTTGGGCACCTCGTGATCGCACTGGCCGGTGTGCTTCTTCCATGTGGGCTTATTTGCTTCTGAGCTAGATGGCCGCTTGTTCACCTTCAAGCCTTTAAGACCCCAGACACTATCTCTTTTGATAGCCGGGCACCATCAGCTTTCTTCACATTTGCTTATGCACCTATTTGTCTTCAACGATCCTATTATGGAGGTGTGCAGTCAATGATATGATTTTTTGTTCTTTGATGCCTGATAACTGATCCCTTCGGGACCGCTCGATCACACAGGCTTGTGTGTTCTTCCATGAGGACTTGTAGTTTCTGAGCTAGATGGCCGTTTGTTTATCTTCAAGCATTTAAGACCCCAGACACTATCTCTTTTGATAGCCGGGCACCATCAACTTTCTTCACCACATTTACTTATTCACCCACTTTGGCTTCAGCAGTTGTGTCGGGAGAGTGAGCATCATAGAATGCCAATTTAATAAAAGAAAGTATTCATGCATTGAGGGAGAGTTGGAGTAGAGGCCCAAGGTCCTTCCACCACCTTAATACTTAACCTATAAATATAGACACATCGATCTACTTCCCCATCCTCCTATATATATTTGCATGTACATGTCTTTGGCTAGACCTCCATGAATGCCCTTTGACTCCTAGCTCTTTCCTCCATCTCCCTTGACTTTCCTCCTGCCCTACTACCATGCTTCGTCACCACCTGGGCTAGAGTATACCTCTTCTCTACCCTACCTTACCCTTGATCATTCCCCACCAGACCTGCCACTCCCCCCTCTCTACCATTTGGGGTCCCAAGTTGTTCCCTTGTCCCTGTGTTTGTTAACACCACTTCCTAACCCCCCTTACCCTCCACCCCAAGTCCACCCGGAACTGTCTTTCCCATGTTTTTCCTCCAGATAGTTCCTCCAGACTGTCCTATTCAGACAGACCCATGGAGACACTAACATGCATGAAAACAAGACAGAGGAAAACAAAGCAACAGTATACAACCAGACAACAAAACAACTACAAACCACTGACAAAGAACAAAACCAATCACGTCCCAGAGAAAAGCTTGTAGTTAGTTCAGGGGTGTTTGCTGGCCCTTAGTAGCGTTTTCCAGTCCAGTCTGTTGGGGCACCACGCTTGGCCCCAAAGTCCACTTTCAGCATTCCCTGGGGACCTTGCCACTCCATTCCCTTGCTGTTCTGCTGGACTCCCCCAGTGCTTTGCCTCGGTGTGGTGGGATCATGTCAGGTACAATTCCCACACTGTGTCTCTGGTTCTGTCCCCTGTATCGCCCTTAGTCACTGAGGGGCATCATTTCTCATAATGGGGCCAGCCATGTTGTTCTCTCTGTGGATTGGCTGCTCTACTCAGGAATATCATCCTCACGGCCTGGTGGGCCAGGCTGTGTTCCACTCCCTCCTCCTGCCCCTTCATCTGCTCCCGTGTGCTCTGATCAGATATGTCCATCTCCCGGAGCTTCAGAGTCAATGTCGTCCTTTGGAACAAATTGTTTTCGGGGGAGGGGCAGGAATCCACTTAATTTATGGTGCTGGGGCCAGCCTCCCAGACCGCTCCACTGGTTCCCTACTCCACGCAGGGATATTGCATTCACACCTTGCAGCACTGGGTTGAAGTCTGCTCCCACTTTCCCTGTGGAGAAATAAACAATACCCTCCCTTGGGTGGATTAGTGCTCCATGCCCCCACTACACTTTTCTTCCTTATATTCATCCTTTTGTTTTTCTTTTCCCTCCTCCTCCACCATTGTCTACCATGTGCATCCCTGGTTTTGGTCTGGTCTCTGCCATACTACACAGTCTTCACCCCACAAATGTTTGTAAACAGTAGCTTTTCCCCCAATGCCACTTTTGCTTTTTTCTAAAAATTTTTAATTCTTACCTCAGCGGGATCATGTTGTACTTGTCCTTTTGTGCCTGACTTACCTCGCTTAGCATGATTTCCTCCAGTTCTTTCCATGCCGCTATGTTCCTCATACGTTCATCACCGCTTTTTAGTGATGCGTAGTACTCCATTGTATTTATACACCACAGTTTTTAATCCAATCGTCAGTTGATGGGAATTTGGGTTGCTTCCAACTCCTTGCAATTGTGAACTGTGCTGCAATGAACATTGGAGCACAGATGTCTGGTCTTGGTTTGTTTCTTGCCTCTTCTGGGTATATGCCCAGTAGGGGGATTGCTGGGTCATACGGTAACTCTATTTCCATCTGTTTTAAGTATCGCCAGATTGATTTCCATAATGGCTGTACATACTTACAGTCCCAGCAGCAGTGGATGAGTGTTCCTGTCTCCCCACCGCCCCTCCAACACTTGTTGCTTTCTAACTTTTAGAATTGGGCTACCTTTGAGGGTGTCAGGTGGTACCTCATTGTTGTTTTAATTTGCATATCTCTTATGGCTAAAGATTGGGAACATTTGTTGGCCATTCGGATTTCTGTCCCTGTAAAATTTCTGTTCAAGTCCTTTGCCCACCTTTCAAGTGGGCTATTGGTTTTTTTTCTTTTTGGCAGCTAGCAGAGTATTGTAGATTTTAGTAATAAGGCCTTTGTCTGATGTGTCATTGCTAAAGATGTTTTCCCAGTCTGTGGACTCTCTTATTACTCTCTTGGTGAATTCTTTCGATGTACACAAGTGTTTTATCTTCAGTATATCCCATTTGTCAATTTGTGCCTCCTCTGTGTTTGTGTCCTTCCCTATTTCTGATAGCCTGTGTATTCCCTGCGCCAAAGTTCTCAGATTGGTCCCAATTCCCTCATTGATGGCCCTAATAATTTGGGGTTTAACTTCAATGTCTGTGATCCACCTTGAGTTTATTGTTGTGCATGGAGTGAGATAAGGGTCTTGCTTCATTTTTCTGCATGTTGATATCCATTTCTTCCAGCAGCACTTGTTAAAGAGGGCATCGGCTTCCCATTTGATATATTTAGGGCCCTTATCAAAGATCAGCTGTGTGTATGCTGATGCTTTATTTCTGGGTTTTCAATTCTTTTACATTGGTCTGAGTATCTGTCATTGTACCAATACCATGCAGCTTTGAGAACTGTGGCTGCATAGTATTTGCCAAAGTCAGGTAAAGCAAGCCCTCCCACGGTGTCTTTCTTCGTGAGGAGTCTCTGCTAATTCTGGGCTTTTTCCCTCTCTATAGGAAGTTGGTAATCAGTTTTTCCATTTCTTTGAAGAAAGATGAGGGTAATTGTATCGGGATGGCATTAAACTTATATAGTGCTTTTGGAAGAACTGACATCTTAACTATATTATGTCTCTGAATCCAAGAGCATGGAATATTCTTCCATTTGTTGAGATCGCTCTTGGTTTCTTGTAATAGTGTTCTATAGTTTTCCCTATATAGATCTTTTGTTTTTTTCAGTCAGGTGTATCCCTAGATATTTCAATTTGTGTTTGGCTATTTTGAAGGGTACCACCTTTTTTATCTCTTCTTCTGTGGTCTTATCTGATGTGTATAACAGTCCGATGGACTTCTGTTTGTTGATCTTGTATCCTGCCACTCTGCCAAACTCCTCTTTTGCTTCCAGTATTCCCCTTGTGGAACTTTTGTGATTTTCCATATATAAAATCATATCATCTGCAAATAACGATAATTTCACCTCTTCCTTCCCCAGACGAATACCTTTGATGTCACTTCTTTGCCTTATGCTGTTAGCTAAAACCTCCAGCACGATATTAAATAGGAGTAGGGACAAGGGCCATGCTTGACTGGTCCCCTTTTTCAGTGGGATTGTGTCAGTCTTTTCTCCTTTGACTACCACTTTGGCTGTTGGTTTTTCATATATAGCTTGTATTGTCTTGAGGAACTTTCCTTCCATTCCTATCTTCGCTGGTGTCTTAAACAGGAATTGGTGTTGGATGTTGTCGAATGCTTTTCCTGCGTCTATTGATATTATCATGTGATTCTTACACTTTTTCATGTCAATGTGAAGAATAATACTAATGGTTTTTTGTATGTTGAACCATCCCTGCATCCCTGATATGAATTCCACTTGGTCATGGTGAATTATTTGTTTTATATACTTTTGTATTCTGTTGGGTATTATTTTTTAAGGGTTTTTGCATCAGTGTCCATTAGGGATATTTGCCTGTAGTTCACGATTCTAGTGGGGTCCTTGCTCAGTTTGGGTATCAGAGTTATACTAGCTTCATAGAAGGAGTTCGCCATCATTTTCTATGTTCTGGAAGAGTTTGTGTAGGATTGGTATTAGTTCTTCCCTGAATGCTTGGTAGAATTCTCCAGTGTAGCAATCTGGTCCAGGGGATTTTTTTTTGTTGGTCATCCCTTGATAACCTTTTCTATTTCTTCTATTGCTATGGGTCTGTTGAGACTCTTGATGTCACCCGAGCATAGTCTAGGGAGGGATTGTTTTTCCAGGAATTTTTCCATGTCTTCCAAATTGTTGAATTCATTGGAGTACAATCCTTCATAGTATTGTGTAACTATCCTTTTGATTTCCTTAGGGTCTGTTGTAATGACCCCTCTTTCATCCCTTATTCTTGCTATTGAGATTTGTTCCCTCCTTTCTTTGGTTAGGTTTGCCAATGGTCTATCGATCCTGTTTATCCTTTCAAAGAACCAACTTTTAGCAATATTAATTTTTTCCATAGTTTTTTTATTTTCCCTCTCCTAAATCTCAGTCCTGAATTTTATAATTTCTTTTCTTTTGCTATTAGTAGGGTTGTCCTGTTGACTCTGCTCTAGTTTTTGTAAATTTTGTGTCAGCCTATCCATCATGAGTCTTTCTTCCTTTCTTAGGTGTGCTTGTATTGCTATGAACCTTCCTCTGATGACTGTTTTTGCTGTGTCCCATAAATTTTGGTACGTCGTGTGCTCATTTTCGTTGGTTTCTAGAAATTTCTTGATTTCGTCTCTGATCGGCACCGGTATGCACTCATTTTGCAGTAGAGAGTTATTCATCCTAACGGAGTTGTTTTTCACCACAGATTTTGCTGACTTAGAATGTTACCTTATTTTCCCATACTGTCTAATAAGCACATGCGGGGTTAATTGAAAGTCGGAGAGACACATTCTTTGGTCCACTTAGCTTTTGAGGTTCTCAGGTCTCTTGCTTTGGTGAAGATGCCTCAGCCTGCTAAATGCTGGTTGAAGATGCCTTAGGCAGTCAAATGGCTATTGCTTCCAAGGATCACTAACTGCAAACATCTCAGAGTAGAAGCCACAAATCATGACCGCGATAAAACTTTTGGTGCTCAACAGCTGTGTGTACACTATGGCCAAATCAGAGCTTCTTTCCCTTTCACTGACATGACCTTTCCAGACAGTCACTCTCCTACTAACTCTTTTGTGAGATGGTGGAAGACTTTTGGATTGGGGACAGAGGCATATGGGAGCATATTGGAATAATGAGCCTAATCAGCATTGGTACGGAAGTTTCCTTGATGTGCACTTGCTACTGAATTACAACACTCTCTATACACGAGTGTCTGTGGATGTGTTCACCTTAGGTTCACAGATGAACACATTTACGTAGCTGGGTGTATCTCCCTTCACTCACATGATTAGCCTTTTGACGACCTGCTGCTCCATATTTGTCCTACCCTCAACCTTGCCAGGGCAGCATATTTGACTTCGTTTCAAACATGTTACAGAGGAACGCCTATGTTTCCCCACACCCTTTCTCATATAAAATGCTTTCACCGGTGTACTGGTCCTTCAAACACTTTCATTTAGGTGAGAGTCTAATTTTCTGCTAAGTGGTACAGGAATATAAATGAAAACGGAAACCCAGTGTTGTATGGCCTTCCGCTACATAATGGAACCTCAAACATTTTCACTCTTCTCAACTCAACCCTTCCCTACTCCATTGTCTGGGGATTACGGAAATCTGAATCAATCCTTCAAGTCCTTGCGTGGCCTTCTTGGTTCCAACACTGACCGTTACCTCTGTTGCTTCAATATTAGTCCCGGCAAAGTTTTTTTCTGTACTCAATTAGCATGAGTTTTCCCATCATCATTCTGTTATCAGGAGCCTTCAATCCTGCATATTCCTGTACGTCTTCATTACATTGACCAATGTAGCTGGATGTATTTGGCTGTTTTCACCCACAAGCTGCTCACTGAGGTGGTTGGCTTGTCCCAAAAGAGCTGTTACACACAAGTGGGCTTAATGAAGGACACAGGGATATGCCTTGGTTGGCCTGTCTTTGAAAGTCCTCTGGTCTATTGTGTTGTAGAGGTAGGTCCAGGGTGAATACAGGTCACTACTTATCTTCCGTTGCGCTCAATGCTCACCTCTTTCAAGAAATCTGGCAGCAGAAGTCACATGGCCTTATCACGATACCCCACGTTTCTCTAGGAGCCAAGTTGAGACCGCCGCCAAAACAGAGATGATTTGCTCTGAACCAAGTTTAGTTTTGCCCTATCTTTGTTGAGTCGCATTTTGTCTCTTTTTTATGACATGGTAAAAGATTTTTCCAATGTGTACATAGAAAAAGGTTAGAATTGTGAGCTTCAGTAGCCCTGGGGAGACAGGTATTCCTGATGTGCTGAACATTTGACTTAAAGTCCCTTCCTACACGAGTTTCTGTGACTTTGTTTCTCTAAAGTTCCCCGTCACACTCTTCCAGTTTTGGGAACATCCCTTTCTCTTGTCTCAGCCACATTACTTCGCTCACGTCTACATAGTTCTCATCTCCAAATACATCTCCAGGAGATTCATGAATATCATCTTGCTGCATCACATGCCTCTAGTAAATGTGGCCTCAAAGGGTTTTACTTCTTTCAAGTCAAAGTTTAACTCATCCACCTGTTTGGATATGAAGCACAGAAGCGAATCCTGCATTTCACAGGCTGTCCTTCTGTGTTTCCTCACTGTGAGTTCCCTTGTCATTTCTTGAGTGACCCATGAATTCTTTGTTCATGTGGTCAAAAAGCATTATCTTTTCCCATGGTCAGTCTTTTATGGGAAACTTTGTATCCTGCTGGTTGCGGAACGTAATAAACACATGAAACAATGGCGCTGTTTTTCACCACAGCTTTTGCTGGCTTAGAATGTTACTTTATTACCCCACACTGTCCAATAAGCACATGCGGGGTTATTTGAAGGTAGGACTGACACATGCTCTGGTCCGCTTAGCTTTTAAGGTTCTCAGATCTTTGGCTTCCGGACTCCCTCCTTTTTCTTCCAGGAAGCAACTGGGAGGTTGAATGTTTGATTAGCAACTAAGTGGTTAACCCACGTAGTACCAGTAATTCCTAAAAATAACAGTACAATCTAGTCTAAATGATGTAACTTTGTGCTTTACCCATACCAATAATCAAACTAACATACATTTTCTAATTGTACATAATAAGTACACTTTTATCATGAATTTGCTTACCAGCATTTTTTCTTTTAACAATACTTCATTATTATTAAGTTGGGGTAAATAAACTTACCTCCATTGTGAATTTTAGTTGGTTATATAATTCAGACAGAAGTGCATTATGGTTAAGTGTTTTCCTTATCTTCATAATTTGAACAATTGCAGCATCAATGTAGTATTTTCTATTTTGGAAAATCTTTCTCTTGTAATAGTTTGTTCTTCTACCTAATGAAATACATTACAATGAAATAAGAGGTGGGTAATTTAGAGTTATAACTTTTAAACTTTGGCAAAATTACACAATTTCATTTGAAAATATATTTTGGGTTAGATTGTTAGAGGAATACCAGTAACAATAGCACATATCTAAGAAAACATGTCTGCTTAGAGAGGATGTGGTGGCTAGTTACGTGGTCAAAGACTAGTCTACTCTAAATACTATGACATATTTATATCTACAGTAATTTACGTCCAGGAGCACAGGAGGCACAGTAGTTATTCTGGGACTACTAAGGGAAGTTTAGTTCAAACCCTCTAGGGGCTCTATAACAGAAAGATGAAGTTTCTCACTCCTGTGAAGACTTTCAACTTCAGAAAACCACATGGACAGTTCTGCTTTAACTGATGCGATCAAATGAGCCAGAATCAACTCCAGGACAGTGAGATTCTCGCCCCACTCCCTCCCGCCCCATTCATTTAAATACTATCACATGGTTGTTGCTGTGATGTACCGTGGCATTTTATGTGCTGTTATTTTGAAAAAATTATTCCACTGGAAACTGAAATATCAGGGAGTCACTATGTTGCGGAGGTTTCAGCAGAGTTCTCACACTACAGCACAAATTCCACTGAAGTAATAGATTATCCGTGAGAATGTCCACGTCTAAGTTTTTAATCACTTAAAACCGTTAAGAACTTCAGTTTAAAATTAACAGATACAGTGTTAGGGTCTCAGATAAGAAGACCCTTAAAATTTCAAGTGGGACAGAGCTACCTTCTAAAAGTAAAGACAACTTTAATGATGGGCATGAAACGAACTTTTGGAACCTTCCATTGCTGATATGTCATCATTGAAAATGAGGAAAAACAACTGCACACAACATTCAGTGTCAGACCAAGAAGCGTATGGATTGTAACTCATAAAGATCAGTTAGTTTTAAGATAAAGTATCCTATGCATGAGTAGCTGATTTGAACCGGCATTGATCATTTAGAGTTGGAAAATTACATAGCATACAATGCTGGGATTGGTAGATTCTGGAGGAATGGTATCATATTCATCTTCCCCCCCCCCAACCCCACTATCATGATCCCAATTCTACCTTAGAAATCTGGCTAGACCAGAGGATGTACATAGGTACAGAGAGCAGCTGGAAACACAGAGAATTCAAGACAGATGACTCATTCAGGACCACTGGTGAGAGTGGCGATGTCTGGAGGGTAGAGAGAATGTGGGGTAGAAAGAGGGAACTGATTACAAGAATCTACATATAGTCTCCTTCCTGGGGGAGGCACAGCAGAGAAGAAGGCGGGGGGAGACATTGGACAGTGTAATATATGACAAAATAATAATAATTCATGAATTATGAAGGGTTCATGCGTTAGGGGGCAGTGGGGAGGGAAGGGGACAATGAGCAGCAGATATTAAGGGCTCAAGTAGAAGGCAAGTATTTTGAGAATGATAATGGCAACAAATGTACATATGTTCTTGACAAAATGGATGTATGTACGGATTGTGATAAGAATTGTATGAGGCCCCAATAAAGTGATTAAATAAAAAAATAATATTCAAGCTCTATTTTAAGCACACTGCTGTTTATATGGCTATAAGGAAGATCAGTTAATACAACGAGTATTCAAATTTAGGCAACAACTATTGTTGTTATAAAGTGTTAGTTGCTTTAATAGTTGAATTTCAGAGCGATATATGGTATTTATATAGCAATCTATCCCAAATCCACTTAAACCATGTTGATTCTGACTCAAAACAATCCTATATAGGAGAATTTTTGCAATGTAGGTGTGTATTCATGAGTGTGTGTTTGTGTGTGTATGTATATAATAATTCAACTAATAAATATAACAAAATGGTAGGTTATTAAATGATTCCTCTATTCAGATAAGCAAGCAGTAATCCAAACACTAATGGTTATGCTTCATGAGGGCAGTGAATAATGTGTTTTCAAAATCTACATGTAAGCCTGGATACCCTACAGAGATCAGAAAGGATGCAGTAAGCTGAGCTTAAAAGCAAAAGGAATTTGTTGTAGAAAACTGCAAAGTTGAAATAACTATTTGCAGGGGCATTTAATTTTTTTTTAGTTACACAATGCAAAATTCTACTGTTAATGATCAAAGTAATAAAATACACTAATAAAATGCACGAAAAAATGGAAAATTGAGACTCATCTCACTGAAAAAGGCAAAGACATGAATCACATTTTGGATAAATATATACATCCAAATACTGATAAAATTGTAAAGAATTTTATTATACTATTCTAAAAAATGAGAGATCCAAAAGGAATCACAGGACTCTAATAGAGGACAGATATGTAGAGCAAGTTACCAATGACAGCAAAATGTACCATTTCCCATATTAAAATTATTCTTCACGATACAGCAAATGGATTGTCAAAGATCAAGTCTCAGTACAGCAAAAGAAAGGCACAGAGTGCATCTGTACGTATAAATATCTACTTAAAAAGGATGATAAATGTAAAAAGAAGCACAAGAAAAGAACTACACCACCTATCAAAATATGAACTAGAAAAAAAATCACAAGCAGCAGATAAAAAAGAAAACAAAACACTGAAAAGAGATATAGGACATAGAATGTAAGGAAATAGGAAAAAAATCAATGAAACTTTTAAGTTTTTTAAAGTTCCATTAAGTGAATTCTTTCGGGAGGAGGGGGGCCGCTCATGTGCTTGGGATTGGGGCCAGCGTCTCAGACATCTCTACTGGCTCCCTGCTTCATGCCAGTATATTGCATTCATGTCTTGGTGCATAGGGTTGAAGTCTGGAGAGTGTGTCAAATGTGCATGATCTTACCCCACAACACTGGGATGAAACACTTAGGATGTGCAACAGAACAGCAAAGGAAGCAAAGATATGAAGTGCCAAGGGAACACCAAAAATAGACTGTGGAGCCAGGGCGTGGCACCCCATTAGGCTTGACACTCCTGAAGGTCAAGAAACAGACTGTGAACTATTTATAGGCTTGTCTTTTTTGTTGCTGGTTTTTGTTTTGTTTTCTTTTATTCAATTTTTAGGCTCTCTCTTGATTATCTGCTTATTATTGTCTCTGAAAATCTATATAGATGAGATAGGCAGGATAAAAAATCCAGAGGAGAAAACAATGGACTAAAGATTCAGGGGAGTGGGAGACATGGGAGAGGGAGAGGTGCGGAAAAGGAAGTCAGGTTAACAAATCCAGGGACAAGGGAACAACAAGTGATCTAAAATTGATGGCGAGGAAGGTGTGGGATGGTTGGTAGAGCTTGATCAAGGGCAAGGTAACTGAGAGGAATTATCAAAACCTAAATGAAGGCTGAATATGATAGTGGAACAATAAGAAAGTAAAATAAAATAGAAGAAAGAAGTAGGAGGCAAAGGGCATTTATAGAGGTCTAAATACAGGAAACTACATATGTAAATATATTTTTATATAATGATAGGGAATCTTGTGTACGCCCTCAATGCAGGAACACTTTGTTCTAATAACCTGGCTTTCTGTGATGTTCAACTTCCTGACACAATCGCTGAAGACAAAATCAGTGCATAGCAAATGGGGTAAAGAAAGCAGATGGTGCTTGGTTATTAAAAGATGCAGCATCTGGGGTCTTAAAGGGTTGAATATAAACAAGCAGCCATCTAGCTGAGAAGCATTAAAGCCCACATGAAAGATGCACACCAGTCTGTGTGATCAGGAGGTCTCCAGATATCAGGCATTGAAAACCCAGAACAAAAAAAATTCTTATCATTGTGAATGAGAGGGAGTACAGCGTGAAGACCCAAAGCCTATCTGTAGACAATTGGACATCCCCTTACAGAAGGGTCACAATGATGAGCCAGTCAGAGTGCAATGTAGTACCAATGAAACATAAAACTTTCACCTAGTTATTTCCTCTAGCTCTATAATGGAGCTCCAGGCTCCATTACCATGACCATAGTTCTACCTTACAAATCCAGCTAGATCAGAGCATGTACATGGGTACAGAGAAAGAGCTGGAAACTCAGGGAACCCAAGACAGATAAACCCCTCAGGATCAATATTGAGACTATCAATAGTAGGGTAAGGAGAAAGTGGTAGGGAAGAGGGGGAAGGAGTAGCAATCACAATGATCTACATATAACCCCCTCCCTGGGGGGTGGAAACAGAAAAGTGGATGAAGGGAGACATGAATCAGTGTGAAAGATGAAAAAATAATAAGAAATTATAAATTATCAAGGGATCATGAGGAAGAGAGGGTGAGGGAGAGAGGGTAAAAATGAGCAACTGATACCAAGGGCTCAAGTAGAAAGCAAATGTTTTGAGAATTATGATGGCAAAACATACAAATGCGCTTGTCACAGTGGATGTATGTATGGATTATAATAAGATTGTAGAAGCCCCAATAATATAATTTTTTTAAGTTCAATGAAATCAACAAACCTTTTTTAACCTAGACTTACAAAGAAAAGAAGGGAACTGGTGGTTATCCAATATAAAAAATGAATGTAGAACATAGTATTAAATTCTACAGGAATAAAAGTAATCAGAAAAACAATAAATAAATTTATGAGAAGAAATGAGCTAACTCTGGTTAAATGAGCAAGTTTCTACCGACATACTTTGCCTACATTACTTCTAAAAGAAACAGCAGATCCCAATAAATCTGTAACACGTGAACACAAGCACTAATCCAAACACTGCCCCCAAAAGAAGTCCAAACCCAGTCACCTTCACAGACAAAATCTACCAAATATTTATAAAAATCACCTTTTCAGCCCTTAAGCATGTATCAGTAGTTAAGGGATTACATTTTAATTCATTAATATATAACTGAAGAATATCCCTCATTAATCTAAGTGCAGAAACAATTTTAAAAATCCTATCAAAATGAAATGCACAATACATAAACATATATGGAATTTCCATCTGAAATTAACAAGGAAATATACCATGCTAATTTAGCAAATATAAACAAAAATTGTGATTATCTCAATGTACTGAAGACTTCTGTCAAGTCCAACACCCTTTCTTGATACAAACACTCAGTGTGATAACAATAGAAAGGAAATTTCTCAACCTTACTGGGTCTGAAACATGCAGTTAACTTCATACTATGTTGAAAAAGTCCACACAAGTTTTTCACTTAAGACAAAGGAAGAGGTCGACACACAGCAGAGGGACTCCGCAGAATCCAGCCCAGGAGAGTTGCTCAGAGTGAAATTCAACGCCACTGGATCGCAGGAGGTGCATCATAAAGATAAGTAGGCACAGATCCACGGGGTTTTGAGGGGCTGGGGGCTTTTGGCTTACCTCAGTGGAAGCCGGCTGGGGCTCGACCCTAGTCCCGTTGCCGGATCTGGCCAAGCCGGGACCATTTGGAGCCTGTAGCAGGGCTTGGTCTCAGCACTGCCACAGTTTTTCCCTATCTGCCTCAGGGCAGGAACAGGACTCTTGCGGCTCCACCGGCAGGGATCGGGGTTCACCTACATTGTTGCTTCTGTTTGCGTCTCTGCTTTATATTCCCACACAGCATTGAAGGGCTGCGCAGGGGCTTTTTTCAAGGCACAGCCGCAGCTGCAGCCGCGCCGCGTGGTCTGAGCAGGGAATAAACCCAAACCCCCACAGCTCCATAGGCAGGGATCAAGCTTCAGCTACACGGCGGCGTCTGTTAACATCTTTGCTCTCTGTCCCCCGATTTCTCTGGGGGCGGCTCAGCAGTTTTCTTGCGACCCTTCTTGGGGCTCAGCTGCGAACTACCGCTGGGGTTTGGGGCAGGGAGTAAGCCCTTATAGATCCACAGGCAGGGAGTGGGACTCAGCTACATAGTTTCTTTTGCTTCCCTCGCTTCCCTGTACCCCTGCACAGTCTAGTCTCACTTTTTGATTTTTCTCACCCCCCCCTTGTTCCTGCCCTGCTCTCTCACACTCCATTGCGGACTTACGGGGCACTCCCATCGCCCTAGAGAATTTGTGCCTGGGTCACACTCAGCTAGGTGAACTCCACCCTGCATAGATAGCCCAAGGCTAGGGTAAGGCCTGCTTGCTCTCCAGGGGATACTCCTCAGACTTCTCACCAGGGAGTTCCTGCCTGTGTACCTGGGGACATAAGGCAGCTCAGCCAACACTTATCAATATTCAAACCAATAGCGGGAACTTCAGCCCAGCCTCTGCAACACTGGTGCAGGCAGTCGATCTGCCATCTGGGGCACTCCCCTGATAGGGAAGCCACAGGAAGATAAAGTGGTAGGTTAATCCCATAGCAAAATCAGCTGTAGGCAGATCGAAGAAGAATTCATATAAGTCTTCCAGAGAGAGACTAGAAAATGGCACCTCGTCCCTCAAAAACAACTCAATGCAAACAGCCATCACCCCCAACGACCTCAACGAAAAAACAGGAGAAACAAAAGGCAAAGGCAGAAGATATCCTGAACATAACAACATACATAGAAGAAGCAGACATTGAGATGCCATACAAAGAAGCTCTCAGAATGGTGCTTGGAGCGATGCAGAATATGAGGGAAACACTACAGAAAAAGGATGAAATGATAGAGGAGATAAAAGACATAGTCCAAAGGAAAATACAGGAGCTTGAGGAGCAGGTAACGAAAAACAATAGCAGAATCATGTTCCTTGAGAATCGATTGGAGGAATCAGAGAACCGCATCAGTGTCGTGGAGGACAGCCAAGCAGACTTTAATAAACCTGAACAAAAATCTTATAAGAGCATCAGAGAAGGCAAAGAAAACCTAAGAGCTATGTCTGATGCTATGATGCGGAACAACATTAGAATTATTGGCCTACCGGAGGAAGACACAACAAAGAAGTCATCTGCAACAATAGCGAGAGAATTCTTGGAGGAAAACTTCCCCAGCCTAATGAATGAAAACCAAGCAACCATCAAGGAGGCTGAAAGAACACCAGCACGAGGGGACCCCAAGAAGAAATCACCAAGGCACATAATAGTTAAACTTTCAAACTTTGAGGAAAAGGAGAAAATCATGAGAGCAGCTAGGGAAAAGCAAGCAATCACATATAAAGGTTCCCACATAAGGATATGCTCAGACCTATCAGCAGAAACTATGAAAAAAAGGAGAGAGTGGAGTAACATATTCCAAAAATGGAAAGAAAACAACGCAAATCCAAGAATACTCTATTCAGCCAAATTATCGATCAAGATCGATGGAGAAGTAAAAGTCTTCCCAGACAAGGAAAAATTAAAAAAATACGTTACAACAAACCCAGCCTTACAAAAGATCCTCGCCGACTCAGTATGGGCAGAAGAACAACACTCACCAAGCACAAATAAGAGACCAGCACATAGAACAACCTCACCCAGAGCACAACAAAGAGAAAACAGACCCCAAGATAGCAATGGCTTAAGGATGGAAAGAAGTCAAGAATGATACACACAAAACACACACTAATGAGAAAGGAAAGTAGGAAAACTCCCAACACAAAAAGTATAAAATGGCATCACAGAGTCCGCACATGGAGATAATAACCCTGAATATCAATGGCCTGAACTCAGGCATTAAAAGACTGAGACTAGCAGAATGGCTTAGAAAACACAACCCATCAATTTGCTGCCTACAGGAGACCCATCTCAAGGTTACAGACAAAAATAGGCTGAGAATCAAAGGCTGGAGAAGGACCTACCAAGCAAACAGCAATACAAAAAAGCAGGGGTTGCAATCCTTATCTCGGATAAAATTGACCTCAAAGTGCAAACCATAAAAAGAGATAAGGAGGGACACTATATAATGCTCAAGGGAATCATAGACAATGAACCACTAAGCATTGTAAACATATATTCCCCAAATGAGAGACCAGCTCAATACGTGAACCAAACACTCCAAAAGATTAAGAAAGAAATCACATACTCGACAATTATAGTGGGTGACTTCAACACACCACTCACTGAGAAAGATAGATCACAGGGAAAGAAACTCAACAAGGAGACTAGAGAGCTAAACTCCACAATTAGACAATTTGACCTAATAGATATTTACAGAGCTTTTCATCCAAATACAAAAAATTTCACATTCTTTTCAAGTCCCCATGGCACATATTCGAAGATAGACCACATGCTGGGGCATAAGGCAAATCTACATAAATTTAAGCACATTGAAATAATACAGACCTCTCTCTGTGACCACTGTGCCATAAGACTGGAAATCAACAAAAGGAAGACAAAGAAAATAAGAGCAAATAATTGGAGGATGAATAACTCTCTACTGCAAAAGGAGTGCATACGGGTGCAGATCCGAGACGAAATCAGGAAATTTCTCGAAACCAACGAAAATGAGCACATGGCGTACCAAAACTTATGCGATACAGCAAAGGCAGTCATCAGAGGAAGGTTCATAGCAATACAAGCACACCTGAGAAAGGAAGAGAGACTCATGACGGATACGCTGACACAAAATTTACAAAAACTAGAGCTGAGTCAGTAGGACAACCCTACTAATAGCAAAAGAAAAGAAATTATAAAAATCAGGGCTGAGATTCAGGAGAGGGAAAATAAAAAAAACTATGGAAAAAATTAATATCGCTAAAAGTTGGTTCTTTGAAAAGATAAACAGGATCGATAGACCATTGGCAAACCTAACCAAAGAAAGGAGGGAACAAATCTCAATAGCAAGAATAAGGGATGAAAGAGGGGTCATTACAACAGACCCTAAGGAAATCAAAAGGATATTTACACAGTACTATGAAGGATTGTACTCCAATGAATTCAACAATTTTGAAGACATGGACAAATTCCTGGAAAAACAATCCCTCCCTAGACTATGCTCAGTGGACATCAAGAATCTCAACAGACCCATCGCAATAGAAGAAATAGAAATGGTTATCAAGGGATTACCAACAAAAAAAATCCCCTGGACCAGATGAATACACTGGAGAATTCTATCAAGCATTCAGGGAAGAACTAATACCAATCCTACACAAACTTTTCCAGAACATAGAAAAAGATGGCAAACTCCCAAACTCCTTTATGAAGGTAGTATAACTCTGATATCCAAACCGGGCAAGGATCCCACAAGAATCGAGAACTACAGACCGATATCCCTAATGAACACTGATGCAAAAATCCTTAACAAAATACTAGCCAACAGAATACAAAAGTATATAAAACAAATAATTCACCATGACCAAGTGGAATTCATACCAGGGATGCAGGGATGGTTCAACATACGAAAGACCATTAGTATTATTCGTCACATTGACATGAAAAAGTATAAGAATCACATGATAATATCAAGAGACGCAGAAAAAGCATTCTACAACATCCAACACCAATTCCTGTTTAAGACACTAGCGAAAATAGGAATCGAAGGAAAGTTCCTCAAGACAATACAAGCTATATATGAAAAACCAACAGCCAAAGTGGTAGTCAATGGAGAAAAGACTGACACAATCCCACTGAAAAGGGGGACCAGTCAAGTATGGCCCTTGTCCCCACTCCTATTTAATATCGTGCTGGAGGTTTTAGCTAACAGCATAAGGCAAAGAAGTGACATCAAAGGTATTCGTCTGGGGAAGGAAGAGGTGAAACTATCGTTATTTGCAGATGATATGATTTTATATATGGAAAATCACAAAAGTTCCACAAGGGGAGTACTGGAAGCAATAGAGGAGTTTGGCAGAGTGGCAGGATACAAGATCAACAAACAGAAGTCCATCGGACTGTTATACACATCAGATAAGACCAAAAAGAAGAGATAAAAAAGGTGGTACCCTTCAAAATAGCCAAACACAAACTGAAATATCTAGGGATACACTTGACTGAAAAAACAAAAGATCTATATAGGGAAAACTATAGAACACTATTACAAGAAACCAAGAGCGACCCCAACAAATGGAAGAATATTCCATGCTCTTGGATTGGTAGACTTAATATAGTTAAGATGTCAGTTCTGCCAAAAGCATTATATAAGTTTAATGCCATCCCGATACAATTACCATCATCTTTCTTCAAAGAAATGGAAAAACTGATTACCAACTTCACATGGAGAGGGAAGAAGCCCAGAATTAGTAGAGAACTACTCAAGAAGAAGGACACCGTGGGAGGGCTTGCTTTACCTGAGTTTGGCACATACTATGCAGCCACAGTTCTCAAGACTGCATGGTATTGGTACAATGACAGATACTCAGACCAATGGAAAAGAACTGAAACCCCAAAATAAAAGCATCAGCATACACACAGCTAATCTTTGATAAGGGCCCCAAATATATCAAATGGGAAGCAGATGCCCTCTTTAACAAGTGGTGCTGGAAAAAATGGATATCAACATGCAGAAAAATGAAGCAAGACCCTTATCTCACTCCATGCACAACAATAAACTCAAGGTGGATCACAGACCTTGAAGTTAAACCCCAAACTATTAGGGCCATCAATGTGGAAATTGGGACCAACTTGAGAACTTTGACGCAGGGAATACACAGGCTATCAGAAATAGGGAAGGACACAAACACAGAGGAGGCACAAATTGACAAATGGGATATACTGAAGATAAAACACTTGTGTACATCGAAAGAATTCACCAAGAGAGTAATAAGAGAGTCCACAGACTGGGAAAACATCTTTAGCAATGACACATCTGACAACGGCCTTATTACTAAAATCTACAGTACTCTGCTAGCTTCCAAAAAGAAAAAAACCAAAAGCCTACTTGAAAGGTGGGCAAAGGTCTTGAACAGAAGTTTCACAGGGACAGAAATCCGAATGGCCAACCAACATATGAGAAAATGTTCCCGATCTTTAGCTATAAGAGAAATGCAAATTAAAACAAAAATGAGGTAGCACCTGACATCCTCAAAGGTAGCCCAATTCAAGAAATCAGAAAGCAACAAGTGTTGGAGGGGAGACAGGAACTCTCATCCACTGCTGGTGGGACTGTAAGTACGTACAGCCACTATGGAAATCAATCTGGCGATACCTAAAACAGATGGAAATAGATTTACCATATGACCCAGCAATCCCCCTACTGGGCATATACCCAGAAGAGTCAAGAAACAAACCAAGACCAGACATCTGTGCTCCAATGTTCATTGTGGCACAGTTCACAATTGCAAGGAGTTGGAAGCAACCCAAATTTCCATCAACTGATGATTGGATTAAAAAACTGTGCTATATACATACAATGGAATACTACGCATCACTAAAAAGCAGTGATGAACGTATGAGGCACATAGCGGCATGGGAAGAACTGGAGGAAATCATGTTAGCGAAGTAAGTCAGGCACAAACGGACAAGTACAACATGAGTCCGCTGAGGTAAGAATTTAAAAAAATTTTTTAAAAAGCAAAAGTGGCATAGGGAAAAAAGATACTGTATACAAACATTTTAGGGGTGAAGACTGTGTAGTATGGAAGAGACCAGACCAAAACCAGGGATGTACATGGTAGACAATGGTGGAGGAGGTGGGGAAAGGAAAACAAAAGGATGAATACAAGGAAGAAAAGGGTAGTAGGGTCAGGGGACATTAATCCATCCAAGGGGAGGGTATTGTTTATATCTCCACAGGGAAAGTGGGACCAGACTTCAACCCAGTATCGCAAGGTGTGAATGCAATATCCCGGCATGGAGGAGGGAACCAGTGGAGCGGTCTGGGAGGCTGGCCCCAACACCATAAATTAAGTGGATTCCTGCCCCTCCACCGAAAAGAATTTGTTCCAAAGGACGACATTGACTCTGCAGCTGTGGGAGATGGACATATCTGATCAGAGCACACGGGAGCAGATGAAGGGGCAGGAGGAGAGAGTGGAGCACAGCCTGGCCCACCAGGCCGTGATGATGATGTTCCTGAGTAGAGCAGCCAGTCCACAGAGAGAACAACATGGTTGGCCCTACTATGAGACATGATGCCCCTCAGTGACTAAGGGCGATACAGGGGACAGAATCAGAGACACAGTTTGGGAATTGCACCTGACCTGATCCCACCACACCGAGGCAAAGCACTGGGGGAGTGCAGCGGAACAGCAAGGGAATGGAGTGGCAAGGTTCGCAGGGAATGCTGAAAGTGGACTTTGGGGCCAGGGCGTGGTGCCCCAACAGACTGGACTGGAAAACGCTCCTAAGGGCCAGCAAACGATCCCTGAACTAACTACAAGCTTTTCTCTTTTGAACTGTTTTTTTCTGTTCTTTGTCAGTGCTTTTTTGTTGTTGTTGTTGTTGTCTGGTTGTATACTGTTGCTTTGTTTTCCTCTGTCTTGTTTTCGTGCATGTTAGTGACTCCACAGGTCTGTCTGAATAGGACAGGCTGGATGAACAATCTGGAGGAAAAACAACGGGACCGACAGTTCCGGGGGGACTTGGGGTGGAGGCTAGGTGGGTAAGGAAGTGGTGTTAACAAACCCAGGGACAAGGGAAAAACATGGGACCCCAAATGGTAGAGAAGGGGGAGTGGCAGGTCTGGTGGGAAATGATCAAGGGTAAGGTTGCTTAGAGACGAGGTATACTCTAGTCCAGGTGGCGATGAAGCATGGTAGTAGGGCAGGAGGAAAGTCAAGGGAGATGGAGGAAAGAGCTAGGAGTCATAGGGCATTCATGGAGGTCTCGACAAAGACATGTACATGCAAATATATATAGGAGGATGGGGAAATAGATCGATGTGTCTATATTTATAGGTCAAGTATTAAGGTGGTGGAAGGACCTTGGGCCTCTACACAAACACTCCCTCAATGCATGAATACCTTCTTTTATTAAATTGGCACTCTATGATGCTCACTCTCCCGACACAACGGCTGAAGCCAAAGTGGGTGAACAAGTAAATGTGGTGAAGAAAGCTGATGGTGCCCGGCTATCAAAAGAGATAGTGACTGGGGTCTTAAAGGCTTGAAGATAAACAAGCGGCCATCTAGCTCAGAAGCAACAAAGTCCACATGGAAGAACACACCAGCCTGTGCGATCGAGTGGTCCCAAAGGGATCAGTTACCAGGCATCAAAGAACAAAAAATCATATCATTGCACACCTCCATGATAGGATCGCTGAAGACAAATGGGTGCATAAGCAAATGTGGTGAAGAAAGCTGATGGTGCCCGGCTATCAAAAGGGATAGTGTCTGGGGTCTTAAAGGCTTGAAGGTGAACAAGCGGCATAGCTCAGAAGCAACAAAGCCCACATGGAAGAAGCACACCGGCCAGTGCGATCACGAGGTGCCAAGGGACCAGGTATAAGGCATCATGCAAAAAACAACAACAACGATATAAGTGTGTGTATGTATGTGTATATATGTTATATGTATATGTATGTATATACCATATTAAATGAAGTGGGAAGTGCAGAGTGGAGACCCAAGGCCCAAGTGTCGGTCAATGGAGATCCCCTCATAGAGGCATTTAGGAGAGGAGATGTGTTAATTAGGGTGCGAGGTAGTACCGATGAAGAACACAGCTTTCCCCCAGATCCTGGATGCTTCCTCCCCCCAACTACCATGATCCGAATTCTACCTTGCAGGCCTGGATAGGACAGAGGCTGTACACTGGTACATAGGAGGCCTGGAGGTACAGGGAATCCAGGGTGGATGATACCTTCAGGACCAAGGGTGTGAGGGACGATGCTGGGAGAGTGGAGGGTGAGTGGGTTGGAAAAGGGGAACTGATTACAAGGATCCACATGTGACCTCTTCCCTGGGAGAGGGACAGCAGAGAAGGGGGGAAGGGAGACTCTGGATAGGGCAAGATATGACAAAATAACAATGTATAAATTACCAAGGGCACATGAGGGAGTGGGGAAAGGGGAGGGAGGGGAAAAAAAAGAGGACCTGGTGCAATGGGCTTAAGTGGAGAGCAAATGCCTTGAGAATGTTTGGGGCAGGGAATGTATGGATGTGCTTTATACAATTGATGTATGTATATGTATGGATGGTGATAAGAGTTGTATGAGTCCCTAATAAAATGTAAAAAAAGAAAAGAGGAGAAAAAAATGATTAGCGCAAAGTCTGTACAGATGTGCTTTATACAATTGATGTATGTATATGTATTAACTGTGATAAGAATTGTATGAGCCCCTAATAAATTGTTAAAAAAAACTAAAATAAAAAAAGGGGGGAAAGACAAAGGAAGAGGCATAGATATCATCTCATGAGTACTACACAATTTTGTCTGGCAATCTGGGTAAATTATGCAAGAAACGAAAAGTTACTCAAATAAGAACGTCATTAAGATATCCTTTACTTCTTTTGCAAATGACATGATCCTATAATACGTTGCTGTTTTCGAGCCTATCAAGTCAGTACTAACTCACAATGACTGAAAGACTGTCTTGTTCTTTATCATTGATTTATTACATAGTAAAGCCTAAAGAATCTTTAGGATACTAAATCTAATAAATGAATTCAGTAATGCGTGGTACAAAGAAAACATGCAAAAACTTGTTGGAATTTTGAACACCAACAAAGAATAATCTGAAAAGGACATTATTCCATTTCTAAAAGTATCTAAGCTAATTAAAAACAAATAAATCCATTTAGTCTGGGATTTGAGACATTTACAATAAAAATAATAAAACATTGCTTTAAAATTTTAAAGATTTGAATAAAAAGACATTCCATTTCCATGTTCATGGGCCAGCTGAATAGATAGTATCTAGAAGTGAATATGAACTATGAATTATTAGATCTAATGCAATACCCATCATTAGCTGTCTATGTAAATATGAAAGGTCAAAATGCAAATGATCAGAATTAAAAAAAAGAAACTGTAACTTAGGGGGGTGTTTTCCTTCCTGACCACATACTTTGGATTCCTGAATCTTAACTACTACTCAAGATTCCCACCACTTGCTCCTCCCCAATTGTTTGATTTAGCGTCCCTATTGTGCATCACCATATTCATTTAACCAAATCATTATTCATGAATGTCTAGTTATTTGGTTTGTCCTACCTCCCTTGACCTCCCTGCTTTGGACAACTCCAAAGTCTGTTCCCTTTGGTATAAAAGACTTTATAAGGCTTCGCCCCTTATTATTGTGGTCTTGTATCCTATTTGTGTGTTTTACTAATTTCACTCAGCCTAATATTTTCCAGATCCAGTCGTGTGAGATTTTTGTCACTTTTTTTTAGTGATGCATAGTATTCCACTTTACCAGCCTTATACTTATGGGCGTTGTTTCCATCTTCTTACTATTGTGTACAGGGTTCCATAAACATGTTTATGCACAAGTCTGTTAGTGTTATGACTCTCACTTCTTTAGGTTATATACCCACAGAGGGTTTGCTAGATCTATGGAAAGTTTATTTGTTTGCAGTAGTGTCATATCACTTTCCATGGCTGCAAGTCCCACCAGCAATGTATGAGGTTCCAATCTTTGCACAATCTCTTCAGCATTTGCTATTTTCTGTTTTCGTTTCGTATCTCCTCATTGCTTTGATTGTATTATTGGGGCAGTTATTGATTGTGAGCTTTTCTCCAAATTTGTTGGCCATTTCAATTTTGTCTTTGGTGAAGTCATTTGCTCAAATTTTAGTTCACCCTTTTCTTACTGAGTTATTTCAGTATTCTACAGATTTTACAATTAGTCTTTTTCCACTGTGGTATTGTCAAAGAATTTACCCCCATCCGTGGGTTCCCTTCAAAGAAACATTTTGATGTACATTAAGTGCTATATTTTTGTAGGTCCAGGATTTATTTTCTCGCCTTCTGTGTGTGTTTTCTTCTTATAGTGTGGCAATACCCTGCACAGGCCTGTAAATTAGACCCTGGTAGCAGAATGGATTAAAAGAAGCAGCTGTATTTTTCCAGTGGCTCACTAAAAGAAATATAGGACTACATGTTTCTGTAAATACTTATTGAGGACATATTGGATACCTTATTGGATCCACAAAAATGAATACCATAGGGAGAATTTCTACTCTGTCCTCTGGGTTTGTTTAGTTGAAATTAACTCAATGTCAATGACTTTGGTTTAGTTTATGAATATTCTCAAAGACAGAGTGAAAAGAAGGATTAGAGCAAAACATCTGTGGTTTGAAATGATCAAGAGACAGACTGCTGGCAAGCCTACTCAAGGAAAGGAAGGAGCAAACATCGATGGCCAGGAAGAGGGATGAAACAGAGGAATTCACAAAAGTCCCCACTGAGATTAAAAGGATAATCATAAAGTACTATAAAAGTCTGTATTCTAATGACTTAAACAGCGAAAAACATGGACAGATATTTGGGAAGACAATCCCTCCCTAGATTATCGCATATTGAGGTCTCTGACTTCAACAGACTCATAGCAAAAGAAGCAACAGATATGGTAATCAAGAAACTAATAACAAAAAAAGGCTCCCAGACTAGACAGGTTGACAGGAGAATTATATGAAGCATTCAGGGAAGAACTAGCACCAATGCTCCACAAAGTATTCCAGAGTATAGGAAAGGATGCCAAACTCCCAAAACCCATTCTACGAAGCCAGTATAACTTTGATACCCAAACAGGGCAAGGATCTGACATGAATGGAGAACTACATACCAATCTCTCTAATGAACATAAATGCAAAAATCCTTACCATATTTTGGACAATAGAATAAAAATAATATAAAACATATTATCCACCATGATCAGGTATGATTCATCCCAGGAATGAAGGGATGGTTTAACATACAAAAATCCATCAATATTATACACCACACTCATAAGGAAAAGTACAAGAATCACATAATAATATCCATAAAAATAAATTTTGAAAAAACATTTGACAACATCCAAATCTCATTTCTAATTAAGATACTCAGAATGCTACGAATGGAAGGACAGTTCCTCAAGTTAATACAGGCTATCTATAAAATGTCAGCAACCAACATCATAGTTAATGCAGAAAAGACAAACACATCCCATTGAAAATGGAGACCACACAAGGATGTTCCCTTGTCCTCACTTCTATTCAACATCATATTGAAGGTTCTACCTAACAAAATAAAACATTAAAAGTATCCAACTAGGAGAAACTATCTATAGGTGGTGAAACTATCGCTCTTTAAAGACCAAATGTTTCCATATATTAAAACTCCCCAAAGCTCCACAACAGGAGTACTGACATTGATAGAGGAATATGGTAGAAGGCTAGGGTACAAGATCAACAAACAAAAGTCTACTGGCTTCCTATACACATTGGACAAGGCCATGGAACAGATCAAGAAGGCAGTACCCTTCACAATAGCCAAGAACAACCTGAAATATCTAAAGACATACTTAATAACACTACCACAAAAAGGACATACAAGGAAAACCTACAGGACCCTACTATAGGAAATCAGAAGTGACCTCCACAAATTGAAGAACATCCTATGCTCACGTAGTGGAAGTCTCAATATAACAAAGAATTCTATCTTACCCAAGGCACTATAGGTTTAATGCTATCCTGAATTAAATATCAACAACCTTCTTTAAAGAATTGGAAAAACTGGACACCAATTTCATATGGAGAAGGGAAGAAGCCCAGAATTACCAGGGAACTCAAGAAGAAGGATAAATTCAGAGGGCTTGCTTTACCTGACTTTAACGCCTACTATACAGCCACAGTGGTCAAAATAGCATCGTAGTTGTTTAACGACAGATACTTTCACTGATGGAAAATAACAGAAAACCCAGAAATAAAACCATTAGCATTTAGACATCTGATATTTGACGAGGGCCCAAAAAGCATCAAGTGGAAAGCATATTCCCTCTTTAACAAGTGGTAATGAAAATAATGGATATTCACCTGTAGATAAATGAAACAAGACCTTTACCTCACCCGATGCACAAGAACAAACTCAAGGTGGATCACAGACCAAGAAATAAAACCTCAAACTATCAGAACCATCAATGAGGGAATCAGGACAAACCTAAGAACCTTGGCTCAGGGAATAAATAACTAACTCAATAAAGAAGGGTATACACACAAGTGAACCTGGCATTGTCAAGTAGGATGTACTAAGGATAAAAATCTCTGGAGATCAAAGACTTCACCAAGTTGGTAACAAGACCCACAGACTAGGAGAAGATTTTTAGCAATGACACAAAACCTGCATTGAGAGGAAAACAGTTAAGCCCCTGAAGAAGTGGACAAGAGACCCGAAAAGTAGTTTCACTAGGGAGACCCCAAAAGCCACTAAACATAGGAAAAAATGTGCCCGATCATTAACCATCAGAGAAATGCAAACTAAAACTATGAAATGTCATGAAACACCCTTGAGGTTAACCCAAATCAGGAAACCAGAGAGCACCAGATGTTGGAGGGGATGTGGCAAGATAGGAACTCTCCTCTACTGCTGCTGGTCGTGTAGACACATACAATCTTTGGGGAAAGTGTTTTGGGGATATTTAAAGCAAATGAAATAGTACTACCTTATGACCCAGCTAGTCCTCTAATGGACTTATATCCAAAAGAGTAAGACACAAACCACAACGAGTCTTTGCATTCCAATGTTTATTGCAGTGTAATCCACAATCACAAAGGATTGGAAACAACCTAATTTTCCATCGATAGACAGGTGTATTAGAAAACTCTGACACACTTTGTTTGGTGCTGTCAAGGCCTTCTGCAATTATATGTGCATATTATTATTTCTGCAGGTCTATCTAGATAAGATAGGCTGGGTAAAGAGTGTGGAGAGGAAAGGGGGCCATGGGAGAGTGGGAGGTGGGAGAAAAGAGGATGTGTTGGCCAACCCAGGGACAAGGGAACAATGAGAGGTTCAAAACTAGTGGTAGGGAGGGGATTGGAGGACTGGTATGGAGTGACCAAAGGCAAAGTAACTGAGAGGAATTACTGAAACCAAAATGAAGGCTGAACATGGTAGTGGGACAGGAGGAAAGCATAAGGAAATAGAAGAAAGAAGTAGGAGCAAAGGTCATACATAGAGGCCTAAATACAGGCATATGCATAAGTAAATGTATTTATGATTATGGGGAAGTGATATATGTGCATATACTTCCAGGTTGAGTAGCAGGGTACTAGGTGGACATTGGGCCTCCATGTGCGCATTCCCTCTGTACAAGAACGCTTTGCTCAGTTAATCAGTCATTCCATGATATCCACCTCCCCAACACGATCGCTGAAGACAAATGTGTGCATAAGCATATGTAGTGAAGAAAGCTAATGGTGCCCAGCTATCAAAAGACATAGCATCTGGGGTATTAAAAGCTTGAAGGTAAACAATCAGCCATATAGCTCAGAAGCAACAAAGCCCACAGTGAAAAAGCATGTAAGTCTGTGTGATCATGAGATATTAAAGGGATCAGGTAGCAGAACAATAGTATTCTTACAGGTTGGGGAGAGGAGCCGGCATATCAGGCCCACCTTGAAATTAACTAAGAAGGAAAGAAAAAGAACTATGGGGCCAGTAACAGCTCAAGGCATGTCATCCCCTTATTAGACCATATTGTGACGGAGGAAAAAACAGTGGGGATAAACAGCAGGGAGTTTAGTCTAATTGGAATCCCCAGACTGAACAAAGAGGGTGCGGTGTGGGGTGGGGCGGAACAGAGCAGTGAGCAAACAATGTAATAGAATGTAGAAAACTAGGGAATTAAAATCAACAATAAGAAAGGTGTAGAGATCCTCGGAGTGTTGGAACAATAACAATCTAACAGAGGAAGTACTAAGTTAAGCAGGGATGGGGGGGGAGGTAGAGAAAGGTAAATGAAACAGGAACATTCTAGGAAACAAAGCTGTAATTAGAAGTATAAGCATAGGTGTATATATGTAAATATATTAATACATTAATACATAAAATAGAGTATTAACGTATGTTGGACTTTGGGGCTCTGTTCTTACCCTCTCTCAATACAAAAGCACCTTGTTTTAACTGACTAGCATTCTGTGATACTAAACCTCCCAGCACAATCATTGAAGACAAAATGGGTGCATAAGAAAATGTGGTGAAGAAAGTTGATGGTGTCCAGCTATTAAAAGATAAATGGTGATGAATCAGTAAGGGTGCAGTGTAGCAACGATTAAACATACAATTTTCCTCTAGTTCTTGAATGCATCCCCCTCCTCACTATCATGATCCCAATTCTACCGTACATAACTGACTGGACTGGAAGATGTACACTGGCACAGATAGGAACTGGAAGTACGGGAATCCAGGAGAGATGAGCCCCTCAGGAACAATGGTGAGAGTGGCAATATTGGAAAAGTGGAGGGAGGGTGAGCAAGAAAGGGGAAATAGACAAAAAGGTCTACATGTAACCTCCTCACTGGAGGAGGTACAGTGTAGAGCTGGGTGAGGAAGACGTTGGATGGCATATGATATGATAAACTAATAATTATTTATAAATTATCAAGGGTTCAGGGGGAGAGGGGAGCAGGGAGTGAGGGGAAAATGAGGAGCTGATACCAAGGATCAAATAGAAAACAGGTGTTTTGAGAATGATGGCAACATATGTATGAATGTGCTGGACAAAAATTATGTATGTACAGATTGTAAAAAGAGTTGTATGACCCCCCCAATAAAATGATTTTTTAAAGTTAAAAAAAGATAAATGTCTGGGCCTAATGGCTTGAAGTTAAACAAGCAGCTATCTAGCTGAGAAGCAACAAGCCCACATTAAGAAGCAAAAAAGCCAGAGCACTCATGAGGTGTTGCTGGGATCAAGTATCAGGCATCAGAAGACCCCCCCCCCAAAATAAACCCCATATTGTTGAGAACGAGGCAGGTAGGGTGGAGTAGAGACTCAAAGCCCATCTGTAGACAATGGACATCGCCCCACAGAAGGGTCACAGGAAAGGGATGAGTCAACCAGGGCACAGTAAAGCACCATCGAAACACAAACTATTCCTTTGGGTCCTTAAGGCTTCCTCACCCCTCCACTATGATGAGCCCAGTGCTGCCTCTCACCAGAGCACATACATAGACACAGAAAAGAGGTTAAGAGCTCATGACACATAGAATCAGCACAGGAATGGGAATAGCAATACCAGAAGGGGAAGGGGAAGGGGAAGACAAAGAAGGAGGGTCAGAGGAGGAACTGATCGCCCTCCCTCTCCAGGGAAATATACAACATAAACCATGGCGAAGGGAGACAGCAATTAGGACTAGATATGAAAAAAAATTATAATTTATCAAGGGGTCAATAGGAAGGGATTGAGGAGCTGATAACAAGGGTTTAATAGAATGTAAATGTCTATGAAATGATGGCAACATGTACAAATATGCTCGATACAATTCATGTCTGGTATGTTATATCAGTTGTAAGAATGTATGGATTATGAGCCCCTAATAAAACGTTTTTAAAAAATTTAAAAAAAAGAATGTATGGATTGTGATGAGTTGTATGAGCCCCACATAAAATGATTTTTTAAGCTATAAGAGCCCCAATAAAAAGAGTTGTTAAAATAAAAAAAAGAGTTGTAAGAGCCCCCAATAAAATGATCTTTTAGGACAAAAATTTAAAAATTAAATATAAATAAAAATCAGAAAAAATAAAAAGGTATAAAGTTCCTGGCTTACAAACTTTCATGGACAGAAGATCTGATAGTATTCGTGTTCACAAAACTGCTACTGTAAATCACAGAAAAGTTGTTTTGTTTAATTATAGAACATATAATTTAAATAGCACTGGTGCATTTTTGGAACCCAGGTAGTGCAGTGGTTCTGTGTTGGTCCACTAACAAAGTTAGAATTTTGAAACCACACCAGCCCCATTGGAGGAAGATGAGAGTTTCTTTTCCTATAGAATTACCCAAAGGATCATTTATATTTTGCCCTATAGACACATCAGTAGCCAGTAGAATTAAGTCAATGGCAGTAAATTTGCTTGGTTTGGGGCTGGTGCATTTTTGTTTGTAGGTATTTTAGTTTTATCATGTAAAGTATAAATATTATTTTAACACCATATTTAAGCATTTTGTATTTTTTAATAAATCTTTTTATTGGGGCTCATACAACTCTTATCACATTACATACATACATCAATTGAGTAAAGCACCCTTATACATTGGTTGCCTTCATCATTCTCAAAATTCACCTTCCACTTGGGTTCCTGGAATCAGCTCATTTCCCTTTTTCCCCCTCCCTCTCACTTCCCATTTCACCCTCCCTCATGAACCCTTAATAATTTATAAATAATTATTTTATCTTATCTTACGCTGCCCTGCATCTCCCCTCACCCACCTTCCTGTTGCCCATTCCCCAGAGAGCAGGTTACATGTAGATCCCCGAGATTGGTTCTCCCTTTCTACACCCCCTTTCCTCCCGGTTCACCACTAACTGCTGCTCCTGAGGGGTTCATCCATCCTAGATTCCCCGTGTTTCCAGATCCCTACTGTACTGCTGTGCATCCTCTGGTCTCACTAGATCTGCAAGGTAGAATTGGGATCATGACAATTGGGGGGGATGGAGGAAGCATTCAAGAACTAGAGGAAGGTTTTGAGTTTCATTGTTGCTGAGTGACTCATGTCCTCCCCACTAGCCCTCTGCAAGTGATGTCCAGTTGTCTACAGATGGGCATAGGGTCCCCATCACACACTCCCTTCATTCATGGTGATGTGATTTCCCCGCCTCCACCCTGCCTTTGTTGTTTGAAACCTGGTCCCCTCTTCCCTTCATGATCACACATGTTGGTGTGCTGCTTCTATATGGACTTTGTTGCTTCTGGGCTGGATGGCTGCTTGTTTACTTTCAAGCCTTTAAGTGCCCAGATGCTATATCTCTCAATAGCCGGGCACCATCAGTCTTCTTCACCACACTTACTTATGCACACGTTCGTCTTCTGCGTTTATGTGAGGAAGGTGATCACACAATGATGTTTTTTGTTCTTTGGTGTCTGCTACCTGGTCTGTTCAACACCTTGCATTCACTTAGGCTGTGTGCTTCTTCTCTGTGGGCTTTGTTTGCCTTCTCTATGGCTAATTCTTTGCCTTCAAGCCTATAAGACCCCAGATGCTACATCTTTTTGATAGCTGGTCACCATCAGCTTTCTTCACCACATTTTCTTATACACACGTCTATCTTCAGTGATCATGTAGGGAACGTGGGTATCATGGAATGATCTTTTAGCTGAGCAAGGTGCTATTGTATTGAGGGAGTGTGCTTGAGGATACCCAATGTCCACCTGCTACCCTACTACTGAACCTATAAATATATGTACATAGGTCTATTTCCCCCATAATCATAAATATATTTACATATGTACATGTCTGTATTTAGGCTTCTATGTATGCCCTTTGCCTCCTATCCCTTTCCTCTAGGTCCTTACACTTTCGTCCTGTCCCACTACTATGTTCAGCCTTCATTCTGGTTTCAGTAATTCCTCTCAGTTACCTTGCCCTTGGTCACTCCCTACCAGGCCTCCCATCCCCTACCTGCCACTGGTTTTGAACCTCTCATTTTTCCCTTGTACCTGTGTTGTCCAACACCTCCTCCCTTCCCCTACCTCCCACACATTCATGTCCCTCCGGGACCGTTGGTCCCGTTGTTTTCTTCTCACATTGTTTGTCCAGCCTATCCTATGTAGGTGGACATGAAGATATAGTAATGGGTGCATACAAATGAAGATGGCTTTGACAACCCCCAAGTGGCACACATGAACATGGCATCGACAGCAGCAACACCGACACGCTGACAGACAAAAAAGCCACTGACATACAAAATTTAAACGAGAGAAAAAAGAAGACGAAAAAACAAAACAAAAAAAACAGCAGGAAAAAAAAGATTCTGTTAGTTGTTCGGGGTCTGATTGATACTCTTTAGGAGTGTTTTCTGGATGAGTCTGATGGGGTGCCTCGTCCGGGCCCCAAAGTTCATCCTTTATACTCCCTTGGGATCTCCTTGCTCTGCTTCCCCTGCTGTTCCATTGCAGGCCCCCAGTGTTTGTCTCAGTGTGGTGGAGCCAGCTCAGTCGCACACCCCCCACTGTGTCTCAAGTGCTGTCCCTTGTAGGGCCATGGACCGGTGCAGGATGTCGCATCTCGCTGTTGGGCCAGCGGCATGGTGTCAGCTTTATACCCCTTTGAGGTGGGCTATTGTCCTCTGAGCTTGGTGGACCCAGGTGTACTCCACTCCGTTCTTCCTCCTTCCTTTGCTTCATCTTTCTTCTGGGTGTGGTGTGGTAAATCAATTCCTTTCCCACACCAGAATATCTATTTTCATTTTCTGTGGAGCTCCCTTCGATTGTGGAGGTTGGGGTAGTTCTGGATGGGGGCCGGTGTATGGTCAAGTCTCTTTGTGTAAACCTCCGTATTTTACGTTGCCCTCCTAGTTTGGTGTGTTATGGTGGGGTCTGTATGCAAGTTCCAGTTCTGTGGGGACACAAACAAGACTCTTCTCGGGTGCGTCAGTGCCCTGTTTCCCCCACACCATCCACTCGGTTTCTCACCACCTCACTTCTCCCTTCCCCTGCCTCCCTTCCCCTTCTTTATTCTGGGTTCTTATGTACCTCCCTAGGTGTGGCCTGCCCTCCCTCCCACTATCTATGCTTCCACACGTTTATTGTGAGATAGATGTTTATTCTTCTATTCCTGGCAAGCTGATTATACTTACCTCAGGGGACTCATGTTATACATGACCTCTTGAGTCTGGCTTACCTCGCTTGCCATAATTCCTTCCAGCTCTTCCCATGAAATAACATATTTCATGTGCTTGATCATGCTTTTCAGTGCTGCACAGTACTCCATTGTGTGTATGTGCCAAAGTTTACTAATCCACTCATGTGGTGTGTATAGAAAACGTACCAACTTCTGTTTATTGATCTTGTATCCTGCTACTCTTCTGTATTCCTCTATCACTGTAAGTACTCCAGCTGTGGAGCTTTTGGGGTATTCAATGTACAGGATCATGTCGTCTTCAAATAGCGATAGTTTCACCTCCTTCTCTCCCATTTGGATCCCTTTGATGTCCTTCTGCTGTCTTATGTTTTAGCCAGAACCTCCAAAATGATATTGAATAGAAGTGGGGACAGGGCCAATCCTTGTCTTGTACCATTTTTCAGTGGGATTGTTCTTGTCTTTTCTCCATTGACTATGATGTTGGTCGTTGGTCTTTCATAGATAGCTTGTATAAGGTTGAGGAACTTACCTTCCAATCCTATCTTCATGAGTGTCTTTATTAGGAACAGGTGCTGTATGTTGCCAAATGCTTTTTCTACATCTGTGGATATTATCATTTGGTTTTAATCCTTTTTCTTCTCAATGTGATGTATGATATTGATGGATTTTCAGATGTTAAACCTCCCTTCATCCCTGGAATGATTCCTACCTGGTCGTGGTGGAAGATATGTTTTATATACTTTTGTATTCTATTGGACAATAATTTGTTAAGGATTTTTGCACCTATGTTCATTAGAGATATTGGTCTATAATTCTCTATAAATGTGGGGTCTTTGCCCTGTTTGGGTATCAAAGTAATGCTGGCTTTGTAAAATGAGTTTGGGAGCCTGCCATCCTCTTCTATGTTATGGAATACTTTGTGGAGGATCGTTGTCAACTCTTTCCTGAATGCTTGCCAGAATTCTGCTGTGTAACCATCTGGCCCTGGGTCCTTTTTCCTTGGTAAGTTTTTGATGACCCTATTTCTTACTTCGTTACGGGTTTGTTGAGGTTTGTGATCTCTGTGTGAAATAATCTAGGGAGAGACCGTTTTCTCCAAATATTTATCCATGTTTCCCATGTTTCCGAATTCATTAGAATACAAAATTTCATAGTATTTTGTAATTATCCTTTTTGTCTCATTGGGTCTGTTGTTATTGCCCCTGACTCATTCCTTATCCTGGCTATTCATGTTTGCTCCTTTCTATCTTAGGTAAGCTTTGCCAGAGGACTGTCAATTTTGTTAATTCTGTCATAGAACCAGCTTTTAGCTGCATTTATCTTTTGCATTGTTCTCTTGTCTTCCCACCGGCTTAACTCCGCCTGATTTTTATTATTTCTTTTCTTTTGCTAATGGAGGGATTGTTCTGCTGACTCTGTTCTAGTTGTTGGAGGTTTTGTGTTAACGTATCTGTCATATGCCTTTCTCCTTTTTTCATGTATGCATTTAATGATATCAAGTTACCTCTGATAACTGCCTTTGCAGTGTTCCATAAGTTGTGATACGTTGTATGCTTGTTCTCATTAGTTTATAGATACTTCCTAATATCCTCTTTGATCTGGGCCTGTACCCATTCATGTCACAAGAGTTCATTGTTCAATCTCAATTGACTGCCCTTGCTTTTCTGGATGCGCTCTTATTAAACTCCAGCTTTATGGTATGGTGATCTGAGAAAGATGTCTGGATAATATCTATGTGTTTGAATTTACTCAGGCTGAACTTGTGTCCCAGCATGTGGTCTATTCTTGAAAAAGATCCATGTGGATTAGAAAAGAATGTGAAACCCTTTGCTTTTGGATGGAAAGCTCTTTAGATGTCTATCAGGTCCTGTTGACTAATTACATTGTTTTGCTCTCTGAACTCTTTGCTGAGCTTCTTTCCCTGTGATATGTGTTTCTCTGATAGTGTAGTGTAAAAGTCACCCACTATGATTGCTAATTCCGTGAATTCTTCTGTCATAATTTTTAATAGTGTGTTTGACGAAATTTGCTGCGCTATTATTAGGAATGTAAATATTCAGTATGCCAAGTGCTTCCTGGTTTACTGAACCTTTGAGAATTAGGTAGTGTCCCTCTTTGTATCTTTTTATGGTTTGGATCATGATGTCCATCTTGTGGGAGATTAAAATAGCCTCTCCTGCATTTTTGGAGTTACCATTCGATTGGTAAACTTTCTGCCAACCTTTTATTTTTAGCATATTCTTAGCATAAGATGTGTTTCTTGCAGGCAATAGATTGATGGATTATATTTTTGAGTCAGTCCTCCACCCTCTTTCTTTTAAAGTACAAATTGAGTCCATTGGAATTCAGAGTAATTATTACTATCGCTGGATTCATATTTTGTGTTTTGGGTCTTTACCTGTCTCCCTTCATATCATTGTGCTGTGTTTGAGTGGAGAGTTTCTATCATGTCCTCTTTTCCATCTGAGACCCTGTTATCCTGTTAATTGTTGCTGACGTATTAACTTCTAGATGGAGATGTGCTATATGGTGGCCTTCTGTTTCTTTTTGCTGGAGCTTGATCCTCTGACCATAGTGAGTCAGCCAGTATCATCCTCAGGTTTCGGTGACTCGCAGCATATTCTTCAAATCTTTTCTTGTCCTGGAAGACCCTTATCTTACCATCTATCTTAATGGATAACTTGGCAGGGTATAGGATTCTGGGGGAGGCATTATTTTTTTTTCAGTTTTTGGAAGATGTTCCATTCTCTCCTCCTCTTCATGGTATCTGCTGATAGATCTGAGCATATTCTAACCGGTGCTCCTTTGTATGTGACTGTCTTCCTTTCGCTTGCTGCTCGTAAAATGTTCTATTTTCCTCTAAGTTGGATATGTTTATTATTATATGTCTTGGTGTATTCTTCTTGGGATTCAGCATAGCTGATGTCCTTTCTGCTTCCTGTATGAGTGTCTGGTTCTCCCTTGGTAGGATGGGAAAATGTTCTTCCAGAAATTCCTTTGCAAGCTTGGCTGTCGACTTGTGTGTTGTGTTGTGCTCTGGTAGACCAATTATTCAAATGTTATTCCTCTTCATACCAACTGTCATTGATCTGAGGCTGTCTTCTGTTTCTTTAATTTTCCTATCTAACTGTCTTTCTTGCTTGCTTAGGTCTGTTTGAGTGTCCTCAAGGTCACTGATATGGTTCTCTGCCTCGTCAAGCCTAATCGTAGCTTCTGTGACCTTGTGTGTGGCTTCTGCTACCTCCTCCATTAGCTTCTGTAGTTCCCTTTGCTGAGTAGATTTCATCCCCTCTATTGTGGATTTCATCTCCTCAATAATTGCATCCTTATTCTGGGTTGCTTCACTTAGCTCCTCAATTACTGCGAGGAGATTTTGAAGATTTCCTTCTGTGACTGATCTGTATCTCTTCTATGAGAGAAGTTAGGTCTGCTACTATGTCTCATCTTTTTTTGTTGGGAGTAATGTGGTCTGTTAAATTGTCCTTATTACTTTCAAAGGCCCCGTGCTTCTGGGAGGTGAGTGTTACCTTATCTATGTTACTGTTAAAGATTCTTTCAGGCAATAGCCTTATAACCTACTATAAGGGTGGATCAGACTGCTGTGTAGGCCGAGTTCTCCAAAGGCTTATTGACCAGCAGTGGTGAGATATTTCAGCAGCTGGAGCTTCAGTGAGTACCCTCAGGCTTCTTTGACATAGTTTGACAGTTTACCCTTTGCAGCCCATTTTTTTTGCTTAGTAATAAAAAAGATTTAATCGGTTCCCCCTTTCCAACCCACTCACCATCTACTCTCCCATTATCGCCTCTCACACCCCAGTCCTGAAGGTATCATCCATCCTGGATTCCTTGTGCCTCCAGCTCCCATATTCACCAGTGTACAACCTCTGCCCTATCCAGTCCTGCAAGGTAGAATTCGGATCATTGTAGTTGGTGGAGGAAGCATCCAGGATCTGGGGGAAAGCTATGTTCTGATTGACCCATCTCCTCTTCTAAACCCCTCTATGAGGGGATATCCAGTGGCTGACAAATGGGCTTTGGGTTTCCACTTTGCACTTCCACTTTCATTCACTATGTTATATATATTATATATATATATATATATATATATATATATATATATATAATTTTTTCTTTGCATGTTGCCGTATAACTGGTCCCTTTGGCATCTCGTGATCGCACAGGCTGATGTGCTTCTTCCATGTGGGCTTTATTGCTTATGCACCCGTTTGTCTTCAGCGATCGTATCACAGAGGTGTGCAGCCAATGATATGATTTTATGTTCTTTGATGCCTGATAACTGATCCCTTTGGGACCACTCGATCACACAGGCTGGTGTGTTCTTCCATGAGGGCTTGTAGTTTCTGAGCTAGATGGCCGTTTGTTTATCTTCAAGCATTTAAGACCCCAGACACTATCTCTTTTGATAGCCGGGCACCATCAACTTTCTTCACCACATTTACTTATTCACCCGCTTTGGCTTCAGCAGTTATGTCGGGAGAGTGAGCATCATAGAGTGCCAATTTAATAAAAGAAAGTAATCATGCATTGAGGGAGTGCTTGAGTAGAGGCCCAAGGTCCTTCCAACAACTTAATACTAAACCTATAAATATAGACACATGAATCTATTTCCCCATCCTCCTATATATATTTGCATGTACATGTCTTTGTCTAGACCTCTATAAATGCGCTTTGACTCCTAGCAATTTCCTCCATATCCCTTGACATTCCTCCTGCCCTACTACGATGCTTTGTCCCCACCTGGGTTACAGTTATACCTCTTCTTTACGTAACCTTACCCTTGATCATACCCTTCTAGGCCTGCCACTCCCCCCCAACCACCAAATTGGGTCCCATGTTATTTCATGTCCCTGTGTTTGTTAACACCACTTCCTAATACCCCCTACCCCAACCCCAAGTCCCGCTGGAACTGTTGGTCCCGTTGTTTTTCCTCCAGACAGTTCATCCAGCCTGTCTTATTAAGACAGACCTGTGGAGATAATAACATGCACAAAAACAAGACAAAGGAAAAAAATAACAGTATACAACCAGACAACAAAACAATAACAACAAACCACTGACAAAGAATAAAACAAAACACATCAAAAAAGAAAAGCTTGTAGTAGTTAGTTTAAAGATCGTGTGTTAGCCCTTAAGAGTGTTTTCCAGTCCAGTCTGTTGGGGCACTACACCCTGGCCCCAAAGTCCACTTTCAGCATTCCCTGGGGACCTTGCCACTTCATTCCTTTGCTGTTCCGCTGCACTCTCCCAGTGCTTTGCCTCGGTGTGGTGGGATCAGTTCAGGTCAAATTTTCACACTGTCTCCTGTGCTGTCCCCTGTAGCACCCTTGGTCACTGAGGGACATCATGTCTCATAGTGTGACCAGCAATGCTGTTCTCTCTGTTCTAATCAGGAACATCATCCTCATGGCCTGGTGGGCCAGGCTGTGTTCCAGTCTCTCCTCCTGCCCCTTCATCTGCTCCCGTGTGCTCTGATCAGATATGTCCATCTCCCGGAGCTGCAGAATCAATGTCGTCCTTTTGAAACAAATTCTTCTCAGGGGAGGGGCAGGAATCCACTTAATTTATGGTGCTGGGGCCAGCCTCCCAGACCTCTCCACTGGTTCCCTACTCCATACCGAGATGTTGCATTCACACCTTGTGGCAATAGGTTGAAGTCTGGTCCCACTTCCCCTGTGGAGATATAAACAGTACCCACCCCTTGGATGGGTAGTGCCCCATGTCCCCACTCCCCTTTTCTTCCTTATATTCATCCTTTTCTTTTCCTTTCCCCACCTCCTCCCCCGTTGTCTACCATCTGCATTCCTGGTTTTGATCTGGTCTCTGCAATACTACATAGTCTGTACCCCAAAAATGTTTGTATACAGTAGCGTTTTTCCCTATGCCCCCTTTGCATTTTTTTAATACTTACCTCAGCGGGCTCATGTTGTACTTGTCCTTTTGTGCCTGACTTACCTTGCTTAGCATGATTTCCTCCAGTTCTTCCCATGCCGTTATGTGCCTCATATGTTCATCACTGCTTTTTAGTGATGCGTAGTACTCCATTGTATGTATATAGCAGTTTTTTAATCCAATCATCAGTTGATGGAAATTTGGGTTGCTTCCAGATCCTTGCAATTGTGAACTGTGCCGCAATGAACATTGGAGCACAGATGTCTGGTCTTGGTTTGTTTCTTGCCTCTTCTGGGTATATGCCCAGTAGGGGGATTGCTGGGTCATATGGTAACTCTATTTCCATCTGTTTTAGGTATCGCCAGATTGATTTCCATAGTGGCTGTACGTACTGACAGTCCCACCAGCAGTGGATGAGAGTTCCTGTCTCCCCACATCCCCTCCAACACTTGTTGCTTTCTGACTTTTAGAATTGGGCTACCTTTGAGGCTGTCAGGTGGTACCTCATTGTTGTTTCAATTTGCATTTCTCTTATGGCTAAAGATCGGGAACATTTTCTCATATGTTTGTTGGCCATTCAGATTTCTGTCCCTGTAAAATTTCTGTTCAAGACCTTTGCCCACCTTTCAAGTGGGTTATTGGTTTCTTTCTTTTTGGAAGCTAGCAGATATTGTAGATTTTAGTAATAAGGCCTTTGTCTGATGTGTCATTGCTAAAGATGTTTTCCCAGTCTGTGGACTCTCTTATTACTCTCTTGGTGAATTCTTTCAATGTACACAAGTGTTTTATCTTCAGTATATCCCATTTGTCAATTTATGTCTCCTCTGTGTTTGTGTCCTTCCCTATTTCTGATAGCCTGTGTATTCCCTGCGCCAAAGTTCTCAGGTTGGTCCCAATTCCCTCATTGATGGCCATAATATTTTGGAGTTTAACTTCAAGGTCTGTGATCCACCTTGAGTTTATTGTTGTGCATGGAGTGAGATAAGGGTCTTGCTTCATTTTTCTGCATGTTGATATCCATTTTTTCCCAGCAGCACTTGTTAAAGAGGGCATCTGCTTCCCATTGATGTTTTTGGGGCCCTTATCAAAGATCAGCTGTGTGTATGCTGATGCCTTTATTTCGGGGTTTTCAGTTCTTTTCCATTGGTCTGAGTATCTGTCATTGTACCAATACCATGCAGTTTTGAGAACTGTGGCTGCATAGTATGCGCCAAAGTCAGGTAAAGCAAGCCCTCCCACGGTGTCCTTCTTCTTGAGGAGTTCTCTGCTAATTCTGGGTTTCATCCCTTTCCATGTGAAGTTGGTAATCAGTTTTTCCATTTCTTTGAAGAAAGATGATCGTAATTGTATCAGGATGGCATTAAACTTATATAGTGCTTTTGGCAGAACTGACATCTTAACTATATTAAGCCTTCCAATCCAAGAGCATGGGATTTTCTTCCATTTGTTGAGGTCGCTCTTGGTTTCTTGTGATAGTGTTCCCTAGTTTTCCCTGTATACATCTTTTGTTTTTTTCAGTCAGGTATATCTCTGGATATTTCAATTTGTGTTTGGCTATTGTGAAGGGTACCATTTTTTAAATCTCTTCTTCTGTTGTCTTATGTGATGGGTATAGCAGTCCTATAGACTTCTGTTTGTTGATCTTATATCCTGCCACTCTGCCAATCTGCTCTGTTGCTTCCACTACTCCCTTTGTGAAAGTTTTTGGATTTTCCACATATGAAATCATATAATCTGCAAATAACAATAATTTCACCTCTTCATTCCCCAGAGGAATACCTTTGATGTCACTTCTTTGCCTTATGCTGTTAGCTAAAACTTCCAGCACAATATTAAATAGGAGTGGGGACAAGGGCCATGCTTGTCTGGTCCACTTTTTCAGTGGGATTGTGTTAGTCTTTTCTCCATTGACTACCACTTTGGCTGTTGGTTTTTCATATATAGCTTGTATTGTCTTGAGGAACTTTCCTTCCGTTCCTATCTTCGCTGGTGTCTTAAACAGGAATTGGTTTTGGATGTTGTCGCATGCTTTTCCTGCGTCTATTGATATTATCATGTGATTCTTACACTTTTTCATGTCAATGTGAAGAATAATACTAATGGTTTTTTGTATGTTGAACCATCCCTGCATCCCTGATATGAATCCCACTTGGTCATGGTGAATTATTTGTTTTATATACTTTTGTATTCTGTTGGGTATTATTTTTTTAAGGATTTTTGCATCAGTGTCCATTAGGGATATTGGTCTGCAGTTCTCGATTCTAGTGGGGTCCTTGCTCAGTTTGGGTATCAGAGTTATACTAGCTTCATAGAAGGAGTTCGCCATCATTTTCTATGTTCTGGAAGAGTTTGTGTAGGATTGGTATTAGTTCTTCCCTGAATGCTTGGTAGAATTCTCCAGTGTAGGCATCTGGTCTAGCGGATTTTTTTGTTGGTAATCCCTTAATAACCTTTTCTATTTCTTCTATTGTTATGGGTCTGTTGAGATTCTTCATGTCCACCGAGTATAGTCTAGGGAGGGATTGTTTTTTCCAGGAATGTGTCCATGTCTTCCAAACTGTTGAATTCATTGGGGTACAATCCTTCATAGTACTGTGTAACTATCCTTTTGATTTCATTAGGGTCTCTTCTAATGACCCCTCTTTCATCCATTATTCTTGATATTCTATTGATATTTGTTCCCTCCTTTTTTGTTTAGGTTTGCCAATGGTCTATTGATCCTGTTTATCCTTTTAAACAACCAACTTTTAGCGATATTAATTTTTCCCATAGATTTGTTATTTTCCCTCTGCAGGATATCTGCTCTGATTTTATATTTCTTTTCTTTTGCTATTAATAGGATTTTCCTGCTTACTCTGTTCTACTTTTTGTAAGTTTCATGTCAGCGTATGAATCATGAGTCTCTCTTCCTATCTTAGGTGTGCATGTATTGCTATGAACCTTCCTCTGATTACTGTCTTTGCAATGTCCCAAAAGTTTTGGTATGTCGTGTGCTCATTTTTGTTGGTTTCTAGAAATTTCCTGATTTCATCTCTGATCTACACCAGTGCGCACTCCTTTTGCATTAGAGAGTTATTCATCGTCCAATTATTTGCTTTTTTTGTCTTCCTTTTGTTGATTTCCAGTCTTATGGCACAGTGCTTAAATTTATGTAGATTTGCCTTATGCCCCAGCATGTGGTCAATCTTCGAATATGTGCCATGGGGACTTGAAAAGAATGTGAAATTTTTTATATTTGGATGAAAACTCTTTAAATATCTATAATGTGAAATTGTCTAATTGTGCAGTTTAGCTCTCTAGTCTCCTTGTTGAGTTTCTTTCCCTCCTGTGATCTATCTTTCTCAGTGAGTGGTGTTTTGAAGTCACCCACTAGAATTGTTGAGTCTGTGATTTCTTTCTTAATCTTTTGGAGTGTTTGGTTGACGTATTGAGCCGGTTTCCCATTCGGGGAATATATGTTTACAATGCTTAATCGTTCATTGTCCATGATTCCCTTGAGCATTATATAGTGTCCCTCTTTGTCTCTTTTTATGGTTTGCACTTTGAGGTCAATTTTATCTGAGATTAGGATCGCAACCCCTGCTTTTTGTGTATTCCTGTTTGCTTGGTAGGGCCTTCTCCAGCCTTTGATTCTCAGCCTGTTTTTGTCTGTAGCCTTGAGTAGTGTCTCCTGTAGGCAGCAGATTTATGGGTTGTGATTTCTAAGCCATTCTGCTAGTCTCAGTCTTTTAATGCCTGAGTTCAGCCCATTGATATTCATGGTTATTATCTCCATCCACAGACTCTGTGATGTCATTTTATACCTTTTGTGTTGTGAGTTTTCCTACTTTCCTTCCTGATTAGTGTATGTTTTGTGTGTGTATCATTCTTCACTTCTTTCCATCACTAAGCCATTGGTATCTTGTGGTCTGTTTTCTCTTTGTTGCCCTCTTGGTGAGGTTGTCTTATGTGATGGTCTCTTATTTATGCTTGGTAAGTGTTGTTCTTCTGCCCATACTGAGTTGGCGAGGATCTTTTGTAAGCCTGGGTTTGTTGTAACATTTTTTTTTTTTTAGTTTTTCCTTTTCTGGGAAGTCTTTTACTTCTCCATTAATCTTGATTGATAATTTGGCTTGGTAGAGTATTCTTGGATCTGCGTTGTTTTCCTTCAATTTTTGGAATATGTTACTCCACTCTCTCCTTTTTTTCATAGTTTCTGCTGATAGGTCTGAGCACATTCTTATGTGGGAACCTTTATATGTGATTGCTTCTTTTTTCCTGGCTGCTCTCATGATTTTCTCCTTTTCCTCAAAGTTGGATAGTTTAACTATTATATGCCTTGGTGATTTCTTCTTGGGGTTCCGTTGTGCTGGTGTTCTTTCAGCCTCCTGGATAGTTGCCTGGTTCTCATTCATTAGGCTGGGGAAATTATCCTCCAAGAATTCTGTTGCTACTGTTGCAGATGACTTCTTTGTTGTGTCTTCCTCGGGTAGGCCAATAATTCTAATGTTGTTCAGCTTCATAGCATCTGGCATAGGTCTTAGGTTTTCTTCAGCTTCCCTGATGCTCTTATTAGATTTTTGTTCACGTTTATTAAAGTCTGCTATGCTGTCCTCCAAGTCACTGATGCAGTTCTCTGATTCCTCCAATTGTTCCTCAAGGGCCATGATTCTGCTTTGTTTTTCGTTATCTTCTCTCTAAGCTCCTGTATTTCCCTTTGGTGTATGGCTTTTATCTCCTCTATCATTTCATCCCTTTTCTGTATTATTTCCCTCATATCCTAATGGCCCCAAACAGCATTCTGAGAATTTCTTTGTGTGGCTTCTCAATCTGCTTCTTCTATGTATGTTGTTATGTTCAGGACATCTTCTGCCTTTGCCTCTTTTTCTCCTGTTTTTTCGTTGAGGTCGTTAGGGCTGATGGCTGTTTGCGTTGAGTTGTTTTAGAGGGACCAGGTGCCATTTTCTAGTCTCTCTCTGGGATACTTATAGGAATGCTTCTTTGAACTGCCTACAGCTAATTTTACTATGGGATTAACCTACCACTTTATCTTCCTGTTGCTTCCCTATCAGGGGAGTGCCCCTGATGGCAGGTTGGCTGCCTGCCCCAGTGTTGCAGAGGCTGGGCTGAAGTTCCTGCTATTTGTTTGAATGTTGATAAGTGTTGGCTGAGCTACCTTATGTCCCCAGTTACACAGGCAGGAACCCCCTGGTGAAAAGTCAGGGGAGTTTCCCCTGGAGAGCAATCAGGCCTTTCCCTAGCCTTGGGCTATCTATTCAGGGTGGAGCTCAGCTAGCTGGCACAAATGCTTTAGGGTGTCCACAGTATATCTGCAATGCAGAGTGAGAGAGCAGGGTAGGAATAAGGAGGAGGAGAAAAATTAAAAAGTAAGACATTTTAGACTGTGCAGGGGTATAGAAGCAAAATCAACTATGTAGCTGAATCCCACTCCCTGCCTTTGAAGCTGTGAGGGCTTCCTCCCTGCCCCAAACCCCCTACAGCAGTCTGCAGCTAGCTACAAGAAGTGTGGCAAGACAGTTGCTGAGCAGCCCCCAGAGAAGTGGGGGAACAGAGAGCAGAGATGTTAACAGAAGCCGCAATGTAGCTGAACCCTGATCCCTGCTGGTGTAGCTGTGGGGGTTTGGGTTTAGTCCCCACTCAAGCTGTGGCTGTGCCGTGAAAAAGCCCCTGCGCTGCCTTTCACAGCTGTGTGGAAAGACAGACCAGAGATGCAAACAGAAGCAACAATGTAGCTGAACCCCTATCCCTGCCGGTGGAGCCTCAAGGGCCCTGTCCCTGCTCTGAGGCAGGCAGGGGAATCTGTGGCTGTGCTGAGACCAAGCCCCGCTACTGACTCAAATGGGCCCGGCTCTGGCAGATACAGCAGCCGGGCTAGGGTCAAACCCCAGGGGGCTTCCAGTGAGGTAAGCTAAAAGCCCCCAGCCCCTCAAAATCCCATGGTTCTGTGCCTACTTATCTTTATGATGCACCTCTTGAGATCCAGCAGTGTTGAATTTCTCTCTAAGCAACATTCCTGGGCTGGATGTTGTGGAGTCCCTCTGGTATGTGTCACTCCTTTCCAATCTTCCCCTAATTTTACCCTCTTAATAAAGTGGCTCTTTCTTTTCAACCAGTGGATGGACTAGGGATAACACTAAAGAAGAATGATAAAACCTGGATTTTGTCACATAATGTGTGTGTGTGTGTGTGCAATGTGAGAAGGACAAACTGCTAAAATAGAAATCTACCTAAGAAGACTGCTAGCATTTTGCACCCATAATATATTGTAATAGTTACCCTAAATAAAACCATTTTATATTAAGCAATCATTCTGCTACACCAGTCCTAAAGTGCATCCTCAGGCCTTATAAAAAAGGGGGAACCAAATAGCCCTTATTCCCAAAAAACAAACAAACAAACAAACAAAAAAAAAAACAGGAAGAGACTATCCTGGACCAGGAAATTGTGCAACCGCAAAATCTGCTTCTATACCAGCTTACTCAGTTGCACTGCTTAACAACAAGTTCTGCTTTTGTACAAGCTTGCTTGCACAGCTCAGCAGTTTAATAAAACCTATAAAAACCCAAGTCTGTAAGCAGGGGGACCGGCGATTCATTTTTTCTTTCCAGGTCGCTGGTCCCTGCACAGTTTCTTCTTCTTCCTCTCCTTCTTCTGATTCTTCTGTTAATAAACTTTTCTATTCCTTTCAATCTCACGTCTCAGTTGTTCTTTTCTGGCTCAAGTGTGACAATATTTTCAGGATAAATATAATATATGCAGTTAAATATTAATTTCAGGTTTAAAAAACAATATTTGAGTATACTTATGGTAAAAATGATTTATATTTTTTCTAACATTTACATTTAACTGTTAAGCCTACATTTTGATTTTCTAAGACTTACCAGCTTATCTCAGACTGCGAAGTGGTAATAGTAAAAGAGAGAACAAGAGTCATTTACTGTGCTGCAGAGTATTGTCAGGGGAGCAGAAATATGTTCAAGCCTATCAAGTTTTCAATCCCTAGGATTCATCATTTAACAGGAAATCAAGGTACATTAGTAGCTGGTGATTAGAATTAAAAAGTTAGAAAGAAAAACGAAGGATCAGTATTTGTAAAATATGGCCAAGTAATAGAAATGGTGTGTGATAAAATCTTGAAACATTACTGAGTTATTCACTGGAAATACCTTTTTCAACAATGTCTACAATAAATATACTTTACATTTTCGCTGAATGGAACCCACATGTATCAAATAAACTGCATTTGTAGAAAGAGAAGATAGAGAAATGAAATTCCATTATTCAGAGCAAGGCTGGAGGCTGACTTCAGAGCCATCTATTGCACATATATGAGCGGTTTCAAAATGCTCAAAGAAAATTTTCATTATCTTTTACTTCCGTTTTTCATTGATTTTCCAAATCTTCTTTGTGAAAATTAAAGTTTAAATGGAATAAAATCAAAACAAGGCCAGGAGAACCAAAGCTTGCGTGTGTATATCCTGAATTTAGAATCCATTACAAAAACATATTTCATGCATTGAACACTAGTGCTCAGAAGTCTGACAGAAGATGAAATGAAATTAAGGAAGTTACCTATAAAAAACTTTAAAAGGAGCTAAAATACAGGGGGAAAGAAACAGAAATGACTATCAGAGAAGCTATAACTTTCCCTTGAGTGTAGAATAGTGAAAGTAATCTGAAGAAGGGATGAAATAAAGAAGCCAGTGAGATTGTGAATGAAATGCCAACAAAACAGTTTTTTTAAAAATGTAAAAATAATAATAATAATAAATAAATAAAGAAGAAGCCAAAGAGATTTCAAAGGACAGCTCAAGGACACAAAGGATTACCATAAAATTGACCTGGAATTGGAAACTTGGAGGCAACGACAAAGCTCAGAATTTCTTAACCTGTGAAAATTAAGGGAAAAGGTGAAGCCCCTTATTGTCATACTATTCTATCAGCAAAAGTTGGACAAATCTGCTGCACAACATCTCCTTTGTGTTCCCACAATTACAGAAAGGCATGAAGTCATTCTTTTTAATTGACTTCATCTTCTTCTAAAAATTTTCCAAAGAAAACTCAGAATGAAGAACAGACCCTGCTCCTCTCAAAGGTTAATTCAACTGTCTTTGTTTTGGCTTTGTGAAGTTTCCTAGGCAAGAAAATACATAAATAATACTTTAAGGTAAGTAAAATATAAAATATATATCATAAGTAAGTATATTAAAATAAATTTCTTCCTTTTTAACATTATCTTCTGGAAATTGTCTCTCTTGACTTCATTTTTATTATTATTACAGAGTAACAATCATACGATATTTATAAGCATCATTTAAGAAGCTTTACTTATCAGGAAAACATTCCAGCCTAGTCCAAATAAAGTTCCAAAGTCTGAAACTAGTCCATATGTCCTTCTTCAGACTCTTGTAGTCACAAGCAATGATACAGAATGCAGGAATATTCCAGACTGGGTGGTGCCAAGTCTGTGGATCCTATGGTAGTAGAAGTAACTCCAGGGACCTGGCCACCATGAAGGTCAGTCATCAGGAAGGGAAAGGCAGAGAGAGAAGGGAAGTTCCCAGCCCCCTCCTTAGGAGAAGGCCACACTCACAAGGAGGCACCATCAAACTGTGACCTAGTTGACAGGTTGGATGCCACCCCATACAGTTTTAGATATCTTCAGGTCAACACAAAGTTATCTAATTACCACACATCATAATTTCCACCGGTCTCTCTGAAATTTCCCTAAAGTTTGCTTGGTTTCTGTCATTTTAGTATTTCATTGTGGTACTGTGAGGTGAGTTCTGAGATTCAAATTTCCCAGCCACTCTATAGGAGAAAGATGAGACTATCTGTTCTTATAAAAATTTGCAATCTCGGAAATCCTCTAACGCTTTGCTCTGACTTGGAATTCACTTGATGGCAATAGGTTTGCATTTATGTCCTTTGTGGGTTAGTCAGTTTGCACTTGGATAGTTAATGATTGTGCTTGATTGCATCCAAACTTGGCACTCTGGAAAATAGAAAGAGCCAAACTACTTTCATAAATATTACAGCAAAGAGATTAAAAAACATATAGAGTCCACTTCTGTAAGACATGGACTAATGATCTGTCAGAATTAATTGGGTTTATTATTCCATTGTCTTTAAGTAGGCTCCTACTAATATACACTTGGTTGTTCCAGTGTTTGCTTTTACCCACAAAGTTACTGAAAATAAAGATAAATGTGTATATACACTATTGGTTCCTGATCTTATGCTGTCTCTTGAAAGATTAAATGCTGATCAAACATTTTGTGGAGCAGTGAATATGTATGCACTTTCCTTTTGTTCTTTTTTAAAAAACAGGTTTATTGGCACATTCTTTGTGTAGCATACAAATCAATAATTCAATCATATTAAGGAGAATTGTATAATCATTACCATTTCCATTTTATATCAAACTCCCATGGTTAAGTCATCTTTAAAATTAGTTGTGCAATCTAGTCCTCACTCCTGCCTTCAGTTAACACTCCTGAAATCCCCTTGCACACCCTCTCACCTAATCCCTACCCCTGCATCCCTTATCAACCCCTGTGTCAGTTATTATCACTATATATTCACTCTTCCTGTGGGCCATAAAGTGGGAAACCTGACAGGAACAATAAAAAACAAAATCAAGATCAGATGATAAGGGTAAAATAATGATAATATAAAGACCAACATGTTAACAATGAGTAATAAAGAAAATATCCTCATCAATATTCCAAGAGCCACAGAATAAATTTCTGTCATGGAGCAAGTAAGAGATACTTGCATCCAGAACCAACTCAGGTTGGCTGTATTAAGGAGGTCATCTGACCAAGTATCAAGTTCAGTTCAGCATATTCAAGGTTATAATGGTCTCTGCCTGACAGCAAGCCTATCTGAGAATCTTGCCTGTAGCTAGATCAGATCTGTCGGTCGTTTTATCTGACTAGATACTCTGCAGATGGCTTTTGTGCTCCTACCGTCTTCCATAGCCTTCTACAAATTGGGTGTTCACAATTTCACTCTGATACTTTCCCCTGTGCCATATTCAAGATTTTTTTTAAGCATTTGATTGAGGGTTTGAAGATCTCTTATTACAATCCATACATACATACATTATGTCAAGCACATTTGTACATTTGTTGCTATGATCATTTTCAAAACATTTTCTTTCTACTTGAGCTCTTGGTATCAGCTCCTCATGTTTCCCCCTCACTTCCCCTCTTTTTAATTGTCATCTTTGGATGGCACAAACTGGTGTACTTCTTCCATGAGGACTTAGTTGACTCCTTACTTAAATGGCTGTTTCATCCCCCTGTTGCTATTTTCATTGATAGCTGAGCGCCATCTACTTTATTCACAACACTTTGTTGTAGTACTCTTATCTTCAGTGATCATTTCTTGAAGGTAAGTATCAAGCTGGGCCATGTTATCAGAACCAATATTCCTGAATTGGGGCTAGAGGTAAGTAGGAGCCGAGACGCCATCTGCTTGTTCATTGGGGTTTTTGCACATCCCAGGTTTACTTTGGTGGTCATAATATGACAGAAATCACAACCCTATAAGACTAACTGTATCAATAGCAGTCATAAGTCAATCAATAACTAAACAAATAGAAAACACACACCTTAAAGAAAAAGTAAAAACACAAAAAAGCAAGCTACAAGCAAGAAAGCAAGACCTGTATACACAATGATGTGCCACATTGTCAATCCCCCACCCCTCCTGGGTTATGTCATTTGTATTATTGCCATCATCAATTTTCCCAATGAAACAGCATTCAAGATACTGTCAAATATGAAGTGCCTATGCAAGTACAGTTTTACCTTAAGCCCCAACCCACAAGATTTTGTCTTATAAAATTCAATCTCATTCAGTTGGGCTCTGTTGACCTTAAGCATGAGGGTTGATGCTAATGGGGCCTTCTTGAGCCAACTCCCCCAAGTCTAGATCCCTGTTCAATGGATTTCAACCTGTCAAGTCACTGCAGGGTGGGCACTAAGGCACTACTTGGATGATCCTGTATCACCTTTTACCAGACACCACAAACCAGGTTTTTTTTCCCACCAATGGTCTAACAACTGCCACTCCTACAGTCCCAGGGTGGCCACTCTCTCTGATTCCTCTCCAATCCAAGTACCACAGTCTTCACCCAAGGGTGCAGGCAGCTTTGAGGTAGGCTTTAGTTCATTTAGTGGGGTCTCTGTGTTATGTCCTTCTGGCATAGCCCCTGTGTGGTGCCCTCCTGATTTCCAATTCAGCTTCCATGATCATGCTGGTGCTTAGTCTATGTTAGGATTCACTGAAGACTGGGTAGAAATGAATTATAGTAACTACCCAGGTCACTAAATCTGGCTCATTTTCCTCCTTGGTTCCCTACACTCCTTGTTTAGCATCCCTTCATGTTTTGTGATTAGTTTTCCCCAGTCACCCATCATATTCAACAATAGAACTACCCGCATCTCCTCCACAGTGTAGATTGTCCCCTCTCACGGTCTTGGCTTGAATTTCTGGAAAGCTTCTCCTTCCATTCCTGTAAGAGGACCATTGATTTTCCCCAGCCTGTGTCTCAATGCTATCTAGCTGCAAGTGGACAGTCATTTCCCAATTCTCCCCCTTTTGAAGGAGTGACCCCAAAATGTGGGGTCTCTTCCTTCACATTGGCTCTTTTGTAGGCTGCAAAAGGGAGATGATCCATGGTTGATGGCTCATAGGTAAACTTCTTTCCTTTTGTGCAGGAAAGAATTATTTCCTAAGGTTTGCTTAACTAGTGTTTCTTCATAGACGCAGGGACTCATACAAAACTTGCCTTTTTGTGATTGACTAACTTCACTCAGCATAATGGTTTCCAGATTGCTCCATGTCATGCAGTGTTTCATGCTTTCATCATTGTTTTTTAGGGATACATAGAATTCCAATGTGTGTACAGAGCATAGTTTCTTTATACTCTTGATCATCTGGGCTGCTTCCAAGAATGTCTCACTATTGTGAACTATGCTTGTAGGAACATGTGAGAGCACACCTCCATTCTTGTTGTGTTTCTTATTTCTTTAGGGTATATGCCTAATAGTGGAATTGCTGGGTCATATGGGATTACAATTCCAAGTTGCTTTCAATATAGCCATATAATTTTCCACAGTGGCAGTATGTTCAGCAATCATTTGTCCAAGTTCCAGTCTCTCTACATACTCTCCAAGATATGTTGTTTTCTTGTCTGTGTGTGTGTGTGTGTGTTTAAATTTGGGCTAGCATTGTAAGTGTAAAGAGATGTCCCATTGTCGTTTTGATTTGTATCTCCCTGATGTCTAGAGATCATGAAAAATTGTTTCTGAGCTTGTTAGCTCTTTGTACTTCCTCTCCTGATGAAATAATTTGATGTGCATACACAATTTCCTTCTTGACAATGAATGTCCTGCCATTACACTTGATTATGTTATTCTTTATGTAGTAAATCTTATGCTCTTCTGATTCATAATGGCCAAATACTAGTCCATTCTGCTCACCAAGGTGTGGGATATCAATCTGTGTGCATTAAATTTCATTTTTATGACTTTCAGTTTTCCTGGATCCATACTTTGCACATTCTAAGTTTGGATCATTAGATATTTGCAGCGTTTTCTCCTTACATTATGTCATGCCCTATCAGCAAATGAAAGTCCTCAAGGATTCCCTCCCACAGTCTTTACTTGTCTCCAGTCACTATGGTGGACTCCACTCTGAGAAATCAGCTCCTTCTAAGTTTTATTTTGAGTTCCTTCAGGTCTAAAGGGCCCATTCTCCAGCACTAACTCCAACAATATTAAACTTCCATTCTTTGGGCTTTCAGTGTTTTACAATATTTTGAAGTATAAGGTTTTCAGCTACTTCTTTTTGAGTGAAGAGCTAAGTCCTTTGTTGTCTATTCTTATTTGGAAAGCTTGACTGAAACTCTTTTAGTTTGGGTTAACCCCCGACACTTGAGGACTTTCACAATTGTCCCTAAGCGTCAGCCCATTGTTGCAACCACTTTTCAACTTCATGAGTGTTTCCTTCCTTTGCTGCCCTTCTACTTTACCAAACATTCCATGGCCACAAGGGGACCTAGTGCCACAGTACATAAAACACATGACTACTAAATTCATCTTTGGAGATTCAAATCACTAGCTGTTCTGCAGGAGAACTCTATGGAAATCTTCTGTAACTGTGCACAGCCCTGGAAGCCTCATAGAACAGTATAACCTCTTTACCAGGTTGGAATTCACTAACTTCCAAAAGACTTGGTTTGGGTTTATCTGTATAGGAGCAACCTGTTAGAAGTGTTGGATAAACCTCTAGTGCAGAATGCAAAGAACAAAGAGAATAAACAGACTTAAACCTCATGTCCTGTCAATCTCTTCTTTTTTTCTTGCATGCAAATGAAAAGCACATTAAGTGAAAAATATCCCACCATGCACTAGCCATCGAGAGGTCTCTGAGAGGAGCTGACACCAATGGCTCAATAAAAACATAAATGCATAGAAAATAATGGTGCCAACTGTAGTTGTTACATAATCTGTTCTCAACTTGAAACTTTTAAGAGTGAACGGTAGAGTTTAGCCTGTAAATTAGGTTGCAATTTGATGACCTCATTTGGAGCCACTAAATTGATAAATAGCTTACTGTAGGTGGAACATTTTGTTGACAAGCCACATACAGCTATGCTTTCTACTTGAGCCCTTGGCATCTGCTCCTCATATTTATGCTCCCTCCCTGCTTCCCCTACCTCCAAATTCTTGACAATTTATATATCATTATTGTTTTGTCATATCTCATACCACCCAATGTTTCCCTCACCCACTTCTCCACTGTCCGTCCTGCAGGGAGAAGATTATATGCAGACCTTGTAATCTATTCCCCCTTTCTCCCTCACCTTCCCCATCCTCTCAATAACGCCACTCTCTCCACTGGTCCTGAGGGGTTCATCTGTCCTGGATTCCCTGTATTTCCAGTTCCTATTTGCCAGTAAAAATCTTCCAATCCAGCCGGATATGTAAGGTAGAATTGGGGTCATGATAGTGGGGAGAAGGAGGCATTCAAGAACTAGAGGGAAATTGCATATTTCATTGTTGCTACACTGCACCCTGACTGGCTTGTCTCCTTTCGCAGTTCTTCTGCAAGGGGATGTTTAATTTCTCACAGATGGGCCCTGGGTCCCCACGCCACACTCTCCCTCATTCACAATGCTATGTGTTTTTTTATCCTTTTTTTTTCTTGGTCTTCGATGCCTGATAACTTATCCCTTCAACATCTTGAGCTCTCACAGGCTGGTGTGCTTCTTCCATGTGCACTTTGATGTTTGTCAGTTTTATGGCCCCTTGTTTATTTTCCAGCCTATAGGACCCAAGATTCTATATATTTTGACAGAAGGGCACCGTCAGCTCTCTTCACATTTGCCCATGTACCTGCTTCGTCTTCAGCAGTCGTGTCAGGGTAGGCTGGTGTGCTTCTTCCATGTGGCCTTTGTTGTTTCTTAGCTAGATGGCCAACCATTTATCTTCAAGGCTTTAAGAGCCCAGACACGATATCATTTGAAAGCTGGACACCATCAGCGTTGTCCACCACTTTTGCTTATGCACCCTCTTTGTTCTCAGCGATCGAGTCAGGACAGGCTGGTGTGCTTCTTCCATGTGGGTTTTGTTGTCTCTCAGCTAGATAGCTGCTTGTTTATCTTCAGATCTTCAAGACTTCAGGTGCTATTTCTTTTGGAAGCTGGGCACCCTCAGATTTTTTCACCCCATTTTCTTGTGCACCTATTGTCTTCAGAGACTTTGCCAGGAAGGTGAGCATCCAGATTGCCGGATTGTTAGAACAAAGTGTTCTTGTGTTGAGGAAGCACTTGTGCAGGGGCCCACTGTCCATCTGTTTTCTTAATACTCAAGCTATAAATATATGTACATAGATCTATTCCCCCTCATCATGTATAAATTTATTTACATTTTTATATGCCTGTATTTAAATCTCTATAACTACCCTTTGCCTCCTAGTACTTACCTCTAATTCTTTGTACTTTCCTCTTGTCCCACTATCATGTTCTGCCTTTTTTTGGATTTTAGGGATTCTTCTTGGTTACATTGCCCTTGATCCAGCCCTGCCAGACATCCCACACCTTCCTTGACACTGATCTTGGGTCACTTGTTGTTGCCTTGTCCCTGGACTTGTTAATCCACTTCCTTTCCCCTGCCTCCACTACTCCCATGTTCCCCCAGAACTGTTATCCCATTGTTCTCTCTCCTGGCTTGTGTATTCTGCCTATCCCTTCCAGGTGGACATGCTATGTGCCATCACAACACTGAGTACAATGAAGCAACAACAAAAGTAAAACAATAGCTACAACAACACACAAAATGGATAATTAGTTGAGTAATAGGGTGCCATATCCTCTGAAGTGAATTCTACTGGGGGTGGGGTGGGCAGGACTATCCACTTTCTGGTAATGGGGCAGGCCCCTCAGGCCTCACAGAGAGACATTCTTGTCAACAAGACACATGGAGCTATGCTGATGGAAGGCAAAGTCTTAGAGCAGGAGGAGCCACATGGAGATCTATGCCAAAACCAAGATGTTTCTACAGACACTAGAGCCACAAGACTTTCTACACACTGTCCCTGTGATCTTCCTGCATTTGGTGTCATTGCATGTGGTGTGTAAGTCTGAGGAGGAACTACAGACTGGTATCAGACATATGGACTAATATCAGACTTAAGGGCTTAAACTGGACTGGGCTGGGATTTTTTCTTAATGTACAATTGCTCTCTCTATAAAATTCTTTGCTATACACAAATGAGTGTCCATGAATTTATTTTTTCTAGTCTACCCAGACTGACACAGCAATATATGTACAAATTTGCTTTGTACACTGATATATAGATTATTACAAGAGCTGTAAGAGCCCTCAATAAAACATTTTTGTTTTTTTTTAAAAGAGATCTCTGGTGAGGTTTACAATAAGGTAGAGAGAACAGATATTTGAAAAAAAAATAACTAGAGCTTTGCAAACAAAATGCTTTGGTAATAGAGATAGAGAAAGTTGCCCTTCACCCTATGAACTGACTGGGTGAGGGATAAAACTTCAAAACCAAATTTCTGCCGTTGTGTCAATTCTGACTCATTGTGACTTATAAGACTTGGTAGAATTGTGTGTGTGGGTTTCTGAGATAGTAACTCTATTTCCTGTCTAGATAGTTTTTATTTCAACATGAACTTTTTTGTCACTAAAGACTCCAAGTCCATTTCAATTTTACTTTTCCTCCTTGCCCCTTTCCTCCCCACCCTTTAAAAGTTACTTAGACACTATTTTGTTTTGAGGGATACATAGTAATCTGGAGAGGTTTTTTACTGTTGTTGAAAGACACAGTCTATATGTATTTACACAGCCCATCTCAAGAAATGAAATCAATAACAATATCCCTGTTAAGCCCTCCATTTATGTGGTTCTCTTCCTGCCCAAACATCCTTCCTCCTTTCCTCAATAACCTATGTCTCCCACTCCCCTCCCTGACATCCTAGTAGTCACCAACAGCCTTGTCTATTGCTTTATAAACCAGGTTTATTTTTCTTGTATTTTCCTTGTAACCATGGTGTTATTAAATATTTATCTTTGTCAGAGTTCTCTAAGCATAATGTTCTTTAGTTTTTTTCTATGTCTTGTGATAGTAAAGGAACTGTCATAGTTTCTTATTGATGCACAGTATTCCATAGTGTGAATGTCTCAGACCTTGTTTATCCATTCTTCTGTCATTGGAGTTTTTGGTTGTTTCCATGTATTTGGCTGTTATGGGGATTTCTGCAGTTGTATAGGAGTGCCTATGTCTGTTCATGTTGTGTTCTGGATTTCTTTAGGGTATGTACCAGTGGAGAGACTGCTGGATTAAAAGGTACTTACATTTGCATTTATTTAAGGAAATGCCATACGTATTTCAAAATGGTTGTACAATCTATTAAAATGAGAAAGTGTTCCTAACTTTCTGCTTGTTCTCTAGCATTTGTTACTTTCTGATTTTTAAAATTTTGCTAAGTTGTTGGTATAAGGTGATATGAAGTTGTTATTTTAATTTGCATTCTTATTGCTAACGAACATAAACATTTTTTGTATGGTGTTGGCCATCTGGATGTTGTCTTAGTAAATTGTCTATTTCTTGTGAAGGTTTTGTGCTTTCCTATAGATTTTGGAGATTAGTCCTGTAACTGAGGTATTATTATTGAATAATTGTTTCTGACCTGTGGTTCTCTGTTGACTCTTTTAAGGAAATCTTTTGATGTACACAAATGTGGCATTTTCAGTAGCTCTTTAGTTTGTGCTATATAATGGGAATGTTTTTCATTATGTTTGGTAACATGTGTTTCCCTTGTATTAGGGAAGTCTATTCCTATTTTACCACTGGTGGTCTTTATAATTTTGTATTTATACTTTGGTTTTGATTCATCTTGAGTTCATTTTTGTACATGGCGTGAGGTATGGGTCCTGTTGCAGTATTTTGCAGAAAAAGATGCAGATTTTCCCGCACCATTTGTTAAAAGTATATATCTCCCATTTCTTTTGTCCTTTGGAGTTCTCATTTGTAACCCATTGGTTTTGTCATCTATACTGTTGTGCCACGTTGTTTTGATTACCATGACTACATAGTAGATTTTAAAGTCTGGGAGTGCAAGATCTAACTGCTTTATTTTTGTTTTTTTTTATAGTGTTTCCTATATACTGGGTTCTTTATCCTTCCAATATAAAGTTGTAAATTACTTTTTCCATTTCTTATTGTGGTATGATTTGAATCAGAATTGCATTGAATTGGTAGTGTTATGAAAATATTGACATTTTTGTAATGTTTAATCTGCCTATGGAACATGGTAACTTGTTCCACTTGTGTGTCTTTTTTTACAGATGAATTTGTTCCATAATTTCACAATTTTCCTTGTATGTATTTTGTTTTTCAGGTAAAACTTATTCTTAAATTGTTTGTAATTATTATAAATAGTATTTTTTTCTTTTGATTTTTTTCAGTATTATCATTCTAAGTATACAAGAATTTGATTGGTGTTTGTACGTTGATCTTATAGCTAGCTATACTGTCAATGTTTTCAATGAGTTTGAGCAATTTTAATTGAAGGATAAACTTGTCTAGTTCTCATTGAAGAGAAAATTATTTCAGTTTCACTCCATTAAGTAAAATTGGGTAGGCTATTGATTTTGCAAATATAGTTTTTACTACATAGAGAGATTTCCCTTCTGTATACATTTTATTGGATGTTTCCATCAAGAATGGATATTGATAGTAAAGAGGTCAATTTTACCCAAGGCACTATATAACTTTAACACTAGCCCGATTCAAATACCAACAACCCTCTTCAAAGAATTGGAAAAACTGAACACCAGTTTCATATGGAAAGGGAAGAAGCCCAGGATTAGTAGAGAACTCCTTAAGAAGAAGGAGAAAGTTGGAGGGCTTGCCTTACCTGATTTTAACATCTACTATACAGCCACAGTGTGTTCTGGAATAAGGATAGATATTCAGACCAATGGAAAAAGACAAAAACCCAGAAATAAAATCTGCAGCATATAGACAACTGATCTTTGACAAGGGCCCCCAAAGCATCTGGTGGGAAACAGATGCCCTCTTTAACAAGTGGTGCTGGAAACAATGGATATCCACTTGTAGAAAAATTAAACAAGATCCTACCTCACCCCATACACAAGAACAAACACCAGGTGAATCGGTGACCTAAAGGTAAAACCACAAACTATAAGGATCATCAACAAAGGAATCAGGACACATATAAATACCTTGGCTCAGGGAATACATAGACTAACTGAAGTAGGGAAGGGCACACACACAAATGAAGCTGAAATTGACAATTAGTTTATAATAAGGATAAAACACGTGTGTGTGTGTGAGAGAGAGAGAGAAAAATTTCACCAAAAGAGTAACAAGAGGATTCACAGCCTGGGAGAGTATTTTTAACAATGATACAACAGACAAAGGGTTTATAACTAAACTCTACAGTATCATCATAGCTTTCAAAAAGGAAGAGAACAGTTAACCCCCTAAAGAAGTGGTCAAAAGACCTGAACAGAAGTTTCACCAGAGAGGAGATCCCAATGGCCAATACACATATGAGAAAATGCTCCTGATCATTAGCCACCAGAGAAATGCAAATTAAAACAACTATGAGATACCACCTAACACCCTCGAGGATAGCCCAAATTAGAAAATCAAAGGGCAACACATGTTGGAGAAGATGTAGAAAGATAGAAACTCTCCTCCTCTTCTGGTATTCATGTAGATACTTACAACCTCTGTGGAAAGGATCCAGCCATATTTAAGCAAATGGAACATTTAGCTACCAGCTATCCTTTGACTGCACAGATACTTAGAGGTGGTAAGAAATAGACTATAGCCAGTCATGTGCACCCCACTGTTTACTGTAGTGAATTCACAATTGCAACAAATTGGAAACGACCTAAATTTCTACCAATAGACAAGTGGATTAGAAAATGCTGGCACATACACATAATGAAACACTACACACCACTAAAAAGCACTGATGGCTTCATTAAGCACTACATTTCATGGGAAGAGTTGGAGGAAATTTTGCTAAGCAAAGTTAGCCAATCACAAAGGACAAGTACAACATGAGTCCACTGAGGTAAGTATAATCAGCTTGGCAGGTAAAGAAGAAAAGCCATTTATCTCACAATATATGGGTTGACGTAAGGTCAGTTGGTTGGGAGACAGGCCAAACCCAAGGATGCACATGTCATTCCAATACAAAGAAGAGGGGAGGGGTAAGGGGAGCAAGAGAAAAGGTGGGGAGGAGTGTTGAAGATGATGGCACTGGGGGAGCAAGGCACTAACACACCTCAGGAGAGAGTATTGGTTATGTCTCCACGGATTGGGGACTGTGAGTGCAGACCCCACCATGGCATGCCAAATCTTGAGGGCAAGGTAACCACATGGAGCAACTCATGAACAGAGCGGGATACAGGGCTGGCCCAAAGCAGAGCCAAACTGACCCCTGACATAGAAGTATGTGCTAGAAAGTACAACACTGAATCTGGGGAGAGGGACAGACCTGCCATTCCCACATGGAAGCAAACCAAGGAGGAAAAAGAGAGAATGAAGGCTTAGATCCCATATCAGCAAGACAAGCCCTAAGGACAACATCCCTGTACATATCTGCTAAGGCACAAAGAGGACTGCAGGGCCAACAACAGCTTGAAACATGATGTCCCCTCACTGGAGCATACCACAACAGAGGGCAATACTGGGGACACACAGCAGGGAGTGGGTCCAGTATGAACACCCACAGCAGGGGGAACAAAGAAGGGAACATAAGAGATTAGCAACCCGAACAAAGCAAACCACAAACTCCCTGGCAAACACCCAAATAGACTCCAGACAAGAAGGGGCAGTTCCTGGAACCCCATAGGACCAGTGAGGAGATAGATAAAGGTCAGCAGACAAACCTGGAATTATCTATGCTTTTTCAGGTTGTTTATTTTCACTAGTTATTATTGTTTTTCTTTACATATGTGTACTTTTTATTTCTTTATTCCTTTTTTGTTTTCCTTTTGTGTTGTTGCCTATGTTTTTGTTGGTTTGCCTACCTATATAAGATAGGCATGGGAAGTTAATCCAAGGAGAAAGCAATGGGAATGAATTTTCCAGAGGGACGTAGGGAGTGAGGAGAAAATTGCACCGAAGACAGGGGGAAAACCTAGGGAATTAAAATTAATGAGCAGAATGTAGAGATCCTGGGGTGTGGGAGCAACTAAGAGGCAGAAATGAGAGTGGGATGGTGGGAAAGGAGGAAGGTAAAAGGAAACAGAGGGGAGATCTAGGAAGCAAAGCTATGGATCAAGGTATAAACAGGACTACAATTGCTGAAGACAAAATGGGTTCACAGGAAAATGTGGTGAAGATAGCTTTGGATCCAGCTACAAAAAAATATAGTGTCTGGTTCTTAAAGGTTTGGAATGAAACAAGCGACCATCTAGCAGAGAAGCAGCAAGACCACATGGAAGAAGCACACCAGCCTGTGTGAACATGAGGTACCAATAGGATCAGGCAATAGGCTTCAAAGACCCGAAACAAACAAAGAAACAAAACATATTGTTGATAATGGGGTGGGAGCGGGTATCAGAGCAGAGACGCAACACCCATCTGTAGACAATGGGACATCCCTCACAGAAGGGTCTCAGAGAAGGCATGAGTTGACCAGGGTGAATAATAGCATCAATGAAACACACAATATTGCTCTGGTTCCTTGAGGCTTCCACACTGACCACTATCATAACCCCAATTCTGCCTTTTACTGCGCGGTAGGCCAGATTTTCTACACTCTTCAGTAGTAATTTAGGTAAATAATCGTGTGTGCTGGTGGAAAAGGAAAGTTCCCTATTGCTGTTCACTTCGTGACATCAAGGATTACACTTTTAAAATTGCTCTTACATTATTTATTTGTTTATTAACCATTTATTGCTGGCTCTTACAACTCTTCTTTAATTAAAAGATCATTTTATTGAGATTCTTACAGCTCTTATAACAATACATACATCAATTGTATCAAGGATGTTTGTACATATGTTGCCATTATTATTTTCTAAACATTTTAATACTTGAGCCCTTGTTATCAGCTTCTCTTTTTCCCTGCTTCCCCAAACCTCCCACCCTCGTGAACCCTTGATGAATTATAAATTATTATTATTTTCATATCTTATACTCTCTGCTGTCTCCCTTCACCCATGTTTCTGTTGTTTGTCCTCCTAGGGAGCTTATTTGTCAATCATGTGATCAGTTGCCCTTTTCTCCTCCTCCTCCCCCACTTCCCCTTACCCTCATGGTATTGCTACTCCCATTACTGTTCCTGTGGGATTTGTCTATCCTGGAGTAAGTGTGTCCAGAGCTATTATCACATGGTCCAGTCTAGCTGGATTTCTGATGTAAATCTGTGTTCATGATAGTGGGGGAAGCATAAAAAGAACTAGAAGAATGTGTGTTTCATCATTGCAATACTGCACCAAAGCTGACTCATCACTGCCTTGTGACCTTTCTGTGAGGGGATGTCCAACTGTCTACAAATGGGCTTTGGGTCTCCACTCTGACCCCCCTCATTCACATCAATATTATTGTTTGTTCTGCGTCCTCTGATTCCTGAGACTTTATGCTGTCAGCACCTCGTGATAACACAGCTTGGTATGTTTCTTCCATGTAGACTTTGTTGCTTCCCTGACTAGATGGTCACTTGTTTAAATTCAAGCCTTTAAGACTCTAGATGCTATATCTTTTGGTAACCAAGCACCAGCCGCTTCCTTCACCACATTTACTTATGCACCCATTTTTTATTCAGAGATTGCACAGAATGTCCGCTTGTTAGAATAAAGTGTTCTTGCATTAAGGGAGGATTTGAGTAAGGGCTCAATGTCCAACTGCTACCTAAATACTTAATATATAAATATATGTACATAGACCTATATCCCTATTGTTATATATTAATCTATTTACATATGCACCAACTCTACTTAGACCTCCATAAATGTCTTTAGCCTCCGAGTTCCTTCCTATGTTTCCTTGTACTTTCCTCTTGTCCCACTATCCTATTTGATCTTGATTCAGCTCTCAGTAATTCCTATTGGCTGCATTGCTTTTGATCAAACCCCATCAGGCATGCATTCTACATCCTCATTTCCATCAATTATTGTTTCCTTGTCCCTGGGTTTGTTGAATTTCCTCTATCATCCCCCCACCTCATCCTCTCCCATGTCTCCTGGAACCATTAGTCCTATGGGTTTCTCCTTAGGATTATAAACAATCCTGCCTATCCTATATAGATAGACATGGGTGGCAGGAGTCTATAAATTGTTCCAGGTTTGTCTGCTGACCCTTATGAATATTTTCTGGTGGGGGGTTTAATGAGCTGCCAAACCCTATACCCCAGTCAGAAGTCTCTTTTCAGCATTCCTTGGGGACTTCATTTCTTCACTCACCTTGATGCTCTGTGTGCTCCCTTCATGTTTGACCCCAGTGAGTCAGGGTCAAATGGGGCACAATTCTCACACTGTGCCTCTAGTACTGTCCCACTTAGCACTGTGGGTCAGTGAGGGGAGTGGATGTCTTATCTTATGGTGGGGTGGGACCTATGGTCCTCCTAACATTGCTATTATATCTGAAATAAACTTATATCATTTTCTGCCATAAACTGCATTTCTAATATTTACCCATTTCTTCTAGATTTTCTAATTTGTTGGAATAAAATTGTTCATAATATTATGTGATTTTTAAAAATCTCACTTCTTATTCATAAAATTTGTTTTCTTTTGTTGGGTTTGCCAGTGGTTTCTCAATTTTGTTAATGTTTTTGAAGAAAGAACTTACTGATTTTTCTATAGTATTTAAATTTTTCTGATTCATTTATTTCTGCCTTCATCTTCATTATTTCTTTTGTTCTAGTATCTAATGATTTGCTTTGCGGCACTTTTTCTGATTTCTGTAGTGAATGTGTTAAAGTGTTTCATTCTTTCTGACTTATTGATGTATGAAATTTTTGCTATAAACTGCCTTCTGAGTATCGCTTTTTCCATGTTCCAAAGGTTTTGATGTATTTTATTTTCATTATCATTTGTTTCAAGAATCTATTAATAGTGTTCTTTATTTCTTCAATTTCACTGTTGTTATTAAGTAATTTGTTCAATTTCCATGTGTTTGATGTTTTTGGACTTGTCATCCTATTGCTGCTTTCTAATTTTACAGATTTATGGTCTACATATATGGTTTGTATTAATTATTGCAATGTTTTAAAATTTATTGATGCTTACTTTATAAATTAAAATATTATAAATTCTAAAATAGCTACATGGGTGTTAGAGAGGAAAATGAAATAGAATAGAAACGGAGAGGAAAATTTTTATTAGGTGAAGTGTTCTATATAAATCTATGAGATCATTCGATTGATTGTGCTATTTAATTTTTATTTTCTTTTTAATTGATCAATCTTATTTAAAGTGATGTGTTGTAGTCTTCTAGTATTATGATCTACTTTTCTCTAAATTTCCTTAACAATTTGATGAATATATTTTGATGACCTTTCATTTGGTGCAATATATTAATCATGGTTATGGTTTCTTGTTTAATTAAAATTTTAATAACCACATATGACCTTATTTTTCTCTCATTACTTCATTATCCTCTCCAGTTTTCTTCCCACTGCTGTTAGTTTAATATATATTTCCATCCTTAATTTTCATGTTTATCTTTATATGCTGTTTCTTATAAACAGCATACTAAAGGTTTATGTGTTTTTACCCATTCTGATAGTCTTTGTCTTTTAAAGGATGAATTCAGTCTGTTTAATTCACTGTTATTGGTAAATGTGGCTTTCATATCACTTTTCCTGGTTTCAGTTTTCATGATGATTTTTTTTGTGTTGTGTTCTTTTAGCTTCTTGGTTGTCTTCTTGGTACTGTTTTGTTTTTTGTATTTTTAATCTCATTGTTTGTCTTACTTATATAGCTTTAATTTTAATTGCTTCGAAGTTTTAATGCTTTACCAGAGTGGAAGGCCTCCTCTTTCTCCCAAGATGTTGTGATACTACTGACAGAAGGAAGCAACAGGATTGAAATCTCCCCAAATCATGTCAAAAATTAAGTAAAAGGCCTGATAAAGTTGAGGAATGTTTAAGCAATAGGCCTGGGGGGCATGGCTAACAGAAGCAGAATATATGCTACCACTTCATATCTAAAAGGCCTTGCCTGGCCATATGGTTTTGTTCATGCAAAGTTGTGGAAACACAGTACTCTTAAGTTTAAAAGAGAATTTTACTGCATTGAAGGTGTTGTGTGGCTGTTACATTTGGGTCTTTCTACAAGTCTTAAACAGGCCAGATCTCAAACTATGTCACATATTTCCAGCATTTATTAACTGCAGGCTAGGTGTATTCTCCTCATCAGTTGGGGGTTTCAATCTGCTGATTTTCCTGTTAGTAACCCAGCTCATGTCAATGCTTAAAAGGAATTAATTGTGAGTCAAATGTTTCTGCGTCAACAACTTGCAGATTTTGACTCATGCTACAACTCTATAGGATAGAGCAGGGCTGACCCTTCTGAGACTTTAAAAGTTTCCATCAGCAGAGATCCTTGTCTTTCTCCCAAGGAACAGGTGGTGGGTGATATGTACTAACTTGCTGTTAGCTGCCCAAAGACCAAACAACTTTGCTTGTTTTTAACGAAATTCAATACCATCAAATCGATGCCAACCAGATCACGTAGTAATTCCTAAAGGGCAAGTCTAGAAATATTTACTGGAACCCACTGCCTCATCTTTCTCTGCTAAGGAGCTGGAGAGTTTGGATCCCATCCTGTTGCCAGCCAAAAGACAACAAACAGCACACAAAGTTCCTTAGTTCCACCTACACAGCTCCTTCACCCGCACAGCACCCTGCTCATTCTGGTTCTCAGTCTAGCTGTACTGACCAAAGTTACAGGTCAGCCCCAAATCCTGCCTGATGCGTCGGATACGTACGTTTATAACAGGACCCCGTCCGTCACGCCTGCGCCAAGAGAGCCAGTGGGCGGGTCAAGCAGTGACAACAACCATTGGCTCTTGAGGTTCGCAGCTGTGACGTCACCGCTGACGTCAAGCTGACGCACGCTGATTTCCATAGGGCAAGGCGGTCACAAGCACGCATTTTGGTGCGTCACACGGCGAGTGGAGCTCCTCTATTGCCAAGGCTCTGTTTCAGAAACTACTAAGGTCGCCCAGGAAGGAGCTGTGGAAGCTGCGACACTGCCTAGCCATTCCTAAAAATAAGGGTAATGCGGCTGCAGTTGACCAGCCATTCCCCCAGCCCCTGCGGGGTTGTACTCGCTCCCTCCTGTGGCTGAGCAGGAACTAACCTATTCCGCCCTCCGAACGCGCCTCTGAAATTTGAAGAGGACTTAGGAAGCTATCCTTGTCTCTCCTCATGGTACTTCGGGAGCAGGCTGCATTTTTTATCCAACCTACAGCAGGCTGGTGGTGCCCCCTGATTCGCGGCACACTGCCCTGGAACTTGGCGTCTTCCGTGAGCACCTGTAGGGGAACCTCAGGCTCTTGGCCCACAGGGCTTGGAGTTAATCCTTGGCAGGTGTGGGTAACTTACAAAGCTAACTATTGCAGTTGCCATTGGTTACTTCCTGCATCGTATTCTTTTATTTATAGTAAATCATTCAGTAGTGTTGAGAGTGTTCTTAATCCAAGATAGGAATAACTATGCATTCGCTATTGATTCCTACTTCATTACTTCCAGAAATCTTAAAAGATCATCCTCATATTGAGAGCAAAGGTATTCCCAGACCTGTGGAAGTAAGAGTATTTGGGGAAAGTTGGTCTCATGTTTTCGATAGTAGATGGCGACATAGTGTTCTAAACTTGCCGAGTCAGAACCTGCCTTATATAACTCCTTAAACACAGGTGTGATTCTTGCCTTTGGAGCCTCACTAAAGTCTTTAAAACGTCCGGTATGTTTAATGGCTTCATATAGCATTTTTCTAGGGATCTAAAAATACCTTAGATACTGAATCTGCGAGCGCCAAGAAATTATAAAAGCCATCCCGACCTTAACCTTGTCCCGAGCAATTTTGCAAGGGCAATGTCCCTGCAGGAAGAGGAAATAGGTGTAATCAAGAAATTAATGCCTACTTTTTGTATACTCTGATATACATTTTAACTACCATCTTAGTATTTAACTTTTTGGGCCACTGTAAGGTATATTCTTTCATACTCCCTTTGGAAAAGACTAGTTTCAATTCTGGAAGGGAATTATATTTAATGCCAAAGTGCTCCCTCCTTTCATGAGTTATTTCATAGAAAACCACACTAAGATAAGGAACCCAACTGAACTTGACATCCTTCTCTTTCTGTTATTGAATGGCAGTAGTGTGTTCCACCAACCCTGTGATTGGAGTATTCAGTTAAAAAAGGGAAGTTGGTCTTTGGTTATAAACTATAAAAATATGAATATGATTTCGCAACATTAACAGGGTAACAAGATTAGGTTTGTTTCTCATTTGCTGGTGGTGTACCGATTCAAACACCTATGGAAATGCCAAATCCTTAATGTAGAAATTCTCCTGTTCATTTGTTATAATTGTTTATAAAAGAAACTGAAGTGTATCATTTCTGAATAACTGTCAACATTGAGCATAGCCAGAATAGTAGCTATGCAAACATTAAAATGTTGGTGCACACCTATGGCGACTGATTGGAAAAGAAACATGCAACAAATTACTTAGTAGGATCAAAAGTAAGTAGCAGAGAGGATATGAAATCCTTTTTAAAAAATGATGGATTAATGTATGCTTTTATGTAGATATATACCATTATGCTAGAAAATGCAAAAACAAATGCTTTAGAGGACTGAACATACCTTTTGCAATGTACAACTTTAATCTTAATGAGTAAGCAAGTGATTTCAAAATCTTATTGTATTATTTAAATTTACATTTAAACTATTGTCCATGTACTTTATTTAGCCCTGCTTTCATTTTTTAATTGATCCATATTTTGAAACCCAAGTGCAGCCATCTTTTCCACAAACATGGCTCAAATCCAACAACTGCTATGCAAGAAGAATGATGAAACAGTCTATTTCTGAGGATGGTTGATAGCCTCAGAAACTGGATACCTTCTACTCTGGTCTATAATGTTTTGAGTTCAAAAGAACTTCATATCAATGGGTTTGTTACACATAATTAGTTAACATTTACCTGTTTTAATCAATTAGATAAGGGAGGTAAAAACAGGAGCAGAGGTAAGAATGAGAATGAATCTGAAAAAAGAGAGTTGGTGTTTAAAGAAAATGAGCAAGGTAAGAAAGGTTTGTTTGGGGGATTTAAAAGTTGATTTTGGTGGTTAAACACAAACTGGATCCTTATGATAATGTTGAGCAGTAGTTTCATGTTTCCATTTTTAAAATTTATTACCCTGCATTTCTCTATAGGTTGTCTTTAGGTAATCATTTCTTTGGTATTCTTAGTTTAGGATAGAGGAGTCATTCACTAGCAGATTAGGAAATACAGTAGAAAACATGAAACTAGAAAGTTTTACACTTGTCTTTTTTTTGCTGTAAGTAGTGTTATGCAGTAGAGTCTTGGTGTCACAATGAAAATTAGTGTCTCAAAACCACTAGCCATTCTACAGAATATAGAAAGATATGACTGGTTCCTATAAGGATTGTAGCTTTGGAAAGTGCTAGAATTTTTCTTATCATCAAAGAAATTTTACTGGGTGCTGTTGATGTAACATGTAAACTGTATTGAAATTTCCCCAATTGGTTGAAACATTAACACTTTTGTACAAAATGTAAGTGTCTATATAACACTTTAGTAATATTTTCCTGTCATATATAGCCACTGAGAAATATTGCAAATTTTGTTTGGGCTGAAAATGATTAATTGTAAGTCTTTGCCATTCCCACTTTCATCAGTAGGTAATTTTATTTGGGGGTAAATTTTCCCATTTCTTTTATTTTTTTCTGGTAGCTAAAAAGGTATTGGTGGGTAAGGAATCCCTACTTGGGACTAAAAGTCATTCACTTCTTTTTATCAACCCCACATTGTAGCCATTTAACTTACCTCTATAAATGGCATATATTCTCTTTGAAGTTACAACATTAGCGATTTGAGCAGCTAGTGTAACAGAAGAATCAGGCAATTCAGGCAGTTTATTAAAAATTAAATGTTGAACATTTTACCTATAAACAATGTCCTTGACTTACATTCTTAAAACATAACAGACCTTTGGATTAGTCACCAAGTCTATTAAACAAGATTTTATTAATAACTAAGTTGATTTCTAGTACCTCTAAAGTTTCTGGTGACAAGTAGAGCCAAATAGTGCTAAGCTTTGAATATGTATTTTATGGGTGAAAGAGCTATTTTGATATCCAAAGTAAAGCCCGGAGCCAAGAAAAACATAAAATAGTCAGTCTATTCAAGTGTTTATTCTAAGGCACAATATCCAGCCTGTCATGGTAGTAGTGGTACTTAATGACATTGGATAAATTACTTCATGTTTGTAGGCCTTTACTCAAAAATTCAGGGAGATTATGAGTAGGAGAGCCTGTAAAAATTGTGTGACAGATGAGTTCTCTGTTTAGAATATATGTCAGTTGGAAGCAGGATAGCTTTCAGAATATTTCAGCATTTCACTTGTTGGACTGTATGGGTGTGTGTGAATATATATAAATGTAAGTAATATGATGCATAAATTTTGGTCAGATTTTGGCAGTTTATATCTTTCTATGTTGGTTAACTGTCCCATTGTTTAACAAAAATTTGACAGTGTCTCACTCTATATTTGTCACTTAGAGTATGCTCAGCTAATGAAAATGTTAGGAAATGGACGATTAGAAGCGATGTGTTTTGATGGTGTAAAAAGGTTATGTCACATTAGAGGGAAATTGAGAAAAAAGGTAGGTATGGAAATTGGCTTAAATTAACCTAATTTTTAATGGTCCTTTTTTGATTTATATTGGCCAAAATTTTTGTTGTGTTTGAGTCCCCAAAATACTTAAAAAGAACAATGATTTACATCGTTTTGTAAAACAAGATCCTTTGTGAAAATCCGTTCATAAATTGTGTGTATCACTGACATTGTCATTCTCCCATGGTGTTTAACTTGAACCCCAATGAGTAAATAATTAGACTTAACCAATCTATAAAACAACCTGAATCTGAGCAAATAGTTAAACCCACCAACCCTACCCCCAGAAAAAAACAAAACCTGGGGAACCCTCTAAAAAGCTCTGATGTTGGATGTAATTCATGTTCCCTGATAAGAGTTTGGTTTGGGAGAACAGAATTGGGATGTTTAATTATGGACTGTGTAACATAAAATAATGAATTTCCTGAGTGCAAAAACTCTACCTTGGCATATAATGATAAACTCCACATTCCAGTAAGTTATATAGATTTATTCTTTCCAAATTTGATTTTTATTATCCTTTTTTCTAGTGTCTCAACTAATAGAAGATTTGAACTTTTATTTATATAAATGGGTGAGTGGATGAGTATGCTTATATAAACCTATGGCTCTTTCTGTACTGGATAACTGAATATTTTATGTATGATTTCTGATTTTAAAACTTATCCTCTCAGATAACCTTTTGTGGAATTTGGCAACTTGAGTAGTTTTAAAAATAATGTTATTTAATTTATGACCCAAAGTATAAAAAATTTAGGACCAAGTAGCAATTTTTATTAATATTACTGTTTTTCTTTAGTTCTTAATAGATACTCCACTCACAGTGAGTGATAATGCATGCATACTTAGTTTAATATTGCTCTTTATTTTATTTTAAATAAAATATGCATAAATTTGTTTAATAGGTTTGGATAAATACCTCAGACATTATATTGATTGGTCTATGAGACTATCAGGTAAAAATTACATTTAAGTTTACATTTCATGTTTGTAATTATCAATGTTTGAGATATTTGACCAGTTACAGTCAGTATACCTTCTCATTGTTTTGTCATCATGTCTGTATTAAGTTGTGTTTAAGACTAAGTCCTTGTATGCTCCTGTTAAGTATTTGGCTTCTAATTGATAGATTGGCAGTTTGAGTCTACTTAGAGCCATCTTCAACAAAAGACCTCATAAACTACTTGGGTTGGGGAAGCATGAGATTGCAACTGGGAATCCTATGGAGTTAAAGTCTACTCTGACACAGAAGATGTTGTTAGGAGTTATAATGATTTTGAAGGCAAATGATAAAGATTTTTATTTTGTTGTTCAAGACTGTAATATATATATATATATATATATATATATATATATATATATATATATATATATATATATATATATATATATATAAATATATATAAATATATATATATATATAAATCATTTTACTAGGGACTCATACAACTCATTTTACAATCCGTACATACATTATTTTTGTCCAGCACATTCGTACATACGTTGCTATCATCATTCTCAAAACACCAGCTTTCTATTTGAGCCCTTGGTATCAGCTCCTCATTTTCCCTTCTCTCCCCGCTACTCCTCTCCCTGAACCCTTGATAATTTATAAATAATTATTTTGTCACATCTTACCCAGTTCTCTGCTGTATGTCCTCCAGGGTTACATGTAGACCTTGTCATCTGTTTCCCCCTTCTCCCTCACCCACCCTCCACCTTCTCGATATTGCCACTCTCACCACTGTTCCTGAGGGGCTCGTCTGTCCTTGATTTCCATATTTCCATTTCCTATCCATGCCAGTGTACATCTCCCAGTCCAGCCAGTTATGTAAGATGGAATTGGGATCATAATAGCAGGGGGGAGGAAGGATTGAAGAACTAGAGGAAAATTGTATGTTTCATCGTTGCTACACTGCACTTTGACTGGTTCCTCACTTCCCCACAACCCTTCTACAAGGGGATGTCCAATTTCCCCCAGATGGGCCTGGGTCCCCACTTTGCACTCCCCATCATTCACAGTGCTATGTTTTGTTTTTTTTTTTGTCTTTGATGCCTGATACCTAATCTCTTTGATGCTTTGTCATCTTACAAGCTGGTGTGCATTTTGCATGTGGGCTTTCTTGATTTTCAGTTAGATGGCCCCTTGTTTATCTTCCAGCCTATGGGACCCCAGATTCTATATATTTTGACAACTGGGAACTATCAGCTTTCTTCACTGCATTTGCCCATGTACCAGCTTTGTCTTCAGTATTCGTTTTGGGGTAGGCTGGTGTGCTTCTTCCTTGTGGCTTTGTTGTTTCTTAGCTAGATGGCTGCTTGATTGTCTTCAAGCCGTTAAGACCCCTGATACTATATCATTTGATAGCTGTCCACCATCAGCTTTCTTCACAACTTTTGCTTATGCACCCACTTTGTCCTAAGTGATCTAGTTGGGACAGGCTGGTGTGCTTCTTCTATGTGGGTTTTGTTATCTCTCAGCTAGATAGCTGCTTGTTTATCTTCGGGTCTTTAAGACTTGGTAGCTGGGCACTATCAGCTTTCTTCACCACATTTGCTTGTGCACCCATTGTCTTCAGCGACTTCAGGTGCTATATCTTTTGGTAGCCGGGCACCATCAACTTTCTTGACCATATTTGCCTGTGCAGCCATTGTCATCAGCTATCATGCCAGGCAGGTGAGCATCTCAGACAAATTGTTAGAACAAAGTGTTCTTGTATTGCGGGAGCACTTGAGCAGGGGTCCACTGTCCATCTGTTTCCTTAATACTAAACCTATAAATATATGTACTTAGGTCTATTCCTCCCTTGTCATATATAAATATATTTACATCTTTATATGTCTGTATTTAAATCTCTATGACTACCCTTTGCCTCCTATTTCTTTCCTCTGTTTCTTTGTATTGTCCTCTTGTCCCACTATCATGTTCTGCCTTTGTTTGGGTTTTAGGAATTCCTCTTTATTTACATTACCCTTGATCCAGCCCTGAAGACCTCCCACACCCTTCTTGAGACTGATTTTGGATCACTTGTCCCTGGGCTTCTTAACACCCTCTTCCTTTCCCTTGCCACCCCTACCCCACGTACCCCCGGAACTGTCATCCCATTGTTCTCTCTTCTGGCTTGTTTATTCCACCTATCCCTTCCAGGTAGACATGTTATCACAAGATTGAGTACTATGAAGTAACAACAGAAAGTAAAACAACAAGTACAAAACAACATGCATACACTCATATATGTGTGAATAGTTCAGGGTCTGCTTGTTTTCCTTCACGGGTGCTTTCCAGTCATGTCTGATGGGGTGCCATACCCTGGCACCACCTCTATCCCTGGGGACTTCATTGGTCTGGTCCCTGCCGCTGCTCTGCTGGTGAGCTCATGGCAGGCACAGTTCCCATTGTGTGTCTCTAGTGTTGTCCCCAGTGGTGCTATGGGTCAATGAGGAACGCTGTGTCCCATGGTGGGGCCGGCCCTGCGGTTATCTCTGTGTATTGCTTTTCTGAGCAGGAACATTGTCCCCAGGGCTTGGTGAGCCAGGATGTGTGTCACTCTTTTTTTCCCCCTATGTCCCCTCGTTGACTCCTGTGTGCTCTGACCAGACCAGTCCCTCTTCCCCTCTTCTTTAACTGTAGCATCAGTGCTGTCCTCTGAAGGGACTTCTTCTTGTGGGGAGGGTGGTGCTGTCCACTTAGTTAGTAATGGGGCCGGCCCCTCAGGCCTCTCATCGATTTCCTGCTTCATGTCAGTGTGTTGCGTTCTTGTCTTGGAGGCTCCGGTTTGCAGTCTTGTCTCTCTTTCCCTGTGGAGACACAATCAATACCCTCCCCCTGTGTGGGTTAGTGTCCCGTTCCCCCGGCTACCCATACCTTTTTCCATCCTCCATTTTAATGGGCTAACATATGTATCCCATATGTATCCCTGAGTTTAAAGACAATAATATTTTTATTATTCTGAATAATTCCCACTTTTGGACAGCAGTATTTTGTGGGACTAAATATGAGAAAATTGGTCAATATTGCAATTTTCTCTTTTGATTAAATATGATAGAAAATGTGTAGTAAACTCTTAAGATTTGGATAAATAGCATGACATTCTATAAAGGCCAGTTCTGTTATGCTAGGTATTCTGAGGAGTTGATACCCAAATGGCAGTATTTTATGCAAGTTGTCATTTTTACTGACTTAGAGTAAAGAAAACAAAAAAGTAGTAATTTGATGTTATTTTCAAGGACTTAAATTACATACTTTTCATATGTACAAAGTTTTCTTAATACTTCATGCAAATACAAATGGTATGCAGCCCACGGTTTATTTGTTTTGTTATATCTTACATTACGTTGTTGAAAACTGGACATTACAAATAAGATTCTGATATGTGGAAATCAAGTTGATTTTCAAAAGATGGTAAGGGAGCCCAGGTATGCACGTGAGCAAAGAAGAGGACATTAAAAATTGGTGGTGTGGTGAAGAGGGAAACAAATGAACTCAACTGAGTTCCAAATCTAACACAAAACCTCAGCCAGGTTCATTAGAAAGATGACTTGGAGAAACTAAGGCTAGCTAACTATAAAAGGCTAGTGTGGGAAGATTTATAGGCCTGGGAATGAGTAAGGATGGAGTGTGGGGATGGAGTGGCTTCTTCAGGGTACTGTGCACCTCAGTTCATGAAGGCATGTTGGCTTTGGTCTTGATGGGAAAGGATTTAAAAAAAGAGAAATCAAGTTCATTTTCTTCCCAATTTTTTTGATGTTGTGGTTATTTAGTGACTTTTCTGGAATAGGTTGTTTTAGGTCTTTATTGTTATGACTATTTAGATTCTGTTTAATTAGCTCAGAAGTCTGGTCATGTTTGAGCCAAATTTTCCGTTACTGCCTAAATCCTGTAAGTCCCTTACCTTTGCATAAGTATTGTGCATGCTTCTGATATTCCAATAGGCTGTTGTAACTTTTAATTAGCCACAAGGTCAGCCAATAGTGAAAATTTAGAGCCTGAACCATAAAATCACCCATAGACATTGATATGGAATTCTACATTTGCCAAGAGTAACACTATTCCTCAGCTACTAAATTTCCCAACCAGTATCACCATTTCAAATAGGTATAAAATTAAACGGTTTGCACTCATTTATTTTTCTGTAAAATGAAAACCTCAGTGGATAAAATTAGTAGTGAGTGCACATTAGTGGCTGATAGTGGTAATTGCACATTGGTCAACAGATCTAGACCACTAGTTCCTTCAAGGGAGAAAGACAAAGCTTTCTACTCCTGCAAAGAGTTTCACCTTCAGAAACTCATACGGGTAGCTGACCCGAGAGGGTTTTTGTGAGGCAGAATTGACTCAGTGGTTGAGAGTTTGGCTTTTTGGTTTTTAAACTCTGAGTCACGTCTTATGAAGGAAAGCCCTGAAAGTAGAATTTATTCTTACTGAACTCCAGACATTTCTTTATGGCTATAACCTTCAGAACCACTAGTTATCTTCTCTCTGCCCATAATTGTGAGTTGTTTTTTTCATAGCTATTTGAAGAACAGGGAGAGGTGAATACAAGTATGACAAATTAAGGCAATGAAAAGTTCACTGTGCTTACTGAAATTTAACTTTAAAAGAAAAACTCCTTTCATGGTTGTAATAATTTAATTAAATTTTAGAATTCCTAAAGATTTGGTTTTGATGATTTTTGCTAGTGTTTTTTGGAGAGGGTTTTAAGAAGTCTTCTGTCTCAGAAACCCACAGGGACAGTTGTACCCCGCCCTTCATGGTTACTAAAGGTTGAAATTAACTCAATGGCAAAGAGTTTATTTTGGTTTTATTTCTATGGGATCATTTTCTCTTAATCTCTTTCTATGGACTTTATTATAGCCATGGTAATTTTTTCTTACATTCTTGGATAGAAAAATTGCAGGCTGTGTTTCTATATTGTTTTAATGCTGATTATCTACTTCGGTCTTGAAAACCCAAGAATTATTACATCATTTTCAAACAGAAATCAAGATTCTGAAAGCATGTGACAGCCCAAACCAACACTTTGATTCTTAAGATTAAATTTTGGGGAATATTCTGTATATTTCTATATTCTGTATTTCTATATTGTGCTTCTCAGAGTGACTCAGACCACCAGCAGCATCTGAAATATGTTAGAAATCCTAATAATTACTTCACCAAGATATTGGTTTTCACCACTTCTGCTTTTATTTAAGTGAAATAGGTGTGTCTTTTATAGTATTGATCACTATTCAATAAGCCTCTGTCTCTTTGGAGAGGTTAAAACAAGCATCAGCACATGTAATGAAATAGTGACTTTTTGTTTACCTTAAAAGTAATTGGAGAAACAATGATATTTTGGAATAATGCATTTTGAAACTAATTTGTCTGTTTTAAGGATAAGAAGGATGATGTAATTTAAAAGTATAATGCAGATGAAGCCAGAAGTTTGAAAGCTGATGGAGAACTTCCAGAGCATGGTAATTGGATTCATTATACTCTTCTGTCACATAATAATGTTATTGACTATTAGTGTTTAGGTCATTGGTTCTCAACCTTCCTAATGCCAAGACCTTTTAATTACAGTTCCTCGTGTTGTGGTGACGTCCCCCAAGCATAAAATTATATTCATTGCTACTTCATAACTGTAATTTTGTTACTGTTATGAATTAGGCAACTCCTGTGAAAGGGTTGTTGGACCCCCCAAAAGGGGTGGGGCCCACAGGTTGAGAACAGCTGGTTTAAGTGAAGGAATTGTTTGTTTCACATGTTTTTGTGAGGGCTTTCTTAGGCGACAAACTCCATACTTGTATCGGGGGAAATACACCAGTTACTTTTTGTTTTGTTATTTTTTTGCTACTTCTAAAAGAATTGCCAGTTTTCAACTCAACAAAGGAAGTAATACTAAAGTTGAGTCTCAGAGTAAGCTGTTCAGTTTATTATACAGTATTGTATCACAGATGATTTCATAAAAGATTTTTTAATGCAAAAGGAATACATTATTGCTACATGAAAGGTGAAAAGATAAAAATACATCTCTCATAATTCTGTCAAACAGGAAATTCCTTGCAGATATTTAAAAACCCAAGTGAAAGTATTTACTAGCATTTAATAAATGCTAGTATATTTATAAATATCAATATTATTAGTTTACATTTTTGCTTAGAAATAACTTTGATTTTTACTAAGTCTACTTTGTAAGTCTAGCTAACTGTTGAGCTGAATATTAGTTGTTGGCACATGCTTCTTTATAAAACAAACTTGATGTAAAAAGAGCTTCTTGAATTCCCATTGTATCGGGATTGCAATATTGAAGGCATGTGTGAACAAAATGTTTGAATGATACGCGAAAGACCAAAAGAAGGTGTAAAGTCACTATCAAAAAGAATTGTGGACTTGGAGCCATTTCAGAAGGTACCTTGTGATCAAACATAGATGACTGGAGGACTGCCAAGCTGTACTGTAAACAACTGTTAACAGTAATTGACAGAATATACCAAGTGAATGGATCAGTAAATAAATGCAGCAATAAAAGTACTTATTTACCTATGTCACGAATGCTGCCTAGAAGATAATCCTTATTTTTAAAGACAGGTTACCCAGTAGAAGGCAAAAATATAGAGGATAGGTGTTTAATTGGCTTCAAAAGATCTCTATAAGCATTTTAAATCTAAGATACCTCTTTGAAGACTATGGTGTGTTTGACCTAGGCTGTCGTATTTATAGTTGCCTCATACGTATGTGAAACCTGGACGTATTAAATACTGAATAAGGAAGATAAAATACTTGATGCATTCAAATTTGGTAACAGTGATGAATCATTTTGTGGGAGCTCTTACAGATTTTTGTAACAATCCATAATACAGTTAGACGAAGCATAATTTTACAATGCCTACTACCATCAGTATCAAAACATTTTCTTTCTCCTTGAACTCAACATCAATTCCCTTTTATCCCCTCCCTTTGCCACCAAACCCTCCAGTAGCCCTTATTATTATTTATAATAATAATAATAATAATTACTCTTATTGCCATACCTTCATCCAATGTATTGGTACACCTGCAATTCTTTTATTTGTTCTGCTTCCGTGGGGTTCTACATTCATCATTGCTATCAGCTACCTGTTTCCCCAGCCTCCCTTCCTATATATTTGGTGAACCACCGCTCCCGTTACTGTTTTTCTGAATGGTTATCTATCTCCAAGAATAATTTTATTACTCAGTCACATTATTTTTTGCATTGCTACCATGCATTTTACTAGATAATTCACTATTTTAATCGTGAATATATAGTGAATATACTTGTACCTTCAGCTAAAATCAATGAAATGGATACCTTTGGTCCTAGAGATGATGATGAAATCCAGTTTGATATACTGGAGATGATGATGCCGACATTGATGAGGTAAGTGTTTGAATTTTGTACTCTCACTTGTAAAATATCTACAGAACGCTGTTGAGTAATTAAATTAAGATTACACTTGAGATTCATATTTATGTTATATACATATTAGGTCTTTTTAAAAAACATTTTATTAGGGGCTCATACAACTTTTATCACAATCCATACATATACATATATCAATTGTATAAAGCACATCTGTACATTCTTTGCCCTAATCATTTTCTTTTTTTACATTTTTTAGGGGCTCATACAACTCTTATCACAATCCACACATATACATATATCAATTGTATAAAGCACATCCATACATTCTTTGCCCTAATCACTCTCAAAGCATTTGCTCTCCACCTAAGCTCTCTGCATCAGGTCCTCTTTTTTTCCCCCTCCCTCCCCGCTCCCCCTCCCTCATGAGCCCTGGATAATTTATAGATTGTTATTTTGTCATATCTTGCCCTATCCGTAGTCTACCTTCCCCCCTTCTCTGCCGTCCCTCTCCCAGGGAAGAGGTCACATGTAGATCCTTGTAATCAGTTCCCCCTTTCCAACCCCCTCACCCTACACTCTCCCAGCATCGCCCCTCACACCCTTGGTCCTGAAGGTATCATCCACCCTGGATTCCCTGTGCCTCCAGCCCTCATATGTACCAGTGTACAGCCTCTGCCCTATCCAGCCCTGCAAGGTAGAATTCGGATCATGGTAGTTGGGGGGAGGAAGCATCCAGGATCTGGGGGAAAGCTGTGTTCTTCATCGGTACTACCTCGCACCCTGACTGACCCATCTCCTCCCCTAAACCCCTCTATGAGTGCTCATGAGTGAGGGGGGAGCTTGTAATCAGTTCCCCCTTTTCAACACTCCATATTAGGTCTTAAGATTATGTACATGAGGTTCTTGTATTTGAATACTCACTATTCAGAAACTTGTTATACTGCTTTTACTTTGTAATCTTGAAAAGACTCCTTGAGAAGATCCGTATTCACTTTCATAATGAATGCTGGGCACTGCACTGTAATTCCCATGTGAAAGCCTTGTTAAGATGGGCCTCTAGGCTGTTTCCAAGGTGCTTAAAATGATTACATTATTTGTCAGCCGTCACAGTGTTCACACTTGGTTTGGTGTTGATTCCCACTTGTGACCACTTCAGAGTTAAGTGGCTTTTTCTAATAATCTAAAATGTGGAGACTCATAAATGAATTACAGATACCTCACTATTCTTGTGCTGTGCTGTGTTTAAATAAGATTTAACCTGATTATTTTTTAGTATTTTTTTGTTGTCCCTTTTTAAAGGAAGGGTGATGGAATACTCTTAAATCTGACTGAGGCTTCAGTTTAGGAGCCACTGGAATATGTAAATAAAACTAATAACATTGAGTGTTTGATTTTTGATACCAAGCTAAAATATGGGAATGCTTACCCTAGTTCATGTCAAGAGTGCATGCCATGTGATTATCAGGACGTTAGAAAAATATCTGAAAGTCTAAGCTGTGTATCACAAACTTAAATGGTCAGAAAGATTAACAGACTTCAGAATGAAAGTCTTACATGCCCACCACCGAGATGCCACATGTAATTTACTGTAAATGATTTACCATATATGCTCGTGTATAAGCCGAGTTTTTCAGCACAAAAAATGTGCTGAAAAACCGGAGTTCATCTTTTACACAAGTCAGTGGTACCCCAGCTAGTTGTAACATCTTGCAGGTAATTGTTGTTTCTCCACTGTTCATTCAAAGCCCTGCTGACACTGCAGGGCTTTGAATGTTTGTTTACTCACATCTAACCAATCAGAGCCGTCCTGTGACGTGGACGGCTCAAGTTTGCAGAAGCACCCATAGTGATTCACTCACGCCAGCAGCTGAATTGGTAAGGATGTGTCTGTAGCTGTGCTCCATCTCTCCCCTCTGGTCTCTGTGTTAATTCGCATCCTGCATTTCCCACCCTAGGCTTATTCTCGAGTCAATCAGTATTTCTGGGTTCCCAGGTAATAATTAGGTACCTCGGCTTATACTCAGGTTGGCTTATTTTCAAGTATATATGGTATTATGTGTATTCTTAATTGCTCCATTGTGTATTTCCAAACTGTTTTTTAACTTATGTCATCAGGTAAAACATTAAGGATATACTTCCAATTGATAAATGCACTGGAGAGTTTCTAAAGTCTACTACCATTTTTCTCTGTACATTTCAAAGCTTATTTAAAAATAGAAAATGGATGCTGTTTAGCATCTTTATCTGGAAGACTCTGAGTGAGAGGATTCTCATGACTAACCTTAATACTGACAATAGAATTAACTATAGTTTCCTGTGTTGTGAATCTAAAATGTAATTTAAGGGAAGATCCAAACATTTTGTTGGCTGAGGTCTGGCGGAAGTCCTCAGAAAAGTTAGGAACCTAATGAGACTATCCGCATGACTCTGAAGGCTGCCTTCACATAACAGAATGTAGGCCGAGCATCTCTGTGTAGGGTTAGCCTTGTCCTCAGGTTAGTGGGGAGTCCAGTTGATGGGGAAAGAGATGGGACAGACAATAGTTATTAAAGGAAACAGAGCTTTCCTGAACATTTTATAAGCATTTGTTAGTTTTAGCACCTGAAAACCCTACATTTCCCTCAAGATGCTTCTCCAGATGGCTCACAGTTGAGTCAATTTGCTTGTCATTTATAAGCAAATTGACTCAAAACAATTTGATACTTTAGGAAACTGGCCAGTCATGAAAATATACCTTGGTTACATTTTTTTACAGTGTGCTAAATTTTTCATACTCATTTTGGTCAATCTTTGTCCATTAATAGTTCTCTGGCTCCTTAACTTTCTCCTGTTTTTTGCTATTTGTTGACCATTATTTTATGTAGTTGATTTTTAAAAGAAATACCCTACTCTGGGAAAATGATCATAATTTTTTAGCAACTCTGTTCATTAGCTATGAGAGCACTTTAATATATTTCATAATTCTGGTTGTGATTGTTGGTTGCTGTTGTTACATTTTTAAAAATCTTTTTATTGGGGCTCATAAGGCTCTTATCACAGTCTGTACATATATCAATTGAGCAAAGCACCCTTATACATTCGTTGCACTCATCATTCTCATAATTCACCTTCCACTTGGGTTCCTGGAATCAGCTTGGTTTCCCTTTTCCCCCCCATCCGCCTCCCTCCCCGAACCCACCCCTGGTCCCTTGATAGTTTATAAATAATTATTATATCTTATCTTACACTCCCCGGCGTCTCCCCTCACCCGCCTCCCCTTTGCCCATCTCCCAGAGAGGAGGTTACACATAGATCTCCGAGATCGGTTCTCCCTTTCTACACACCCTTCCCTCCTGGTGTCACCACTCCCACCGCTGGTGTTGAGGGGTTCGTCTGTCCTAGATTCCCTGTGCCTCCAGATCCCAACTGCACCGCTGTACATCCTCTGGTATAACCAGGTCTGTAAGGCAAGGTAGAATTGGGGTCATGATAATTGGGAGGGGAGGAAGCGTTCAGGAACTAGAGGAAGGTTTTGATTTTCATTGTTGCTACACTGAACCCTGAGTGGCCCATCTCCTCCACACTACCCCTCTGGAAGGGATGTCCAGCTGTCTACAGATGGGCATTGGGTCCCCATCACACACTCCCCCTCTTTCACAGAGATGTGATTCTCACCACCACCCCACCTTTGTTGTTGGAGACCTGGTCTCCTCTGTCCTTTACGGGCACCTATGTTGGTGTGCTGCTTACATGTGGGCTTGCTTGCTTCTGGGCTAGATGGCTGCTTGTTTGCTTTCAAGCTTTTAAGTCCCCAGACACTATATCTCTCAGTAGCCGGGCACCATCAGCCTTCTTCACCACACTTGCTTATGCACACTTTCGTCTTCAGCGATTATGTGAGGAAGGTGATCACACAATGATTGTTTTTGTTCCTTTGTGTCTGCTACACGGTCCATTCAACACCTTGTATTCGCTTAGGCCGTGTGCTTCTTCTCTGTGGGCTTTGTTGCTTCTGAGCTAGATGGCCGCTTATTTGCCTTCAAGCCTTTAAGACCCCAGACGCTATATCTTTTTGATAGCCGGGCACCATCAGCTTTTTTCACCACGTTTGCTTACACACACGTCTGTCTTCAGTGATCATGTCGGGAAGATGGGTATCCTGCAATGACTGTTTAGCAGGGCGAGGTGCTATTGTATTGGGGGATTATGCATGAGGAGGCCCAATGTCCATCTGCTACCCTACTACTGAACCTATATATATATGCATATAAGTCTACTGCCCCCATAATCATAAATATATATACATATGTACATGTCTGTATTTAGGCTTCTCTGTATGCACTTTGCCTCCTACTCCTTTCCTCTATTTTCTTTCGCTTTCCTCCTGACCCATTACCATGTTTAGCCTTCATTCTGGTTTCAGTAATTCCTCTCAGTTACCTTGCTTTTGGTCACTCCCTACCAATCCTTCCCTCCCTCCTCTGGTTTTGAACCACTCTCTGTTCCCTTGTCCCTGTGTTGGGCGACACTTTCTCCCTTCCCCTACCTCCCACGCTCTCAAGTCACTACAGGACCGTTGGTCCTGTTGTTTTCTTCTCTCATTATTTGTCCAACCTATCTTGTCTAGGTGGACCTGCTGACAGAGTAATATGTGCATACAAATGCATATGACTTTGACTGCGCCCAAGTGGCACATAAGAACATGGCTTTGACAGAAGCAACATCGACACGCTAATAAGCAGAAAAGCCACTAACATACAAAATTTACAAGGTAAAAAACAAAACAAATTAAAAAAAAGTCAAAACAAAAAGATAGCAAATATTAAAAGAAAAATTGCTAGTAGTTCAAGGTCAGTTCGTTGGCCTTTAGGAGTGTTTTCTAGGTGTAGCTTGTGAGTCCCCACGTCCTGGTCCGGAGGTCCCTCGGGATCCCTTTGCTCTGCTTCCTCCACGGCTCCATTGCACGCCCCCAGTGTTTGCCTCAGTGTGGCGGGGTCAGCTCAGTCACACATCCCCCACTGTGTCTCAGGTGCTGTCCCGTGTAGGGCCATGTGTTGGTGCAGGATGTCGCATCTCGTAGTGTGGCCAGCTGAATGGTCCTCTCTGTATGATGGGCCCTTCTAGCTGGTCTCTCGACCTTGGGCTTGGTGGACCCAGGTGTACTCCACTACGTCCTTTCTCCTTCCTTTGTTTCAGCTTCCTTCTGGATGTGGTGTGGTGGGTCAGTTCCTTTCCCACTCCAGACGATCTATTTTTGTTTTCTGTGGTATTCCCTTCGAGTGTGGGGGTTGGCCTAATTCTGTTTTGGGCCAGTGTGTCGTCCAGCCTCTTTGTGTAGACCTCTGTACTTTGCGTTGCCCTCCTTGTTTGGTGTGTCGTGGTGGGGTCCGTATGCATGTTCCAGATCTGTGGGGACACAACCGATACTCTCCCCTGGGTGGGTTAGTACCCTGTTTCTCCCCCCCCCCCCCATACCATCCATTCGGATTCTCCCCCTCCCGGGTCTCCCTCTCCCTGCCACACTACCCCTTCTTTATGCTGGGCTCTCATGTACCTCCCTAAGTGTGGCCTGCCCTCCCTCCAACTATCTATGATTCCCACCGTTTATTGTGGGATGGATGTTTATTCTTCTATTTCTGTCATTCTGATTGTACTTACCTCAGGGGACTCATGTTGTACCTGTCCCTTTGGGTCTGGCTTACCTTGCTTAACATAATTCCTTCCAGTTCTTCCCATGAAATAATGTGTTTCATGTGCTCATCGGTGCTTTTCAGTGCTCCATTGTGTATGTGCCACAGTTTGCTAATCCACTCGTCTATCGATGGAAACTTAGGCTGCTTCCAAGTCTTTGCTATTGTGAATTGTGCCGCAATAAACATTGGAGCGCATATGACGACTGGTCGTGTTGTATTTGCTGCTTCAACCGGGTATATGCCCAGTAGAGGGATGGCTGGGTCATAAGGTAGATCAATTTCCATTTTCTTTAGTTATCGCCAGATTGCTTTCCACAGTGGCTGTACAAATCTGCATGACCACCAGCCCCTCCAACACTTGCTGCTCTCTGATTTACTGATCTGGGCTATCCTCAAGGGTGTTAGGTGGTATCTCATGGTTGTTTTGATTTGCATTTCTCTTATGGCAAGGGAATTTGAGCACTTTCTCATATGTTTATTGGCCATATTGATCTCCTCTCTAGTGAAAGTTCTCAATTCTTTTGCCCACTTCCTTAGGGGGTTAACTGTTTTCCTCTTTTTGCAGGTCACGATGGTGTTGTAGATTTTAGTAATTAGCTCTTTGTCTGATGTGTCATTACTAAAAATCTTCTCCCCATCTGTGGGTTGCCTTGTCACCCTCTTGGCGAAGTCTTTCGAGGTACACAGGTGTTTTATTTTTATTAGATCCCATTTGTCGATTTCCAGTTTACCTGTGTGTGTCCCCTTCCCTGTTGCAGTGAGTCTTGTGCTCCCTGGGCCAGTGCTCTGAGATTAGTCCCGATTCCCTCCTTAATGGTCCTGATGGTTTGGGGTTTGACTTCTAGATCTGTGATCCACCTTGAGTGTATTCTTGTCATGGGGTGAGGTAAACGTCTTGTTTCATCTTTCTACATGTGGATATCCATTGTTTCCAGCACCACTTATTAAAGAGGGCATCTGCTTCCCACTTGACGTTTTTGGGACCCTTGTTGAAGATCAGTTGTCTATATGCTGATGATTTTACTCCTGGGCTTTCTATTCTTTTCCACTGGTCTGAGTGTCTATCATTGTGCCAGTACCATGCTGTTTTGACCACTGTAGCTGTGTAGTAGGCATTAAAATCAGGTAGGGCGAGTCCTCCAATTGTGTCCTTCTTCTTGAGGAGTTCTCTGCTAATTCTGGGTTTCTTCCCTCTCCATATGAAGTTGGTGGTCAGTTTTTCCAATTCTTTGAAGAAGGTTGATGGTAATTGGACTGGTATATCATTGAACTTGTAGAGTGCTTTAAGAAGAACTGTCATCTTTACTATGTTCAGCCTACCTAACCATGAGCATGGGAGGGCCATCCATTTGTGAAGGTCACTTTTGGTTTCCTGTAATAGGGTTTTATAATTATGCTTATAAAGGTCTTTAGTATTTTTTGTTAAATATATTCCTAGGTATTTCGGTTTGTTCTTGGCTACTGTGAAGGGTACTTCCCTCTTAATCGCCTCTTCCATGGCCCTGTCCGATGTGTATAGAAAATTTACCGACTTTGTTTATTTATCTTGTATCCGGCTACTCTTCGTATTCCTCTATGGCTGTAAGTACTCTAGCTGTGGAGTTTTGGGGGTCTTCAATGTATAGGATCATGTCATCTGCAAATAGCGATAGTTTCACCTCCTCCTCTCCCAACTGGATCCCTTTGATATCCTTCCGCTGTCTTATGTTGTTAGCCAGAACCTCCAAAACGATATTGAATAGAAGAGGGGACAGGGGGCATCCTTGACTTGTACCCTTTTTCAGTGGGATTGTTCTTGTCTTTTCTCCATTGACTATGATGTTGGCTGTTGGTCTTTCATAGATAGCTTGTATGAGCTTGAGGAACTTACCTTCCAATCCTATCTTCATGAGTGTTTTGATTAGGAATGGGTGCTGGATGTTGTCAAATGCTTTTTCTGCATCTATGGATATTATCATATGGTTTTTATCATTTTTCTTCTAGATGTGGTGTATGATATTGATGGATTTTCGGATGTTAAACCATCCCTGCATCGCTGGGATGAATCCTACCTGGTCGTGGTGGATGATATGTTTCATGTACCTTTGTATTCTATTGGCCAATATTTTGTTAAGGATTTTTGCATCTATGTCATTAGAGATATTGGTCTATAATTCTCTACACCTGTTGGGAGTTTGCCCTGTTTGGGTATCAAAGTAATGCTGGCTTCGTAAAATGAGTTTGGGAGCTTGCCATTCTTTTCTATGTTATGGAATACTTTGTGGAGGATCGGTGTCAGCTCTTCCCTGAATGTTTGGTAAAATTCTGCTGTGTAGCCATCTGGCCCTGGGACCTTTTTCCTTGGTAGGTTTTTGATGACACTCTCTATTTCTTCCTTCGCTGTGGGTTTGTTCAGGTTCTTGACCTCTGTCTCAGAAAATCTAGGGAGAGATTGTTTTTCTAAATATTTATCCATGTCTTCCAGGTTTCTGAATTCATTAGAATACAAACCTTCATAGTACTTTATGATTATCCTTTTTATCTCATTGGGGTCTGTTGTTATTGCCCCCGATTCATCCCTCATCCTGGCTATTGATGTTTGCTCCTTTCTATCTTTGGTAAGCTTTGCCAGAGGAGTGCCAATTTTATTAATTCATTCATAAAACCAGCTTCTAGTTGCGTTAATCCTTTGCATTGTTCTTTTGTCTTCCCACTGGGTTAACTCTGCCCTAATTTTTATTATTTCTTTTCGCTTGCTATTGGAGGGGTAGTTCTGTTGACTCTGTTCTAGTTGTTGGAGGTTTTGTGTTAGCATATCTGTCATACACCTTTCTTCTTTTTTCATATATGCATTCAGTGATATCAAGCTACCTCTGATAACTGCCTTTGCAGTGTCCCATAAGTTTTGATATGTTGTATGCTCGTTCTCATTAGTTTCTAGAATCTTCCTAATATCCTCTCTGATCTGGACCTGAACCCATTCATGTCACAGGAGATCGTTATTTATTCTCCAATTGGTTGCCCTTGATTTTCTGGGTGCCCTCTTATTAATCTCCAGCTTTATGGCATGGTGGTCTGAGAAAGACGTCTGGATAATATCTATGTGTTTGAATTTACTCAGGCTGGCCTTGTGTCCCAGCATCTGATCTATTCTTGAGAAAGATCCATGTGGATCAGAGAAGAATGTGGAACCTTTTGCTTTTGGATGAAAGGCTATATAGATGTCTATCAGGCTCTGTTGCCTAATTACATTGTTTAGCTCTCTGGCCTCTTTGCTGAGCTTCTTTTCCTGTGACCTGTCTTTCTCTGATAGTGGAGTGTTGAAGTCCCCCACTATTATTGTTGTTTCCGTGATTTCTTCTGTCATTTTTTAATAGTTTGTCGAAATTTGCCGTGCCATTATTAGGTGCATAAATATTCAGTATGCTAAGTGCTTCCTGGTTTTACTGAGCCTTTTAGCATTATGTAGTGTCCCTCTTTGTCTCTTTTTATATTTTGGATCTTGAAGTCCATTTTGTCGGAGATTGAGATAGCCACTCCTGCCTTCTTGGAGTTACCATTTGCTTGGTAAACTTTCTGCCAGCCCTTTATTCTTAGCATATGCTTGTCTGCTCGCTTAAGATGCGTCTCTTGCATGCAGCAGATTGATGGATTGTGTTTTCTAATCCAGTCCTCCTGCCTCTTTCTTTTAATGTACGAATTGAGCCCATTTGTATTCGGAGTGATTATTACTATCTCTGGCTTCATAGTTGCCACATTCTGTTTTGTGTTTTGGGTCTTTACCTATCTCCCTTCATATCAGTGTACTGCGTTTGAGTGGAGGGTTTCTATCATGTCCTCTTTTCCATCTGAGACCCTGTTGTCCTGGTACGTGTTGCTGGCATGTTGGCTTCTAGATGGAGATGGGCTATATGGTGGTTTCCTGATGGTTCTAGTTGGAGCTTGATCTTCTGGCCATAGTGAGTCAGCCAGTATGTTCTGCAGGGTCGGGTGAGTTGCAGCATATTTTTTGAGTTCTTCCTTGTCCTGGAAGACCCTTATCTTACCCTCTATCTTAATGGATAACTTGGCATGTTATAGGATTCTGGGGGAGGCATTTTTATCTTTCAGTTTTTGGAAGATGTTGCTCCATTCTCTCCTCCTCTTCATGGTTTCTGCTGATAAGTCTGAGCATATTCTTACCTGCGCTCCTTTGTATGTGACTGTCTTCCTTTCTCTTACTGCTCATAAATTTTCTCTTTTTCCTCTAAGTTGGATATTTTTACTATTATATGTCTTGGCGTGTTCTTCTTGGTGTTTAGCTTAGCCAGCGTCCTCTCTGCTTCCTGTATGAGAGTCGGATTCTCCTTTGTTAGGTTGGGAAAATTTTCTTCCAGAAATTATTTTGCTATCTTGGCTGTCGATTTGTGTGTTATGTTGTGTTCCGTTAGACCGATTATTCGAATATTATTCCTCTTCATAGCATCTGTCATTGATCTCAGACTGTCTTCTGTTTCTTTAATTTTCCTATCTGATTGTTTTTCTCGCTTGCTTCATTTGGTTTGAGCGTCCTCGAGTTCATTGATACGGTTCCCAGCCTCCTCAAGCCTTGATGTAGCTTCTGTGACCTTTTGTGTGGCCTCTGCTACTTCCTCTGTTAGTTTCTGCAGTTCCTTTTGGTGGGTAGAATTCATCCCCTGTATTGTGGACTTCATCCCCTCTATTGTGCATTTCATCCCCTCTATCGTTGCATCCTTATTCTGGTTTGCTTCTCTTACCTCCTGTATTACTACAAGCAGAGTTCTGAAGATTTCCTTTTGTGGCTGATCTATATCTGTTTCTTCTATGAGTGACGTTAGGTCTGTTAAAGTGCCTCGTTTCTCTGATTTTTTTTGTTGGGAGTGATGTGGTCTGTTGATTTTTCCTTGATTCTTTCATAGGTCCCATGCTTCTGGGAGACAGGGGTAACCTTATCTATGTTATTGTTAGGGATTCTTTCAGGCGATTGCCTGTGACCTATCGTAAGGGTGGGTCAGACTGCTGTGTAGACCGAGTTCCCTGTCGGGTTGGTGACCCGCAGTGCCAAGATGTTTCAGTAGCTGGAGTGGGGGCTGGGGCCTCAGTGAGTGCCCTCAGGCTGCTTTGACCAGGTGTGACAGGGTACCCTTAGCAGCCCCCTTTATGAGGAGGGGGGGTTAGTAATAAAAAGGATTTAAAAGGTTAATGATATAAAAATAGTTTTTAACAGAATATTGGGCAGAGGAAGAAAAAATTGGAGGGAGAGGGAAGAGAATCTATAATAGAAGAGGGACAAGCTGTGATACTAGTTGAGGTTGAAGGAGAAGAAAAAAAGAGAGAGAAGTAGAATCTATAGAAAAGGGGCAGAAGAGAAGTACAAGCATTAATGAAAAAGTAGGACAGAAGGGAGAGAGAATACAGCACAGAAAGTAAAAGAAAGGGAAGAAGGAATCAAAAACAAAACAAAAAAATCCACAAAAAAGCAAAAAAACCCAAAAACCTATGCTAGATGGAGGATGTGTAGATGTGTATGTCTGAAAATTTCCCCCTTTCCTTCTAAGCGCTGGTGATGCCTAATAGAGCGCAGAGGTGGGTGAGTTTGTATTGCCCCACGATGTGGTGCTGATCTATGTGTTGTTGGGAATGCTCTTCAGTTCAGCAAGCCCTCCCAGGTCTGGCCATTCTCCGCTGGCGGTCCTCGTGCTCTAGCTGGGAAGTACTAGGGCAGCTAAGGCTACTGTGTGGAGGCTCAGGCCACCGTGCCCGTCTCCTGGGGTGGCTGGGGCGGGCTGCGGCAGGCTTAGGGCTGGCACTGGGACCCCACAGTGCCCCCAGGTGGTGAGAGCCAGCTGGAGCTCACGACAGCTCCGCAGGGACTACAAAGCCAAGTCCCAGGCTCCGCTGCAGGTGGAATGTTTGATCTGCCTGGGCTGTGAGCGGGCTCGGGAAAGCCCCGCAGACAGGGGTGCGAAACCGCAGGGGGCAATGGCTCCCATTCTCCACCCCGGCTCAGAGCTCAGAACCGCACCGACAGCAACGGCTTGGCACGAAACTGCAGGGGACAATGGTGCCCGTCCTCTGCCCCGCTCAGTGCCCAGAGTGGCGTGGACAGCAGCGGCTTGACACGAAACCGCAGGGGGTAATGGCGCCGACAGCAGCGGCTTGGCACGAAAATGCAGGGGGCAATGGCGCCCGTCCTCCTCTCAGACTCAGAGCCGCGGCCGCCAGGGTCCCTGCAGCACCCTGGGGAAGGCACCCACTCTTGTGCCTGGCACTGGGAGGGGCCCTCATTGGGCAGACTCAGCAGTGCAGTCCGCGGCGCTCCGCTGAAGCGCAGGGTCGGGGACATGCGTGGGTTGGGCTATGGCTCCCACCTGTGGGAAGTGATCAGCGCAGGTTCCCGGCGGGAGTGGAGCTGGCACTAGGCTGCCAGGGGCGGGCGGGGGTGAGCAGCCAGTGCCTGGAGGGCCGGTGGAGAGATCCGCGGCAGGGGTGCGGGTGGATGGTCCCCTATGGGGGTCGCCAGACAACCCGCGTGTCCGCTCCCCGGAGCTTGGATGGATGGAGGGAGGGACGCGGGCCCAAGGGCAGATGCTGCCCTGCGGGAAGAGGGGAATCATGGGAGAGGAAAGCTTCTCTCCCAGTGGGGATCAGCGAGTGGACCGCTGGTGTAGGGGGGACGTGACCTGCTGCGCTTGTCTAGGCGGGGCAGGCAAGTGACTCTGGGCTGGGGTCCGGTTTGGGGATGGAGCTTAGGCTAGTCGCCAGTGAGCTGGCGACAGCTTAGTGACCAGAGATGTCCCACGAGTCCTGTCCTGTTTCACCTAGACCCCTGCTCAGGACAAATGCATGGGGTGGGACTGGGGTGCTGTCCCAGGGGGATATTTCACTCACCAGACTCCTACTATTCAGGTACCTGGTCACCAAACCCGCTTTGTTTGGAGGAGCTCTCAGAGTATGCGGTGTCCCCATCGGCCATCTTCCTGGACTCCCGCTGTTGTTATCTTTTAATAAATAGTCGCAGTAGACCTTTTTCTTCATGTGCCCCAATTTTAGAAAGGTCATCAACTGTGACCCTGACCAGACATGTTTACAGTAGTAGTAGCTCATTGAGTGTTTGGCTTTCTCTCCCTCTTAATTAGGATAAGTCGAGACTAACTTTTAAGACTCCAGAGTCTATGTTTTCTCCACTTGTCATGTGTCATCCATTTGTGGAGAGGTTTATTTTAGTTTGAGTTGCAAACCATACTGAAGTCTATTTTTCGTGATTTTGTTTTGTTTTATTTTTCTCAAAGTGAAAGGCTGTTCCATTTCTAAAGCATGCTGTTAATAGACCTTAATTGAATCCTTATGCTCTGATTTTCATATAATGTGTTAGAACCTTGAGTAAGTATTCAGACCTGAAATTCAGGTATTTTGCTATGAAAAAATAGTACAATGGCACAGACAAAAACCTCAAATGAAAAGAAAGCAGAAAATTTAAAGGGATCGTAAAGGACACCAAATCCTAGGGCGCTAAATTTTAACCTCAGTGCATCTCCAACAATAAATTTACCAATGCATTCTACATGTTATGTGGGCCATTCACATCCCTGGTCCATGGCCACAGGGGATTGATTCCCCAGAGGCTTAATCCAAGTGTATGTCACCTTCACTTATTTTTAAAAATAAAACAGCCTGAAAACAGTCCTACAGGGAGAGCACATGATATCATTTATCTTTATATTTTGACCCGTTTACATCTGCCATAATCAACACCGAAGTGCTCTCTGTCTGATAAAAGCCATTCACATCCCTCACCTATGGTCAGAGGGGCTTCACCAGAGGCTGAATCCACATGTGGACCCTGCAAATGGAATTTGGCCTCCTACTGTCATCCACAGTCTTCTGCAAACCAGGTGTTCACCATTTAAGTTCTGATGCCCCTCCCCGCTCTATATTTGGATTATATTATTTACAATCCTTGGGTCACACAGGCTGGTGTGCTTTCTCCAAGTGCACTTAGTTGATGCTTTCATTTTAGATGGCTGCTTGTTTGAAAATGAGCCTTTAAATCCCCCAAATGCTTTTCTTGCTGATAACCAAACACCATCTAGTTTCTTTCCTAAACTCTGCTATAGCACTCATAGCTAAAGGGATCTCTGCATGAGGTCCTCCAGCTTCCAGGCCCCTGCCCTAAGAACTAATATTTCTTTGATTGGGGTTGGAATTAAGTGCAATGTAAGATTCCACTTTTCCAAAACCTCTGGAGCAAAATAGGTAAATGTCTAGAGACAAGTACACAAGAGATTCCTCGAGTTGTGAGTGAGGGGAATAGGGGGAGTTTGTTGCTAGTGGGCATAGGTTCTGTATTGTGTGATGAAAAAAATATAGAGCCCATTGTAAGGTTGCACAAGCTGAGTGTAATTAATGCCAGAGACCTGTATATTTTTACACGATTAGCATGGAAACTTTCATGTCCTGTCTATATTGCCAGAATACAATTTATTAAAAAAATAATAATATTAGAAGCTGTTTTTAGGCTCCACTACAGAGGCAAAACCCTCACACCAGCAGCTGCCAGGAGAGAAGAAACCTGTGGCTTCCAGGTGGTAGAGGGGTCCCCAAGGCTACTGCTGTACGTGGTGATATTACAGCTGTATCCAGGAGACACTGTCTTGATATAAGATAGGCACAGCTACCACATGGTCGCAAGCACTCGATTTGGGGTGTTGTTTTTCATTGGTATCAGGCTGCCAGTTGCAGAAGCAACACTGAAACACTCACCCACCTTAGGCTCTCACTCAGACAAATGCATTAGCAAAGTACATTCCCAGGAAGGAAATGAGAACCCCTTTTTGGTATGCAAGGGCTCCTTCATGAACAGTCCACAGATTTTTACACTTTCTTCTCTAAGGGAGGAACACCAGGCGGATCCTCTAATGAATGACAGGAAGCTTGTTAGACCCCAAATTTTCTTCATGGCATGCCTCTACTCTTAATTCACTCTTCATAATGAAATGCATGAGCTAATTGCAATGCGCATGAACGCATAATGCAGCCAGCGTCATGCTAAGATTGCATGTGGGTGGATTTATGCCTGCTGCTGCTGCCACTGCGGTTGTGGCTGCTTCTGCGGCATGACAAGTAAGTGCCTTTGTGTTCTGGGTCGCTTGTAGACAGCATGTAAGGACCCCCTTTCTGCATGCTCTTCTGACTGGAGGGTGATGTGTCTGGGAAGCCTCTACTCTCGCCAGTTGGCCACATCTTTTTCTTATCAGAGGACAGCACCTGGAAAGCCCTCATCCCACTCCAACCTGCTACTTGACAGAAACCTATCATAGAAAGGAATGTCCCATTTCAGATCAAGGAGGAAATCCGTGTTTAGCATTTTAATGTATTTTATTGATATTCTTTTGAAATTTAGCCTTTTGAAAAGAGAATAAACTTCCTTTAGTAGACCAGCATGGCTCAGACAGAGATGCATCAGTAATATACAAAGGTAAACATTGACTTCATGCTCTATATCCATGCACATATTTGGGTCGCCACCAAATATGTCAAGACAAGGACTTTTCTTACATAAACACAATTTAGTAATTAAACTAAGGAAATGTGTCTTTCTAATGCATAACCATCTACCTCCAATGGATAAGATTGTTTTAATCATTAAAAAATTTAAAAACGGTAGCCACCTGGTGATTAATCGGTTAGGCTGCTAACCGCAAAGTCTGCCGTTCAAAACCACCAGGGACTGAAAGGGAGAAAGTGAAGGAGGACTTTGGTTTTCCCTCAATCTGTTCTGTGTCTCAGAACCTCACAACAGCAGGTCTACTCCATCTTCTATAAAGTCTGTGAGTCGACGCCAGTGAGTTGACTGAATGATTAATGCAGTCAGGTTTTCATTAGCTTGCTGGGTGTATCTTTCAATAAATCAGGGCAGTAATTAATTAGATTATTAAACACATAGGGGTTTTGTTTTTTTAAATAACAAGTAGCTATCTCAAAATTTCTTTTCATGAGCACGTGAGTGTATACCACGTGTCTGTCAGTTGGTCACAAAGGGTGTCTTGTGTGTTACTGTCATGCTAGACACTGGTATTTTAAGAAACTGGGAGGGACATAATTTAGACCTGTTTCTGATCTCCGTTTCTGATTTTAGTCATAGGTGTTACATGTGCTACACTGTGGTTTGTGCAAATGATTAATGCACTTGGCTACTAACCAAATTCTGCTCTACCAGACAAAGCTTGGCTGATTCAACTCACTTAATGACCACTGTTATATTGTTGGTGGTACTAGATGCAGGCCAGTCGATTGAGATTCCAACTTTGCAAACCTATGTGGCAAAAAAGAAACAAATTCTGCAGGATTTTCTAAGCTGTGGTTGTTTCTAAGCCACTACTTTCTCCCACTGATGTTTTAGGAGAATTCAGACTCTTAGTGGATTCCAGCCCATGGGGACACCAGCTGTGAATCCATATAGGAGCAGATGGCCTCATTGTCCTGTTGAGCAGCTGGTGAATTTAAAACTTTGGGTTGGCAATCTCCATAGTACTGCCAGGGCTCCTGGTTATTCATTACATCTCCCTCTGCTTGTTACAGAGTAGTGTTGAAATGACTCAGAGTGATCCCATTTTTATTACAAAAACTTTACAAAGAAGTACCCCTCTACATGTATCCAGTGTTTGGTTGTATTTTTCAGGTTAAAATGTGTGAGCTGCCTAAAGAACAAACAAATATGTCTGGGAAGGACAGCCTGAATGCTCCTTAGACTTCATCTCACATACTTTGGACATGTTCTCAGGAGAGACCGGCCCCAGGAGAACATTATCCTCCTCAGTAAAGTAGAAAAGCAGGGGAAAAAAAGAGAATGACCTTGGGCAAATGTTATTATCTCCTTTAACAAAATAACCATTATCTCTCCAATAACAACTTTCTGCTTTTTCCTAACCCTAGTAACGGGTCTCCACTAAAATCCTAGATACTGCTAAGTCTTGTCTGAAGTCCTCTGGCAACAAAATGGAGGAGAAACCAACTCCTCACCAGTCCAACACCTATTACCACTCGGCAGAGGTCAGACATGCCTCCACCCTACCCTACTCGGACCACGAGTTGTCCCTCCCACCAAACTACCCTCTACAGGGAAGTAGCTCCTTGGTGTGTTGGAATCCCCTCACAAACCTCACAGACAATTCTCAACAATTGTTGGGGGTTTTTAGGGAAATAAGTATATTGCTATTGGCCCACAACAACATCTCTCCACAGCCAGCAGTCAAGTCACTTTTTACAACTCAGACTCTGGCCTTTGAGGTCCCTTGGCCTCTGTCACCCTGGCCCAGGAAGCTCACCTGGTGCTCTACCTCACAGTCTCAGCTGTTTGTTCTGCTGCTCTGCTCTGTCTTATGCGATCCGTGTGTCAGCCTCTGGTCGTTCTCTGCTGCCTTTGCCACGTCAGCTAGGGATTTCCAACATGCTCTGAGGGTGGTAGTCTCAAGAATTCTCTCAGTTCCTGTTTCTGAGGTAGTTCTCCTATAAGCAGCGGCATTGCAGCCAAATCTGACCAGTCCCTTCTATGAATGTTTCACACAGCCTCCTTGCATAGCCTCACCCAACTATTTAGTGGGAGTGGTGGAGACCTGGATAGGTGAGCCATAGGAAGGAATTTCACTTCACGACACTTTGTCAGTCTTTGGGTAGCAGATTCTCTTCGTTTTCATTGTAATTGGAATTATTTTACCCTTTCATTAAATTGATATTTTGCAGACATCTTTATTGACTATAGAATCCTGAGCTTAAAATGTTTCCAGGCTAACGCTGTAAAGGTTTCTCTTTACTGTTATATTAGTCTTTGTTTTTGATTGAGCCCTTAGGGGATATTTTTGTTTTGCCCTCTATGTAATGCTAGAGTTTCTCTCTTTGGTTTGAAGCTCCTTGTCATCACTTCCAAGTGGGACTGGGACCATTTGGCTATTATTGGCGTTTTCAAGCTTATGTTTTATGCATATGCCTTTAACAGAATTAACAGCATTTGTTCCATTTCTTTCACTATTATTTTTCACCAGGTTTCCTGCTCAACCCTTTGCATAGACTTTCCTTTTACTGGGTTCTTTCTATCCCCAGTTACGGGGTTTTGTAGATTGGTGTGGTCCAGTTTTCATCATTAACACCTGTACTGATGTCCTTGTTCCTGGCTACTTCTGCTAAATCCTGTTTGCTGTTAACTATCTGTGTGTATGTGCACTGAAATTTTATCTTAGACGCTGTTTTTTTCCCAGAAAGATGCCCTCATGACAGAGTAGTTGAGCACTTTTCTGCATCACTCAACACTTAAGGACATGCCCTGTAATGCATGGCAATGGCCACACAGAACTCAAGACAATGCTCTTCGGTTTAGGGTTTATTAGGGAAATCAACAAGTCACAAATCAAATGAGAAATAGTCAGTAGTGTCATGTAACAAAGTGCTTTTAGGGATGATCATAAATACCATTCTGTTCTAAGCCTTACCCTGAAGACCTCAGCTCCAGGGTTCCTTGAATTAAGTGGTCAGAGTCACCCACTCCAGTTTGCTTCAACCTGGAGTGCCTCCACTCCAGCTGATACAGCTTCCCCAATTAAGGTCCCCTACTTCACAAGCCAGGGTCATGTCCCAAAGTGCCCATCTTTACTTGCTCCATGGACTGGGAACTCCACTGCTCTGCCTCAGGCTCCAGCCACTGATTCTCCTGCTTCTCCTCTGCTGATAGCACTGTCTCATGGATCGAAGAGGTCGCTGCACAAGGATCTCTGGGTGCAGAGGATGTGCCTCACTCCTGGCTTTTGCTGGTAGTGAGATATATCTGCCCCCTCAGACCCCTTTTGTGATGGATTGTTTATATGCAGCAGCATGGTAATGACAATGAATGTTGTTAACAATCACTTTCAACCCAATCCCATCAGCATCTCCCCCATGCCCTCTTACTTAGACCAACCTAGATAGGTCTTTTGGTGGGAGATACAGAAACAATGGCCAGAAGAGCCACATTAAACAACTTGCTGCCCTCCAGGTTCCTTCCTGGCTCTCAGCTCACAGCCTTCTCTTCATTTGCTTGGTTCCTACTCCTCTCAGTCCTAGCTACTTGCCATGGGCCAACTAGGGCCCAAGTGCAGGCTTAGGAGTTCATATACAACCTCCCTGCCCTTCAGAGTAGCTGGCCTTTTCCTATACTCTCATCAGCTTGTCTCCCATGAGCGAGGTCATGTTCACAGACTCTGATATATCCACATAACTTCCTGACTTCAGACCATGGTCCCCAACCAATGGAACATGTCCAAATCAGCCTATCTCCATTACTGTCTTTCCCCCACTTCTGCTGAACAAGTAGACCATGCTGGGTACCACAGTGAGTATACCAGGATGTTTGTCTGCTAGCTCCCTTTTACTTTCAGTCATAGAAGGGGCTTTCTCTGTTGAGGACACGCATTATTTCCCATGTGGATACAACAATAGCAAAAGGGTTGTTGAAAATTTAAATACCCAGACAGTCTTTGAGTCCTCCACAGCTTTCCAGTCTAATCCCATATGGCTAATACCTCTTCCCTCTGGCACTTCCTGACTCCCCTGGTAGTGTGTCCAATCAACTAAAAGCTGAAGGCGGGTTTCAGGGTCCTTGTAATCATGTTATTGACTTACATCATACATTTGAGTTAAGCATGAGGCTCTTTCAGTAATACCCCAATATAATCTTCTCCATCCTTGGACTCTACTTGTGTACAAATGGCCTGGGGCTTCTCTCTAAGGTGGATATAAGGCAGTGAATGACCCCTTTTGAATTGAGCATTTCCCTCTGGTCATTCTGGTAGCAGCTTGTCTATCTTCTTAGCAGCAGCAGCAGCAAATAATGTCTCCCATCTCTTTTAGCCATTACAGTAATGGTACACAAAGCATCTAAGGTGAATGTATATTACTTCCAATGTCCATTGCTATTTTTTCTTAAAAGAGCAATCGTTCATGAGACATCAGCCATTGCAATAAGTCCCACACTCCTCAAACCAAAATGCTTTATTATATTCACCACTCTCTGCTTTCATCACCATCTCTCAAAGCAGTTGCTGATCACAGGGTCAACAGCTAGAACTCACCAGATGCCCACATGAGAGATGTATAGTCTACTTCCTTTAAGATTCCCTGCTGTGGAAATCCTATGGGACATTCCTCTTCTACTTTGTCAGGTTGCTATAAGCTGATGTCAACTTGAAGGAAAAGGTTTTGTTTTAAATCACAGAATGTCAATCTGTTTGTTTTTCCTTCTTTATTTAGATTCTGTATGTCTTAAGTCTGATGTTAATGCTGCTTTAATATCTTGGTCTCACAATGTTTTATATTTGCTCCTTTGTGTCACTTTTTGTCTTGCCTTCAGACCTTATGAATGATATATGATAATCGTACTTATCTTCGTCTCCTTCTAGGGGAACAATATTTTCTAGTGTTCATTTGTGTTTTGGTTTTAGTGAGAATTAATTGACTGGATTCAAGGCCATATCGTCAATGTCACAGTCAAGCAAGTCCCCTTCTAGTACCACTATTTAGTCACTATGTACCTTCCTATAAGTTGGGTAATGATAAAAGTAACCTGACTCAGACAGTTTCCATTATGGTCAGAAATATTTACAGGGTGGATGATTTTGCATGTTTGGATGTGCCTCTTTATACTGCATGTATAATTTTAAAAATCTGTATTTTCTTCAACATTTTATGATGCTCATCTATGCTGTTCAATCTGACCGTGGTTAGTTTTGTTTTTCCTTGGAGAACTCAACTTGTTGTTTCACTGAGTATTGCACAAGTGGTAAGCACCCTGTCAAACATAGACAACTTGACAGACCTGGAAAACCAAGGTACTTCCATGTAGTTTGGGCTCACACTCTATATTTTCATCAGTCTCTCTTGAACAGGAATTCAATGTTTCCATATTTCAGTTGAAAATGAACCCTACACAGGACAGGAAGCTGGATCATAAATTCTGTAGCTATGTTTCAAAGAACATTTCAATGAAAGCAGTGTGCAGAGAATCAGAGAAACCAGTTCAAACAGAGGACAGCAGTAGTTGTTGTTTTGTTTTTCGTTTGAGGTAAAGGCGACATAACATTTATTTTAACAATTATAGTGCACATTGACTTTTTTCTGTCCACACTGTTGTGCAACTGTCACAGGTAATTCCACATTATTTTCATCACCTGAAAGAGACAATGGAGGGGTTATACGGTGTGAATGAGATCCAGCTGTACAACAGAAGGAAATGATGTCAGTCCCAGCCAAGCTTACAATTGTTGCTCCAGCCCATCATTGCAGCCATTGTGTCTATTAGATTATAAGTCACTCCACATTTCTATCTATCCCCAGAAACTACCAAGTAATTGAGTCAAGGTTAGGTTGAATTTTAAAATGTTCTTTCTATTTCCTATAGAAACCCCACTGTCTTCTCATCCATTCTGACTCATAGCAACCATGTATGTGGATTTGAGGCTATAAATCGTTATAGGAGCAAATGGTCACATCTTCTTCCCAAGGAATTGCTGGCGGATTTCGATCTCACATGCTGAAGCTGGAAGTCCAACATTCACCCAGCAGGGCCTCAAGGGAGGAAAATTGTCCATCCATCAAATATCAGGACCTAGATATTTCGGGAGTTGGTGGTTTCTCCTAATGTACATGCAGTTTATATGAATTGGAACCAACTCAATGGCTCCAAACAAAGATGGGTACATGGGTTTTCATTCATTCTTAGATACAAGGGTAACGATAGATCATGTTCTTGTGTTTCCTTTTGTTGCTTTGTCTCTTTACACAGCATGATTCATCTCTCCTGTCAGGTCCAGGGTCAGTGAGGCTAGAGTCTCACCATCCTACTTTCAAAGGAGCATTCTTGCTGTACTTCTCCGATGATGGATCTATTTGCTCTTTTGGCAGCAGCCAATGGTACTTTTGATGTTCTTTGCCAGCACCAAAATTCAAATGGATTTATACTTCTTTGGTTTCTTTGTACAGCACCCAACTTTTTTTAAGCATATGAACCCAAACCAAATTCACCACCATTTTGTTGGATTCTGGTTTATAACAACCCTGCAGGGCAGGGTTTTACAGCTGAGACTGTAAATCTTGACAGGAGTGGAAAGTTCTACTGGAAACACTATGGCTTGGCTCAGGCAGATCTTAGTTCTCCAAGTGTCATCCTTGCCCTTCAACACTTTAAAGAGGTCTAATGTAGCAGATTTGTCTAATGCAATGTGCCTTTTGGGTTCTTGACTGCTCCTTCCAGGAACATCAGTTTCAGATCCAAGTGAGATGAAACCTTTGACAGTGTCAGTCTTTTCACTTATTATGCTATCTTCTGGTAGGTACTTTCCTGAACCACTTGTTATTAATGCTGGGTTGTAATCCATACTGAAGACTGGTTGCTTCTGATCTTGAGCAAGTTCGTCAAGTCCTTTTCTACCTCACACAGGTTTTTTCTGCCTACTGCAAGTTGTAAATAAGCCTTCCTTCAATACAGATTCTTCACTTTTGTTTGGTTTGATTTTTTTCAATCATTTTATTGTGGGCATGTACAACTCTTATCACACATCTAGTGTGTCAAGCACTTTTGTATATTTGTTGCCATCATCATTCTCAAAACATTTGCTTTTTACTTGAGCCCTTGATATCATCTCCTCATTTTACCCTCCTTCTCCGCTCCCCATCACCCCCATGAACCATTGATAATTTATAAATTATTATTATTTTGTTATGTCTTACACTGTCCGACATCTCCCTTCACCACTTTTCTCTTGTCCACCCTTTGTCATCTGTTCCCCATTTCTACGCCACCCTCCACCCACCCTCCTGGTATCACCACTTTCACCACTGGTCCTAAGGGCTTCATCTATCCTGGATTCCCTGTGTTTCCAGTTCCTATCTGTACCAGTGTACATCCTGTGGTCAGCCAGATTTTTAAGGTAGAATTGGGATCATGATAGTGTGGGTGGTGGGGAGTGGGATGTGTGGTGGGTGGTATTTTAAAACTATAAGAAAGTTACATATTTCATCTTTGGTACACTGCATCCTGTCTTGCTGGACTCCTCCCTATGACCTTTTATAAGGTGATAATCCAGTTGCCTACATATGGGATTTAGGTCCCCACCCCACATTTCCCCTAATTCACAATGATATATTTTTTTGTTCTGTGATTCTAGATATCTGATCCAATCAACACCTATGATCACACAGGCTGGTGGGCTTTTTTGCTTCTGAGCTAGATGGCAGTTTGTTTATCTTCAAGCCTTCAAGACCTCAGACACTATACTTTTTGATAACCAGGCAACATCAGCTTTCTTCACTACATTTGCTTATGCACCCTCTTTGTCTTTAGTGATCCTGTTGGGAAGACCATTCTTGTTCTTGTAGCTGGCTACCTGTATTATCTGATCAGCATACAGATTAAGTTGGTGGGCTGAAAGAGTGCAATGATTAAACATATTTCACTGGGATGTGTATTGCTTAGTCTTGGAAACTCAGAGGGCTAGTTGTGCCCTGACTCTATGGCAGTTGTTTTTGAGTTTGGTTCCTACAAGATAGTGTCACATCTTGATCTCTGGAAAAATGCTTAAATGTTTGTGAACAAACCTGCCTCTAGAAGCCTTTGTCCCTGAATTCTAGTTCCAGACCATTATGTGAGGAAGTACTTTTCCTTCCATTTCTGGTCAAGCAGTCTCCATCGGTGCTCCCCTCCTATCTGATGAAAGCAAAAGCAATGACTGTCTCAAGTCTGTAAAACCCTGATTTGTAAATGTCAGCCAATCAGAATTCATAAGTTCCTGGATTTTCTCCTATTTAAGATCAGTGAAAATGGTCTTTATTATACCTCTTTGTGAAATTGCATAAGTCACTACCCAATCCTTGATTGTTTTTCCTCCTCCAATACATTCTTTAACTGGAGCCGAAGCAAGACTTTTATCTTCGACAATATATGTGCATTTTCCATTGGAGAACGAGTTCCTGTGTTGGCAATTAACTTAAGAACTGCCATCCTTGAGAAAATTGTTTATAATTACACAAGGGCACTTTAAAATATTCATACAGAAAATGGAACTTCACAAGTATAGGAAGTTTCCTCAATGAAAATCATCAAAACCATTTATATTTATCTCCCACCATTTATGCCGACCCTTCCCATTTAGCAAGACAAGTACATTTCCAAATTAATTTTCTTCCAAAACTACTAATCTTCAAAATTCTGTATGGTATGTTTATCTTTATGGAAATATGTCAAATTGACACATATGTAAATTGAGTTTTTGGCCTGGTAAATCATCTTCATTCATGAAAGCATTGCTTCAGAATGAATACATGTGTAATGTGCATTTTTTTGTAAAAGATTCTTAGAAAGTGGACATCAAATGTAAAGACAGACAATGTAGCGGGGATCGTCATGCTGACTGCCCCAAGGGACCATCATGAGATGTGAACCCCTGTGTCTGAAATGCTAGATAATATTATAAATCCTATACCTGAGATCAAGATTTCTTCATAAGTTTATGATTATGTTCCATTTAGATAAAACACATGTTTGCTTGTTTGTTTTAAAAGACAATGTGTCCATCTGACACCTGTCCATAACTACACATAGATAGGAAATATCTGTATACCTAGTGTTAAGGGTTACTTAGCATTGACTCAACCACAGGGAATCAAATAGTAATGATTTGATATTACATTAAATTACCTAAAATCCATTAGCTGTTTATTTTTAGGTAAAATAGCATGCATGTGTCACATTCATGAAAATGTATGTGGATGCCATGCAAATATTTCAAGTCGCATGTCAAAAATGGATCTTCCATAAAGGACCCCATACTTCGATTTAAAACTTTACAAACATCTCATATTCCTACAAATCTGCATCTTTGTGTTAGAAATATGTAGATGTTGGTGTGGGTGGGGACATGTATTACAAAGTCAACCATTAACCAGTATATTTATGAAAAGGGTGAAAAACACCCTTAGCTGGAAAAGAACTTTCTGCAAACCTGCCCCAAGTTGTTATACTGTGTCCCTATTCCAAGTGTTGTAAATGAAGCTCTACTCAGAGACTCCTCCTTCCTCCATTCGTGTCATAGTCCTGAGAAAATCTTCAGGTGAGGCACAAATAGTGCAACCAAGCCAGTTTTGTTTTGTTTTTTGTTTTGCTTACCTGATCTTTCTGCCCAGGGTGGAGCATTCTATCATGTCAAATTCTATCTTGTCAAGCACAAACATGCATTACATACTTGTTTGTCTCAAACCAAAAAGATGTTTTGGCTAGGACTGAATACTTCCTGAAGTTACTAATGCAGAATACTTCCATTGCTTCCATATTCACTCTAGACGTCCTCTAGATATCTCTCTTCAGGCATGATAGAATAATATCTCTCTTCAGGCATGATAGAATAAGAATGATATCTCTCTTCAGGCATGATAGAATAAGAGGCTTAAATAACATGCTACTTGTCAGCATATTTGTGAACACTGGAGTCACCCAGAACAATCTGACTTAGAAATAAGAAGGACAGTTCTACCAAAGACGATGCACAGAAAGGAAGTTGTACTTTCTCCTTTTGTGTCCGCTCTGGGGAAAGGGGTGTTAACATACAACACTATGTTGCTTTTGATTATGTAACCCTTAAGGAAATTCTGTTTGAGTTAAACCCATGTTCATTTCGACTGTCCTCACAGTCGATTGATTCATCCTGTATGCAAAATTTTATCCATTTGAAACACAAAGGGAGTATTTCTGGCTCTGATGAGCAACTGTTTCTTGAAGGTGTCTGTTAGGAATGCTTACTCAGTTGGGTGTTTAATTTAGTATCCACATCTCAGAGATAGGATCGGCATTCACGGGATCCTGTTGCTGTGTTACAGCTCTGTCACCAAGATAAATGCAACCCCAGCTCACTGCATTGGCTCAGGCTCGCTCACCATAGGAGTCCCCTGGCGGTTTCTGAGACTGTAACACTATACTGCAGCAGAATGCCTCCTCTACCTCCCCAGGAAGAGCTGGCGGTTTTGAGGCAAACTTTTTCATGATTAGCAGCCCCAGTGTGTTACCCACCACACCCCACTAGGGCTCCCATCATAAATATTACACAAGTCTCAGTTACAATATCCTGACTTCCCAAAATGACATTTCATTCACTAAACTCTCTTTTCCTCTCCTGTCTGGAAACTCTTAAAAGCTTAAGCTTGTTTCCCAAAGATAAGGGCATTGTTCACCAACACTTGTGTTTCTTCAATTTGTGGGCACATAAATCCTCTTTGGCAACCCAGAACTCATTTTGCAGCACTGATTTTGACACGGATAAGAAGGGACCTGCAGTTAAGCCCCTGGCTATTGATCAGCTTGTGGAAAGCACACATTCTGCCTTTCTAGAGCACAGTGAGACACTGGTCCTCGGCATCAGCTTTTGACATTCTTCTAACTAGACACAATCCAGTTAAGGAATGTGCTAATCATGACACTAGACAGTCAAAGTTGATCATGTGTCATGACAACTTACATTTTACCCCAGCAGTAGAGCCTGGGTCTTAAGGCTTTCTTGTGCTCTCTTCAGCATGCAAATGTTGTGTCCATTTTTTCAGCCGATGTCTGGGCTGCAAAATTGCCATCATCTGCACAGTCAGCTGTGTGTTTCCTAGGGACTACAAGGGACTGCAGCTCCTCTTTGAGGATGTCTGAAATTCAGGGGAAGGCAGAATCCTCACAGATCCAAGGATGGCCCTGAAGTGTGTAACTTCAAGTGAGGCAAGGTATGTTTGTTGCTAGTCTGTAAGGGGAACTTAGAGAGGCACTACTAAAATGAAAAGACATATGAGAATTATGGCCACCGGGCAGAAACTAGACACCAGCAGCAGTGCATTTCAGCTTGGGATCCTGTTAAAAGGACTGTCTTAGAGATGGAATTTGGAAATCTCTGGAGGAGCCAGACAGTTCTTGATGGATAGCAAATAAAAGACCTGTAAAATAATGTTTATTGACAGTCAATGAGATTTGTAAAATCAATACTCTTCACAATGTCAAAAAGAACAAGGAGAAAGGTGGCTGACCCCAACACAGCATAGTGACTGCCTGAATGGTCCCTGATGGCATTTTTAACAAACCTGGCTTGGGATGTCACAAATGTCAGAATGGAAAAGGTATTTAAAAACTTTAACAAACTCTTGTAAATGTTGGCATACTTCCCCTCCATGTCTGCACGTGAGACAGATGCAGATACAGAAACAAAGAAGCTTGACTGAGGTAAAAGATCCCCAGGGAATGAGAATATGCAGAAAGACATTATGTGAGTCATGTGTTTAACCAAAGGGACTACATACAATTCCTGTATGAGGAAATACTTGAAACTTTGGCCTCAGTGGTTGCCCAGTAGCTGCTAGCAACCAGAGTCATCTATGATGTCACAGTGAGTCAGCTGGTGAAACAATGGATGGCACAGAAGTGATCCCTAAGTGCAGACTAAGCAGCATTTGAGAACCATGCCAAAGAGGCAGGTACCCAAAGAAGAGTAGACTAGAGATGGCCCAGGTTCCTTCTGAAACTGAAGATGTTTCTCCTCAAGATGAATTAGCAGATGCAGAAACCTCCACAAGGTCTCTACTCTATGACTGTTCTTCCATTGGGGACACAGTCTTGAGGGCCCTGGTTGAAGAGTATGCTTTTCAGGCTTTGTCTGAAGGGCTCTCAATGAGAAGCCCACCTTATAGATTTAGTGCCTCTGAAGCACATGAAGGTAGTGATTTGCTTTCTCTGACATTTCCCAGGAAACTTTGGAGAATCGTTGAAAGCAACCGATTTAAATCAATTTCGTGGGCTGCAAGTGGAACTTCTATAGTGATTAATGAGGAATTGTTTAAGAAAGAAGTTTTGGAAAGGAAATCCCCATTCAATATATTTGAAACTCAGAATATGAAAAGTTTCGCTCGACAGCTAAACCTATATGGGTTCAGGAAAACAGGAAAGAATTGTCAAAGATCTGCATCTCTGGCTGACTTCCTGGAAGAAGAAAAAGAAGCTTCTACTTTCAACAAGGTACTCTGAGCTTTTCAGTCAGTCATTTACATAGAGGCTACATATGGGTGGTACCAAGTTATGTTATATATATATATTCATATTATTTTCTTATATATATGAAAATAATATGAACTTACCAAGGTTATAATTATTTGATTTTAAAAATGTTTCTATCTCAACTGTCAGCCCAGTTTGTGCTTTGAGCCCTTAAGATCATGAGAACTTTTACCAAGTGCTTAGAATCTCAAGAGTAAACACTATAGAAATGTACTTGAATAAAGGTGTACTGCTACCATAGATGCACTTTTAAAATATTTCTTCCCAGCAAGTGCATTTCTGTGAACAGTGCACATTTATCAATGAAAGAAACTGAAATATGAGGTTGTTACAATGCATTCTTTTTCTTGCCTTGGTCTAAAATTGTACTAAATTACCTATCCTTTGGTTTTTAGTTGCAATTCTACCGTAATCCCAATTTTCAACGAGGCTGTCCCCAACTGTTAATGAGAATGAAGAGAAGAGTTGGCACTAAAAATGCTTCTCCAATACCAGCATCCTTACTTGATTGCAACCAGAAGCTCTTTCACTCAGGGAAAGATGTCGTTCAGCAGAATACTATTTCCCAAGATGAAAGTAGAAGAGAGGATTCTCCTTCAACTTCGACAAACTCTCCTGTGCCTCAAGTCGAGAAGCCACCTACTAGCACGGAGATCACTAATACAGTTGTCCCAATCAGAAGTAGTTTTTCTCTTCCACCATTAACTCTGGTCAGTTTATCAGGACCACCTGCTATTTTAAATCAGCAGACCACTTTTTATCTGCACCCACCTAGCGGCCCCACACAGGCAAATGGTCACATGGTAAATCTGGTTACACCACCAACTTCTCTTCATTATGTCTCTCCCAGACACAACTGTTCTTTTGTACCGATGGCAGGACCTTCCACTCTCCCAAATGGGCACCCTGCTTATTCTGCCAACGAGGCTTCTCGTCCCAATCTCCTAGTACCTGAAAAGAAGTGGATTTTAGTCCCTGTGATGACTGATACAACTGCTAGCTTTCCACCAAAGTGAACTCAAGTGGCCTAGAAATATCACCCATGTTGCAATTGAACTTCTGCCAAAGGAATAACCATCAGGCGGGATAGCAAAGATCAAAATTGTACCCGAATTTTACCTCTTATTTGGACAATAAACGTACATTGTCCACCAGGTTCGCTTTTCTTATTTTCCAACAGTTAAATAGTAAAAGGATTGAGGTTACTTTTCACCCACTGGCAGGTGATTGTAGTGTTTTTAACATACAGGCTTCTCAAGAGGGGAGGAACATTTTATGTGCTTATCAGAAAGTAAGACATACCGTTTCCAAATGGAATAAAGAGCTGGAAACATGAGGCAGGGCTTTGATTGGGTGGGGTAGTGGGCTAAGAAAGAAGATAGCAGAGAGAGTAAGGAATTCTGAAATAGACTGGTATTAAACCACAGGAAGGCCTTCATTGAGTCAGAATAGGGAAGAAAACAATGGTTATATGGGCCAATTCCAATTTCTTCAATTACGCTGTATTCTCTTAGTTATTTTGCAGTTAGCCTTGGAAGGCAATACTTTCCTAGTGCATTTCTCATTTCAAAGTATTGCATACTCAACACAATCCAGAAGCCAGGATAACTGTTATTAATATCTTCACCGAAATGACAAAGGTTACGTGATGTAATGTTGGCTTGTACCTCCATCAATGTGTTGAGATTTTACAATTAACATTGACAAGCACTGCAAGCATTGACTTAAATTCATTTAATTATACCCTCCTCTCTGATCCAGACTTTATATAAGTTCTAATCCACACTTAAAAAAAACCCCACCTAGTCTCACTGCCATTGAATCAATTTGGACTCATAGTGACCCTGTCAAGAGAGTAGAACTGCTTCTGGGTTTCTAAGACTGTCACTCTTGGCAAGTTTTCAAAGCCTCAACTTCTTCCATCAGGGGAAAGGCTGGTGGCTATGAACTCTGACCTTATGGTTAGCAGCCTAGTGAACAAACTACTCAGTCCCAGGACTCTGCACACTCATACCTTTGTTCCTTGTCCTGGCATCTAATGTGGGTCCTGGACTCTGCACCCACATCATTTGCATATCTGTCTGGAACTCCAGACCAACCATTTCAGCCAGAGTCATTCGCACTCATATCTTTTTGCCTAGCTCTCTGCTGGGGCTAAAATGTCTCTTTTGGATATTTTAGGTCTCAACACATCACTTTTTCCAGGGATTTTTGTGTGTTTCTTTTTTTAATTCACATAACCCGTCCCCTTCCTCACCCCCCTGTCTATCTTGTAAATTTATTTCTTGGTCACACACCCTGTTCTGACTGCTAAATATCCTGAATGAGCAACGAGTGACTATTGACGTAAATGCTTTAAAATTGACTTTAATTATGGAAGACAACAAACGGTCATCAGAATTTGACATAGAGTTGTTTGTAAAGCTCATGGGTCAAAATTCCAGCCACCACTGTCCTTTGAGCCAGTTGACAGTGCTGCCTTTTATATAGGAAACAAAAGGTATTCATTTTCTTTGTGCCTTTCCATATGCTGGCTTGTTGACTGTGTGAACACCTGCATAAAAATCAGTGTCTCATCCAAGTACCTGTAATGTCCACTCACCACCAATTTCATATTCAAACCGAGATTTCAGAGGGTCTGGGTGAAATCCTAAAATTCCCAATAATTTTACGTACCCAAAATGAGTAGAAAGTCCCATTGGAAAGATTAGGTGACATAGTCCTGGATTGCATATATCTTGGTACAAGCACCATGGGCAAGGAGTCACTGGGTAACCCAAAATGCTCACTTGGAACCAGGGCTATGAAATCACTGTGTCAAAATAAAAGCATAAGGCCATTGCCAAGATGATGTGGAATCCTGGGACAGTAAAAATGAATTAAGGCCAAAGATGTTAAAATGTTTTCAAGACACTGCATGCAGAGAGGGCAGGTAGACATCCCTGTAAGACAATAAGCATGAGGTGAGTCCTATGATGTCCAGTTTGGGCCTTTGAATTTCCAGGTCAGGACTTTGTTACGTGAGTGTGGCAGAGACTTCGATCTCAGTATGGTGATGTTAAATAAGATCCAGGTTCAACACAGACCTAGGTTGGTGATGCAGGAGAAGTGAGGAAGGAGGGTACAGAGAGTCACTGAGTTTTAACTGAAGTGTATTGGTGACTCAAGGCTACTTGGACATATTGTGTCTTAAGAATGTTTTCCCCAATTCCTTAGATGCCATGAGTAACCTGAGAACACAGTTGGATTCCTTAAGACAAGATTAGTCTCAAGGGATTCAGTGTGCTTAGAGCAATTTATTTTGTTGATATACTATGCAAGCTATGTACCCTTGCCTCATCATATATACAACTGTACTTTAGAAATAAAATTTGCCTTTGGATCATCATCCCACTGGCCATTCTTTCTCCTCAAGTTGTCATTTACTGCAGGTCCATACTGCTGGACCTTATCAGAGGAAAAGCACAACAAAAAAACCCCAGAGTCCCACAAACCCCACTGTTATCCCTAAGAAAGACAGGACCTTAGGAAACTGGAATTACTTTGTTCATTTGAAGAGACAAAAGCTTTGTGACTGACAAGCAGCCACTATTCTGGTTGGCTGACAGCCTCCTGTCTCTCCCTTAATAGATAGATTATCAGTGGAATGCCTTTCAATTGGGGCAGGAATGTCCAAGAATTATTACCCTGCAAACAGAGGAAGAAGAAATCATGTTTATAAAGGAGAGAGGCAGCCCAAATCAAGCCATACTGACCAAGCCATTCCCCCTCAATGACTGCTTTCCAGGCCATTCCCTCTCAGAGCAACCCTATAGGGCAGAGAAGAACTTCCCCCATGGGTTTCCCACCCTGTGAGTTTTCGTGGGGTAGAAAGCCTTGTCTTTTCTCCTACTGTGTAGATGGTCATTTCAAACTGCTTACCTTGTGGTTGCTGTGCTGACCCAGATGGTAAGCACTAGGCCACCAAATTAGCCAAAGCACAACAATGACAGCAAGCACCGGGGTAACAGCTCACCTTAATAAAGGAGTGCCACCAAACACATTCTCTTTACATGTATATTTTAGCCCCACCACTCAGGGAAAGTCAGGGTACTTCCCATATTGCCAGGCTGCTGATTACACTAACTCTGAAGTGTAAGGTAACCAGCACTGTCTGAAGGTGATACCACAAGCAGTCATGGGTAGAATTTTTCAACTGGGAGAAAAGCACTCTGCCCAGCCCCTTAATCAGTTTCACAGGCCTTCCACTCACCCGTGCATCCACTCCAATGGATCTTATGTAGCTTCCATCAAGGAAGAAGCCTTAGCTGAGTGGAGAGGAGGGGAGTTGTTCAGAGAGCTGGCAAGTGACAGAGCCAACAAGGAGCTGTTACACTATCTACTCTCCCATTCAGTGCAACAAGTTGTGTGGGACATCTCTAAAAGCTGCCCAGTTGTTGTACCTGTGAAAAGTGCCCCAGGCTGAACTGTCTGATACAGATGCTTTTATTTTTAACCCCTTTCATGGCTTCCCCAAACCACATGACAGGTAAGAGGGAGAAGTCTCATTGGAAACTTTCAGTGACAGCTCCCACTGACCACAAGGGCCTGCCAAAGAAATGGGAAGGGAGCTAACAAGCTGTCCTTAATGCCTTCATGTTATACTATCAACTCTCATCTTCCTATGAGTGATCTCAACTAAGCATGCTGGCATAATGACTCCAATTTCACTGAGAGACACACATGGAGCTTCAGAGAGGGGGCCTGCCACCATTTGAACCCATATGGCTCAGCCCAGTGTGGCACGCATTTCAGTGCTTTGGCACTGGAAAACAGCAAGGCTGACTAACTTGTGGCTGATTTGGCTTGCTCCTCACACTCAAGGTGACTGCACCCTCCACCGAGTCAGTAGGCCACCAGGTTCTTAACTCTCTATCTTATCAGTAGCTCTAGAGAGAGTTTACTGTGTTCTGCTCACCTGAACAGGAGAAGGAATCAGCCAAAAGCCCAACAGAGAATGGGCTGTCTTTTGACTTCAGGGAAGTTATTCTTAGAAAGGTACTCAGGGACCATAAATCTTACTTTGCCAATGACAGCAACATTGAAAAGCCTGGTAGCATAACTTTGGCACCCTTCACAGGCACGATCTCCAAAGAATCAGGTTGCCATTATCTTGGTGATCACACCAACACGGCCAAGACTAATCCCATGGAGCAACATGCATGTATTGCCTCCATGGGAAAGAAGACAAAAGTTGGAGATGAGCCCCTCACCAGCAAGGTCACACCTGTCCTTGAACCACTTAACAGGATGGGTAATGGGAAAAACTTCCTTACCAGAGCTTACCTACCTCTATTTCCCATAAATGCCACCTTACATTTCCATAAAACTTCATGGTAAGTCAAGATGGCCCCCATTGCAATGGTAAATCCCAGTAGCCATAACCCCCATGAGTATAATTGTCCCAGAATAAACTCTGGCAGTCAATGTGTGGACTGGATATCTTTGCGGGGAGGCACCCTAATGAGACTAATGAGAACTTTTCTGCAGCTATTCACCAAAAACAGAGGCAAATATCAACATGCTTTACTAGGAACAAACCTGTGCACTTATGCACTGGTGCCCTGGTAACAATATTTTGGGGGGCTTATCTTTCTAGTAACTCATCAGATGGCTGTCAGAGCACACATGAGAGGCACCCTCTACATACTGCTTCCATCTGTGGAAAGTTGTGTTGCTCTTTGAAAACGCCCATCTCTTCTAACCTGCTGCTGGATCTCTTCTGCCACAAAAACTTACATTATCTGGGACACACGAATCACTTCCAATTTTTCTAAGACGAAACCTGGGAAGTCAGATGTTGGTGACTCAGTGGGAAGTCAACAGTCATCCAGCTAGCCCTGAGAACCTTGTTTTGTACTGCCCTAGCTGACTTTTTGACTCGCTTTGACATCAGGCATTACAGAACACAATGATGCCTTCCCAACTCCATGACTGATGGAATGGCTAAGTTCATCCCTGAGTCTATCTTATGGAGTGTTGATTCCTTCTTAAAGTCCCTCTAACTTTGCCGTATATATTGCCACCTTTTTGAAAGCAAATCATACCTTTATTGCTAGTGGTAACTGACAGGGAAATTTTTTCAAAGAGATGAAAATTTGATAAATTCATCTTGTTATATAAAAATAATTGTACTGGGAACTCTACAGCTTTTATCGCAATCCATATGCCCAACCACTGTAAAGCACATTTTCACATTTTTGTCATCTTTTCCAAAAGCTCTTTTTCTACTGTCCCTTCATTCTCCCCTCCTCTCCACCCTGTCTCATTCATGAACCTTTGAAAATTTATAAATTATTATATTTTTCATGTCTTACACTGACCAAGGTCTCCCTTCATGCACTTTTCTGTAGTCCATCCTCCCGGGAGGGAGTTATATTTGATTATTGAGATCAGTACAACCCCCCCCCCCACACACACACACACTTTCCCCTTGCTGCCGTGGTATCACTGCTCTCATTAGCAGTCCTGAGAGGGTTATCTGTCCTAGATTCCCTGTGTTGTGAGCTCTTACCTGTACCAGTGTACATCCTCTAGTCTAACCGGATTGGTAAAATAGAATTGGGGTCATGATAGTGGGATCGGGGGATGGGGGAGTGAGCATTAAAGAACTAGAGGTAAATTATGTTTCACCATTGTGACACTGCACCGTGTCTAGCTGTCTCTCCCCACAACCCTTATGTAAGGAGTGTCCAGTAGCCTACAGACGGGCTTTGGTTCTGCACCCTATACTCCCCCTCATTCACTATGATATGACTGTTGTGTGTTTTTCATGCCTATTACTTGATCCCATCGACACCTCATGATCACACAGCCTGATGTGATGCTTCCATGTGGACTTTGTTGCTTCTTAGCTGGATGACCACTTGTTTTCTTCAAACCTTTAAGACCCCAGATGCTATCTTTTAGATTACATGTTGTTCCCTTGTCTCTATGTTTGTTTACACCCACTTCCCCCCACTGCCCTTCTCCTTTCCACCCCCCAAAAAAACCTCCAGTCCAGTTTTCTCCTCTGTATTGTTTATCCAGCCTATCTTAGCTAGCAGATATGCAGAGACAGTAGAAGCACAAATACAAGACAGAGCAAAACAAAGCAACAAAAGAAAACAAAACAACAACAGGAAAAAACTGACAAAAAGAAAAAGTAAATCCTGTAAATAGTTCCAGGTATATGTGTTGGCCTTTACGAGGGTTTTCTGGTCAAGTCTGATGGGTTGCCACACCCTGACCCCAGAATCTATTTTTAGTGCTCCCTGGGGACTTCATTGTTCTATTCCTCTTGCCATTTTGTTGCATGCCTTTAGTGTTTCACTTTAGTGTGGTGGGTCAGATGGGGTGCATTTCCCACATTGTCTCCCTAGTTTGTCCCTGCATTGTTATGGGTCAGTGAGGGACATCATAACTCGTGAAGGGGCTGACATTCTGGTGTCCTCTGTGCATTGGCTTTTCTGAGCGGGGATATACTCGAGGATTGGTGGGCCAGGATGTGTTTCACCCTTTTCCCCTCCCCCTTTGTTTGCTCCTGTGTGCTCTAATCAGACATGGCACTTTCTCTCTTCTGTGGTTTCAGTACTGTCATCTGAAATGAATTTTTGTGGGGGAAAGGGGAAAATATTTTATTGGGGGCCCTTGCACCTCTTATCACAATAAAGACTATTTTAAAAAACTGTAATGGCAATACTAATTTTGGACAAAACAGACTTTAAGGTAAAATCTCTTGACAGATATAAAAATGGATATATTGATAAATGGGAAATTCATCGGGAATTAGAAACCCCCCATTAAAATGTATGAAGCAAATATAAATACATAAAACAAACACATGAATTAAAAGAAGAATACCACTGCAATAATAATTGGAGACTTTAATACAGTATTTTCAATACTGAGAGAACCAGACTACCAAAAAGATAGTGATCTAGGGAAATACTAGACATACTCTAACATAGGCATAAGGGCCCAAATGAAACTGATAGAGATGAAACTCACCTTCACAAAAATGCTCGAGAAGTAAAAAGAATAACTATAGGTGAATAAGTTGAACAAAAGTGGTGTAAGATGAGACAGGTGAGTGAATTGTAGGTTGCCCTGACAAAGTGTGATCATCTTAAACTTTTGCAAGCTTCATTCAAGTAAGACGAGTCTGGCTAGTGGTGGCTGGTGCCAGAAAAGGAAGTATCTTCCCTTACTTTTCTACTTCGCTTTTAATCCTTTAATTGTGGCTCATACAACTCATCACAATCCATACATACTTCAGTTGTGAAAAGCACATTTGTACATTCATATCCTTCATCATTCTCAAAACATTTGCTCTCCTCTTAAGCCCTTGACATCAACTCCTCATTTATCGCCACTCCCCTCTCCCTCAAGAACCCTTGATAATTTATAAATTATTTTGTAATATCTTACACTGTCTGATGTCTCTGATCACCCACCCTTTTGTCGTCCATCCCCAAGGAAGAAGGTTCTATGTAGATCCATGTAATCGGTTCCCCCTTTCTACCACACCCTCCTTCCACATCCACACCACTACCACCCCTCCCAGATATCATCATTCTCCGCACTCATCCTGAAGGGATCATCTATCCTGGATTCCCTTGTTTCCATTTCCTAACTGTACAAGTGTATATTCTCTGGTGCAGCCAGATTTGTAAGGTAGAACTGGGATCATGATAGTTGGGGTGGAGGAAGCATTTAGGAACTAGAGGAACGATGAACTATGTTTCATTGTTGCTACACTGCACCCTGACTGGATCATCTCTTCCCCACAATCCTTCTGTAAGGCGATTTTTAGTTGCCTACAGATTGGCTTTGGTTAACTCCGCACTCCCCCCTCATTCAGGAGGATATGATTTTTGTTCATTGATTCCTGATAACGGATCCCTTTGGCACCTCGTAATCACCTCCCTTACGTTTCTTACCCTCCCTTACTTTTCATACCACCCAGAAGTGTGTCCAGTCACCATTATCTACCAATCACCAGATACAGATACACACTCCAGCAAACCCTCTGATCCTCCTTAGGCCAGAATCCCATGTCCATAGTGGATCCTGCATTGGGTTCACAACCTCTGTGTCTGGTTGCACTTGAACTCTCCCTCATCCAGGCAATAGTGCATATAGTGTTGGGCCCCTGACCACTCCTTCCCTATCCAGATACTCTAGTCCCAGCTGCTCCTGAGCCATCATGCAAACTGGAAGAAACGCAATCTAGGTTTAGGCATTTTCCCTGCTTTTGATTTTTGGCAGGTGGAAGATGCCAATCCATATCCGGTGCCCTCCCAGAAATATTTTCTTCTTCTTGATCCCTGTCCTTTTGCCAATTTTCTCCTTGTTCTCTCTTCTCTTACTTTCATCCTTTCTGATTTTTGTGTGTGTACTTTTTTCATTGTCTCTCTTTTCTTATTTCTCTTTTTATTTCCTCTAGATTTTTCCATACCTTATTATTCTCTTGTTTATTGTTTCCATTCACTAATATTGCTCATTGTAGTCTTTCTTCTTTTTACTTTCTTTAAAATTTTAGTTATTAAATCGTTACTATTTAGTTATTGCCCTTGTTTGACTGTTTCCTCATTTGATTAATTTTTGTTTTTCTTATTGTAGTTGCTTGACCCCTTCCTGCCTCACACTCCACACCAATGTCTATCTAACTGGAGGAAAACACTTGCCATACCAGCAGTCCTACCTATCAGCAAGGGCCACTAACACTTCTGGGCAACATCATTGTTGATAGACAGCAGACACCAACAGGAAATTCTATGCTCAGTTGTCCCACATCAACACCAAAAGGAAACTGAAACCATCTCACATTCTCTGTCATGTTCACTGACAGGTGATTAGTGCCTGATCGCACACCAACTACAATCACCAGTTAATCACAAATCCCACAATGCCATAAAGTCTTAGAGAAAATGAGATTATTTCCACTAACATGAATAAACAAGTCAGTCAACATGTGTCCAAACTCCAGAGCCAGATCATTCTGAAGTATAAATGGCAGTAGAAATAACTCAAAGGAAATTGCAAAGAATGTAGTGTAAGTACATTAACAGCTTGGAAAGTTATAAAGAAAGCTACTGAATAAGTCAAGAAAATAATAGAAAAATACCTTAGAAAAAGTCTTAAAAACATTACAAGAACAAACATAAAAAATAAAAGTCAGAAAGCATTAAAATGGTAAATATAATTCAGTAGATTGATGTTAGGAATTCAGAAATAGAAAAAAGAAAAAAGAAGTAGAATGCAGTCAATGGAGGACATTGAAATGTGTGCTTGGTGGTAAACTCAATAATAATCTACTAGCAATGGTTCTCAACCTGTGGGTTGCTACCCCTTTTGGAGTCAAATGACCCTTCGCACAGGTTCTTTGATTTATAACCATACCAAAATTATAATTATGAAGTAGTAATGAAAATGATTTTATGGTTGGGGGTCACCACAACTTGAGGAACTGTAATAATGGGCCATGGCATTAGGAAGATTTGGAACCACTGTGCTAGATATACAATAAAGAAAATAATATAGAAAGGCCAAGAATAATTAGGGATGGCCTCAAGATGAATACCTTACATGTTATCAGAATTTCAGAACAACAAGACAACAGAGAAAATTGTCAAAGATTTTTTGGATCATAATTTCCTCCAGTATCAAGAGAGATGAGAAGCTATGCATTCAAGAAACTGGCCAAAGTCCAGTGAAGAAATATCCCCAAATAAATTTATCATAACCTATAATAATCACACTATTCAATACCAAAGACTAGGAAAGTTTTCTGAAAGCAGCTTATGACAAACAAATAGTTCATTGAAAAGTGGAACACTAAAGCTAAGCTCTGATTTCTCAGAAGAAACCATGCTAAGCAAAAATGCAGTGGGATGACCTATCAAAACTTTGAAGGGAAAAATGTCAGTCAAGAATTTTATAGGCAGAAAAACTACCTTTCAAATATGATGGTGAATTTAGGACAATTCTAGATAAACAATAGATTTCAATTTATTAAAAAGTAATCCAGAGACATCTTACAAGAAATTAGAAATGGAATTCTCAGCCAAAGAACCACAATCACAGCAGATAAAAAACTGATTAAAATACATGATTCTACCCAGAACTCAACCCAGACTTAGAAATATACAAATAAGGAAATCTACAAAACCAAAATAGGGAGCCAGATAAGTGGATTTGTAAGGAAAATGATTGTAAAGTAAAAAGATGGAACAATGTAGTTTCAGGACTTCCAATAAAGAGAAATTAAAATAGTTTTGAAGAACGTTAGGGAAGAACTTTAGTGGGGAGAGTAGGTGGAAGGCAGAGGGAGAGGTTGGCCCAGTCTTTGCAGTGGACATATTGCTTTATAAAGTAGAGTTTCAGGAAGAGAGAGAGAGAGAGACTCAAAGAGATGATTGACATGGTGACTACAGTAAGGGGATCACATAGTTGGAATTGTGAGGGTGGTACAGAACAGGTGGTGTTTGGTTTTGTTGTGACATTGCTATGAATAAGAATTCACTCAATAGCACTTAACAAAAACAGGCATTTTAATACAAATATCATTTTGAAACAACAACAAAAACAACTAAGCATCATGCATAGGTTCACATGTATGTGTGGCCATATATACACATACATTTAATACATACCACATGTATTTATATATGTATATATGTATATGTCCTTAACTGTAGGAACACATGCTCAAATATAAATATAATGAAGCACTCAGGCAGCTGCTTTTTCTTGTACCTGTATTGAATTTTCTTAGACATATGAAACTTTTTGGATTTAATTTCTGGGTTTGAAGGATTAGGATGAGGACTAGAATGTCCCATTGGACATCTCAGTCAATTGCATTATATAATTTATAAAGGGTTGTTCTATATCTTACTTTATTTCCTTCTATATCCTGCTTTCAAAAGTAATGTCTTGAATCTTAAATGTTTGTGAACATACATTTAAGGCACCCAGTCTAGCTACAAGAAAAAGAGAACAATAAAACTATCTCAAAGAAGAAACTAGACTAATAATAAACAAAAACCAGGATCCTAGCTACTCTAAGACCATTACAACAGAATCACAATGCATGAGCCATTGTAAAACTGGGAAGGCCAAGGGAAATGTGAAAAAGAATCTCAAGTCCTTTAAAAACAGACAGCACACACACACAAACCTCCTGGACTGATTGGGAACTAGAGGGTTTCCTAAACAACGGCCAAATTTGCTCTTCAAACCTTGGACACAAAAGAATACTGAGGTCACCTTGTAATACTTGAGGTATTACAAATTTGCATAAAATTGTTAATATGAGTAGTGTACACCTTTACAGGTATCACCAATTAGGTTAGGTGAAAGCATTGCTATAACATTATAGGAACCTTTATTAAACAAAATATAAAGTGTTTAATCTTTGACAATCATCTAGCTTTATATACGTATGAAAGAATTGGGTTAATATTTCTAACCCATTCCTAAAAAATGTCTAATTCTTCAATTTACACCATGCGAATGATGGTTGTTTTCCTTTTAAGTGTTCTTTGATTGAATTTTGAGAGCAAAACAAATTGTAAAGGAACAAGAGGGGACTGTAAGATAAGTAGAGTTTCCAATGAAGTTCTCATAATGAACTCAAAAACAAAAGCAAGTGCATTATTGTGATGGAGGGAAAAAAATCGCTTAGCACTTTTTTTTTGCTCTTTTTTTCACAATCCACTTGTCAATTTTCTTAATTCAGTGGCCAGTTTCAGTAACCATCTGAACGGACCTTTCTGTCTTTAACTGACCAACCAGATCCTTGAGAATGTACTTGTTCAATTGGATATATTTTTGGAGAACATTTTATCTTATATACTCGAGTACAAGCCAACCCAAATATCTGGCAAGGCACCCAATTTTACCACAAGAAATACATAAAAGCATTAAAAAATTTGCTGAAAAACTCAGCTTATCCACAAGTATATATGGTAATTAGACTGACATGCGTGTGTTACTGAGAGAACTTATTTGAAACCACTTGCAGAGATGCCTTTAAGGTATGTATGTATGAACTGGAATATTAATAGTGAGTCTTTTACTTACCTTTGTATTTCATGTAAATTATCAGCAGCTATATTAAAAATTTAGAATATAAGAAAGTAGGAAAATAGATTAAGGGGAAAATGAGAATGCTCATGCCTGTGAATAATGCAACCAATGTTACTGACCAGTTTGGTGAAAAATGTAGAATGGAAAACTAAATTGCTATCCTAAACTTCATTAAATACACAAAGATAGGACTAAGAGAATAACCACAGCAATGAAATGTACTAGTGTAACTACTCTGACGTGTCCAGGGGTTCTTGGTCTTTAAAACAAGAATGAACTCATGGACCACAAAATGGCAAGCAGAATTCATAGCTTATTTGGAAAAGTAAGAAAAGCATCTGATGTTGCAGGTGGGTGGGTGAGGGCAGCTTGGATGTGTTGCCACTGAATGAACTGTGTGTAGGGTTTTTTCCAGGCATGGGGTACTTGGCTTGTCAGTGCCTCCAGATCATGAATGGTTCTGCCCATAGTTCTCAGGTCCAATCATAAACTTGATCATGCTCTCCTCCACTGCTGGGTCTTTCAAAGAATTGGACAGGGAAGGGAGCATGCAATGCCTCAGCAAATAGAGGCTTGAAGTTGCTGACTTGAAAATTTAAAATCATCCTTGAGGTTTAATATATTAATATTAATCCTGTAGGATTAATATTTATATTTCCCTAGGCTGTTGAAACCATCTCTCTAAACCTCCTGCTGCTAACTAGAAAAGTTTTCTGCCACAGGGTCTCTTGTTTCTTACTTGGCCAATGAGCTCTGTATCTCATTGCTCACTAGCCACACACACATATAAAAAAAACCTTGGAACAAATAACAGATAGCTTTACAGATTCGCCTGAACATTTGTAGAAGAATGACACCAATGCTATCTATATTCTTTAAAAAACGAAAAAAGAAGAGGCAGAAAAATATCTTCCTGCCGGATTTGTGGCAAAATGGTGACCAAGTAACGTACCAGAGGGACTCCGCAGAAATCAGTGCACGAGAGCAACTGAGAGAAATTCCACTCTGCCTGGGCAAAGGAATAGCTTCTTAAAGGTAAGTAGGTACAGATCCAACTGGTTTTGAGAGGCTATGGATTTTTTTTTACCATTGTGGAGGGGAACTAAACCCCACTACAGTATCACCCAGAGCTGGGCTCCTTTGGGTGATTAAAGAGCTTTTCTTCAATATAGCCAGTTTGCCACCACCTCTGGGCAGGGTTTAAACCCCTTCAGCCCTGCAGTCAGGCAGGCAATCAGGACTCAGTTATATATTTACTTTTGTTTCTCTCTCTCCTCTTCCCCCTCCCAACTACCCCACCTCCAGTCTCAGCCTGCTGTTTTGTTTTTTCCTTTCTCTTTCTCCTGATCCTTCACTACTGGTCTCCAGGTCTCTCCCATTTGCATAGGTCATTTATGACAGCCTTCTACTCAGCTTGGGAAACTCCAGCATTTTTCAGGATAATATGTGGCTAGGACAATAATCCTACTGACTTCCGTTACAGGGGAACTCATGCCTATCCTACAAAGCCCTTTAAGCCGCTTGGGGAAACCCTGACACACTTGAGGTGCTCAACTTGGCTGGGGGAATATGTGCCAGCCTTCTACAACACTCCACATGGCTGGGGGAGACCCTGTCCATCCTTCACAGTCCCACGTGGCTGAGGTAACCAGCATCCCCTGAGAGCACCATCCAACTTGCCTTAGGGAGCGAATGAAACTCTGGGAGATAAGACACAAGGGCACCCCACAGTGCAATTAGCAGCAGGCAGTTTGAAGAAGTATTCCTACAAATCTCCCAGAGCCAAGTGTTTTTTCAAATCTTGACATAATACCAGGCTCCTCTAAGAAAACACAACACAACAGAAACAGCAATCAGTTCCACAAACCTGAATGAAAATTAAACAGGAGAAATGAAAGGCAATGTTGGAAGAAGTCCTTAACATAAGAACATGTATAGAAAAAGCAGACGTTGATCTGCCACATAAATAAATTTTCAGAATGCTGCTGGTATTTATACAGGATATAAAGGAAATAATACAGAATAAGGATAGAAGAGATACAGGCCATGCACCCAATAGAAATAAAAATCCTAAAGGACGAGATAACAAAATCCAGTAGGAAATTCACGGCTTCTTGGACAGATTTGAGGATACAAAGAATCAAACCAGTGACCCAAAGCAGGCGTGTCAAACTGTCTGCCTGCAGGACGCATGAGGCCCCAAGGTAATTTTGTGGCCCACAATGCTCTGAAATAAAATAAAAATAGAAACAAATTGTTATGAAGAAAATAGCGCTTAGGGGATATTGAGGCAATACTATACACAAAATTCCCTCATTACATTTTATTTTAGAGTTTCATGGGCCACAAAAAAATTGCCTCAGGGGCCTCATGCAGCCTGCAGGCTGCCAGACTGATACCCCTGACTTAGAGGATAACAAGGCAGACTTCAAGAAATGGGAAAGGTAGTAAAATAAGATATTCAGGGAAGCTGAAGAAAACCTAAAAGTAATTTCTGATGCTATGAAAAGGAACAACATAAGAATAATTGCCTACCTGAACAAGACACAATGAATAAATCAATTTTAAAACAAGTGAGGAAATTCTTATAGGAAAACTTCCACAGATTCCTCAATGAAAATCAAGCAACCATTAAGGAGTCCAAAAGAACACCAGCTAGACTAAATCCCAAGTCTAGCTGAGATAAATAGATTGGGTAAACCCCCAAATTATTAGGGCCATCACTGAGGGAATTTTGGGACAAACCTGAGAACTTTGGCACATACATAGGCTATCAGAAATTGGGGAGGACACAAATACAGAGGAGTCACAAATAGACAAGTGGGACATACTGAAGATAAACCACTGTGTGCAAAAAATAAATCACCAAGAGAGTAATAAAAGAGCGAAACCATCTTTAGCAATGGCACAACAGACAAAGGCCTTCTTAATAAAATCTACAGTACTCTGCTAGCTTCCAAAGGGGTGGGGCACTAATTGCCCACTGAGGAGGTGGGCAAAGGACCTGAACAGAAGTTTCACAGTGGTAGAAATCTGAATGGCCAATAAACATAAGTGGAAATGTTCCCAATGGTTTTCCATAAGAGAAATGCAAATTAAAACAACAATAAGATATCACCTTACACCCTTAACGGTGGCCCAGTTAAAAAACTCAGAAAGTAACAAGTGTTGAAGGGGCTATGGTGAGAAAGGAACTCTCATCTACTGCTGGTGTACCTGTAGATATATACAGTTATTATGGAAATTGATTTGGTGATATTGAAAACAAATGGAAATTGAGCTACCATATGACCCAGCAATCCCCTTACTGGGAATATACCTACAAGAGGCAAGAAACAAACCACGGCCACACATCTGTGCTCCAATGTTCATCGCAACATAGTGCACAATTACAAAGAGTTGGAAACAACCCAAATTTCATTCAACAGATGAATGGATTAAAAACCCATGGTACATACATACAATGGGGTACTATGCATCTCTAAAAAGCAGTGATGGACACACAAAGTACATCACGGCATGAGAAGAAATGGAGGAAATTTTGCCAAGCACAAAAGAACAAGTACGATATGAGTCCCCTGAGGTAAGCTTAAAAATGCAAAAGGGGCATAGGGGAAATACTATTGCATACATACCTTACTTGGTTGAGGTCCAGATACAATGGCAACGGCCAGACCCAACCCAGGGAAAATATGACAGCCAACTAAAAAGGAAAGGAAAAGAAATAAAAACAAAAGAGTGAGAGACATGGGTAGCAGAGGAACACTAACCCACCCAAAGGGAGGGTGTTGTTTACACCTTCACAGGGAGAAAGGGACCAGACTTCACATAATATGCCAAGATGTGAATTCAACATACTGGCATAAAGCAATAGAGACTGCAGGACTGATTCCAATCCCAACTATGTGGACACTTCCCCTCCTCCAGAAGAATTCACTTCAAACAGCACTGAAGCTACAGATCAGGGAGAGAGTCCCATTTGATCAGAACACAAGAAGCAAACAAAGTGGAACACATCCAGGCCCACCAGGCTCCAAGGATGATATCCCTGCTCAGAATAGCCAATGCAGAGAGAGGGCCATCGGGCCAGCCCTACTATAAGACAAGATGTCCCTCACTGACCAATAGCACTATGGGGCCACACTGGAGGCATAGTGTAGGAATTGTGCCTAATCTGACCCCACCACACCAGGGAGAAATGCTAAGGGTGGGCAACAGAGCAGCAAGGGGAGTAAAGAAATGAAGTCCCCAGGGAATACCAAAATTAGCCTTTGGGACCAGGATGTGGCATCCCATCATATTTGACTGCAAACACCCCTAAAGGTTAACAAACAGACCTGGAACTATTTATAGGCTTGTCTCTTTTTTCATTTTTTTTTTCATTTTGCTCCATCTTGTTTTTGTGCTTATTATTGTCTCTGCCTGTCTATCTAGATAAGATAGACAGGAAAAACAATCCAGAGGAGAAAACAAGGGGACAGACAGTTTCAGGGGTACATGGGAGAGGGGAAAAGGGAGGGGAAAGGAAGAAGGTGTTCACAAACCCAGGGACAAGGGAACAACAAGTGATCTAAAATCAATAGTGAGGAGGCCATAGGATGCCTGGTAGTGTTTGAACAAGAACAATGTAACAGAGGAATTACTGAAACCCGTAAAAAGGCCTAACATGATAGTGGGACAATAGGAAAGTAAAAGAAAATAGAGGAAAGGAAAAGGAGGGAAAAGGCACTTATAGAGGTTTAAATATGGGCATGTACATACATAAATACATATGATGATAGGGAAATAGATGTACATACATATATTTTTATATGTTAAGTAGCAAGGTACCAGATGGACATTGGACCTCTATTGAAGTACTCCGTCAACAAAAGAACACATTGTTCTAATAACTTGGCATTCTGCAGTGCTCGCCTTCCTGACATGAACAGTGAAGACAAAATGGGTGCATAAGCAAATGTGGTGAAGAAAACTCATGTCAATCTATCAAAACATACAATGTCTGGGGTCTCAAAGGCTTGAAGATAAATAAGAGGACATCTATCTGAGAAGCAACATAGCCCACATGGAAGAAACACAGCAGCTTGTGTGTACATGCATGAGATGTTCATAGTATCAGGTATCAAAGACCCAGAACAAAAAATCATACCGATGTGAATGAGGGAAAAGGTGGAGTGGAGACCCAGAGCCTATATGTAGACAATTGGACATCTCCTTACAGAGGGTCACAAGGAAGAGATGAGCCAGTCAGGGTACAGAATAACACCGATGAAATATTATAACTTTGTTTTAGTTATTTAATGTTTCCATCCCCACACTATCATGACCCCAATTCTACCTTAGAAATCTGGCTTGACCAGAGCATGTGCATGGGTACAGATAAGAGGTGGAAACACAGGAATTCCAGGACAGATAAATCCCTCAGGATGAACAAAGAGATTAATGATACCAGAAGGGGAAGGTGCAGGGAGGAGGGGAAATTGATCACAATGATGTACATATAACCCCCTCCCAAGGTCATGGACCAGAGCAAAGTGGGTGAAACGAGATATTGGTCATTGTAAGACATGAATATAACAAGTAAAAATTATCAAAGGTTCATGAGGAGAAATAGTGGGGGAGGGGAGAAAATGAGCTGATTGACCAATAGCTCAAGTAGAAAGAAAATGTTTTGAAACTGATGGTGGCAACACATGCATAAATGTGCTTGACACAATGAATGGATGTATTGACTGTGATAAGAGCTGTAAGTTCCCCAAATACAATGATTTTTTTTAAGTGTTAAAAGAGTTAGTCACTTAGATGACTATGGTGTATCTAACCAAATCATGGTATTTTTAAAATCATTTTATTAGGGGCTCATAAAATTCTTTTCACAATCCATACATACATCACTTGTGTAAGGCACACTTATACATTCATTGCCCTCATCATTCTCAAAGCATTTGCTCTCTACTTAAGCCCCTGGAATTAGCTCCTCATTTTGTACACTCCCTCCCTGCTCCCCCATCCCTCATGAACCCTTGATAATTTATAAATTATTCTTTTGTCATATCTTGCCCTGTCTGATTTCTCTCTTCAGCCACTTTTCTGTTGTCCTTCCCCCAGGGAGGAGTCACATGTAGATCCTTGTCATCAGTTCCCCGTTTCCAACACTCTAACCTCCCAGTATGGCCACTCACACCACTGATCCTGAAGGGATCACTCCTTCTGGATTCCCTGTTTCCAGTTCCTATCTGTACCAGTGTACATCCTCTGGTCTAGCCAAACTTGCAAGGGAGAATTCACGTGGGGGGAGGGAGGAAGCATTTAGGAACTAGAGAAAAGTTGTATTTTTCATCGTTGCTACATTGCACTCTAACTGGCTCGTCTCCTACTCAAGACCCTCTGTAAGGGGATGTCCAGTGGCCTACAAATTGGCTTTGGGTCTCCACTCCGCACTTCCCCTATCCCATTCACTATGATATATTTTGTTCTGAGGATGCCTGATACCTGCTCCCTTTGACACCACGTGATTGCATAGGCTGGTGTGCTTCTTCCATATGGGCTTTGTTGCTTCTGAACTAGATGGCCACTTGTTTACCTACAAGCGTTTAAGACCCCAGATCTATATCTTTTGATAGCAGGACACCATCAGCTTTCTTTGCCACACTTGCTTATGCACCCATTTGTCTTCAGCGATCATATCATGGAGGCAGGCACAAAATAATATGAGGTTTTGTTCTTTGATGTTTGATAACTGAACTCTTTGGCACCTAAATCATGATATTTTCAAATAGATAAGTATGGATTTCTCTCAACAAGGTGGGTTGCTATAAATTAGAACCAACAGTATGATATTGACAACCTCTATCCAATTCCTGCTTTCATATTTGCTAAATCTGAATATGGTAAGGCTGACAGAGACTGCAGATACTTATTTTACTTTTAAAAATTCTTGCCAGATGCTAAACTAGAATTGAGAATCACCCATGTAATGGCAGAAAAAATTTATCAAAACCGTTCTGGTCCCATAAAATAAAATTTGTGTTCCCCAAATAGTAGTCCCCCAACTCTGTTTTAATTATGCAATAATGAACCTTTTAAGATTCAGGATAAATCAGCTATCTATAAAATATATCTTTGGACTCGATTGCTATATATAAATTTAGGTTATGCTTTTAATAAAATGGAACCTATAAACTGTTATATATTTATTAGATGTCAATAGAATTAAGTAGATAAAATCAGATTCATATTTAGTGGAAAATCTACAAAATGAGCAAAGTAAGGCTGCTTCTATAAATTTGTCTTATTGCAGGACTGTAGAAATAAAACTGTGTTTAACTCTGAGAACTTTTCACAGTTATTTTCAGTGACAGTCTGAAAGAGGTAGTCTTTTTCTACTAAGACCTGAGAATTGAAGAAGAATAATCTGTTATAGAAAGATTGCTAAGTAAAAGTAACATTAAAATATTAAAGATCAAGGAACTATATAATATGAAGATAATACAGTTTGTTACTAAGACAATTTTGTCAGTAAATTGGCAAAAGATTCCATTATGATGGAACGAATATAATTTAAATAAATTCACCATTGAAGATATGGCAAATTTGAAGCGATGGAATTCAATATTACATATTTGACTCAATTCTATACATATTATATAAAAGCAACCATAAGAGACATATCCATAAGTGACAGACTTTACTATGTTCAAACACAGTTGTTTAATGAAAGGTGGCAAGCCTAGGCTATAAAGTCTGCTAGCCCTGTTCTAGAATATAGCAGACTCTGGGCATGGGCATGGCACACAGCTACAACATTAATTGATCTGTAGCAGTAAATTCTGTTTTGAAGGAAAGTTTTCTCAAAAGGGGATAATTTGTTTTTATTTTCAGTTGTAATAGGAGTAAACGGAGTAACTATTAAAGAAAGCCAGATTTATCCCCAACAAAATCTATGTCCATTTAATGTATTACTTCACGCAGTAAAATCTAACTCAGCATACCAAAACCCATAAACTAAGTATTCTAAGTATAGCAGACCCAAACCCAAAGTCCATAGAGACAAAGTTATACAAAAGTCATATATCTGAACAGTAATCATACTTTGCTTTAATTAATTGGTTAAGTGCTTAGAAGAAACCCTTCCCAACATTTTTGGGCTACATTTTTGTTTTATTTAATTATTTGAATTTCACCTCCAATTAGTCTCTGGGATGTTTTTCATAGGAAATGCTCACTTCCTCCAGAGAATCAAAAACAACATAAGGCTCTCATCCAGTCTTTATTAAATCTAAACATGCTGGTTTTGAAGAATTTCCATCTTCTTTCAGAGCTCATTTCTTTCTATTTTAAGTAAGGTGGCCAGATGTCCCACTTTTGGCAGGACAGCCCTGATTTTGAACAATTGGTCCCTGTTCCCAAGTGGTTTAAAAAAGGCCTGATTCATGGAAAGCATGCACGACAAGCTAAGGAAGGGCAGGAGAGCGGGAAGGGAATATGCAGTTTTCTGCTGCCATGTGGCTATTTCGCCAGGATATGAGTTTTATATTATTTTTGTTAATTTAATAATGTTAAACTTTAATAATAACAAATAACTGTTGAGAACTGATTATCAAGAACTGCTTGTCAAAGTTCTCATTGTTGATCAGTTGTTAGAATTCGACCACCATTGTTTGGAATTAATGAACAATGGCATTTTTTTTCATTGGCAATGACAAAAACATTTTGCAACTGTCTCTCAGATGATACACATCATACTGCATGATAGTGCTAGTGAGCCAAGTCATGTCAACAAATCAGCTATTCAGATAATTTAGGTACGTTATTTATTTATTTCACAAGTGCATAAATTTTTTTGAATTTAGCAGACAGTATTCATTTATATTTTATAGTGGTGGCAAAAAGTCTAGCACTGGCCTTAACACTTATGACTTTCGTTAGGCAAATTCAGAGAAAAAATTAATACAAGGTAGTATTATTATTTAGAAAGAAATATTGGACTAAAATTAAAATAATTAAAAATATATAGTTACTTTATATAACAATCAACATAATGTAATTTATAAACTAACAAAATGTTTATATAATTATGTACCTACTTGCTGTTTTCAGCAATATGTATATAATAATTTATAATATAATTTTAAGGGTTTCTTTTAGATTTTAACATAGTGAGAAAGGAAAGAGGATGCAAATTCAATAATGATCTAAGAAGTGAATTTCCTTTTATTAAAAAAACTAAAAGCGATTACATGGTAAAATGTGAGAAATGTAATGATGAATTTTCTATTTTGCATAGCAGGAAGAATGATATTTCAAAGCACTTGGAAACACAGAAACATAAAAGATATTTAAATACTGTTGCATCTTCCTCCAAAATACAGTAATTTTTTTCTGAAAACAACTTATGGAGACAAAGAAATGAAATTAGCATTAGTAGAAGGACATGTCTCTTCATGCTATTAATCACAATTATTCCTTAAGATCTATGGACTGTATATCACAATTTGTCAAAAAGTTAATCAACAAAAATTTGCCTGTGGTAGAACAAAATCTGAGACAATTGTGTGTAATGTGCTCCCCATATACATTTTCATAATTAAAATTCTAGAAATAATTACTTTTATATCCATATATTCTGACACATCTAATCATAAGGATATAAAGTCATTTCAACCATTATTAGATTTTTTATTCTAAAACTGGAATAAAAATTTGAAGTTTAGATTTTGTTTCTGAGCCCGGAGAAACTTCTGAAATAATTTTCAGTTCCATTTTTAATATTTTGGAAAAGAAAACTATTTAAAAGATAAAATGATTGCATATTGTGCAGACAACATGAGCGCAAATTTTGGAGAAAAGAAAGAAGAGGTACAAATAATATTTTTTATAAATTAAACAAAAACCTTAATCAAAACATTATTCGTGTTGATTGTGCAGCGCACATAATACATAAAGCCATTCAAACAGCTGCTGATTGGCGTGAGGTCTGAAAGCCCCTCTCTCCAATTCCTCCAAAGGACTCTGTGCCCTTGTCACAGCCTGGTCTAACACAGCAGCTAAATTTAGCAGTGTCACCAGGTAGTACGTTTACCACGGATACATTTTAAGGGCTCAGGCAGAAAGCACCTTTAATCTTGCCTCTGGAACGGAAGTGGTAACGAGAAGTTTGTTTTTTTTCCCTTTTCCCGGCGTTTGAGGCTAGAACCAGTGGACTGTTAGCCACCGGCACCGAAGACATGACACAGAGGGGACCAGAGGACTCCTTCTGCCTCCATACATAACAGAGACAGGGAATGCACGCCCCACCCAAGCCAAGAAAAGGAGGGAGAAGTCTTTAAGATAGTCCTTATTGAGAGTTGTCCAGGTGCAATATTTTTTTTAAGCCCATCATCTTTGCAGATACTAACATCTTTGAGGAGAATGCCTGCTTTGATGCTTAAGTGTGTGTGCATTTTCATTTTTTTAGCCTTTTTATGAATCACCTGAGATCAAATAAATGAAAATTGCAAGTGTACCTAAAAAACATTGGAAGTTATTTAGGGATTTTATTTTGGAACATTTCTGCCAATTTCCTTTTACTTTATTCATCATTGATAATTTTGACATTAGAACTCAAAGCACCAGTCACTGTCATCAAATCATTTTTTTACTGTAGTGACCCTATAGGACAGAGTGGAGCTGCCTGTAGGTTTCCAAGACTGTAAATCTTTACAGGAGTAGAAAGCCTCATCTGGCTCCCCTGGAGAAGCTGATAGTTTTGAACTGCTTACCTTGTGGTTAGCAGCCCAATGTGTAATCCTGTATACCAGTAATTCTGTCTTTACATTGTTTTTAGTTTCTTCATAGAGATCAGTTACTCAGGTGTAGAATGAGAACCTACGCTTCCAAAGGATAGGTTACATTTTCTGAGTGCCATGTTCAGCGTTAAGCCCTTGACATTCATTCCTATTTACACCTTATTGAAACCCCAGGAGATAGGTTTTATGAACATCTTTCTTTTCAGATGTGGAAATGTCAGCTTAGAGAATTTAGGTAAACACTGGAATCAGGACTTAACCCCAGGGTTATCTGACTCCAGAGGTTTGAGTCTAATCCTATTGCATTGCTTTCTGCTCCTGTAAAGAGTTACAGTCTTGAGGGAAAAAAATTATAAGAAAAAGGGTTCCTAGGGGGTAGGGTGTGGGAGGAAGGAGATAAAGGGGAGCTGATATAAAAGAGTTCAAGAAGAAAGAAATTGTTTTGAAAATGATGGTGGCCATAACTGTACAAGTATGCTTGATAAAATTGAATTAGATCAATAAAATGATTTAAAAGAGTTTAAAAAAAACAGCTGCTGATTTGTTGCCCTTAGATGAGGAAAATATTATTAAACTATATTCTTATTTCTATATATACACTGCATGTTGAAATGCTTAAAGAAATTTGTGGAAGTTGAATATCAGAAAATATTTGGATACAGTAAAACACGCTGGTTAGCTCTTTGCCAGCTGTCAAAAGAATTTTGAAAATGATCCTTTGAAATCCTACTTTCTTTAACAGGATAAATGTCCTAGAATTTTAGAAGAGGATTTTGAAAAGGAATCTTCAAAAATGTGTCTAGAGTTTATACACAATCAAGCAGCTCTTTTTCAAAATGCTGTAAAACTTATTGAAGGTGACAAAATTTCGGTAAATGTTGAAAGCCATTAAGACTCAGCCTTGAAATGTCTGAGAAGTCTCATGGCCTATGTGTCATTGTTTGCTGATTTCTTCTGTGACTTTACATTTGAACAGACTGTCAAGGACAAGAAAGTATGAGAGGTCTGGGAAAAACAGGTGGTTTAATTTTCTCAAGGATGTCTGGCTTGGCAGAAGATAAGGGTTGCTATGTGTATCAAATGTGCTTGCTTAACAATGATATAATTAACCCCGGGTTGCTTCTGCATGGATATAAGGAGTGTGTAGAATAAACTCGGGTGCTTCAGTCCATCAGAATGTCGCCCTCCAAATATTTTCTGTCTCTCTTTTTATCCTTAATCCTCACTCCCCCTTTCAGGACTGTTCGACTCATCAGCTGGCTCCGACATGTAATCGAAGTAGCAAATGAAGTTAATAATTTAAAATTTCAGTGTCAAGAGCTGTTAGAAAATAAATTTCTTCCATTAACTATCCATAATAGTATAAGCCAGATAGAAGAACTAGATGCAATAAATCGTGCAGATATCATGAATCATGTTAAAAAGTTCTATAGTAACTGCACAGATTATTTAAAAGAGTGGACAGTACATTACAATGATATTGAACATTTTCATTGGGTTGTATTGAAACAAGAACTTAATTGAAATGATGTGCAAAAATCATTCGATCATATTACTCAAAATTTCCCATATAGTAATATGTCCGAAAATGTTCTTTTTATTAAAAATATATTATTAAATCATTATTAAAAATATATTGATAAGAAAAGGTTAAATCATTATTAAAAATCATTATTAAAAACATATTGATAAGAAAAGGTTAAATCTTAGGCATCAAGAAAAATCACAATAGAGAACAAATGGTTAGAAATATTTCATCATTTTGAAACAAACCATGTTCCATACAAAAGTGTAATAAATTGTAGAATACCAGGAACTAATGCTATAACTGAACGCGTTTTTTTCTATAGTAAATAACGTGTGGACATTAGAAAAGTTACAATTAAGTGTTGAGACTTTGAAAGCCATTTCATGTGTGAAATATAATTTAACTAATTCTTTTGAAAATGTTCATGACCTTTTAAACAATGACAGCAATCTACTAAAAAAATTCACTCAAATGAGAAATATGCCAAAGAATAAAATAATACTATACATAATTTTAATGTATTATACTTGTAAGTTGTATTATGCTGAAATTTAAAAAAAACATTAGAATACTATTTTTGCGTTCTATGAATTTTTTTTTTTGCTCCATATAGACCAAATTTGTAATCAAGAACACGCCACCCCACCCTACCCCCCACCCCTGGTTAATGGTGTCCCCCATTACCAATGTTAAAATCTGGTCACCTTAATTTTAAGAGCTCTGCACAGCTTCTCTAGCTGTTGTAGTTTTATTTGAAAGGTCTTTATCATGAACAACTTTCTGTAAGTAGAAAAGTGCAAAATCTATATGAAAACAAAGGATGATCACCTCAGTTAACAAATGACTGCATTTTTCAGTAAGGGTCAAATACTGAGAAGAAAGGACCAAGCACAATAATACACAATCATACCAATCACAGCCAGCATTATATTTGTTTTATATCTTGGAATTTGTTTTGTTTAGACATGTGGCACTCATGTAAAATATTCTTTTTCATTTTAAGTAAAAAATATAAAATTTCAGATAGCAAGACTAGTTGGTTTGTAAGAGTTTGATTTTTTCCATGGGGATTGCAATTCCTTTCTAACAATTTTGAAAATGTATCAATTTGTATACCCTAAGATTTTCTCCTCTGATATCTTATTTTAGTCTTATCAAGTTTTTAAAAGAAAAATCTAGCAGTTGCAAACAAAATACATCTCATTTATAATAAAATTTTGAAAAAAGGTACTTTTCTGGGAAAGGAAAAATGAAGGAAGCTAAACAACTGAGTTAACAATTTCCCCTCTGTACTAGAACGAAGGTAAAAACAAAAAGAAAAGAGAGAAGAGGCTCTCAAAATGTAGCCCCTGAGCCAGAAGACTCTGCATGACCTAGATTTTTTAAGAAGTGTAACTTTTTGGGTATTATCAGAAATAAAATTAAAAAGAAATATTCGAGTGAGCTGAGGCTGAGATCCAACTCAGTGCTGCTGAGTGAAATCTAATTTTCTACAGCTCTATAGGACAGAATAAAACTGTCCCAGTTTTTCTGAAATTGCACATCCCTATAAGAGCAAGATAGCTACATTTCTTCTCCTCACATAGCTTTTAAGTTTGACCTTTCAAATACAAGCCCAACACATAACCCGATGAATCATCGGAACTCTTTAAGAGTGGTCAGCATACCAATTTTAACAGGTCAGAATGAGTGTAATCTCAAATTTTCCATAAGAAAAAACAAAATTGAAACCATTTTACTTGTTCACAACACCAACATATACTAATTTATTGGGAAGAAATTATTTAAATAAGTACACATAAAAGAGTCAATAAAACTACACAGTGTGGGAATTGCACCTGACTTGATCCCACCACACCGAGGCAAATCACTGGGGGAGTGCAGCGGAACAGCAAGGGAATGGAGTGGCAAGGTCCCCAGGGAATGCTGAAAGTGGACTTTGGGGCCAGGGCGTGGTGCCCCAACAGACTGGACTGGAAAAGGCTCCTAAGGGCCAGCAAACGATCCCTGAACTAACTAGAAGCTTTTCTCTTGTGAACTGTTTTGTTCTGTTCTTTGTCAGTGGTTTGTTTTTGTTGTTTTGTTGTCTGGTTGTATACTGTTGCTTTGTTTTCCTCTGTCTAGTTTTCGTGCATGTTAGTGACTCCACAGGTCTGTCTGAATAGGACAGGCTGGATGAACTATCTGGAGGAAAAACAACAGGACCGACAGTTCTGGGGGGACTTGGGGTGGGGGGTTAGGGGGGGTAAGGAAGTGGTGTTAACAAACCCAGGGACAAGGGAAAAACATGGGACCCCAAATGGTAGAGAAGGGGGAGTGGCAGGCCTGGTGGAAATGATCAAGGGTAAGGTTGCTTAGAGAAGAGGTATACTCTAGCCCAGGTGGCGATGAAGCATGGTAGTAGGGCAGGAGGAAAGTCAAGGGAGATGGAGGAAAGAGCTAGGAGTCCAAGGGCATTCATGGAGGTCTAGACAAAGATATGTACATGCAAATATATATAGGAGGATGGGGAAATAGATCGATGTGTCTATATTTATAGGTCAAGTATTACGGTGGTGGAAGGACCTTGGGCCTCTACTCAAACACTCCCTCAATGCATGAATACCTTCTTTTATTAAATTGGAACTCTATGATGCTCACTCTCCCGACACAACGGCTGGAGCCAAAGTGGGTGAACAAGTAAATGTGGTGAAGAAAGCTGATGGTGCCCGGCTATCAAAAGAGATAGTGACTGGGGTCTTAAAGGCTTGAAGATAAACAAGCGGCCATCTAGCTCAGAAGCAACAAAGTCCACATGGAAGAACACACCAGCCTGTGTGATCGAGTGGTCCCAAAGGGATCAGTTACCAGGCATCAAAGAACAAAAAATCATATCATTGACTGCACACCTCCATGATAGGATCGCTGAAGACAAATGGGTGCATAAGCAAATGTGGTGAAGAAAGCTGATGGTGCCCGGCTATCAAAAGAGATAGTGTCTGGGGTCTTAAAGGCTTGAAGGTGAACAAGCGGCCATCTAGCTCAGAAGCAAATAAGCCCACATGGAAGAAGCACACCGGCCAGTGCGATCACGAGGTGCCCAAGGGACCAGATATAAGGCATCATGCAAAAAAAAAAGATATAAGTGTGTGTATGTATGTGTATATGTATATATGTATGTGTATGTATGTATATATATATATATCATATTAAATGAAGGGGGAAGTGCAGAGTGGAGACCCAAGGCCCAAGTGTCGACCAATGGAGATCCCCTCATAGAGGGGTTAAGGAGAGGAGATGGGTTAATTAGGGTGTGAGGTAGTATCGATGAAGAACACAGCTTTCCCCCAGATCCTGGATGCTTCCTCCCTCCAACTACCATGATCCGAATTCTACCTTGCAGGGCTGGATAGGACAGAGGCTGTACACTGGTGCATATGAGGGTTGGAGGTACAGGGAACCCAGGGTGGATGATACCTTCAGGACCAAGGGTGTGAGGGACGATGCTGGGAGAGTGGAGGGTGAGTGGGTTGGAAAGGGGGAACTGATTACAAGGATCCACATGTGACCTCTTCCCTGGGAGAGGGACAGCAGAGAAGGGGGGAAGGGAGACTCCGGATAGGGCAAGATATGACAAAATAACGATGTATAAATTACCAAGGGCACATGAGCAAGCGGGGAGCGGGGAGGGAGGGGAAAAAAAAGAGGACCTGATGCAAAAGGCTTAAGTGAAGAGCAAATGCCTTGAGAATGTTTGGGGCAGGGAATGTATGGATGTGCTTTATACAATTGATGTATGTATATGTATGGATTGTGGTAAGAGTTGTATGAGTCCCTAATAAAATGTTAAAAACAAAACAAAACAAAAAAAACGATCTTACCTCTTCAGCCATTTTTAGAAGTACTTCATCATTGTTTTCCAATTTGGTACACCATATTATGGTTTCTTTTTCCAGATTTTTAACTTTCCTTGTCAACTGTGAATCAATACAAATTAAAGTAATTTCATTCATTATCACTCTCAAACCAAAGATGTTTAATGTGCTTTCCTCATTTATTAGCCCTGCTTAAGCACTTGACGATTGCATATGTCTTTATAATAGCATACTTTATCAACATTTAAGATTATAACTATTGGGCTGATTTTGATAAATATAAAATGCTAGGGAAAAATAGATTCAGAAATTAAACTTTCTACAGAATTAACAGTCCACAGAACAAAAGCTTCATCTACCCAGACACCAGAAAACATTCCTGACCTTTGTTAGAACAATAAAGAAAGGGATGTGGGTCTGGGGGGCGGGGGGCAACCCAATCCAAAGTCTAAGAGAAGAAAGTAGTACCCACAGGATCAACAACTTAATCTACTTTAAGACCAGAAGGGCCATGTGGTGTTGGGCATCACTACCAACTATTCATTCAAGGTAATAGATCGATCCTGATAAAAGGAGAGAAAAATATAGATTTTTTAATTCTTAAAAGATCTGAATTTGCAGTACTCATTGAGACTCCTGAACTCTAGAACATGGTCACACTGAGATATTCCACAAACCACAACTACTCCCTGATAGAAGCTGTTAGCGATACACCCTGAGATATTCCATAAATCTTAAACCACAACTATTCCCTGAGAGAACTTGTTAGCGATATAAGAGCTTTCCTCATGTTATAAAGAATATTGCCAGTGAATACTGGTCACTTTTTTAAATTATCTGAGATCAAATGGTAAATAATTACTTTAAAGCAAAGATAAAAAGGTAAAGGGGGTGAGAAACTTTATTAGTAGAAGTGGAATACCCAGAAGGGGATAAAGCATTGTGAGAAGTATCAACAGTCTCTTAAGAAATTCAGTTTTGAGTTTTCTAGGGAATTAGTCCAACAAAGTAACACATCAACAGACTCTTGGAAGGACAGGTATTGTTGTTCCAAAAAGAAGATTCTGGGTACAACAGCAGTTTGAAAACTAGAGGCAATGTTTGGGAACCGATTGTGGTAGCAATGCTACAATTCTGCTTGACGTGATTGAACTATGGAATGATATATGTATTAACTCCAAATGAACAACAGAATATTTTTTAAAGTCTAGGTAAACCAAAAAACTAGAGGCTGTATAATTCTTGTGAACTCGACTATAAAATTCTAGTATGATTCTAGTGACTAGGAAAAATAATGTTTCATGTTTAGTTTAGTCATACTTATAATTAATATTTTACCAAAGACAAAATGATCCCCACTTGAAAACAACAATCTTACTGAATGATGCCACAGGACCAATATTTAATATTCTTTTGTATACTTTGACTGCAAACCAGCTTTGCCCAAAGTAGAGGGCACTAAGCTAGGAATAAAAGAGAAACAACTTGTGCTTTACTATAACATGAGTAGGGTCAAATTCTTGGGAAAGAGGTCATGAAAGACATAGGCTGTGTATTAATTGACAGTGATGATAGCATTGTTCATACTCAATTGCTCAATGTGAGAAAGATTAAGTTGTCTGCTCTGGCAAAGATTTAAAATCTCCAAAGCCCTAAAGGGGGTGGTTATGAGTTGGAATTGACTTTATGGAGGCTTTGTGTTAATTTTGAAAGTGTTTCTGGTTGGTCCACATAGTTAAGTTCTCAGGTACTCTGTTCTACCCAGAGGCACTTAGAAGGAAGTCATGGTTATCTACTCACCCTGATTCATATGCAATCATGAAGCATATGTCCTTAAATGTGGGCTTCCTCCACCTACTTCAATGAGTAAAGCTTGGGTTCCCTTTTAAATTCTAGATAACACCTTCACTCACTCACTCACTCACTCACTCACTCACTCACTCACTCACTCACACTCTTTAACATTTTATTCCTCAACTATGAACCACTGTACCCTTCCTTCATTAATGACATTGTTAGATTCCATAAATCCATATAAGATCACAAAATAGAAGAAGTTATTAACACATAACTGTCAAAAAATGGAGAGAAACATGTTCTAGTTAACCTAACACTTAACCATCACAGGTAACTTTAAGGTGTGATTAAACTACAAATACTGAGCAAATTTTCTGAAGATGGAAAGGAGGAAAAATGAAGAATTTAGGAATAGTAATTAAGTAGCCTTATAAGACAGTAAGTCATCCAGTGGGCTGGTATTCATAAGGGCCAATGGGAAAAAAGACTTTCTTCTCTTATAAAGTAGAAAGCCTTGACAAGAGGGACAATTCTGCTCTGTTCAACTGGGACACTCTTGTCATCAGGTGTTGTTAGTTGCCTTCCAGTCATCTCCCACCCATAGAAACCAGTGTCCTGCATCATCTTCACAATTGCCATCTGGTCAAATCCACTGTTGCCACCACTGCATCAGTCTACTAAGTCTTCCTTCTTTTTCCTGTCCTTCCATGTTACCATGTATGATGTCTTTCTCCAGGAATTTTTCTCTCCTAACAAGACAGCCAATGCATATTAAGAAGAAGTGTCAAAGAGGCACAGGGAATCCAGGGTGGATGATACCTTCAGGACCCGGGGTGTGAGGGGTAATACTGGGAGAGTAGAGGGTGAGTGGATTGGAAAGGGGGAACCGATTACAAGGATCTACATGTGACCTCCTCTCTGGGGGATGGACAACAGAAAAGGGGGTGAAGGGAGACGCTGGATAGGGCAAGATATGACAAAATAACGATGTATAAATTATCAAGGGCTCATGAGGTAGCAGGGAGCAGGAAGAGAGGGGAAAAAAAACGAGGACCTGATGCAAAGGGCTTAAGTGGAGAACAAATGCTTTGAAAATGATTAGGGTAAAGAATGTACAGATGTACTTTATACAATTGATGTATGTATATGTATGGATTGTGATGAGTTGTATGAGCCCCTAATAAAATGTTTTTTAAAATGAGGAGCTGATACCAAGAGCTCAAGTAGAAAGGAAATGTTTTGAGAATGATGATGGCAACAAAAGTACAAATGTGCTTGACACGATGGATGTATGGATTGTTTTAAGAGTTGTATGAGCCCCCAATAAAATGACTTTTTTATAGCAAAAAAAAAAAAAAGATGAAGTGTCACCACACTTGCCTCAAAGGAGCATCTGGCTAGTCTTCTTCCAAGACAGATTTGTCCTTGCAGCTCATAGTATTTTCCATACTCTATTTCAGAGTACAGTTTAATGCTTTCATTCCACTTCAGACTTCTTTATTCCATGTCCAACTTTCACATTCATAAGAGGCAATAAAAGACACCATAGCTTGGGTCAGGTGCACTGTAGTACTCAAGGTAATATTTTTGCTTTTCAATATGCTAAATAAGTTTTGTGCAGCAGATTTACCTAATGCAATATGTATTTTGCTCTCTTCGCTGCTGCTTCTATGAGCCCTCAGTGTGGATATAAGCATTAAGCAAAATCGCTGAAAACTTCAAAGTTTTATCCATTTATCATGATGTTATCTATTGGTCTAATTGTGAGAGTTTTCGTCATCTTTACATTGAGTTGAAATCCTTGATTGTCATTAGCAAGTCTTCCTTGCTTTCAGCAATCAAGGTTGTGTCATGTTCATATCGCGTTCTGATGCCTCCAATTCTGATGACTTATTCTTCTTCATATAAGCCAATTTCTGTGATTTGTTGAGCATGAAGATTGTTAAATAAAAATGGAGAGTATACAACCATGTGACATCCTCTTTCCTGATTTTTTCCTTATCATTTTATTGGGGGCTTGTACAACTCTAATCACAATCCATGCATATAACCATTGTATGTCAAGCACATTTGTTGCCTTTATCATTCTGAAAACATTATTTACTTTCTATTTGAGCAGTTGGTATCTGCTCCTCACTTTTAAGCCTCCCTCAGAGCTCCCATCTCCTTCATGTACCCTTGATAATTTATAAATTGTTACTTTGTCATATCTTACTCTGTCTGATGTCTCCCTTATTTATCCTTGAAAAGATTTAATGTACAGTCCTGAGATTCCTATTCTTTTCAAGTCTGTACATAAACTGTATGATCTACAGAGTCAGATGCCTTGTATAGTCAATAAAGCAGGTGAAAGTATCTGATATTTTCTGCTCTCAGCAAACATCCATTTGATATCAGCAATATCACTAGTTCCACATCCTCTTCTGAATCTGGTCGAAACTTCTGGCAGCTCCCAGTGAATCCATTGGTGGATCATCTTTAGCAAAATTATTCTTGTTTGTGATATTAATTATATCATTCTATAGTTTGGGCATATTTTCTTTGAGATGGATACAAATAGGGATCACTTCCAGTCAGTTAGCCAAGTAGCTATCATCCAAATTACCTGGCATAGATGAATGAGTGCTTCAGTGTTTCATGCACTTCCTGAAATCTTGTATTTGGTATTCTATATTTCCAAAGCCTTCCTTTAGTTTAATGTGTTCTTTGAAGCTTCAACTTTTTATTCAATATCTTGTTCATACACTGCTCCCTAAAATGGTGGAATGTTGATTAATTCTTTTTGGCACAATTATCCATCTTCTTTGGATGCCTCTTGAATTATTCAATGTTTTGTCTATAAAATCTTGTCAACACTGTAACTTCAGGCTTGAAATTATATGTCAATTATATTTTTAATAATTTTTATAAATTATATGTCAATTATATTTTTGGTTTTCTAACTGGTCCTTAGCACATTTCATTATAATATTTTACTTCTTGGGTTGATCTTTGAAATTTTCTATTCAGTTCTTCTAACTTCATTATTTCTTCCATTAACCTTAGCTACACTGTGATTAAGGGCAAGTTTCTGAGTCTCTTTGACATACAGGTTGTTCTTTTCTTCTTATCTTTGTTAATGGGACCTTTTCAGTATGTCCTCCCACAGCTCATGAGGTCTTTTGTCATTACATTCAATATATCAAATATATGTTGAATGCTCTTGGTCTGTTCTTGAAATTCAAGTAAGATATAGTATCCTGGCCTACTGTGGTTCTCTTGGACTTGCCCTAATTTTCCATTAGTTTCAACGTGACCTTACATATGAGCAATGAATTGCCTGTTCCATCGGCAGCCACTGGCCTGATTTTAGTTTCCCCATTGTTTCTTCCCACAGACACAATGAAAATGACTTCTGTGGCTTCATCTGAAGTCTATGTTTATAGGTAACTTGTGGGCTTTAAAAAATGCAATTAGCTATGAACAAGTCATTGGGCTTTAAAAATTATATCATGTAATTTCTATTTTCATATCTATCACCTGCTATTATTTTTCCTGTTGATTTTTCCCTCCTCCTAACCTTCAAGTTTCCAATAATTATTAATGCTTCCTGATTATATGTCTGATAAATTTCAGGCTGAAGAAGTTGGCAGAATTCTTTAACTTTCCATCACTAGCTTTGGATAAATTTGAATAATAGTTGTAATTTAAATTCCACTAATAGAAATAGTAAATCCAATCATAATTAATTGGATTTCCTTATTAGCAGATGGATATAAACGTATCATGTACAGCAATGCACTGTAAGAGATATCTTAAAATGTCCATTTTGACAATAAATGCATGCCATTCCTCTTGAATTGTTATTCTAGATAGTAAATAATGTGACTTTCTCACTCTAAGAGGCCAATTCCTCTCCATTTCACCTCACTAATGCTCAGTATATCAACCCAATATATAGGTTCCATTTGGTTTTTGATGATTCCCATTTTTCCTATATTCATCCTTCATGCATTTCAAGTTCTGATTATTGGTAGATTTTTAAAAATCTGTTTCTTTTCCCTTTGAGTTATGCTTCCCTTAAGAAATGAAGCTTCTGAAAGCCTTCATTCACATAAACTTTACACCACGTGTGTTACCATGGTCAATTCTATTGTGAGAAAGCAGCTACTCCTTGGTCATATTTTGAGCACTTTCCAACATGAAAGTACACCTTTGGGTACTTCCCAATAATATTCTGGTTCTATCCAGGATGCCCTCAGTATCAGAAAATGTCTCAATTCTATTGCCCGGGTTTGCAGCAGCTATTTAGTCTAAAGGGGGAAACCAAATCCTTTTTCATAGTCTGTTCTTAGTGAAGAGGCTCTGTTAACAGGGTCACCCTGTTAATTTTGGGTGACCCTGCTGGCATTTGAAGGACCAGCAACATAGCTTCTTGAATCCTAGCAACACAGATCATAGCACACAGTGCAAGAAATTATCATTAAATATTGGCAGAGAAAAACAATAGCCCACTAATAACTGGTAACTAAGAACATACCAAAAATTATACCTAGACAGTTAAGTAGTGGACAAGAGATAATAAATATCACCAACCAACAATAAAAGGTGACAAGGAATAGCAAAGAAGAAAAGAGATTCTGTAAATATCAGAAAGGAAGAACAATGACAGCAAAATATTTTTAAACCATTTTATTGGGGGCTCATACAATTCTTATCACAGTCCATCCATCCATTGTGTCAAGAACATATATACATTTGTTGCCATCATCATTCTCAAACAGCAAAATATTTTAAATAATACTACATAAGAAAAATCAGGCTATGATGTTTAAAAGTCACTCAAAATATAAAAGGCAACAAAATAAAGCAATTAAAATAAAATCTGAGGAGACTGAGTGTGCTTAATATAAATTGAGATATTTTTCCAAGTGTTTAAGGAAATTATCACATTGACTCTGTTCTTTATGTATATGAACAAATAAACTCTAAAATTATCAAGAAAGGGGTTTAAGAAACATTCTTGAAGGATCCTAATTTAAGGTGAATAAGCAAAGACTAGATTTTCATTCCTAATAACTACAAATTAGGTTTGTTTTATGGAGAATTTTAATAATAGGTTATGTTCTCATGAAACAACATAAAGGAAATATATTGAATAATAAGAACGGATGTCCATGCTTGAACTAGGAAATCCCTAGGAAATGTAAGAATTAGTTAGCCACAATGACGGGAAAATTTATCTATTTTAATTCATCTGGTTTGGGTTCAAAAGAAACAACCAGAAACAACAAAGTAGAAGCACATATAGAAGAATATATTTCTTTCTACCACCACACACAAAATTACCTGCTGTTTTAGTTGTGCTTCTTGTAGTTTCATACATTCATATTTATGTCTTTATTCTGTAACTCCTCTTAATAACTAGAAAACAGAAATATTCTGGCAAAGTTCTAAACATAGCTAAAGTTAAATGGCCATTTACTTATTTTTTTTTCTTTTATATCCTTCCACTCACTATATTGGCAAGAATCACAGGTTCTAAAATGAGATATTTTGAATGATCTATTTTGTCAGCATTAGGGATATGTGAAGGGCTTTTTACTGTTTAAATAGAAAATGTAAACTTGGGATTATAAGGCTGCTGGTGAAATTTTTGCTTCAGGTACTAAGTTAAATTCCTGGTTCTCCTTATCTGAATCTTAATAAGCCTATCCATTACAAGAAGAAAGATATGGCAGGATGAAGCTGGATAAAGCAAACCAATGTGGACTCTGTAATGTCATCTTACATCTTTTGTGTTGTGTGTTTTCCTACCTCTCTTTCTAATCAGCGTGTTGTGGTATATGTGTGTGTGTATGTGTGTCTGCGTGGTTTATTCTTGCCTTCTTTTATTGTTGAGCCAATGCTATCCTGGAAGCTATTGTTGATATGTTGACCTCTGAGAGGAGTTATTCTGTGTGGTAGTCTCTTATTTGTGCTTGGTGAGCATGGCTCTTTGGCCTATACTGAGTTGGCAAGGATTTTTTTTTGTAAGGCTGGGTTTCTTTTAATGTAATCTTCCTTGCTCAAGAAGACTCTTACTTCTCTATCTATCTTGATAGATAATTTGTTGGATAGTGCATTTTGGGTTTGTGTCATTTTCTTTCAGCTTTCACAATGTTACTCCATTCTCCTCTTCTTCATAGTGTTGGCTGATTGGTCTGAGCATATTCTTATTTGCATGTCTTTATAGGTGACTGCTTTTTCCCCCTTAGCTGGTCTTATGATTTTCTTCTTTTGCTCAAGTTGGATAGTTTAACTATTATATACCCTGTTGAATTCTTCTTGGGATTCAGTTGCCAGTGTCCTTTTGGCTCCCTGAATTTTCATTCATTAAGCCAGGGAAATTTTTCTCTAAGAATCCCCTTGCTATTTTTGATGTTGACTTCTTTGTGTGTCTTGTTCCAGTAGTCCAATTTTTTATGATGTTGTTCCTATTCATAGCATCAGACATTGTTCTCAGGTTTTCTTCAGCTACTCTGATTATGGTGTTTTACTCTGTTCCCCATTTATTGAAGTCTCCCTGGTTATATTTTAGGTCAGTCGTTCTCAACCTTCAAAATGCCTCATTCCCTCATGTTGTGGTGACCCCAAGCCATAATAAAATTATTTTTATTGCTACTTCATCAGTGAAATTTTGCTACTGTTATAAGTTGTAATGTAAATATCTGATATGCCAGGTGTATTTTCATGGTTACAAATTGAACATAATTAAAGCAGTGATGAATCACACAAAAATATGAAATTATATATTGTGAAATATTTATTTCTAATTAAAAATAAACGAAACTTTTTCTTGAAGCATGATGTAGTGTGGGTAGTAGTTTTAATATAACAGCAGTAAATTACATTGCTACATTTTGCAAAAGTATGAGTAAAGAGCCAATGTCAGTGAAAAGTCGAGATAGCTTCTTTCCCACCAGATCTGACATTCTCGGGGTAGTCTTTGCAAGAGCACAACAAAAATCATCTTCCACAACAAGTCTATTCTATACGTAGACTTGATAACCACAAGCTGGGAAACGCTGTTTCACAAAGATATATTGTTGGAAATGGAAGTAGAAAGCACAACACAGTCCGAGACAGAACAGCATTTGATGACTGCAAACACTCAATCCAGAATTTTCTAACTGGCATTGTAGAGAAATCAGTTCTTCTTGCATCAGTGTAAATAAGTTCAACTAATTCCTCACTGTGTCAGGAACATCTTCAACTTTGACTGTGAATGGGCTCCTGGCAAGTGCAAATGGGGTGTCAGGTAGATTTGGAAAGATTGATGAAATTTCATCTGTGAGCATGTGCAAGTGTTCTTTCACAGAAATAATCAGCTTAATCCTTTGTATGGCACAATGTCATGTTCTTCAAGGAAAGCAGATAAGGTAGGCAACATGTAAATTTTATTTTCACCCAATTTTTTTTTCTCCAAAGCTGAAGTTTCATCTGGAATGATTGGATCTTTTCAGACAAATGAAGACATGTTGCATTTGGTCCTTGCAATGATAAATTTAACTCCTTTAAGATGGAAAAGATGGCAACCAAGTAAGCTATTTTCTGCAGTTCACTTTTACCGTCGAAAAGTGCTTTAAATTGAGGTCTTGCTTTTTTCTTTAAAAACGTTTTGAGTTCATCATGAAGTTCAAAAACATGTTTTAAAACTTTTCCTCCAGACAACCATCTCCCTTCAGTGTGAAATAGCAGAGCATTATTCGGTTCATCCAACTCGTTGCACAGTTGCGAAAACAGTTGACTGTTTAAAGTGCTCGCCTTTACAAAGTTGACAGAATGTATGATGCTTTTCATTACTTCTTGTAACTCTTCTGCCAGCTTCTTCATTGATAATATTTTCTGATGAATCATAGAGTGAGTTCAGATGGTTTTGGTGACTCATTTAGTACCAAATGTTGAAAAACAGATCGATTTCCTATTATAGCTGGAGCACCATCTGTGCAAACATCACAAAGGATTTCCAAAGATATCTTTTGCTCTTTTAGAAATGATCCAACCGTGTCAACTACATCACATAAAGTAGTTTTCATTTCAAGAGGTTTGCAAAAAAGAAACTCATCTTTAAAGTTACCATTGTTTATATTCCTCACAAAAAGCAGTAACTGTGAACAGCTTGCAATATCTGTAGATTCATCAAGCTGGATACTAAATATTGGAAGTGGAGCGATTTAATTTCCTGGATTACCTGATCAGGAATATCAGCAGACATATAATCGATTCTTCTATTTAATGACTGTGGACTGTGTCATTAAATAAGGAAATTGCCTGCAATTTCATAACAAAGTCATCTCCGGTCATAATTTGAACAATGTCTTTGGCCACTGGCAACAGTAAATCCTCAGCAATAATGTGAGGTTTCATAGTTCTGGCAATTCTGAGTGTCACCAAATATGAAGCTCCAACAGCTGCTTCGTGTTGTTGATGGTACTAGCCAGTAGTGTCAAGTCTGGCTTTCTTGAGTCCATCTATAATAGTTGGTATCCTTCCTGGCCAAGTTCAAATGCTTGCTATCAAAATGGCATTTTAGTTTGTTCGCCTTCATAGATTCAGCTGATAGAACTTCACAACAAGTAACACATGTGGTTTCTCAATTCCTGCTATAATTACTAAGTTCCTACCATACTGTAAATGATCCTCACTATATATTTTTTTCTTAACATTCTTCTCTACATGATCCATTGTTATGGAATGGCTTGCTAATGAAAATAATATATAACAATAGCTTTAATAATACAAAAAAATTATACATGGCATAGTTCAGTCAATACAGTTCACTAAAGACTCCTATGATTTACCATTCTCTGTGGGTTTTTTTTACATACCTATTATGATCACAAGGGTGCACTATTTACATCAACCACAGCTGAATATAAAAAGACCAATCAGCATCCAGATTAAGTTCTCATGGTATGAAAATTTTTTTGCAGTAGTTGATGTTTTCATAGTACATGATTTAACATCTACTTAGTAATTATAATTCACGAAGTGTCATTTCACCTCCAATATTGCTGCTTTCAACCTAGTAGCTGCTTTATACACAGTATGTGCTCTTTTCACAGCAGCTGCTCTCTACACATGTGTGACTAGTCTGAAAAGTAGTGTGTGTGATGGGGTTAGCGTGATGATGTTATTACACCAGGAGTTTGTATGTGGGCATATCTCAATGAGGGTGCACCCGCCTGGAGACTGATAGAGCAGCAGTGTCTCCATTCCTAAGACCATCAGAAATCTGTGTTTTCAGATGGTCTTAGGTGACCTCTGTTAAAGGACTGTTAAATCCCCAATGGGTTCAAGACCCACAGTTTGAGAACCAATGCTGTAGGGTCACTGGTACCTGTACTTCCTAGAGCTTGATGATGAAGTCGGTGAATTTGCTACTTGCTTTCGTTACCTCATCCCATAATTCTTGTATTTCCCTTTGTTGCATGGCCTTTATTTCCTCTAGCAATTTATCATTTTACTGAATTGCTTCCCTCATATCCAGTATGACTCAAAGTAGAACTCTGAAGATTTTTTTCTGTGTCAAGTCAGTGTCTGCCTCTTCGATGCTGTTATGTTCAGATCATTCTCTGAAATTAAAAAAAAGACCACTTTATTAGGGACTCATACAACTATTCACAATCCATTCATCCATTGTGTCAAGCACATGAGTGCATTTGTTGCTATGATTGTTTTCAAAGCATTTTCTTTCTACTTGAGCCCTTGGTATCAGCTACTCATTTTCCCGCCCCTCCCTCATGAATCCTTCATAATTTTTAAATGATTAATTTTTCATGTGTTGCATGTCTGATGTCTCCCTTTACCCCTAGCCTATTGTCCATCCCTCTGGGAGGTGGTTATATGTAGATCATTGTGATCTGTTCTCTCTTACTCCCCCACCTTCCTTTCCCTTCCTGGTATATCCTCTCTCAATATTGGTCCTGAGGCATTTATCTGTCCCATATTCCCTGTGTTTTCAGCTATTATCTGTACTTATGTACAGATCTAGCCAGATTAGTAAATTGAAATTAGGGTCACGATACTGTTGGGGAGTGGGTGGGGGGAAGCATTAAAGAACCAGAGGAAAGTTGTATGTTTTATCTGTGCTATACTGCACCCTGACAGGTCCATCTTCTCCCCAGGATGCTTCTGTAAGAGGATGTCCAATTGCTTATAGATTGGCTTTGGGCCTCCACTCTGCACTCCCTTCTGCATTCAAATTATGATTTTTTTTAGCATGATACAGTTTATTGGTCTTTTGAGTTTTCTCATTTTCTTTACCAAAAACTGTATGGATAGATAGTAACAGAAGCACGTGCACTTAGTCTGTTCATCCTTCATTTATAGCAGTCGTACATTTTTTATGGTATCAACAAACCAACACATTACAAGCAAGGTCTCCTATTTTTAAAACCATTTTACTAGGAGCTCATACAACTCTTATCACAATCCATACATATATCAATTGTGCAAAACACATTTGTACATTCATTTCCATCATCATTCTCAAAACATTTGCTCTCCACTTAAGCCCCTGGCATCAGCAACTCCTTTTCTCCCGCCCTCCCCATGCCCCACTCTCCCACTCTCCCTTGATAATTTATAAATTATTATTTTGTCATATCTTACACTGTCTGATGTCTCACTTCACCCACTTTACTGTTGTCCATCCCCCAGGGAGAAGTTTACATGTAGATCCTTGTTCCCCCTTTCCACTCCACACTCCCTCCACCCTCCTGGTATCACCACTCTCACCACAGGTCCTGAAGGAATCATCAGCCCTGATTCCCTGGATTTCCAGTTCCTATCTGTACTAGTGTACATCCTCTAGGCTAGCCAGATTTGAAAGGTAGAATTGGGATCATGATAGTGGGGGATGAGGGGGAGGAAACATTTAGGAACTAGAGGAAAGTTGTATGTTTCATTGTTGTATATTTCATCTCCTCTCCGTGACCCTTTCATAAAGGAATGTCCAATTGACTACGGATGGATTTTGAGTCTCTACTCCGTACTCCCCCTTATTCAAAATTAATGAATCTAGGATGCACATTAATAAAAAAGAGATCCAGAGAGCCTTCATGAATAAAGATGAATCCCAGAGAACCTGATTCATTAAGATGATCCCAGAAACCCCATTTATAATAATGATTCCTGTAGAACACTCATTTTTAACGATGGTGCCTAGAGAGCTTCCATTTGGAAAGATGACCCCCTGATTCATAAAGATGATGCTCAGAGAACCCCCATTCATAAAGAGGATGCATATCACAATTGCTGAAGACAAAATAGGTGCATAAGCAAATATTGTGAATAAAGTGGATAGTGCCCAGCTATCAAAAGATATAGTGTCTGGCGTCTTAAAGGCTTGAAGTTAAACAAGTGGCTATCTAGCAAAGAAGAAACCAGCCCATGTCAAAGACACACACAAGCCTGTGTGATCATGAGGTGTCACCAGGGTTAGGTAACAGGCATTAGGCGACCCAAAACAAACTAACTAACTAACAAGCAAACAAGAAAATCTGTATTGTTGAGAATGAGGGAAATCAGAGCAGAGACAAAAGCCCATCTGTAGACCCTGGGCCATCCCGTCACAGAGGGGTCACAGGGAAGGGATGCAGTAAAGCACGGATGAAACACACAATACTCTCGATTCCCTCAGGCTTTCTCACCCCCTACCACCATGACCTCAGTCCTTCTGGTCAGTGGGGCTAGACCATAGCATGTGCACAAGAGCTCACAACACTCCAAATCTAGGAATAGGGATGGGAATAGTGATACCAGTAGAGAACGGGGAGGAGAGTGGAGGAAGAGGGAACCAATCATTATAGTCAATATCTAACCAAATCCCCCCACCAGGGGATTAAAAACCGAAGCTGTGGGGGAGGGAGACAGTGGTCAGAGTACAAGTATGCAAATAATAATAATAATGTATAATTTATCATTGGGGCACAAGTGTGAGGGGAAGGGGGGTTGGAGAGGAGCTGAAATCAATAGAAAATAAATGTCTAGAAAATAACGATGGCACTCTTGATTCTTTGTGAGGAGCCAAAGCAGGGAGTCTGGCTCTCAGCACTTGCAGCCTGGTGTTTTAGGCTTTGTTAAGCCTTAAAATTAATGTCTCCTGGAAGCTTAATGTGGGTGAAGCTCTGTTGAGTGCCTTCTCTCCCTCTCAGCCTCTCCCAGTCTACTGTGCAGAGGTGGAAGAAACTCTTAACAGCTGCAGAGCCATAATGGTGTGCATGGAATCATGGTGGTGAACACGGAAGATATTCCCATCAAAAGCACCATGGTCAAACCCACTACCACACAACATGCCAACCTCACACAAAGCTTCATCTTGAAGGCAAGGAGCACAGCGTGAGAAACTGATCCTGGGAACTACGTCACCTTCCTTTGAATTCATTCCAAGAAAAATGAAATTATGGTTGCTCCTGATAAAGACTATTTCCTGATTGTGATTCAGAACCCAACTAAATAAAATACCCAGCTCCTTCTCTTAGTCCTTAATGTAATCACCCTTCCCCCAAGCACTGATCATGCCAATCCATTACAAATGGAATCATACACTCAAATTAATCCAGTCAGTAAGGGAGAGCTGTTGCCTCACCCACCCCACCTGTGGAAGGAACCTGCCAAGGTCCTTCTGTAGGGCCTTGCTCTTCCAGGAGACCCCTTTCATGCACCTGGGGATTGGAGCCAAAGCTGTGAGGAGCCCTGACCCTGCTTCCTCCTGACCTTCAGTTCACATGTCACCATTGAAAAAAGTCTGATTTTATTTATCTAAAAATAACCTGAATGCTTGCTTTAAAAATGAAAAGAATGATGGCCAGATATGTTCAAATGTGCTTGAAACAGCTGATGTATGGATGGTTACAAGAGCTTTAAGATCCCTCTATACAATTGTTTTTAAAAAAGAGATGATACCTATCGAATGTGTATCCTTAAAGATGACACCAGGGAATTCCCATTTATGATGATGAGGTACAGAGAACCTTCATTTGTAAAGATGACACCAACTGAAGCATCATTTTTAAAGATGGTGCCCAGAGCACATTCATTCACAAAGATGATGGACATAGAAGCATAATTCATAAAGATGACACTGAGACAACCTCCACTCATAAAGATGATGCCCATAGAACTCCCATTCAAAAAAATGATGCCTGTAGAAGTCCTATCCTTAAAGATGATGGATGCCAGGGTATCCCCATTAACAAGGATGAGGTATGGAGAACCCCCATACATAAAGCTGGTGCTAAGAGACTCTTCATTCAAATACACGATGCTCAGAGAACCCCACTCATAAAGATGATGTCCAGAGAATCTCATTCATAAAGAGGATACCCAGAGAACCTTTATTTACAAAGATGATGCTCAGAGAACCATAATTCACAAAGATGACATGCAGAGATCCCTCATTCATAAAGTTTATGCCCAGAGAATTGCCATTCATAAAGATGACACACAGAGAACCTTCAATCATAAACATGATACCCAGAGAACACTCTTCTGAAGGGTGGGGCCCAGAAACATTTATGCATAAAGATCATGCCACTCATAATGATGATGCTCAGAGTACTCCAATTCATAAAGATGATGTATATAGACAGAATATTTTAAAGATGATGCCAGGAAAATCACATTAGTAAAGATGACATCTAAGGAACTCTCATTCATAAAGATGACAGCCAAAGAACACTCATTTTTAAAGGTGGTGCTCAGAGAACTCCATTCATGAAGATGATGCCTATGGTATGCCTATCTTTAAAGATGACACCAGATTATCCCTGTAATAAAACTGAGGTGTAGACAGCCCCCATTCATAAAGACGGCACCCAGAGAATCCCCATTGATAAAGACATCACCCAGAGGCCCTTCAATAATAAAGATGACACCCAGAGAACACTCATTCACAAAGATGGAGCCCAGTGGATCTTCATTAGTACACATAATGCTCAGAGAACCCTATTAATAAAAATTACATGCAGAGAAGCCCCATTCATAGACGTGGTGCCAAGAGAACCCTATCCAAAGATGATGGTCAAAGAACCCCATTCATAAAGATGTACCCAGAGAACCCACATTCATAAAGATGGCACCCAGAGAACCTCCCCCATTCATAAAGATGATGCTGAAAAAACCCTATGATTAAACATGATGCAAGAGAAATTCCATCCTACAGATGACACCAGAGGATGCCCAGAAAAGTAAGGTAGTATTAGGGAATCTCCATTAACTAAGATGAGGTCCAGTGAACTTTCATTCATAAATATGATGCCCATAGAAATCTCATTTTTAAAGATGGTGCCCATAAAATCTAACTTCACAAGGATGATCTCCCTGATTCATAAAAATGATGATGAGATGCATAATCCCCCAATACAATAGCACCTCGCCCTGCTAAGCAGCCATTGCAGGATACCCATCTTCCCGACATGATCACTGAAGACAGCCGTGTGTGTAAGCAAATGTGGTGAAGAAAGCTGATGGTGTCTGGCTATCAGAAAAAGATATAGCGTCTGGGGTCTTAAAGGCTTGAAGGCAAATAAGCGGCCATCTAGCTCAGAAGCAACAAAGCCCACAGAGAAGAAGCACACGGCCTAAGCGAATACAAGGTGTTGAATGGACCATGTAGCAGATACAAAGGAACAAAAACAATCATTGTGTGATCACCTTCCTCACATAATGGCTGAAGACAAAAGTGTGCATAAGCAAGTGTGGTGAAGAAGGCGGATGGTGCCCGGCTATTGAGAGATATAGATAGCATCTGGGGACTTAAAGGCTTGAAAGCAAACAAGTGGCCATCTAGCCCAGAAGCAACCGAGCCCACACGGAAGCAGCACACCAACATAGGTGACCATGAAGGACAGAGGAGGCCAGGTCTCCAACATCAAAGGTGGGGTGGTGGTGAGAATCACATCACCGTGAAAGAGGGGGAGTGCATGATGGGGACCCAATGCCCACCTGTAGAGAACTGAACACCCCTTCCAGAGGGGTAGTGAGGAGGAGATAGGCCACACAGGGTTCAGTGTAACAACAATGAAACTCAAAACCTTCCTCTAGTTCCTGAATGCTTCCTCCCCTCCCAATCATCATGACCCCAATCCTACCTTGCCTTGCGGACCTGGTTGTACCAGAGGATGTACAGCGGTGCAGTGGGGATCTGGAGGCACAGGGAATCTAGGACAGACGAACCCTTCAACACCAGCGGTGGGAGTGGCGACACCAGGAGGGAAGGGCATGTAGAAAGGGAGAACCGATCTCAGAGATCTATGTGTAACCTCCTCTCTGGGAGATTGGCAAGGGGGAGGCGGGTGAGGGGAGACGCCGGGCAGTGTAAGATAAGATATAATAATTATTTATAAACTATCAAGGGACCAGGGGTGGGATCGGGGAGGGAGGGGGATGGGGGGAAAAAAGGGAAACCGAGCTGATTCCAGGAACCCAAGTGGAAGGTGAATTATGAGAGTGACGAGTGCAACGAATGTATAAGGGTGCTTTGCTCATTTGATGGATGTACAGATTGTGATAAGAGCCTTATGAGCCCCAATAAAAAGATTAATAAAAAATGATTAGGGCAAAGAATGTACGGATATGCTTTATACAATTGATGTATGTATATGTATATGTATGGATTGTGATAAGAGTTGTATGAGCCCCTAATAAAATGTAAAAAAAAAATGATGATGAGAGAATCACTATTCATAAATATGATGCCCATAGAATTCCCATTCATCAAGATATTGGCTATATAATGCCTGTCCTTAAAGATATTGACAGGGAATTCCAATTGACCAAGAGAACCTAGGGAGCCCTAGGGAACCCACACTCAAAAAAACAGTGCCTAGAGAATATTCATTCACAAAGATGATGCTTAGAGAATCCCATTAAAAAAGATTACTCTGAGAAAAACCCCATTCAAAAATATGATGCCCAGAGAACCCCATTCATAAAGATGATGTCCAGAGTACGCTCAATCTTAAACATATTGCATAAAGATCTCCCATTCATAAACATACCACCTGGAGAATGCTCATTATTTTATTATTATTAAAAGATTGTTTTATTGGGGGCTGTTGCAGCGCTTATACTAAAACATTCACAATTGTTTCAAGCATATTTGTACATGTGTTATCATCATAAACTTCTAAACATTTATTTTCCATTGAGTCCTTAGTATCAGCTCCTCCCTTTTCCCTCCCTTCCCCCACCCACACTAAAGATGATGTCCAGAGAACCATATCACGAGGTGATGTCCAAGAAACATATCATGAGGTTATGCTGAGAGAACCATACTATTAGGCGATTACCAGAAAAGACCCATTCCTACAGATGACACTCAGAAAAACCCCAACCATAAAGATGCTGCCAAGAGAACCTTCAGTTGAAAAATGATGCCATAGACCACCCCCCATTCATAAACTGGACTCCTAGAGAACCTTTATTTGTAAAGATGATGCCCTGGGAATCCTCTTAAGAAAGATTACTCCCAGAGCAGCTCCACTCATTTATGTGACAGCCAGAGATCCCGATCCATAAACATGATAGCCAGAGAACCCCCATTCATAGATGATTCCCAGAGAATGCTTATTCTTAATAACAATGCTGAAAGAACCTCCATTCATAAACATGTTGCCCATAATCCCATGATCCATAAACATCATACCCAAGTCACCCATTTAGAAACATGAATTCAGAGAATTATCACTCACAAAGATGATGTACAGAGAGCCCCCAGTCATTCACATAATGCCCAGAGAGTCCCGTTCACACAGATGATGCCCAGATTACCTTCATTTGTAAAGGTGACACCTGAGAACCCTATCCTTAAAAGTGATGCCCAGAGAACCACCATTAATAAAGATGATACCCAGAGAATCTTCATTCTTAATCATGATGCCTAGAAAACCCACATTAATACATACCATGCCCAGTAGTCTTCATTCATAAGGATGATGCCCAAAGCACCCCATCCTTTAAAATGATGACCAGAGAAACCCATTCAGAATGAAGATGCTAGAAAATTCCTATCCTTAAAGATGGCGACATGGAATTTCAATTAGGAAAGATGCTCTCACAGAACCCCATCCTTAGAGATGATGTCCAGAGATTCCCATTGATAGAGATGATGCAGAAAAACCCCAATTCATAAATATAACACCAGATTAAACCCTTTCTTGATAATGGAGCCCACAGAACCCTTAGAGATTTTTGCCCAAAAAGCCTTCATTCATAAAGATTACACCCAGAGAACTTTATGCTTAAAGATGATGGACAGAGGAATGCCCCCCCAACACCCCTCCCCCCCACACACCCATTCGTAAAAATGGTGCCAAGAGAATCTCTCCATTCATAAAGGTGATTCTGACCCCAGGGAATACCAGAAATAGACTTTGGCCCCAGGGTGTGGCACTCCATCAGACTCAGCAGAAAACACTCCTAAAGGTCAACAAACAGACCTGGAACTCTTTATAGACTTTTCCTTTTTTTGTCATTGGTTCTGTTGTTGTAGTTTTTTAGGGTTGATTTGTTTATCTCTGTCTTGTGCTTATTACTTTCTCTGCGTGTCTATCTAGAGAAGATAGACATTTGCTTCTTACCTGGTTCTGATTCATTTCTGAAGATAAACTCAGCTTCCTCAGGAAAGAGCTCCGCAAGAGCAGCCTGCAATTACTATCCACGACCAGCACGTGGCGCTGTCTCCCGTTGGAAGCTGCGCGGGCTACTTTGACTTCCCTAGGCATAGAACTTCTGACTGCAGCCTCCCAGGAGAAGGAAGGGGGAAATTTCCCTTCAAACTTTCTGGAAAGAGAGTGCCACGTTTCCTGAAGCGCCCATGGGGCTTTCTGCTCCTGCTGCAGAACAAACAAAATGAGAGGTGGATTTCCCATTTCAGCTGGCTTTTTAGGAGGAGAAGGAGCTAATTTAATTACACACTTTTTTTAGGATAACTTAATTGCAGGAAGAAGAAATGCCCAATGCCCAAAGCAGATTTCCCATGCAAAGGAGACGTCCAGAAAGGAGTGAGGTGGCTATTCATTAAAGTAACACCCTGGGAGGACCTCATGCTTGGTAAAGGGCAGGTGCAACAGCAAGAGGAAGGCCCTCCTTCCCTGAGATGGGCCCACACGGAGGCTGGCACCAGGGGCTCCCACATCCAGGCGACTGTGAGGGCGTTGGTGCAGGACTATGCAGTGTCACACTCTGCTGGGTTTGGGGTCATGATGGGCCAGAACCGACCTGGCAGCACCACCAAGGTGGTTTTCTTAGTTATAGGGTTGGGCCCTTTGGGGGCAGTCACCTGGATTTGGCCGTGTTGAAAGGGGATGGGTGTGGGGAGCTCAGGGGTTTCTTTTGGTGCCCCACACAGCTCCCTGCACCTGTCACCAGCCAGTCTCAGAGTGCCTGGTAGGCCATGGGGACCATGGCTCTGACTCGGGATGCCTGGGTGCTTTCTAGCTAGTGTGGAAGCCGGAGGTTCTTTCCAGGGTCCATAGCTCCAGTACTCTAGGGCACACACCTTCCCTGGTCTCACCCAGGTCCTGGCCCCATGCCCTGTCCTGACCCCTTGCCAAGCCTGATATCTGTCCTGGAGACTGAGCTCCAAGAACAGCAGAGGTCCTCTGTGACCTGGCCTCAGGCCATGTGTCTCTCTGCCCACCCCCTCAGGGTGGGAGGGGAGATGGGAGAAGCAGCATCTGCAGTCAGGTGTACAGCCAACCATAGAACAGCTGTGTGCAGCACAGGGGGCGGGTGCAACTCACCATAAAAGCTGCATGTGGTGGGAATGATGGCTTGGAGGCGGAGCGTGACAGGTGGTTCTGGCTGCAAGGACCTGGGCTGCCCTGGGACTAGGGGGTGGTCTGGGAGGTGTGCTGCTGGGACCAGCCCAGCAGGCACCTTAGAAAAAAAGGCTTCTGCAAAGACCACCTCAGAAGAAGGAAACCAAGTGGTACATTCGCTCAGCATGGTATGGTATGGCATGGCACCGCATGGTGTGGCCTTCTCACAGTCAGCTGGAGGCCATCGGGGCCAGGAAGCACTCTCCAGAAGGGCCTGGTTCTGAACTCGGTTTGTTGGCATGGTTTTTAAAGAAGGTTTAAAACAGATCCATCAAGACGTTGTATAGCATGCACATTTCTGTCCAAGCTCTCTCCGAGGACTCTTGGTAAGCTTTAATGCAAGTCAACTCATAGCCATGAGTCCATGCTGACTCTGAGCCACCCTGTGGAATTGCCCTGGCAAGTTTCTGAGACAGTACTGCTTCATGCAGGTAGAGAGCATGGTCTTTCTCCCTTGGAGTGCATGGTGGCTCTGAACCATAGATCGTGTGGATTGCAGCCCACTGGACACCACACCGCCACCAGAGCTCTTGTGGTCAGCTCTTGTGGAGTTGACTCACAGTCAGGCTGAGCCTGTGTGCATTTCACTTCTAGTGAGGTGAACACCATCCAAAGCACTCCCGGTAACAGAAGGGACTGCAGTGGCCTAGCGGGGAAACACCCACCACAGCCCGGAGTTGTGTGGTTCAAGCCCATCAGCTGTGCCGAGGAAGACCCAGGTGGGGCCTGCTTCTGCAAAGACTTGGGGCTGTGGAGAACACACAGGACGTTCCACCCGGCCCCAGAGGGCTCTTGTCAGCTGGGCTCAAGCACCACCACTAAGGCCAGGAGTATTTGTGTTCACCAATCAAGGCTGCCCGGGTGATATATGAAAGGATTAATGTGGCCTTCAGCACCCCAGAGGCACACCCTGCTCCTATCTACAATCCTCTTGCTGTAGACCTGCCCCTGGCATGCTCCCACATCCATGTTCTTCTTGCCTGGGCTCCACATTTCACAGTCTGCTGGCCTCTTGAAGTCTTGCTGTGGTGCTCCCTGGGGAACCCCTGAAGCCAGTGATCCCCACAATCAATGGTCCCATTAACAATGGTCCCCATAATCCCTGTCCAAATGACCAGTGATCCCCATAGTCAAGGCACTACATAGTCCATTCCCTCCATGGCCAATGCCTTCCATGGCCCATTCCCTCCACAGCTAATGACCTCCATAGCCCATGGTCTCCTTAACAAATGGCCCTATGACCAACCATCCTCGTAGCCAATGCCCACAGTCACTGGCTGCCACAATCATTGCCCCTGTAAGCCAGCGGTTCTCAACCTGTGGGTTACAACACCTTTGGGGGTCGAATGACCCTTTCACAGGGGTCACCTAAGACCATAATTCCGATGGTATTAGGAACTGAGACATCGCTCCTCTATACAACTCAAGGCAGGTCTACCCACATGCAGAAACACCCATATATGGGGTCACCACAACATGAGGAATTGTAAAAGGGTCACGGCATTAGAAAGGTTGACAACCACTGCCACAAACAATGGCCTTTTTATTCAATGGCCTCTATAATCAATAGTCCCCTTAACAGCAACAGTCCCCATAATCAATGACACTCATACCCAGTGATGCCTATAACCAATGATTCTAAAACCAGTGATCTCCGTAACCAATGGCTTCATAACCAATGGCCCCATTACCAATGACTTATATAACCAATAGTCTCCATAACTTGTGGCCTCTGTAATCAGTGGTCACCATAACCAATGACCTCCATAACCAATGGAGTCTATACCCAATATATTGAATGGCCAAATAATCAATGGTAACCTAGCCAATACCCCCACATGCTGTCCAAGAAAAGAACTTGTTATGCCCCAGTTTTTTAAAAACATTTTATTAGGGGCTCATACAACTCTTATCACAATCCATACATATACATACATCAATTGTATAAAGCACATCTGTACATTCTTTGCCCTAATCATTTTCTTTTCTTTTTTTTCCTTTTCTTTCTTTACATTTTATTAGGGACTCATACAACTCTTATCACAATCCATACATATACATACATCAATTGTATAAAGCACATCCATACATTCCCTGCCCCAATCATTCTCAAAGCATTTGCTCTTCACTTAAGCCTTTTGCATCAGGTCCTCTTTTTTTTCCCCTCCCTCCCCGCTCCCCGCTTGCTCATGTGCCCTTGGTAATTTATACATCGTTATTTTGTCATATCTTGCCCTATCCGGAGTCTCCCTTCCCCCCTTCTCTGCTGTCCCTCTCCCAGGGAAGAGGTCACATGTGGATCCTTGTAATCAGTTCCCCATTTCCAACCCACTCACCCTCTACTCTCCCAGCATCGCCCCTCACACCTTTGGTCCTGAAGGTATCATCCACCCTGGATTCCCTGTGCCTCTAGCCCTCATGTGTACCAGTGTACAACCTCTGCCCTATCCAGCCCTGCAAGGTAGAATTCGTATCATGGTAGTTGGGGGGAGGAAGCATCCAGGATCTGGGGGAAAGCTGTGTTCTTCATTGATACTACCTCGCACCCTGATTGACCCATCGCCTCTCCTAAACCCCTCTATGAGGGGATCTCCAGTGGCCGACACTTGGGCCTTGGGCCTCCACTCTGCACTTCCCCCTTCATTCAATATGGTATATATGGTATATATATATATATATATATATACATACTATATATATATATATACATACTGTGTGGCAATGTCTCCACGGGGTTTCCTATGGGGCACGTGTTTTCTAAACCTGTGCCTCTGCACTGCTGTGCACTAGTGTCTTGCTCTGTCATCATCTAGGGGTGCCATTTAAGGTTTTGGCTTCTAGTACCACATACTGGTAGCCCGAAGCAGCATTTCTGAGATGGGGTGACCCCGGGATGTGCCGGTTTTTCAACCTCACTGCCACCACGGGGTCTTTGGGGAGCCTTTACTGTCCCTACAGGGCATGGTAGCACTGCCCTGTGCCTTTCTGAGATGGTAACTCTTACTGGGAGTAGATAGCCTGGTCTTTCTCCCAAGGAGCGGCTGGTGGTTTCAAACTGCTGACCTTGAGATTAGCAGCCTGACTGGTAACACCTATGCCACTGGGGCTCTTCTGCCCCCGGGTTTGCTGGGTGCTTCGTCAAGACGTTCCAATTCCTCCTGACCTCTTTTGTGTTCCACAGGGTTTCTGTGATGGGTCTCTGGGATGTTGATGGCTACACCTTTTTCTCCAAGGCCTTCTGGCTACCTGGATAATCAGCCTTTCAATGGCAGTGGCACCCAAAGCAGGTACATATCAGACTCTCGGGACAAGGGAACAGTGAACAAACTCTGAGACAGACCCCTCTCCCATTTAGGAGCCAAAGCTGCAGGGGAGGGAGCATCTCCCTGTGTGTGCCACCTCTACAACCTGACCCCCACCTCACCCCCCTGTGATGGGTCCCACAGCTTGGAGCATGTATGTTCATGGATTTATGAGCACCCGCCTTTGTATCTCTTCTTAACCAATGTGTCATGGCCAAACCGCATGCCTGAAAGCTCAGAGTGGCTGTGAAGGCTGTTACTCTGAATTCCATTGCTCTAACCCAAGCTCTGGAGTGAGGCTCCTGAAATTTGAGGACCACCCACTCACCAACCCCCTCGTGCCTCATTGTGCACTTTCAGGACTCAGAGTTCACAGCCATTCCCACACTCAGCCTGTGCACCACACCAGAAGACAGAGAACCTCATGTCCCGACTCCCAGTCGCAGAATGAAGACAGGTCATGAGCCAATGTCCCCATGGACATGGCCATTTTGCACTTCCAGGGACATCTTAGTGGTTCTCTAAATCCCATGATGGAGAGAACGGCCAAGGCCACGTGACCTGAGCAGGCGTGCCTCTGACATGAGCATCCCCAGGCTCCTCTGGAGAGTTAGGAAGTCACCAGTTGCCAAGGTCACTTTCTCCCAGAAGGCACTCGTTCACTGAGAGGAAGGTGTAGCTGGAGAAGTCACACACAGACTGAGTTCAGCCAAACCCACTGTGAGTTCTTCCAGAGGTTGAGCGCTACCTCCGAGAGGGAGGCCTGACCCTCTTGAGCTCAAGAACATGCACCTAAAAGGGGGTGATGTGGGGGCACACGCATGCTGGGAAATCCGAGGTGCCACGAGGAAATGCAGCCTTTGCCAGAGATTGGACCCTCGCTGGACTTCAAACTTGAAAGCCATGTCCTGGATGGACAGACAGATGGACGGATATGCTCTGGTTTGGGAGAATATTTGCATGATTCCCAAAGGACAGCCTTCATGCTGGGGACCTCCTCCTTCTCCTAGGAGGACAGAGGAGTGACTTCTGAGCAGGGCACATGGCCCTTCTGGGACCCTAGCCGCATTGAACACAAGACAAGTTTGGATCTGATTTCCCTAGCAATGCTGGCTAGGCAGCTTTGAACACACTACTGGGTGTCTGAAATCTCAGAACCAACTTCCCGCGTGTCCAGTCCAGCACAGCGCTGTCCTGGTTTGTCCTGCAGGTGAGAGCAGCTGGGTCCCCACTGGTTAAAGGAACCATGGTGGCAGCTTGAGTTATCTGCCACCTTGCATGAGGAGCCTGTGGTGACCTATGAGGTGGACCCTGAGTGCCTTAGTCTCAGCAACAGTGCCACACCAGGGGCCCTGGAGCAAGAGCTACATCTCCCTGATGTGGGACTCAACCCATTAGGGCTAGTGGGTGGGAGGAGGCAGGTATGAGTGCCTGCAAAGCACAACCCTGCACCCCCACCCTCAGGTGTGGTTAGAAGTGAGCCAGCCACATAGGAGTGACCATGAATCTAAATGGACAGAGCAATGAAGAACCCCCTCCTCACCCCGCTGCCACCCAGTCGATGCTGGTTCACAGTGACCCCGTGGAACAGGGTGGAACTTCCCAGTGGGTTCCTGAGGTGGTGACTCTTTAAGGGAGTAGAAGGCCTCATCTTTCTCCCAAGGAGATCTGGTGGTTTTGAACTGCAGATCCTGGAGTTAGTAGCACAACATGTAACCACCAGGGCTCTGGTTAAGAGCGAAATGATGTTGACAGCGATATTAAGCAATGTAAGAGGCCGGGTGCCAAGAAAGGAAAGATGCGGTTCCCTCAACGTGTTGGGCTGGTGTGAATGAGACTGAGGACTGTGCTGTCAGCCAGGGATGTGCAGACCACCATTCAGATGGTTGGGCATGCACGTGTGCAGGGACCTGTGTATGCGTGTGCATGCGAGAGCTGTCGCGCGCCAGGTCTCGCCAGCAAGAAAAGACGCGCCACAACAGGATTCTTCCACAGGTGTTTTATTTTTCATTATGCGGTAAAGACCTTGAAACCCCAGACTACTGCTGCTTATATATGCTCTATGGGGACGTGCTGTGCATTTGCCAAAACCTCATGCATAGATTGGTGAGTTCGCCAGGACCTTCGTTTGCATACTCCAGGGTGGAGTTATGACTACGTCATCTCAGCATCGCGCATGCGCTAAGTGGTTGTTTACCACTTAGTTGGACCACCGCCCTGACTGCCCGGCGCCATCTAGTAATGGCAGCGAGAGTTGCGGCTACCCACATCACGAGAGCTGTGGCTTCCCACATCTCGCGAGAGCTACGGCTTCCCACATCTCCTCCTTTCTTTTTAATTTTAAGCCTAATCCATCGATCAATTCCAGAGCCTCCAGCAGCTCCAAAAGATCAAGATGGATATAAAGTCCATCGATCCATCCCGGAGCCTCCAGCAGCCCCAGGAGATCAAGATGGATCTAAAAACCCAAATCTGGTCACCCTGATGTGTGCAATGAGCAAAGCTCCACATGGTGCAAGGGCTGACCAAGATCCAATTTCTGTCACTCTTCCCAGTGCAATGGGACAATTCCCTTGGGGTGCAAGAGCTGACAACTTATGGGGGTTAATTTTCTCTTAACAAAGAAAGCCAAAGATCATGGGAACCACCGCACTCAATCACTAAGAGCGCCTGCGTGATGATGACTTTATCACGTTTCTGCTGGGCTTTAAGCTTGCAGAGCAACCATAGCAACAACACTCCTCCACAGCACATTATTGCAGCAAATGTAAACACCCCACCCACTCTTTAAAGTAGGAAAAGGCAGTAGAAAGCCAAGAAGTAAAATCTCCAACAGTTATGGGTTTCATTCTTATGCCATTAAGAGTCGTAATCTGCATCCGGAGTTGTTCTTGAAGTTCTTCCAGCTCAGCTGTCCATTGTCCTGTAAGATACTGGGATATATTCTTGCTGCTAAAAGAAGACTCATTCAAGAATTTTAAAGGTGTTATGCACAAATTAGGTGTTGAAGAAACACAACTTAATTGCACCATGCTCGTAAGAGTATCCACTTGTTGTTGTAATAAATCAACTCTCTGGTTCACTAACAGTAAACCAGACATTAATCGAGCATCCAATTTATGGACTGTAGATAAAGCTTCTGATGTAGATTGTGTAATATTGTTAATGACATTTGCTGTCATTACTTGATTGGACATAGCCAATCCTGCTGTAACCGCTGCTGCAGCTGAGAGAGTAATAGCTGTAATAATTGCTGCAGTAATGCCAAAATCTCTTTTATATCTATAAAGGGTAGCAATAGGAAAAGTATTGGGATCTGCTTCAACCGGTACAGGTATCATAGTGGGAATCTTTACTATCAAGGCAAATGGCTCAGAGCCATTCCAACATTCAGCAAGCCAACACTGACTGCTAAAACTATTACATGAAGCTTCCCAAAATGTATCATTTGCATGACTAATGTTGAATGTTAACAGAAAGAAAAATGGGGGCTGGACACAAACAGGTGATGGCTGAAATTGCACTCTTGATATATTAACCATAGTATTTACTTTCAGCCTCTTTGTAGTGGTATTGTATACACCGGTGACATTGTATAAAGTATCATTAATTCCAAACATTTTTGCAAAAGGAGTCACTATTGTAGATGCTCCACGTTGATTATATAATATCCATTCATACCACGGCCAAGTATTATCAGGACCAGTGATATTAATACTGCTATTCCATTTTGCTTTACCTAAAGCTGGAGTCATATTAAAACCTGGTATAATAGGTTTGTTCCGATAGTTTGGAGACTGACATTGAGTAAAAGAAGGCGGAAAACCTTTTTCAGGTAAACAACTAGGTAATATGACACGTCTGGTCACATTAGGTTGCACTACTGATTCATAGATGGGCCCAGAGGGCCTAGATCCCTCACAAATCATCATGAGTGTTGTTATATTTACACCTTTTCCTTTCTCAGAGGTGCCACTTCCACCTGTAGCACCTTGTGCAATTTTCATAAGGGTGGATATAATATTATTAAATGTAGAGTCTCCAGAAGGATCCACCCAATTGACTAAAGACCCATTTCTTTACATATATACAAGGTGCACTAGTATTAATGGTGGTAAAACACAAAATATATGCCAATGTAAAATTGCTTGCATTATATACTTTAGGAGGCTCCCCTCTAGGTGTAATACATGGTATTCCCAAATCACATTGCGTTAAGAATAAGGGTAATATTGACGCATTCGAGTGTATGGGAATAGGTACAGGCCAAGTTTTAGCTATGGCCCATTAAAAAACTCCTTTAACTATTGGGGTCCATATTACCATCAGTATCAGCAACATTATTAGGTTGATCATCACCTTCTTCATTCTTCCTGCTCCCACGATCTTCATCCTCCTTAATTAGTCTCACCAGTCTCTCTGGCACCCAGATGGGGTTTTCTTCTTTCTGTGGAAAAACACAAATTGCTCCCCTGGACCTGATTAATATGGGGTCCGGGCCATACCATTTATTATCCAATACATTTTTCCATCGGGCCATTTCCTTTGGTGGCTTTGGCCATTGTCCATGTCTGTCTGCAGCTGATTGGCCTTTCTCATCCAGATTTAAAAAATTTAGAGTAAAAAGAGTTAAAGATAAGGCCATTCTAGGGGTAGTGACCGTCACGGCCTCTATTCCCCCCTTTTGTTTTAATAAATATTGTTTTAAAGTACGATGACACCGTTCCACAATTCCTTGCCCTTGGGGATTATACGGCAAGCCCGTGAGGTGTTTTACTTGCATTTGCAAGCAAAACTGTCAAAACTTGGTGGAAGTATATGCAGGCCCATTATCCGTTTTTAATATGGTGGGCTTGCTCCATGCACTCCAAGCCTCTAAGCAATGTTGAATTACTTGGCTGGATTTTTCCCCCGTTAGGGGTGTTGCATGTACAATGCCAGAACTGGTGTCCACTGACACATGCACGTACTGCAACTTTCCAAAAGCAGATATGTGGGTAACGTCCATTTGCCAGATGTTGAGAGGACGGACGCCTTGAGGATTTACTCCAACTGAAGGTTTAGAAATAAATTCTGCACACTTGGCGCATTGCAACACAATAGTACGAGCCTCTGCGCGAGTAATTGAAAACTTAATGCGTAGAGTGGCAGCAGGCACATGATACAGCTCATGAAAATCTTTAGCAAGTTCAAAATTGGATTTAGTTAACACAGGAAAAGCTCTTGTAGCTTGATCAGCCAAATCATTACTTTTCACCATGGGTCCCAGGAGCAAGCTATGAGCACGTATATGCTGAATATAAAATGGGTTTCATTGCAAAATACATTTTCTAATTTGAGACAATATGTCTGCTACCTTGCTAGATTGCTTAATGTAGCCAGCAATTTCCAGCTTAGATACTGCGTTGACTACCTAATGGGAGTCAGATATGATGTTAATTGGTTCCGTGAATTTCTTAAAAACTTCTAAGACCACCAAACATTCTACTAATTGAGGTGCATTAGCTAAAAATTGTAATGTAGTCACTTGATTATTTATCACATAACATCCTTTACCTGTTTTAGAGCCATCTGTATAAATGTCTAAAGCTTCCTTAATGGGGTTGTTAACAGTGACACGGGGAAAAATTACTGGATGTGCAGTCACAAACTGCAACAAAGAATGTTTAGGATAATGGTTGTCTATTAGTGCATTAAAACTGCATTTAAAAATTGCCCACTCATCTGTAGTGGCACACAGTGCAGCAACTTGCTCACTAGTATATGGGACAATGACACTGCTCAAAAACTAGCTGCTCAATGAGAGGCATTGCTGTGTCTTGATCTCCAAAAAAGTTTTTTGCTGCTTCCAACATTCGTGCCACAAAATCTGAAAAAGGTTCAGTAGGTCCCTGTACAATTTTTGTTAAGTTGCCTCTAACCTCTCCTTTATTAGGTAAAGTTCTCCATGCCTTGCTTGCAGCAGAATTTATTTGCTGATATACTTGCAATGGATATACTGTCTGATTATTAACCCATGTTCCTTGGCCTGTAAGCATTTCAAAATCCCATGCTGGCTGCCCTGCTGCAGCATTTTCTCTAGCCTGAGCTGTTAATAAATCCTGCCATAAAGATTTCCATTCCAGGTACTGTCCTGTAGTCAATACTGCTTTTGTTACAAATGTCCAATCGGCAGGAGTCATAGCTTGACTCATAAGCCTTTCAATTAAAGATTGAGTATAATTTGCACTTACTCCATAAGCTCTCACAGCTTCAGCTAAGTCCTTTACTTGCTTGTGTTCTACGGGTGTATGATAACGAGCGTTATTCTGATCCTCAAATACTGGATACATTTGTTGAAGTTCTCTACGGATATTGGGTGGGCAAAAGGAATAGCCACACCCTTTTTGCTTTTCTTCCTTATAAGGAGGTGGTGCTGATGGGCTCACAGCTGACTTTCGCTGAGCACTATACCGCCCTCTTTCGGCCGCTTTTAGTGCATCATGCCGACCTTCCTCATAGCGAGCAGCTATCTCCTCTAAGTGCTCCTCCTCTTCCTCTGATATTTCCAAGAGTTCTAGTTCTCACCACGGATTTAAAGGCTCCGAATGGCGGGTACGGTTCTTCTTCTGTTGATCAACTTCCTCCCCTAATTCTACCTGCGCAGTTTCTTCTGTTTGGGCATGCCTTTCCCGAGTCTCCTTGGACTCGCCCCGAGCCTCTTTGGACTCGCCCCGAGCCTCTTTGGACTCGTCCCGAGCCTCTTTGGACTCGTCCCATTCTGTTTCTGACATGCTTTCCTGAACGTCCTCCAAAGCCTGCTGTCCCTGCTGTAGTGACTGTCTACACTCTTTATCCTCAATACATGCTTTTATTAACTTCCAGATGGGTCTAGTTCCCGGTTTCAATTTCCCTTCTTTTGCAGCTCGGTCTACATCCCAGCCCAGTTTGTTCCAACTTGCCAAAGTTAGAGAACCTGTAGATAAAAACCACGGTGCTATCTCATCCACATTTGTTACAAACTTACGCAGCGTCGGCTCTGAAATTTTTAATCCTCTCTTCCTTAATAAAGCATCAAGCGCTGTAACCATGGTGTTTATTGCTACGTTCCCCATATTCCCTACTTATGTAGACAAGAATTTAACACACAGGTTCACACGGTTTTATTTGCAAGATAAGAAGCAGCAGGCTGTCCGCCGTTGAAACCGAAAGTGAAAGTATTAGAATGAATACAACAGTTTGCAGCTCTAGCAATCGTTCAGGCTCATGTCTCTCAGAACTTACCTCTATAATTCCATGTGGTTCTGAATCCTCCCTGGTGGGGGGTCTCCACTCGTGCCTTAGATGATCGTAAATTCCCGGGTTCTCGGCACCATTTGTCGCGCGCCAGGTCTCGCCAGCAAGAAAAGACGCGCCACAACAGGATTCTTCCACAGGTGTTTTATTTTTCATTATGCGGTAAAGACCTTGAAACCCCAGACTACTGCTGCTTATATATGCTCTATGGGGATGTGCTGTGCCTTGATTGGTGCATTTGCCAAAACCTCATGCATAGATTGGTGAGTTCACCAGAACCTTCGTTTGCATACTCCAGGGTGGAGTTATGACTACGTCATCTCAGCATCGCGCATGCGCTAAGTGGTTGTTTACCACTTAGTTGGACCACCGCCCTGACTGCCCGGCGCCATCTAGTAATGGCAGCAAGAGTTGCGGCTACCCACATCACGAGAGCTGTGGCTTCCCACATCTCGCGAGAGCTATGGCTTCCCACAGTTTTTTTTCTCTATTTGTTTTGTTTTTAACAATTTCTTAGGGTTCCAGATTTATGAAGCACAGAAGGAATGGCTACAGTGAGATAATAACTGATGCAATGTTTTATGGTGCGATGGGAGAGAAGAGTGAGGTGAATTAAGAAACAACTAATGAATGTGGGAATGGGGAGGGAGCACTAGAATGGAATTAATGATACATATATAACTCTTTTTAAAAGCGACATAATGATGGCAGTTTATGAGATGTGAATTTTATATCAATATAACTATTAAAACAAACCAATATTATAGCCAAGAAAATCCTATGGTGTTCCTGATGCAGTTAGGTTTAAATTGAGCTCCTTATCATTTGATCTCCCTTATGATCCATTTAAACTTGCTATAGGTTTAATATTTTTTATTTTTGTTTTAGTCTATTAAAAACTGGAGGTTTACAACCTATTTTTTCTTGTTAGTTTTGTTTCTAAATGTTTTTCAGTATGTGAAATCTAGAGTAGATTATAGAAAGCGAGGGGGATGGGAAGTAGGGATCTAATAAAGAGTGCAAAAATGAAGAAAATGTTCAAAACCTGATTTTGGTAATGATGATCTAATTCTTCTTAGTAATAAACTCACTGTGATAGAAACATAACAGACCCATGTGATTTTTTACTGTAATTTTTCAGGGAGTAGAAAGCCCAGTCTTCCTGCATCTGAGTTGCTGGTGGTTTCTAATTACCGACACTGCAGATTGCTGCACAACTCCTTTTTTAAAATTTTTAAATAATTATTTTATTGGGGACCCGTACAACTCTTGTCACAATCCATACATCCATCCATTGTGTCAAACACATTTGTACACTTGTTGCCATTATCATTCTCAAAACATTTGCTTTCTGCTTGATCCTATGCTATCAACTCAGTTTTTCCCCTCCATCCCTGCTCCTCCTCTGTCATGGACCCTTGATCATTTATAAATTATTATTATTATTTTGTCCTATCTTACACTGTCAGATGTCTCCCTTCACCCACTTTTCTGTTGTTCATCCCCCAGGGAGAATATATGTAGATATTTGTAATTGATTCTCCCCTTCTACCTCACCTTCCCTCCACCCTCCCCATATGGCTATTCTCAGCACTGGTCCTGAAGGGATCACCTGTCCTGGATTCCTTGTTTTTCCAGTTCTTATCTGTACCATTGCACATCCTCTGCTCTAGCCAGATTCATAAGGTAGAATTGGGATCATTAAAAGGGGGGAAGGGGAAGGAAGCATTTAGGAAGTAGAGGAAAATTGTATGTTTCATTGTTGCTACAATGCACCCTGACGGGCTCCTCTCCTCCCCGTGACCCTTCTGTAAGAGGATGTTCAGTTGTCTATAAATGGGTCTTGGGTCCCCAATCTGAACTCCCCGTCATTCACAATGATTTGATTTTTTTTGTTGTTGTTGATGATGCTTACTGTGCTGGTCTGGGTACTTTAGAGAAACAAATCCACAGAAACTCGTGGATAAGAGAGAATTTTATATAAAGGTTAAGTGAGCATCAAGAAAACATCCCAAATCAGTGCTGCCCAAGCCCAGAAGCCCAACATTATCCCAGTAACCCACATGTCCGACACCAATCCACAAAGTCCTCCTCCATTTCACAAAACAGACATGATGAAGCTGACTGCATGAGGAAAGCCGAGTCAGTGAATGTGTACACATCTTAGCGATGGCAGGGTCTCCACAAGGGTGCTCCAGCACCCAGGGCTGCATCAGATTAGGCCCTTGTGGCTTCACCTTGGTGATGTCTTGCAGGAAGTCATCCTTGCAAGCGGAATCAGGGAATTACTAAGGCATCCGCACCCTGGTCTGACCATCACAAAGCAATAGACCCGAGAACTAGAAAGGAGAGGTTCACCAAACCATTTATCCCCTTGCCCTTCATTAACCCCATATGTGTTTATTGGCCAGGTTGGCACAATAATCTAACTACCTCAATGCCTGATACCTGATCCATTCAACACCTCGTGATCACACAGGTTGATGTGCTTCTACCATGTGGGCTTTGTTGCTCTGAGCTAGATGGCAGCTTGTTTACATTCAAGCCTATAAGACCCCAGACGCTATATCTTTTGATAGCCGGGCTCCATCAACTTTCTTGACCACATTTGCTTATGCACCGCTTTTTCTTCTGCAATCATGTTAAAAAGGTGAGCATCATGGAATGCCAGTATAATAGAACAAAGTATACTTCCATTGAGGGAGTATTTGAGCGGAGGCCCAATGTCCAGCTGCTACCTTAATACTAAACCTGTAAGTATAGACACATAGATCTATTTCCCCATCCTCAGATATAAATATATTTACATATATACATGCCTTTATTTAGACTTCTATAAATGTCCTTTGCCGCCTAGTTCTTTCCTCTATTTCCTTTTAGTTTCCTCTAGTCCCACTATCATGCTCAGTCTTCATTTGGTTTTCAGTAATTCCTCTGGTTTACATTACCCTTGATCATGCCCTACCAGGGATCAAACACCCTTCTCACTACTGGTTTGGATCATTTGTTGTTCCCTTGTCCCTGGGTTTTTTAACACCACTTCCTATCCCCGCATCTCTCCCTCTCCCATGTCCCCCAGGAACCATTGGTCCTTTTGCTTTCTGCTCCAGATTGCTCATCCAGTCTATCTTATTTAGACAGACTTGCAGAGATAATAACATGCACAAAAACAAGACAGAGAAAAACCAAGCAACAAAATAAAGCAAACCAACAACAACAGGTCAATGACAACAACAACAAAGAAAAGCCTTTAGTTAGTTCCAGGACTGTTTGTTGGCCTTTAGAGTTGTTTTCCAGTCAAGTCTGATAGGGTGCCAAGGCCTGACCCCAAGGTCTATTTTTGGTATTCCCTAGAGCCTTCGTTACTCTGTTCCTCTTGCTGTCTGTTGCATGCTCTTGGTGTTTTTGCTTCAGTCTGGTGGGATCAGATGGGCACAATTCCCACACTGTGTCTCCAGTCTTGTGCCCTGTAGAGCAGCTAAACTCTTAACCATACGCCACCAGAGCTCCTATTCTTGATGTGGTAGAACTGTGGAATTATGAGATATATGAATGATATGGCAATTAAACTGTGTTGGGGAAACACACTAATTCACTTCAGTCTACTAACCTCTAGTATATTGATGTTGATGCATTCCATTTCATTTCTGATAACTTCAAATTTTCTTAGACTCATACTTCATATAAAGTTCTAATTATTAATAGTATTTGCAGTTATTTCTTCTCGTTTGGGGTCTTTCCCATCAGAAAATGAAGGGCACAAGTCTTTATTTTCTAATGCTTTACACCAGCCCTGTCATTACAGTCAACTCTCCTTTGAGTAAGCAGCTCTTCTTCAGTCATATTTGAGCATTTTCTGACTTGAGGGGCAATCTTCTGGCACTATACCTGTCCGTTATCTGTTGATGTCCATTTGTTTTTCAGTCTGTAACGGTATTCCCCTGCTATCCATAGATTCATTCCACTGAAGTTGAAAGTCTCTTCTTTCACTGTGGTCTGTTCTTAATTGTAAGATCTGCTGAAACACTTCACCTTGGGTGACCTTGTTAGTATTTGAAATACCAAATGACATAGATACGAGCATCACAGAAACATAAGCACCACAGTATGACAAAATAACAGACAATTGGAGGAGAGTTTTGTTGGGGGTATTAAATGGAGTTAAAAGGATAGCCAAGTCCAACCATGTGGAAATATGGTGCTATTTAAAACAGCTGGGAATGAAAATCCCATAAGATCCATCAATTCTTCTACTGCGTATGCTCCCTAAAGAAATAACAGACAGAACAAGATCAGACGTATGCACTTCCATGTTCATAGCACTGTTCACCCTAGTGAGTAGTTGGAGAGTGTCCTGAAGCCCATCACTAGAAAGTGGGGGAAGAAACTTTGGTACACAAACACACACACAGTGAAATACTATATGTACTGAAAAAAGAATGATGATACCATGAAGTAACTCATGATGTGGTTGTTGAATCTGGAGAATGTTACACTGTATTAAGTAAATCATTCACAAAAAAAGACAAATATTGTATGAAAAGGCCAAGAGACAGAGAGAGAAAGAGTAGCTCTTCAATACCCACACAAGCCGTCCTTAAAGGCAATTGAGTCATAGGTGTAATTCTTCTATTATTCCTTCATTTGTACACCATAAAGAGGACTTCTCCAGTGGAGACCTCATCCCAACTGGGAAAGAGAAAAGGAGTATTAGTCCATGGCAGGTGGCAGTACCATATAGGCATCTCTATGGAGTGAATGTAAGAATTTGATACACTCGGTGGGGATTCAAGACCAAGTGGAAGGGACAGAGTGTCTGTCTCAAAGAAGATGGTCTCACTGCTGTTGGTGGGGAAAGGGCATTTTTGCCCCTTGGTACAATACTTGGCATTGCCTTATGGTCCCCCAAAGATGAGACTATGCCTGATACTCATGCATGTGATGTAGAGTTTGTTTTTCAATTATTGCTGACTCAAGCCCATACTGTAGGCTACCTAGACTATATAGATCTTGTTCCCTAGCATACTACCTAGGGCATACCAGAAAATCCAAGTCAGAAATCTAGGGACTTATCTTTCCTGACAACAAGTCCAAAGTATGTGAGACAAAGGCTCCCCATGCTTGCCTCTAAGGAGCACTCTTGTTGTACCCTTCAAGGGAGATGTGATTGTCTTTTGGTACTTTCAATATTTTTAATACCACTCCTCTCACTCAGCAAGCAAGGTTGTGTCATCTGCAGATGGAAGGTTTGTACGAAGCCTTCCACTAATTCTGATGCCACATTCTTGCTTATATAATCCATTTTCTCCAATTATTCTCTCAGCATAAGCTTGCAAGGCCAGATGATACACCCTGATACAACTTTCCTGATTTTAAACCATGCAATCTTTCCTTTGTCTGCCTCTTGATGCATGTACAAGTTCCACATGATCACAATGAAGTCCTTTCTATACATAGTGGAGGACTAATGAAGGAGAATTGGGAGCATAGTTAGGCTTTAGCTTCTACCAGTGAGATTCTCCACGGACTCTTCCCACAGATGTATTCAATCATCTGGAGGAATAAATCTGGGTAATTTTCTGTAGTGTTGCTGAAAAACATATCTGCTATGAACCAGTCATTTAGTCTTGCAAAATTCTTCCATTCTGTCTCCAAATTAATTTCTATCACCAAACCCCTATTATTCCTTTTTGTGTATTTCTATATTTTGCATTCCAATTGCCAAAGATTAAAATGCATTTTGATTGCATGTTTACTCAATTTCCAACTGATGGGGTTGGTATAATTTTTCAATTTCTACATCATTCATTTTTGTGATTGGTGCAAAGTTTTGAATAATTATATTGTTTGGATTTCCTTGATGGTTGGACAGAATTAATCTTATCGCAGACAGCATTGTACCTTAAGATCCATCTTTAAATGTCATTTAAAAAAGGGGGGAGGGTGGCAAAACAAATGCAAATCCATTCTGTCATCCTTGCCATAATGTTGCTGTTTGGTGCCATTGAATAGGTTCCAACTCATAGCGACCTTATACACCACAGAATGAAATTCTTCCTGGTCCTATACCACCTTCACAATTTCTATGCTTGAGCCCATTCTTGCTGCCACAGTGTCAATCCAACTCCTTAAAAGCCTTCCTCTTTCTCACTGCCACTCTACCAAACATGATGTCCTTCTGGTTTCTCTGAACAATGTGTCCAAAGTATTTAATATGAAGCCTTGCTGTCCTTGACTCTAAGGGCATTTTGGTCATGCTTTTTCCATTACAGATTAGTTTGCCCATGGTACTTTCAATATTCTTCTCCAGTTTCAAAATTAAATCAATTTTTCACCAGTTTTCTTTATTCAATGTCTAAATTTCATATACATATGAGGCCCTTGAAAATATCATGGTTTGGATCAGGGGCATCTTATTCTTAAAGTAACATAATTTATTTTCAATATTCTAAAAAGGTCTTATGCAGCAGATTTACCTAATACATCATGTCTTTTGATCTCTACACTTCTGCCTCTATGAGCATTGATTGTCGGTGAAAGTAAGACAAAATCCTTTACAATTTCAACATTTTCTCCATTTATCACGATGATACTATGGGTACAATTGTGAGGATTTTGCTCTTTTTCTACATTGAGTTGTAATATATATGGAAGGCGACAATCCTTGACCTTTATTACAGAGTGCTCTGAGCCAACCTCACTTTGAGCTAGCAAAGTTAATAAGTCTTCCTTCAGTCTTGTTTTCTCAATCTTCTTCATCTAAACCAGCTTCTCTGATGATTTGCTCAGCATACAGATTGAGTAAGTTTGATGAAGGGATACAAACCTGTTGCACACTTTTCCTGATTTTTAACCTTGGGGTATACCCTTCTTCTTTCCAGCAAGTGCCTTTTGATCCATGTTCAAGTTCTGCATCACAGCAGTACATAGCACCTCTTGTCCGTCAGTTTGTTGTACTGTTGTCACTTGTGTATTACTGTGATGTTGCAAGCTTTGTCACTGGTACTTCAAATGCCAGCAGGGTCACCCATGTGAACGAGTTTCCTGGGACCTTCCAGACTAAGGACAGACTATGAAGAAGAGCTCTTATTCACACTTTGGAAGAAAGAGCTACTGAAAACTTTAAGTATAGCATCAAAACATAAGGTACTGATTGGAAGTGGAAATTGGCCAAAGATAGTACCTGAGGATAAGCCCCTTTAGTGGGAAGCAACTTAACATTTAACTGAGGTGGAGCTCATTTCTTGGAATGGAGTGAGCCATAATGATGTGAGTCTGGAAAAGCCTGTGGGAGAGAGGTCTTGAACTTCCTCATTTATTGACAGGCACAATTCAAGAGAGGGAGCAACAGCTGCAAAATCTAAAAATCATCAAACTTAGAATGTGGGGCGTATGAATCAAGGGATATTAGAGGGCATCAAAATAAAATGGAAAGCATGACTATCAGTACTCACTAAGTACTCTATATTTGATCTGATCATAGTTTCTTAGCTTTCTAAGGCACATCTTAGCTATGCAGACATATTTCTGCTGTCGTGGATGTGTGATAATGAACTTTGAGCCCTGTACATAACCTTCATTGTTTTCATTCTTCAAAAAAAAAATTCATTGAGATAGCTCATATACCTTATACTTTCATAGTCCAGTTGTATTAAAATGAGTTGTATATACATCATTAGAATCAGTTCTAAAGCAGTTTCTTCATTGTGGCATTCATTATTTGCTTCCCATGTCCTTTCCTATCCCCCATACAAAATAAGTTATTATACCAGTTACTATCTCTCTATATTTGTCTATCTTGGACTTTCTATACTGGAAAACATGATACAAACATACTATCAGCAACAATATATTGCATATTAATATATATTATGTAGTTTGTTTTTTGTTTATATATAAAAGGATAAAGAAAAAACCAGTTATATTAAAATAAACTAGGGAAGGGTAAAATCGCTCATCAAGAAAATAGCAAGAAACAAGCTAGACCACATTTAAAATACGTCAAAGGGGAGATTAAATGATCACGTATTATATTTTAGCCTAATTAAATAATTGATAATTGCATTTATAGTACTCTCTGTCTGATAACAAAGGTATTCACATCCCTTGACTATGTCGGAGGGGATTCACCAGAGGCTCACTTCATACAGGGACACTGTAAGTGGATTGCAGGCTCCCACAGTCATCCATAGCCTTCTGCAAATTGGGTGTTCACAATTTACACTCTGATTTTGATATTATTATTTATCATCCTTGGCTCACACAGGCTCGTGTGCTTCCTTTATGTGGAATTGGTGAACACCTCATTTGATGGCTGCTTGTTTGAATACAAGCCTTAAAACCCCAGGTGCTATAGTTTTTCAAAGCTGATTTCTTTACCACAATTTTCTGGAAGACCCATATCTTCAGTGTTCTCTTCATAATTGGATCATTGAACCTGGTCATCTCATAAGAAGTAATTGTTCATGTGCAGTGGAGAAGAATGTACAGTGTGCTTCTGATGGGTGGAGTGTTCTGTATATGTCTAGGAAGTATCAACTTTATTGACTGTGTTGTTGAGCTCTTTTCTGTCTTTATTGAGTTCCTTTCCTTGAGAGTAGCCCATTGAAGTCTCCTGTTATTGTCGAGTTATGTTGTTGTTTGGTGCCATTGAGTCAGCTCCAACTTATGCATAACAGAACAAAACATTTCACTCTCTTATGTTATCCTTACAATTTTTTCAATGCCCCAGAGCACTGATGAAACCACTACATCAAACCATCTTATTGATGGCCTTCCCCTTTTTTGCTGCCCTTCCACATTACCAAACATGATGTCCTTCTCCTGGTTTCCCCAGACACTAATCACTTCTGACAATATGTCCAAAGTATGTAAGACAAAATCTTGCCAGTTTGCCTCTAAGGGGCACTCTAGCCTTACTTCTTCCAATACACATTGGTATGAACTTTTAGCAGTACATGGTACTTCCAATAATCTTCTTCATACCATAATGCAAATATATCAATTCTTTTATAGTCTTATTTATTTAATGTCCAATTCTGTTCCAATGGAGAGTACCATGTTCCAATGCAGAATATGTTCCAATGGAGAATACCATGGCTTGAGTCAGGTGTTTCAGTCCTCAAAGTAATATTCTTACTTTTCAATACTCTAAAGTGTTCTTGGGAAGCAGATTTGTCTGTAATATGTCTTTTGATATCTTGACTGCTGCTCCAAGAATATTTTTTGTAGACCCAAGCAATACAAAATCCTTAACAACTTCAATCCTTTCTCCATTTATCAAGTTGTTACATATTGGTCTGTTGTGAGATTTTTGGTCTTTCTTACAGCGAGTTGTAATCCATATTGAAGGCTAAAATCCTTGATCTACATCTGCCATGATTTTATCTTCCTCCTCACAGATCTGAAATATCTCAGGCATTCTAGGGTGATAAATGAAATGTTAGCTAAGAGATGGAGGTATTCTTAATTTGAGGACTGAAGATGTGGTGAGAGGAGAAATGATTTTTTTAAAAGAAGATTAGCAGATGAGTAAGCAATGATAGAGGAGTAATTAGGAGAATTGTATATGAATTTGTTTTGATAAAAGGGAGGACATATATAGAAAAAAACACACTACAACAACAACAAAAGGAAAATAATAGGGTATCAAATTTGTTCTGGGAGAGGCCATGACTGTGTGGGCAGAGATCCTTTGAGCATTGGAGACAGTGTCAGGAAGTGAGTATTTCTGCCATTTTGTTTTCTAGGATGTCAGGGAAGGGCAGAGCTTTAGGATAAGGGGTTGATTGTGATAACACAGATAACTAAAACCTGAACTATTTTATTTAGAGGGCAATTGTCTTAGTGGAATAGACTTCAAGTGGAAGTCAGAGTGTGGAATTTACTGTTTTCAAATGAAGTGGTCTCCAAGAGGGGATAGGGAAGAGGAGACTATCTGACCATGTCCTAGGAGAACAAGAAAGAGCCATTTCAAAGGGCAGGGTATTTCCCTGTATGGCTTAGGGAGCTTGGGTTGCGAGGGAGCCAGCAAGTTGTTCAGTTTATCTAGTATTTCAGCAAGACTCACGCAAGCCTTGGAGATGACATCATGGTGGAAGTACACCAAAGCAGGAAGTTCACCAGTCAGGAACACCTTTACCTGGGGGATGCTAGTGTTAATCCCAGGTATGAACCCTTACCTGGGTGACCATCCACCTGCTGAGGGGTAACTCAGAAGGCAATCTGACAGCCAAGTATGTGTGGTCCACATCGTATGGGGATTAATTTAAGCAGATGGACACTGGACCCCTACTTAAGTACTCCCACAATACAAGAATACTCTTCGAATAGCCTGTCATTCCGTGATGCTCACCTTCCCTGCATAATCACCAAAGACAAAAAGGGCACATAAACAATGTGATAAGAAAACTGATGGTGACAGACTATTAAAAGATATAGCATCTGGGGTCTTACAGGCCTGAAGATAAACAAGTGGCCATCTCAGGGGGATTCAACAAAGCCCACATGCAACAAGCACAGTGTGATCATGAAGTGTCATCAGGATCAGGAAATCGGGCATCAGTTGACCTGGAGCAAACAATCATATTGACACGAATGAGGGAGGCCGGAGTGGAGACCCAAAGCCCAACTGTACACAATTGGACATCCCTTCAAAGCAAGGCCACAAGGAAGGGATGGACCAGCCAGGATGCAGTATGGCATCAACAAAACATACAACATTCCTCTCGTTCTTTAATGCATCCTCCGAATCACAATTCTGACCCCAGCTGTACCTTAGAAATCCATCTAGACCAGAGCATGTACACTGATACAGATAAGAGATCTTGACGTAGGAACAATAATGGGAGTAGTGATGGCTTTAGGGTAGGGAAAAGGTGGAGGGAGGAAGGGGGAACTGATCCCCATGATTGATGTATAAGGTGCCTTGAACACTCCCGCAGAGTGACGAACAACAGAAACATGGGTTAAGAGAGACAGTGGATGGTGTAAGACTTGGCCAGCAGAGCATCAGAATTCTTGACAATATGTGCCTGAGTCTCCTTTCCAAGCTTGGGGTGAGTGAGCAGTGTAGGCCAGTCAACTGTGCTTATGGTTGATACCCATTGGGATCTTAGCCTTGACCTCTTACACCTTCACAAGAGCCTTGATGGCTTCGGCACACATGTCCCTGGCATTGGTGGTGTTGGCAAAGCTTATATTCCTGTTAGAACTGGAAAAAAAGGAAAAGTGGAGTCAGAGAGTTGTTTTCAATGAACAGGTCTTATTAGAGTTAACAACCTCCTTGGGAGTTTAGATTGGAATGAGTTTAGATTGGAATGGTTTCCCCTCTCACCACATCTGCTTAAATTAATTAAACAGGTAAGGTGAGGGGAGCCTGGTAGTATAGTGAGAATAGCTGAAAGTCCGGAATGGAGAAGTAGAGACAGAAGGAGAGACAGAAGAATGTGTGGTCACACAAGAACGCAAAGAAAGCCTGGAGTGAGCGAACAAAGGGATTTTGCATTAATAAACTTGGGGGACAGAAATAAACTATGTCTAAGAGGAGCCTGAGTTTACTCCCTATCATTTGTGGCCCCAGTACACTAGTGAGGGTGGAGGGGGGAAAAGGTATCTGTGAGAAGTCTTGAGGTGAGGTAGGGATGGACACTGAATATCGCTGAGAATTGTAGCCTTACTTCTGGACCCTCCTTAAGAGAGCAATATGAATCTCTGTGTGAAACTATTGTAACAAGGTTTCTTGATGCCCTTTCTGCACCATTTTGGGACTGGTTGTGCATAACGTGGTTCCTGGACTTAGGCCTGTCTGCCTAAACACCTACTGTTCCCAGACTACCAGAGACCAGAAGAGTTACGTTCATTGTTCTTCCAAATTAAATGACCCATGCATCCGTAAGTGCATCCTACATTTTTAAGTGGTGGAGTAGAAGAATAATAGACACTTCCAAACAGGTAACAAGAGAAATAAAGCAGAGAGGAAAGATGTAAAAAACTGAAGGGAAAGTAGTAGAGGACAGAGAATAAAAACATCAAGTGGTGCTAATTTTAAAATTGTATTTTAAATAATTATTTTTATTTATTTTATAAAACTTATATAATTTTACTATTATTATTTTCAATCATTTTATTGAGGCCTCATACAGCGCATATCCATACATAACATCATGTCAAACACATTATCACATTTGTTGTCATCATTTTCAAAACTTTTTCTTTCAACTTTAGCCCTTAGTGTCAGCTGATTTTTATTTCCCTCACTCCCTCCCTCCTGCCCTCCCTCATGAGCCCTTGATAACTTATAAACTATTATTATGTGTTAATTTCTTAAACTGACTGATGTCTCTCTTCACCCACTTTTCAAGTTGTCCATGCTCCTTGGAGGGGGTGGGGAGGTGTTACATATGTATATCTTTGTGATTGGTTCATCCTCTCCCCCTCCACCTTCCTCTTATCCTCCTGTATCCCCACTCTCATTATTGGTCTTGACGGGTTTATCAGTCCTGGATTCCCTGTTTCCAGCTCTTATCTGCACCAGTGTACAAGCTCTGGTGTAGCCCCATTTGTAAAATAGAATTTGGATCCAAATAATGGGGGGAAGAAGCATTAAACAACTAGAGGAAAGTTGTACGTTTCATTGTTGTTATACTGCACCTGACAGGTTCATCTCTTCCTTGTGACCTTTCTGTCAGGGCATGTCCAATTGTCTACAGATGGGTCTTTGATGCCTGATACCTGATCCCATCGACACCTCATGATCACACAGGCTGGTGTACTTCCTCAATATGGAATTTGTTGCTTCTCAGACAGATGATCACTTGTTTACCTTAAGGTTTTAAAAATTTTTATCTTTTCATAGTCGGGCACTATCAGCTTTCTTCACTACATTTGCTAGGCACCCACTGTCTTCAGCAATCATGTCAGGTAGGTGAGCATCACAGAATGCCAGGTTATTGGAAAAAATACTTTTCTTGCATTAAGGGAGTACTTGAGTAGAGGTCTAATGTCCATATGCTGCCTTAATACTTAACATATAAATATATGTGCATAGATCTTTTCCCTTATCATTACATAATTACATATGTGCATGCCTGTATTTAGATCTCTATAAATGTCCTTTGCCTCCACGTTCTTTCCTCTGTTTCCTTTTACTTTCCTCTCCCCCCATTGTCCTCTTCAGCCTTCAATTGGGTTTCAGTCATTCCACTTTGTTACATTGCCCTTGATCAAGACCTATCATCAGGCATTCTACATTCTCCTTGCCATCTATTTTTAGATCATTTTTTGTTCTGTTGTCCTGGTTTTGTTAACACTCGCTTCTTTTCCCCTACCTCCCCTTCTCCCACCTACCTCCAGAACCATCGGTCCCATGTTTTGCCCTCTGGATTGTTTATTCTGCTGTATTAGTCTGGGTAGACTAGAAAAATAAATTCATAGACACACTCATGTATACAATATCGAGGTGTACATACAAGATAAATTGAATATTGAGAAAACATCCCAGCTCAGTCCAGATCAAGTCAATTAATCCAGTATTAGCCCATATGTCCGATCCCAATTTATACATTCCTCCTCAAAGATTCACGAGATACACGCAATGACCCTGAATGCTGGAAGATCACAGGTCATTGGGTGCAAAGTCTTGTGGCTCCAGTGGTGGTACAGGCATGTTAGTGCGGGCGGGGTCTCCACATGTTATCTCCTACTCAGGTCATTAGCATATTCAATGTGCCTTGTCAGCAGAGAGCCTCCCAGGGCGGGAACCAAGAGAGAGTTTTCCACCACCTGGGAGGAAATACAGGAATCCCCAGAATTGTCAAGGGAAGACCATGCCCTCACAGAGGTCTCATTGGCTATGACCTGCTTGACACGATAGACTCCACCCTTCACTCTTAATCCTCTCAAGTCCCCAATCCACACCAATTAAGTAAGAACCGCACCTGCCCTTCTTATCTAGACAGACATGCAGAGATCCTAATGAGCACAAAGACAAGGCAGGGGGAAACAAAAAAAATTAAAATAAAACAAAAACAAACAATGACACAAAGAAGAAACGCCTAGAAAGAGTTCCAGGTTTGCTTGTAGACCTTTAGGAGTGTTTTCTGGTTGAGTCTGACAGGGTGCCATGCCCTGGCCCCAACATCTACTTTCAGTATTCCCTGGGGCTTCATTGCTTTGATCCCTTTACAGCTCTGTTGCACAACCTTAGCATTTTGCCCCAGTGTGGTGGGGTCAGCGCGGGCACAATTCCTGCACTGTGCCACCAGTGTTGTCCCTCATAGTGCTATGGGCCAGTGAGGGACGTCTTGAGGTGTGGCTGGCCCTATCTGCGCATTGGCTACTCTGTAGTTTCCAGTAATTTTTTTTACTGGAGACTTGGGTTTTTATATATAGGATATTATCTGTAAATTGCAAGAATTTCATTTCTTCTTTGCCTATTTATCTTGATTTCTTTTGATTGCCTGATGGTTCTAGCTAATATTTTCAGCACGATGTTGAGTAAGAGTGGTGTTTTCAGTGGAAATGTTTCTAGATTCCCCCCACTGAGTGTGAGATTGACTGTTTTTCATTGAGAAATTTCTTTTATTCCTTTTTAGTGTTTTGATCAAGAATCTGTTTTGGATATTGCTTTTCCTGCATGTATTAATATGATCATATGATTTTTATTCATTGCCTTAGATTGATTTCCAATTAATGAACTATCTGTGTATCCCTGGGATGAATCCCAGGGTGTCGTGGTGAATGGTCTGCAATAATTTGTACAGTATTGGTGTCAAATCTTCTCTTAAAACTTGTTAGCATTCCCCTGTGAAACCATTTGATCCTAGACTTTTCATGGTTGGTAGTTTCTTAATGACCTGTTCTATTTCTTCTTTGGTTGGGGGTCTGAGAACCTATCTGCAGATATTTGAGTGGTTGAAGTATTTCAAGTATCTGTTCCTTTCTTCTAGACTGTAGGATTTGTTGTAATACGGTTTTTAAAAATTATTTTATTGCATCTATTCTACTATTCCCTTAAGTGTGCCAGTGCTGTCATTTAGTTAGTCCTTTCAAAGAAAGTTTCTTGTATTGATTTTCCATTTTTCCCTTATAATTTATTTCTGCTTTGATTTGTGTGTTTTCTTTCTCTTGTTGGAGGATTTATGTTGTTGTCCTTGCTCTAGTTCTTGAAGATGTGTATTAAACATACCCCCGATCCCCACACACACGCTCAAAAAATTAATTAGAGTATTGAAAAAAGTAAGGATGATATTTGGAGCCCTAAGGTGTGTGCCTGACCCAAACTGGTATTTTTGATTGAGTCATATGCATGTGAAAGTTGAACAGAGTAAGGAAGACCAAAAATTGAAACAATTGAATTGTGGTGCTGGAGAAGCATACTACAAGTGCCATGGACTGCTAAAAGGACAATCATATTTCTATTGGAAGACGTATCATCAGAAGTACTGCAGAGTCATGAATGGAGGGACTACATCTTACGTACTCTGGACATATTGTCAGGAGAGACCAGACTCTGGGGAAGGACAACATGCTTGGTAAAGCAGAAGGGCAGCAAAAAAGGAGGAGGTTCTTAATGAGATAGTCTGACACAGTACCTGTAAAAATGGGCTCAGGCATAGGAACCATTGAGAGGATGGCCCCGTACTGGAAAGTGTTTTTATGCTTTCTGGTAGAGGGTTATTTATGGATCAGTATCAACTTGACAGCACCAATTAACAAGATGCTACAGAGCTAAATGCAAAACCTATATAGATAGATCACTAATGAAAAAAATACAGATGAGCCTGGCATAAAGACAGTATTAAAAGTAACAGAATGTACATGCAGAAAAGGGGAAATAAGATGACTAGGAGCTTCTAAAAATTAGATACTTCTAAATAACTCAGAAAAATTATGTCATCAGAGGTCTTCCTCTTGAAAGTTGTGTTATATGTTTTCCCATTTTCATTATTTGAAACCCAGGCCCAATGAACTTACATGGACATCACGTATAATAAAGGTTTTTGGGGGAGGAGACACAGAGGTGGTCAGGTAAAAAGAGAGATTATGTCAAAGAGTCTGTGTAGAAAAAGAATCTCTGAAAACTGATTGTAGTAGCAATTGTATAGTTCTACTTGACATGACTGAACTATGGAATGATATATGTATTAAATATGAATTAATTTTAAAAATAAAAAAAATCCAGGGGAAATTTGGCAGTGATTTATCATCTAATAGACTAATCTCTAAAAGTTATAGAAACCTTCAACAAATTTAAAATAAAAATGGACAGAGGATATGAATATGAACTTGACCAATAGAAGATATTCTGGTATCTAAGCAAATGTATTAAGAAATGCTTGTAATCAATAGCCAATAAAACCAAAAACCAAACTCACTGCATTCTGGTCAATACTGACTCTCAGTGACCTCAAAGGACAGGGTAGAACTGTGCCCCTGAGTTTCCAAGACTCTTAACTATTCTGGGGAGTAGAAAGTCCTGTCTTTCTCCCAAAGAGCTGCTGGTTGTTTCAAACTTCCAAGCTCTTGGGCTTCAGCTTAACTGATGACCAGTCTGGCACCAGGACTCTAACACAGAAGTATAAATGAAGACAACAATGCATTTCTATCATGCACTCCAAATGCTGGTGAGGGTACAGAAACTAAAATATTCATTCACTGCTGGTATGGGTGTGGCTGTGGAAAATTATATGGTATTATTCAGTGAGATGGAAACAAAAGTACTATAAAGTACTGTGTGATCGTTAAGATTTTGTGCCCATTAGGCTAGGCCAGGATTTACAATGGCATGGCAACTGAAACACAGATCTCCTTGGGGGTATGGCCTGCTTCTAATATGAATGTGCACCACACACAAGCTTGCTGGCTTTCTGCATGTCTAGGGAGTGAATTTTATAAATAAAATGATTGAGGGGTCACCAGCATCAGTTAGCATACCAAAGTCCACAAATACAGTTTTCCATATACTACTTTGTTGAGCAGTGACTGAAGCTTTAAAAGAATGAAAGCATTCATTTATGGCACATGTGGGAAACTGAGAATCCAGAAGACAGTGTATGTGGGCAAATTGTCTACACTCACAATTAAGGAGTCTGGGAGGCCATGACTGGTGGAGGGATGCCTTCATGCTTGTGTGTTGGAGATGAATCACGGGCACATTGTCCTAACTAAAAGTTATTCCCTACAATGTTCCACACCTTTAATAATGCCAAGTTTAAGATAATGCTTATAAGCACATGACCACTCTGCCATACACCCAGAGACTGTGGTTACAGTGATTAGGTCCTATTGTCCCCTCCACCCTAAGTATGGCCTACTGCTATCTGATATTGAACATAGGTTGTTGCCCTGGAGAAGAGGTAAGGGTCACGTAACATCAATCCAGCTTAGGGACGGCAAATATTAAACTGCCATCTTACCTCTAGGACCTGCCCATCCTGTTCGTGTGTGCTTTCCTGTCACATGTATGCCCCTAGTACCTCCTCTTCTTGTCACATATGTGTATGATGTGGTTTGCATGCCCCAAGATTATATAAGTTTGTGGGAGAGTAAATTTTCTCCCCCTCTGGTTCCAGACTCCATGAAGAGGTGAGCCCTTTTCTGTTGTCCTTTATTTCTTTCCTTTCAATTACACAACTGCTCCCTAGAACCTTATCAGTTGTGAAGGTTAGTTCCTCCAGAGGTGCAATTATTGGTGTACACTCCAACTAGATGAAAGTTCTATGCTTTATCATTGCTACACTGCACTGTGATTGGCTCATCTTCTCCCCACACCCTTCAGTAAGGGAGTGTCCAGCTGCCAACAGATGGGCTTTGGGTCTCCACTCACCCCTCATAGACTCTGATGTCAGAGTGTGGCACCCCATCGACTTGATTGGAGGACATGCCTAGAGTTAGAAAATCAGACCTTGATCTATTTACAGGTTTTTCTTTTACTTTCATTTAAATTAATTTATTCATCTATGGGTCACTGGTTTTCCTTTTTGTTGTCATCGCTGTGTTCTCATGCGTCACCTTATCTTGCTATGCCGTGTTTTGGGGGGGGGGCATATTATTATCTCGATAGATGTAGCTAGATAAGATAGGCTGGATGAACAATCTGGAGGAGAAAACAAGGGGACCTATGGTTCTGGGTGGACATGGGAGAGAAGGTGGGGATAAGGAACTGGTGTTGACCAACCCAGGGACTGGGGAGCAACACGTAATACAAAATTAGTGGCAAGGAGGGTAGGGATTCAGTAAGGGGAATGTAACCGAGAGAAATTACGAAGCCCAAATGAAGGCTGAGCATGATAGTGGGACAAGATGAAAGTAAAAGGAAATAGAGGAAAGAACTAGGATACAAAGGGTATTTATAGAGGTCTAAATACAGGCATGTATATATGTAAATATATTTATATAGTGGGGGTGGGAAAATAGACCTAAGTGCATGTATTTATAGGTTTAATATTAAGGCAACATATGGGCATTGGACATCCACTCAAGTACTTGGTCAATGCAAGAACACATTGTTCTATTAAATTGGCATTCCATGATGCACACCTTCCTGACATGATCGCTGAAGACAAATGTGTGCATAAACAAATGTGGTGAAGAAAGCTGATGGTGCCCAGGTATCAAAAGATATAGTGTCTGGGGTCTTAAAGGCTTGAAGAGAAACAAGTGGTCATCTAGCCCAGTAGCAACAAAGCCCACATGGATGAAGCACACCAGCCTCTGTGACCACGAGGAGTCAAAGGGATCGGTTATGAGGCATCATTGAAAATATCTCTTGTCTGGTGTAATTTAAACTTGGAATAAAATACACTTACAAACATTTCTTATATTATTTTAGGATTGCTTAAAGGACAATGTGGTATAGATTAAGATCTAATAGAGTATTCTTGTGTGTGTGTGTGGGGGGGTAGGTTTTATATTATTCTTGTGTAATTCATTATTTAAGAAACCAAGAAAACATACTTAAACTTGAAGATACTAGCATTACCTGCTTGTCTAAACTAAAATCCTACATTTTCTTCATTTGGTTCTAAATTACTTTTCACAAACAATTAAACATGTAACTAGTGTATATTGTTTATTAGATGTCTTAAATATGTTATTCCCTTCAGAAGGACAATTTTAAGCTGACTTTTTAATGACTCCAAGATTTCAGACAGAAAATCAATACACGAACAAACATTGCCTTTAATTCTTAAATTCACAGTTTAAAACATTCAACTATATTAACCCTTTTATTTCTAGTCTTTTGTTGTTATTTGGACTTAATTCTAATAATAATATAATATTGTGCTGCATGTAATCAACATGACTAAATCAGCATGAAGGAAAGTGGAATTAGAGCATAACATTTCCATTATTTTAGAATGTTATGTAATAAACAGTGTAATAAAGGACATTTGAAGACATTTTCAATTATATTCTTAATATAAATGTATATAAAAATTTTCTTACAAGGGGAAAGTTAATTTTTCATATTCTTATATTTTAGCACGTTTTATTTAAAAACCAGAACTTAAAAATTAACAGAACCATGAAATATCCATTAGCAAGTGCAAATCCAGGCCACAGCTCTATGCAATATACTTGTAATGGTTTGGATTCTCTTTATCTCTTTCCATGTAGCCTCTCTCTATTAAGGATTCTATTTGCTTCTTCAGGTCTCTAGGCTACAAGATAAAGTAAATTCTCAGGGTTAAGACATATTAATTGGCAGCATTTACCATTCTCCCCTCATATCCACAAAACAAATGACACATTTACATACTTTCAAAACTAAAATTTGTATTATATTAACTGGTAATAAATACAGCAAAACTATATAAGGAACTGACTCCATTGAGTAGGTGCTGACTCACTGTGACCTAGATATAGGGCAGAGTAGACATGCCCTTGTGAGTTCCTTAGACATGTAACTGTTTATGAGAGTACAAAGCCCAGACTTTTTTGCTTGCAGTGCTTAGTGGTTTTGAACTACTGACCTTCCGGATGGTACCCAACATGTTTAAGTGCTGCACTACTGGGGCTCCTTTATATACGGAGGGTACGTAAAAATATAATTAAAAATAAAGATCCAAGGAAAATGGATGTTTTCAAATATGATGAAAGTATATTTCATCCAAAGGGAAAAGTACCGGAGCTTACATTATAAACACCCAAAAATGTAGAAGGCAAAGGAGGACAGGAGGACCCCAAAGCTGTCCACAGACTATCCAGTTAGATTAAGCCTTTGGCAGATCCTCCCTGTCCATGAGTAAGGCACTCACACAGCCTTACTATCAGACAGAGATTATTGTAAACTTGATGATGGTGGATCGAACCATGGAATAATATGATACTCGGTCGGCTGACCTCCCTCTTGACCCAACCTGAATGTGCTCCAGGCTAAAATATTTTCACTTGTTCCACGAAAATAATTTCTTCTCTGGCTTTTAAAATATTGACAGTGGACTCTTCTTACTTTTTATTTGTCTTTTAATCTTCATATTATTATTATTTGCTTCTCTTGCTGATTTGTTTAGATTTTGTTTGTTGTTTGTTGGGTTTCCCAGTTTGTGATGCACAGAGGAGTGGATGCAGAGAGATAATAACTTGATGTCATGGTTTATCAAGGACATGGAGGTGTGGGGTTGAAGGTGAAGGGATTTAGCAGGCTAACAATGAATACAGGAGGACTGGAGGGAACATCGAACTCATTATGATGATGGATACAAAACTCTTTTAAAAGCAATTTAACCATGGAAGTGCATGATCTGTGAATACTAAATCATGAAAACTATTTTTTTAAACGGTAAAAGTGTAATCGAACTTCATCAAAGGGTTATCATGGGTCAAGGAGAATGAGTTGTTGCTTAGGGCGCATTGAGTTTCTTAATGGTGGTACTACAATTTGGAGAGGGGAAACAATAATGGGTTAGAAAACAAAGTGTGTAATATTTGGCAGTGAATTCCACATGTAGAAATTGTAGAATTGTGGGTTAAAGAGGGTGAATGTATTTTGGAAACGCAGTAAACATCTGTTTTTACATCTAGTACTTATCCCCTCCTCCTAAAACTCTACTTTCCGGACACCCTTTTAGTCTACAACTGAAATAACCCATGCCTCATCTTTCAGGCAAATGGAAGGTTTATAAAATGTAGAATAATCAATTGCAGGTTACCAACGTGAACTTTTCTACAGGGTTCGAACTCAAGATGCAGGAAAAGATAGGAAAGTACGGTGGGAAATGCTAACCAAGTACCATATCTACTCGAGGATAAGCCGACCTTAATATCAGCCGAGGCACCTAATTTTACCACGCAAAAACTGCATAAAAATATGCTGAAAAACCTCAGCTTATATACAAGTGTATACAGTAGATAGGAAGAATGCTGTTAGATTATAGGGATTTCAATCAATGTCACAAGCCAAAATATCCATGAATTGTTTAGTGGAAAGAAACTTGTGCTTTCATTGAAAATCACAATTTAATATAAAAATATCCTTTAAAAATTGCTAGAGTATAGTTGAGGTTCTCAAAAAGTGGGTAATTTGATACCTTAGACCTGGTTATTTCAATAAGTATCACAATCCAATATACAGACTAATTGTCAATAGGGCATGATGGGGAAAACCCGCTCGTGATTCACAAAAACTCAAATTATAATGCATTCAAGGTGGGGTTAGGGAACTGGGATAAGGAATAAGTGTGTTCAGCTATAAACAGATACAAACAACTATTCAAGTTAAAAATAAAATTAGAAAAACTAAATAGTAATGATGATAATCATAATGGCAATGGGCAACGAATGCTGTACCAACAAACCTTTTCATCAAAACACAAATAGGAAAACTTATTTATTTTATATTATTATGTCAAGAATCTCAGTTGGACTATTCTTTTGCCTTTCGCTACTCTTCAGTTCCAAGGGAAAAGTAAAAACTGTGCCTTTCTTGAGGGAAATATGATTACAAAATAATCACACTTACTTAATTCCCTACCCAGTTTAAAGATGGACTTGTACTGCATTGTAAAGCTGATGTAGTTAGGTCAAAAGATTAAAGCTGATGTAGTTAGGTAAAAATGCACTATCTTATCTTTTGATCACTCTTTCGAACCATTTTAAAGATGTCAGTTAAAAAAAAGTGAAAAGGAAGTACACATGGATTAAACCCACAGTAAAGCCCTTTTGACTATGGATCAGGGGTGTACACACCCTTTCTACCATGCAGAATGCACTAGAAAGTAGATTGTTGCAGATTTCGTTAGGTTAACATTTAACACCCTATCATTTGATCTCCCTTATACTCAATTCACATTTGTTCTACTCTTTTTTTCCCTGTCAAATAGACACTTAAATAAACACTATAAATCCATATGAAACCTTATTGTCATCTAGTAGACACCAAATAATAGTGTCCCTACAGAGCAGACAGAGTAGAACTGTTTTATAAAGATTGCTAGGACATCAATCTCTATACAAGCAGACTCCCTCCTTTTATTCTTCCAGGAAGCAACTGGGAGGTTGACGTTTTGGTTAGCAACGAAGTGGTTAACCCACGTAGTACCTGTAATTCCTAAAAATAACAGTACAATCTAGTCTAACTGAAGTAAATTTGTACTTTACCCACACCAATAATCAAACTAACATACATTTTCTAATTGTACATAGTAAGTACAATTTTATCATGAATTTGCTTACCAGCATTTTTTTTCTTTAAACATTACTTCGTTAATATTAAGTTGGGGTAAATATGTTTACCTGTAATGTGAATTTTAGTTGGTTATATAATTCAGACAGAAGTGCATTATGGTTAAGTGTTTTCCTTATCTTCATAATTTGAACAATTGCAGCATCAATGTAGTATTTTCTATTTTGGAAAACCCTTTCTGTTGAAATAGTTTGTTCTTCTACCTAATGAAATACATTACAATGAAATAAGAGGTGGGTAATTTAGAGTTATAACTTTTAAACTTTGGCAAAATTACACAATTTAACTTGAAATATATTTTGGGTTAGATTGTTAGAGGAATACAAGTAACAATAGCACATATCTAAGAAAACATGTCTGCTTAGAGAGGATGTGGTGGCTAGTTACGTGGTCAAAGACTAGTCTACTCTAAATACTATGACATATTTATATCTACAGTAATTTACGTCCAGGAGCACAGGAGGCACAGTAGTTATGCTGGGACTACTAAGGGAAGTTTAGTTCAAACCCTCTAGGGGCTCTATAACAGAAAGATGAAGTTTCTAACTCCTGTGAAGACTTTCAACTTCAGAAAACCACATGGACAGTTCTGCTTTAACTGATGCGATCAAATGAGCCAGAATCAACTCCAGGACAGTGAGATTCTTGCCCCACTCCCTCCGGCCCCATTCGTTTAAATACTGTCACATGGTTGTTGCTGTGATGTACCGTGGCATTTTATGTGCTGTTATTTTGAAAAAATTATTCCACTGGAAACTGAAATATCAGGGAGTCACTATGTTGCGGAGGTTTCAGCAGAGTTCTCACACTACAGCACAAATTCCACTGAAGTAATAGATTATCCGTGAGAATGTCCACGTCTAAGTTTTTAATCACTTAAAACCGTTAAGAACTTCAGTTTAAAATTAACAGATACAGTGTTAGGGTCTCAGATAAGAAGACCCTTAAAATTTCAAGTGGGACAGAGCTACCTTCTAAAAGTAAAGACAACTTTAATGATGGGCATGAAACGAACTTTTGGAACCTTCCATTGCTGATATGTCATCATTGAAAATGAGGAAAAACAACTGCACACAAACATTCAGTATCAGAGCAAGAAGTGTATGGATTATAACTCATAAAGATCAGATAGTTTTAAGATAAAGTATCCTATGCATGAGTAAGCTGATTTGAACCGGCATTGATCATTTAGAGTTGGAAAATTACATAGCATACAATGCTGGGATTGGCAGATTCTGGAGGAATGGTATCATATTCATCTCCCCCCACCCAACCCCACTATCATGATCCCAATTCTACCTTAGAAATCTGGCTAGACCAGAGGATGTACATAGGTACAGAGAGCAGCTGGAAACACAGAGAATTCAAGACAGATGACTCATTCAGGACCACTGGTGAGAGTGGTGATGTCTGGAGGGTAGAGAGAATGTGGGGTAGAAAGAGGGAACTGATTACAAGAATCTACATATAGTCTCCTTCCTGGGGGAGGCACAGCAGAGAAGAAGGCGGGGGGAGACATTGGACAATGTAATATATGACAAAACAATAATAATTCATGAATTATGAAGGGTTCATGCGTTAGGGGGCAGTGGGGAGGGAAGGGGACAAAGAGCAGCAGATATTAAGGGCTCAAGTAGAAGGCAAGTATTTTGAGAATGATAATGGCAACAAATGTACATATGTTCTTGACAAAATGGATGTATGTACGGATTGTGATAAGAATTGTATGAGGCCCCAATAAAATGATTAAATAAAAAATAATATTCAAGCTCTACTTTGAAGTACACTGCTGTTTATATGGCTACAAGGAAGATCAGTTAATACAACTAGTATTCAAATTTAGGCAACAACTATGGTTGTTATAAAGTGTTAGGAGCTTTAATAGTTGAACTTCAGAGAGATATATGGTATTTATATAACAATCTATCCCAAATCCACTTAAACCATGTTGATTCTGACTCAAAGCAATCCTATATAGGAGAATTTGTACAATGTAGGTTTGTATTCATGAGTGTGTGTATGTATATAATAATTCAACTAATAAATATAACAAAATGGTAGGTTATTAAATGATTCCTCTATTCAGAGAAGCAAGCAGTAATCCAAACACTAATGGTTATGCTTCATGAGGGCAGTGAATAATGTGTTTTCAAAATCTACATGTAAGCCTGGATACCCTACAGAGATGAGAAAGGATGCAATAAGCTGAGCTTAAAAGCAAAATGAATTTGTTGTAGAAAACTGCAAAGTTGAAATAACTATTTGCAGGGGCACTTAATTTTTTTTTAAATTACACAATGCAAAATTCTAATGTTAATGATCAAAGTAATAAAATACACTAATAAAATCACCGAAAAATGGAAAATTGAGACTCATCTCACTGAAAAAGGCAAAGACATGAATCACATTTTAGGTATAAATATATATATATAAATATATACATCCAAATACTGATAAAATTGTAAAGAATTTTATTATACTATTCTAAAAAATGAGAGATCCAAAAGGAATCACAGGACTCTAATAGAGGACAGATATGTAGAGCAAGTTACCAATGACAGCAAAATGTACCATTTCCCATATTAAAATTATTCTTCACGATACAGCAAATGGATTGTCAAAGATCAAGTCTCAGTACAGCAAAAGAAAGGCACAGAGTGCATCTGTACGTATAAATATCTACTTAAAAAGGATGATAAATGTAAAAAGAAGCACAAGAAAAGAACTACACCACCTATCAAAATATGAACTAGAAAAAAAATCACAAGCAGCAGATAAAAAAGAAAACAAAACACTGAAAAGAGATATAGGACATAGAATGTAAGGAAATAGGAAAAAAACCAATGAAACTTTTAAGTTTTTTAAAGTTCCATTAAGTGAGTTCTTTCGGGAGGAGGGGCACCGCTCATGTGCTTGGGATTGGGGCCAGCGTCTCAGACCTCTCTACTGGCTCCCTGCTTCATGCCAGTATATTGCATTCATGTCTTGGTGCATAGGATTGAAGTCTGGAGAGTGTGTCAAATGTGCCTGATCTCACCCCACAACACTGGGATGAAACACTTAGGATGTGCAACAGAACAGCAAGGGAAGCAAAGATATGAAGTGCCAAGGGAACACCAAAAATAGACTGTGGAGCCAGGGCGTGGCACCCCATTAGCCTTGACACTCCTGAAGGTCAAGAAACAGACTGTGAACTATTTATAGGCTTGTCTTTTTGGTTGCTGGTTTTTGTTTTGTTTTCTTTTATTCCATTTTTAGGTTCTCTCTTGATTATCTGCTTATTATTGTCTCTGAAAATCTATATAGATGAGATAGGCAGGATAAAAAATCCAGAGGAGAAAACAATGGACTGAAGATTCAGGGGAGTGGGAGACATGGGAGAGGGAGAGGTGCGGAAAAGGAAGTCAGGTTAACAAATCCAGGGACAAGGGAACAACAAGTGATCTAAAATTGATGGCGAGGAAGGTGTGGGATGCTTGGTAGGGCTTGATCAAGGGCAAGGTAACTGAGAGGAATTATCGAAACCTAAATGAAGGCTGAATATGATTGTGGAACAAAAAGAAAGTAAAAGAAAATAGAGGAAAGAAGTAGGAGGCAAAGGGCATTTATAGAGGTCTAAATACTGGAAAGTACATATGTAAATATATTTTTATATAATGATAGGGAATGAGATCTATGTACATATTTTGAAAGATTTAGTAAGAAGGTGTCAGACGGACACTGATTCTCTACACAAGTACGCCCTCAATGCAGGAACACTTGTTCTAATAACCTGGCTTTCTGTGATGTTCCGCTTCCTGACACAATCGCTGAAGACAAAATCAGTGCATAGCAAATGGGGTAAAGAAAGCAGATGGTGCTTGGTTATTAAAAGATGCAGCATCTGGGGTCTTAAAGGCTTGAATGTAAACAAGCAGCCATCTAACTGAGAAGCATTAAAGCCCACATGAAAGAAGCACACCAGTCTGTGTGATCAGGAGGTGTGTCCAGATATCAGGCATTGAAAACCCAGGAACAAAAATCTTATCATTGTGAATGAGAGGGAGTACAGCAAGGAGACCCAAAGCCCATCTGTAGACAACTGGACATCCCCTTACAGAAGGGTCACAATGATGAGCCAGTCAGAGTGCAATATAGTACAAATGAAACATAAAACTTTCACCTAGTTATTTCCTCTAGCTCTATAATGGAGCTCCAGGCTCCATTACCATGACCACAGTTCTACCTTACAAATCCAGCTAGATCAGAGCATGTACATGGGTACAGAGAAAGAGCTGGAAACTCAGGGAATCCAAGACAGAGAAGCCCCTCAGGACCAATATTGATACTATCAATAGTAGGGTAAGGAGAAAGTGGAGGGGAGGAGGGGGAAGGAGTAGCAATCACAATGATCTACATATAACCCCCTCCCAGGGGGATGGAAACAGAAAAGTGGATGAAGGGAGACATGAATCAGTGTGAAAGATGAAAAAATAATAAAAAATTATAAATTATCAAGGGATCGTGAGGAAGAGAGTGTGAGGGAGAGAGGGTAAAAATGAGCAACTGATACCAAGGGCTCAAGTAGAAAGCAAATGTTTTGAGAATGATGATGGCAAAACGTACAAATGCACTTGACACAGTGGATGTGTGTATGGATTATAATAAGATTGTAGAAGCCCCAATAAAATAATTTTTTTTAAGTTCAATGAAATCAACAAACCTTTTTTAACCTAGACTTACAAAGAAAAGTAGGGAACTGGTGGTTATCCAATATAAAAAAATGAATGTAGAACACAGTATTAAATTCTACAGGAATAAAAGTAATCACAGAAAAACAATGAATAAATTTATGAGAAGAAATGAGCTAACTCTGGTTAAATGAGCAAGTTTCTACCGACATACTTTCCCTACATTACTTCTAAAAGAAACAGCAGATCCCAATAAATCTGTAACACGTGAACACAAGCACTAATCCAAACACTGCCCCCAAAAGAAGTCCAAACCCAGTCACCTTCACAGACAAAATCAACCAAATATTTATAGAAATCACCATTTCAGCCCTTAAGCATGTATCAGTAGTTAAGGGATTACATTTTAATTCATTAATATATAACTGAAGAATATCCCTCATTAATCTAAATGCAGAAACAATTTTTAAAATCCTGTCAAAATGAAATGCACAATACATAAACATATATGGAATTTCCATCTGAAATTAACAAGGAAATATACCATGCTAATTTAGCAAATATAAACAAAAATTGTCATTATCGCAATGCACTGAAGACTTCTGTCAAGTCCAACACCCTTTCTTGATAAAAACGCTCAGTGTGATAACAACAGAAAGGAAATTTCTCAACCTTAGTGGGTCTGAAACATGCATTTAACTTCAAACTACATTGAAAATGTCCAACACAAGTTTTTCGCTTAAGACAAAGGAAGAGGCATAGATATCATCTCATGACTACTACACAATTTTGTATGGCAAGCTGGGTAAATTATGCAAGAAACGAAAAGTTACTCAAATAAGAACGTCATTAAGTTATCCTTTACGAGGTGCACAGGTGTTTTATTCTTATTAGATCCCATTTGTCGATTTCCAGATCACCTGTGTGTGTCCCCTTCCCTGTTGCAGTGAGCCTATGTGCTCCCTGGGCCAGTGCTCTGAGATTAGTCCCGATTCCCTCCTTAATGGTCCTGATGGTTTGGGGTTTGACTTCTAGATCTGTGATCCACCTTGAGTGTATTCTTGTGCATGGGGTGAGGTAGACGTCTTGTTTCAACTTTCTACATGTGGATATCCATTGTTTCCAGCACCACTTATTAAAGAGGGCATCTGCTTCCCACTTGACGTTTTTGGGACCCTTGTCGAAGATCAGTTGTCTATATGCTGATGATTTTACTCCTGGGCTTTCTATTCTTTTCCACTGGTCTGAGTTTCTATCATTGTGCCAGTACCATGCTGTTTTGACCACTGTAGCTGTGTAGTAGGCATTAAAATCAGGTAGGGCGAGTCCTCCAATTGTGTCCTTCTTCTTGAGGAGTTCTCTGCTAATTCTGGGTTTCTTCCCTCTCCATATGAAGTTGGTGGTCAGTTTTTCCAATTCTTTGAAGAAGGTTGATGGTAATTGGATTGGTATAGCATTGAACTTGTAGAGTGCTTTAGGAAGAACTGTCATCTTTACTATGTTCAGCCTACCTAACCATGAGCAGGGGAGCTTCATCCATTTGTGAAGGTCACTTTTGGTTTCCTGTAATAGGGTTTTATAATTATGCTTATATAGGACTTTAGTATTTTTTGTTAAGTATATTCCTAGGTATTTCAGTTTGTTCTTGGCTACTGTGAAGGGTACTTCCCTCTTAATCGCCTCTTCCATGGCCCTGTCCGATGTGTATAGAAACCCTACTGACTTCTGTTTATTGATCTTGTATCCTGCTACCCTTCCGTATTCCTCTATTGCTGTAAGTATTCCAACTGTGGAGTTTTGGGGGTCTTCAATGTATAAGATCATGTCATCTGCAAATAACGATAGTTTCACCTCCTCCTCTCCCAACTGGATCCCTTTGATGTCCTTCCGCTGTCTTATGTTGTTAGCCAGGACCTCCAAAACGATATTGAATAGAAGAGGGGACAGGGGGCATCCTTGTCTTGTAAGAGGGTGACAAGGCAACCCACAGACTGGGAGAAGATTTTTAGTAATGACACGTCAGACAAAGGGCTCATTACTAAAATCTACAACACAATCATGACCTGCAAAAAGAGGAAAACAGTTAACCCCCTAAGGAAGTGGGCAAAAGAAATGAGAAGAACTTTCACTAGAGAGGAGATCAATATGGCCAATAAATATATGAGAAAGTGCTCGAAGTCCCTTGCCATAAGAGAAATGCAAATCAAAACAACCATGAGATACCACCTAACACCCCTGAGGCTAGCCCAGATCAGTAAATCAGAGAGCCACAAGTGTTGGAGGGGCTGTGGTGAAATAGGAACCCTCCTCCACTGCTGGTGGTCGTGCAGATTTGTACAGACACTGTGGAAAGCAATCTGGCGATACCTAAAGAAAATGGAAATTGATCTACCTTACGACCCAGCCATCCCTCTACTGGGCATATACCCGGTTGAAGCAGCAAATAAAACACGACCAGTCATATGCGCTCCAATGTTTATTGCGGCACAATTCACAATAGCAAAGACTTGGAAACAGCCTAAGTTTCCATCGATAGACGAGTGGATTAGCAAACTTTGGCACATACACACAATGGAGTATTATGCAGCACTAAAAAGCACCGATGAGCACATGAAACACGTTATTTCATGGGAAGAGCTGGAAGGAATTATGCTAAGCGAGGTAAGTCAGTCCCAAAGGGACAGGTACAACATGAGTCCTCTGAGGTAAGTACAATCAGCATGACAGAAATGGGGCATTAATCCACCCAAGGGGAGGGTATGGCTTATATCTCCACAGGGAAAGTGGGACCAGACTTCAACCCAGTGTCGCAAGGTGTGAATGCAATATCCCGGTGTGGAGGACGGAACCGGTGGAGAGGTCTGGGAGGCAGGCCCCAGCACCATAAATTAAGTGGATTCCTGCCCCTCCCCCGAAAAGAACTTGTTCCAAAGGACGACATTGACCCTGCAGCTATGGGAGATGGACATATTTGATCAGAGCACACGGGAGCAGATGAAGGGGCAGGAGGAGAGAGTGGAGCACAGCCTGGCCCACCAGGCCGTGATGATGATGTTCCTGAGTAGAGCAGCCAGTCCACAGAGAGAACAACATGGCTGGCCCTACTATGAGACATGATGCCCCTCAGTGACTAAGGGCGATACAGGGGACAGCACCGGAGACACAGTGTGGGAATTGCACCTGACCTGATCCCACCACACCGAGGCAATGCACTGGGGGAATGCAGCGGAACAGCAAGGGAATGGAGTGGCAAGGTCCCCAGGGAATGCTGAAAGTGGACTTTGGGGCCAGGGCGTGGTGCCCCAACAGACTGGACTGGAAAACGCTCCTAAGGGCCAGCAAAGATCCCTGAACTAACTACAAGCTTCTCTCTTGTGAACTGTTTTGTTCTGTTCTTTTTCAGTGGTTTGTTTTGGTTGTTTTGTTGTCTGGTTGTATACTGTTGCTTTGTGTTCCTCTGTCTAGTTTTCGTGCATGTTAGTGACTCCACAGGTCTGTCTGAATAGGACAGGCTGGATGAACTATCTGGATGAAAAACAACGGGACCGACAGTTCCGGGGGGACTTAGGGTGGGGGGTATGGGGGGGGTAAGGAAGTGGTGTTAACAAACCCAGGGACAAGGGAAAAACATGGGACCCCAAAGGGTAGAGAAGGGGGAGTGACAGGCCTGGTGGGAAATGATCAAGGGTAAGGTTGCTTAGAGAAGAGGTATACTCTAGCCCAGGTGGCAATGAAGCATGGTAGTAGGGCAGGAGGAAGGTCAAGGGAGATGGAGGAAAGAGCTAGGAGTCAAAGGGCATTCATGGAGGTCTAGACAAAGACATGTACATGCAAATATATATAGGAGGTTGGGGAAATAGATCTTTGTGTCTATATTTATAGGTCAAGTATTAAGGTGGCGGAAGGACCTTGGGCCTCTACTCAAACACTCCCTCTATGCATGAATACCTTCTTTTATTAAATTGGAACTCTATGATGCTCACTCTCCCGACACAACAGCTGGAGCCAAAATGGGTGAACAAGTAAATGTGGTGAAGAAAGCTGATGGTGCCCGGCTATCAAAAGAGATAGTGACTGGGGTCTTAAAGGCTTGAAGATAAACAAGCGGCCATCTAGCTCAGAAGCAACAAAGTCCACATGGAAGAACACACCAGCCTGTGGGATCGAGTGGTCCCAAAGGGATCAGTTACCAGGCATCAAAGAACAAAAAAATCATATCATTGACTGCACACCTCCATGATAGGATCGCTGAAGACAAATGGGTGCACAAGCAAATGTGGTGAAGAAAGCTGATGGTGCCCGGCTATCAAAAGAGATAGTGTTTGGGGTCTTAAAGGCTTGAAGGTGAACAAGCGGCCATCTCGCTCAGGAACAAATAAGCCCACATGGAAGAAGCACACCGGCCAGTGCGATCACGAGGTGCCCAAGGGACCAGATATAAGGCATCATGCAAAAAAAAAAAGATATAAGTGTGTGTATGTATGTGTATATATGTGTATATGTATATATGTATGTGTATATATATATTATATTAAATGAAGGGGGAAGTGCAGAGTGGAGACCCAAGGCCCAAGTGTCGGCCAATGGAGATCCCCTCATAGAGGGGCTTAGGAAAGGAGATGGGTTAATTAGGGTGTGAGGTAGTATCGATGAAGAACACAGCTTTCCCCCAGATCCTGGATGCTTCCTCCCCCCAAATACCATGATCCGAATTCTACCTTGCAGGGCTGGATAGGACAGAGGCTGTGCACTGGTACATATGAGGGTTGGAGATACAGGGAATCCAGGGTGGATGATACCTCCAGGACCAAGGGTGTGAGGGACGATGCTGGGAGAGTGGAGGGTGAGTGGGTTGGAAAGGGGGAACTGATTACAAGGAGCCACATGTGACCTCTTCCCTGGGAGAGGGACAGCAGAGAAGGGGGGAAGGGAGACCCCGAATAGGGCAAGATATGACAAAATAACGAGGTATAAATTATCAAGGGCATATGAGGGAGGGGGGAAAAGGGAGGGAGGGGGGGAAAAAAAAAGAGGACCTGATGCAAGGGGCTTAAGTGAAGAGCAAATGCCTTGAGAATGATTGGGACAGGGAATGTATGGGTGTGCTTTATACAATTGATGTATGTATATGTATGGATTGTGGTAAGAGTGGTTGGAGTCCCTAATAAAATGTAAATGAAGAAAAGAGGAGAAAAAAATGATTAGGGCAAAGACTGTACAGATGTGCTTTATACAATTGATGTATGTATATGTATGAACTGTGAAAAGAATTGTATCAGCCCCAATAATTTGTTAAAAAATAAAAAATAATTAAAAAAAAAGAAAAAAAAGAAAATATAAACAAATAAATATTTTAATTGATGATTAAAAAAAAAAAGTTATCCTTTACTTCTTTTGCAAATGACATGATCCTATAACACGTTGCTGTTGTTAGAGCCCATCAGTCAGTACTAACTCACAATGACTGAAAGACTGTCTTGTTCTTTATCATTGATCTTATTACATAGTAAAGTCTAAAGAATCTTTAGTATACTAAATCTAATAAATGAATTCAGTAATGCGTGGTACAAAGAAAACACGCAAAAACCTGTTGGAATTTTAAACACCAACAAAGAATAATCTGGAAAAGGGCATTATTCCATTTCTAAAAGTATCTGAAATAATTAAACACAAACAAATCAATTTAATCAGGGATGTGAGGCTTGTACAATAAAAATTATAAAATGATACTTTGAAATTTTTAAGAAGATTTGTAAAAAAAGACATTCCATTTCCATGTTCATGGATGAGCTGAATAGATAGTGTCAAGAAGTTAATACGAACTATGAATTATTAGAGTCAATGTAATACCCATCATCAGCTTTCTCTGTAAATATGAAAGGACAAAATGCAAATTTTCAGAATTAAAAGAACCTCTCTAACTTAGGGGGTGTGTTTTCCTTCCAGATCACTTACTTTGCATTCCTGAATCTAAACTACTACTCAAGATTCCCACCACTTGCTCCTCCCCAACTGTTTGATTTAGCGTCCCTATTATGCATCACCATCTTCATTTACCCAACTCATTATTCATGAATGTCTAGCCAATTGGTTTGTCCTACCTCCCTTGACCTCCCTACTTTGGGCAACTCCAAAGTCTGTTCCCTTTGTTATAAAAGACTTTATAAGGCTTCGCCCCTTATTATTGTGGTCTTGTATCCTATTTGTGTGTTTTACTAATTTCACTCAGCCTAATATTCGCCATATCCAGTTGTGTTGAGATTTCTGTCACTTTTTCTTAGTGTTGCACAGTATTCCACTTTACCAGCCTTACACTTACGGGCGTTGAGGTTGAGGTTGTTTCCACCTTCTTACTATTGTGTACAGGGTTCCAGAAACATGTTTATGCACAAGTCTGTTAGTGTTATGACTCTCACTTCTTTAGGCTACATACTCACAGAGGGTTTGCTAGATCTATGGAAAGCTTAATTGTTTGCAGTAGTGTCATATCACTTTCCATGGCTGCAAGTCCCACCAGCAATGTATGAGGTTTCAATCTTTCCACCATCCCTCCAGCACTTGCTATTTTCTGTTTTGGTTTCGTATCTCCTTATTACTTTGAATTGTATTACTAGGACAGTTATTGATTGTGAGCATTTCTCCAAATTTGTTGGCCATTTCAATTTTGTCTTTGGTGAAGTCTTTTGCTCACATTTCAGTTCACCTTTTTCTTACTGAGTTATTTCAGTATTCCACAGATTTTACAAATTGGTCTTTTTCCACTGTGGCATTGTCAAATATTTTACCCCCATGTATGGGTTCCCCTCAAAGAAACCTTTTGATGTACATTAAGGGATATATTTTTGTAGGTCCAGGGGAAATATGGGGCTACATGTTTCTGTAAATAATTATTGAGGAAATATTAAATACCTTACTGGATCCCCCAAAATGGATACCATTGGGAGCAGTTCCACTCTGTCCTCTGGGTTTGTTTAGTTGAAATTAACTCAATGTCAATGACTTTGGTTTAGTTTATGAATATTCTCAAAGACAGAGTGAAAAGAAGGATTAGAGCAAAACATCTGTGGTTTGAAATGATCAAGAGACAGACTGCTGGCAAGCCTACTCAAGGAAAGGAAGGAGCAAACATCGATGGCCAGGAAGAGGGATGAAACAGAGGAAATCACAACAGTCCCCACTGAGATTAAAAGGGTAAGCACAAAGTACTATAAAAGTCTGTATTCTAATGACTTAAACAGCGGGAAAGACATGGACAGATATTTGGGAAGACAATCCCTCCCTAGATTATCCCATATAGATGTCTCTAACTTCAACAGACTCATAGCAAAAGAAGCAACAGATATGGTAATCAAGAAACTAACAACAAAAAAGGCTCCCAGACTAGACAGGTTGACAGGAGAATTATATGAAGCATTCAGGGAAGAACTAGCACCAATGCTCCACAAAGTATTCCAGAGTATAGGAAAGGATGCCAAACTCCCAAACCCATTCTACGAAGCCAGTATAACTTTGATACCCAAACAGGGCAAGGATCCCACATGAATATAGAACCATAGACCAATCTCTCTAAGGAACACAAATGCAAAACTCCTTACCACATTTTGGCTAATAGAATACAAAAGAATATAAAACATGTTATCCACCATGATCAGTTATGATTCATCCCAGGGATGAAGGGATGTTTTAACATACAAAAATCCATCAATATTATACACCACACTAATAAGAAAAAGTACAAGAATCACATAATAATACCCATAAAAATAAATTCAGAAAAAACATTTGACAACATCCAAAACTCATTCCTAATTAAGACACTAAAGGAGCTAGGAATGGAAGGACAGTTCCTCAAGTTAATACAAGTTATCTATAAAAAGTCAACAGGCAACATCAGAGTCAATGCAGAAAAGACAAGAACATCCCATTTAAAATGGAGACCAAACGAGGATGCTCTCTTGTCCTCACTTCTATTGAACATCATACTAAGGTTCCTACCTAACAAAATAAGACGTTAAAAGTATCCAACTAGGAGAGGAGGTGGTGAAACTATTGCTCTTTAAAAACCAAATGATTCCATATATTAAATATCCTCAAAGCTCCACAACACGAGTACTGACATTGATAGAGGAATATGGTAGAGGGGCCGGATACAAGATCAACTGGCTTCCTATACACACCAGACAAGGCCACGGAACAGGAGATCAAGAAGGCAGTACCCTTCACAATAGCCAAGAACAAACTGAAATATCTAAAGATATATTTAATAACACAACCACAAAAAAGACATACAAGGAAAATTACAGACTCTACTATAGGAAATCAGAAGCACACTCCACAAATGGGAGAACAACCTATGCTCATGTAATATAAGTCTCAATATAGTAAAGATTTCAATCTTACCAAAGGCACTATAGGTTTAATGCTATCCTGAATTAAATATCAACAACCTTCTTTAAAGAATTGGAAAAACTGGACACCAATTTCATACGGAGAGGGAAGAAGCCCAGAATTACCAGGGAACTCAAGAAGAAGGACAAATTCAGAAGGCTTGCTTTACCTGACTTTAACACCTACTGCACAGCCACAGTGGTCAAAATATCATGGTAGTTGTTTAATGACAGATACTTTTATCAATGGAAAAGAACAGAAAACCCAGAAATAAAACCATTAGCATTTAGACATCTGATATTTGAGTAGGGCCCAAAAAGCATCAAGTGAAAAGCATATTCCCTCTTTAATAAGTGGTACTGGAAACAATGAATACCCACCTGTAGATAAATGAAACAAGTTCTTTACCTCACCCCATGCACAAGAACAAACTGAAGGTGGATCACAGACCTAGAAATACAACCTCACACTATCAGAACCATCAATGGAGGAATCGGGACAAACCTAAGAACCTTGGCTCAGAGAATACATAAACTAATTCAATAAGGAAGGGTACACACACAAGTGAACCTGCCATTGACAAGTAGGATGTACTAAGGATAAAGCACCTCTGGGGGTCAAAAGACTTCATCAAGATGGTAACAAGACCCACAGACTAGGAGAACATTTTTAGCAATGACACAAAACCTGCACCAAGAGGAAAACAGTTAACTCCCTGAAGAAGTGGACAAAAGACCTGAACAGAGTTTTACTAGGGAGACCCCAATGGCCACTAAACAGGAAAAAGTGTGCCTGATCATTAACCATCAGAGAAATGCAAATTAAAACTATGCGATGTCGTGTAACACCCTTGAGGTTAACCCAAATCAGGAAATTAGAGAGCACCAGATGTTGGAGGGGATGTGGCAAGATAGGAACTCTCCTCTACTGCTGCTGGTCGTGTAGATACATACAACCTCTGTGGAAAGAGATCTGGCGATATTTAAAGCAAATAAAATGGTACTACCTTATGACCCAGCTATCCCTCTAATAGACTTATAGCCAAAAGAGTAAGACATAAACCACAACCAGTCTCTGCACTCCAATGTTTATTGCAGTGCAATTCACAATCGCAAAGGATTGGAAACAACCTAATTTTCCATCGATAGACAAATGGATTAGAAAACTCTGGTACACTTTGTTTGGTGCTGTCAAGGCCATCTGCAATTGTATGCGCATATTATTATCTCTGCATGTCTATCTAGATAAGATAGGCTGGGTAAAGGGTGTGGAGAAGACAACAAAGGGACCAATGATCTCCCGGGGCCATGGGAGAGTGGAAGGTGGGAGAAAGAGGAGGTGTTGGCCAACCCAGGGACAAGGGAACAATGAGAGGTTCAAAACCAGTGGCAGGGAGGGGATTGGAGGACTGGTGGGGAGTGGCCAAGGGCAATGTAACTGAGAAGAATTACTGAAACCAGAACTAAGGCTGATCATGGTAGTGGGACAGGAGGAAAGCATAAGGAAATAGAGGAAAGAAGTAGGAGCAAAGGGCATACACAGAGGCCTAAAAACAGATGTGTACATATGTAAATATATTTATGATTATGGGGGGAAAAGATGTATGTGCATATACTTACAGGTTGAGTAGTAGGGTAGCAGGTGGACACTGGGCCTCCATGCACGCATTCTCTCTATACAAGAACACTTTGCTCAGTTCAACAATCATTCCATGATACCCACATTCACAACATGATTGCTGAAGACATAAGCATATGTAGTAAAAAAAGATAATGGTGCCCAGAATCTGGGGTATTAAAAGGCTTGAAGGTAAACAATCAACCATCTAGCTCAGAAGCAACAAAGCCCACAGTGAAGAAGCACACACACCTGTGTGACCACGAGATGTTGAAGGGATCAGGTTGCAGAACAATACTATACTTACAGGTTGGGGAGAGGAGCCGGCATATCAGGCCCACCTGGAAATTAACCAAGAAGGAAAGAGAAAGAACTATGGGGCCAGTAACAGCTCAAGGCAGGTCATCCCCTTACTAGACCATATAGTGACAGAGGACAATACTAGGAACAAACAGTGGTCAGTTTAGTCCAGTTTGAATCCGCAGTCTGAACAATGAAGGTAACACAATAGGTAACCAATGGGAGCAAAGCCAAGTCCCCAAAGTCCCTAAAGACCTCCAAAATAGAATTCAGCCCAGGAGGGGCAGCTCCCAGACCCTCCCAGGGCCCGTGGGGAGATAGACATGAAGGACAGTAGATAGGCTTAGAATTATGTACATTTTTTGTATTTTTCTTTTTTCCCCCAATCTTTTGTTTTCTTTTTGTTTGGTCTATGATATTGCTGGTTAGCCTACTTATACAAAACAGGCATGGGAAGCAAGCTCCAGGAGAAATCAATGGGACTAATGGTCCCAGACAGGCTTGTGAAAGAAAGTTGGGGGCTAGGGGAGGGGGTGGGTGTGGAACAGAGCAATGAGCAAACAATGCCATAGACTGTAGAACAACTAGGGAATTAAAATCAACAACAAGGCGGGCGTAGAGATCCTCAGAGTGTTGGAACAATAAAAATCTAACTGAGAGGAAGTACTAAGTTAAGGTGGGGCAGAGAAAGGTAAATGAAACAGAGGAACAATCTAGGAAACAAAGCTATGAATAGAAATATAAGCAGAGGTGTATATATGTAAATATATTAATACATAAAAATAGAGGTATTAATGTATGATGGACTTTGGGCCTCTGTTCTTACCCTCTTCTCAATACAAAAACACCTTGTTTTAACAAACTGGCATTCTGTGATACTAAACCTCCCAGCACAATCATGGAAGACAAAACGGGTGCATAAGCAAATGTGGTGAAGAAAGTTGATGGTGTCCAGCTATTAAAAGATAAATGGTGACCAACCTGTCAGGGTACAGTGTAGCAACGATGAAGCATACATTTTCCTCTAGTCCTTGAATGCTTCCTCCCCCCCACCCCCACCCCCCCACTATCATGATCCCAATTCTACCATACATAACCGACTGGACCAGGTGATGTACACTGGCAGAGAAGGGATCTGGAAGTACGGGGAATCCAGGAGAGATGAGCCCCTCAGGAACAGTGGTGAGAGTGGAGATATTGGGAAAAGGGAGGGAGGGTGAGGGAGAAAGGGGAAATAGATGAAAAGGTCTACATGTAACCTCGTCCCTGGCGGAGGGACAGTGTAGAGCTGGGTGAGGAAGATGTTGGATGGTATAAGATAAAATAATAATTATTTATAAATTATCAAGGGTTCGGGGGGTTGGAGTGGGGAGAGAGGGAAAAATGAGGAGCTGAAACCAAGGGTTCAAATAGAAAGCAGGTGTTTTGAAAATGATGATGACAACATATGTATGAATGTGCTGGACAAAAATTATGTATGTACGGATTGTAAAAAGAGTTGTATGATCCCCTAATGAAATGATTTTTAAAATTTTTTTAAAAAGATAAATGTCTGGGCCTAATGGCTTGAAGTTAAACAAGCAGCTATCTAGCTGAGAAGCAGCAAGGTCACATGGAACAAGCAAACCAGCCAGTGCACTCATGAGGTGTTGCTGGGATCAAGTAACAGGCATCAGGAGACCTAAAACAAACACACATTGTTGAGAACGAAGGGGGTAGGGTGGAGTAGAGACTCAAAGCCCATCTGTAGACAATGGACATCCCCCCACAGAAGGGTCACAGGGAAGGGATGAGTCAACCAGGGCACAGTAAAGCACCATCGAAACACAAACTATTCCTCTGGGTCCTTAAGGCTTCCTCATCCCCCACTATGATGACCCAAGTGCTGCCTCTCACCAGAGCACATACATAGACACAGAAAAGAAGCTAAGAGCTCAGGACACATAGAAACAGCACAGGAATGGGGATAGTGATACCAGAAGGGGAAGGGAAAGGCGAAGAAGGAGGGGCAGAGGAGGAACTGATCTCCCTCCCTCTCCAGGGAAATGAACAACATAAACCATGGGGAAGGGAGACAGCAATCAGGACCAGATATGAAAATAACAATAATTTATCAAGGGGTCACAATGAAGGAGTTGAGGAGCTGATACCAAGGGCTTAATAGAATGTAAATGTCTACGAAATGATGGCAACATATGTACAAATATGCTGGATACAATTCATGTCTGGTATGTTATAACAGTTTTATGAATGTATGCATTGGGTATGACACCCCAATAAAATGATTTAAGAAAAGACTGTAAGAGCCCCCAATAAAGAGTTGTTAAAATAAAAAAAGACTTGTAAGAGCCCTCAATAAAAATGATCCTTTAGTACAAAATTTTAAAAATAAAAATAAAAATCAGGAAAAAAAGTATAAAGTGGCCGGCTTACAAACTTTCATGGATGGAAGATCTCATAGTATTCGTGTTTACAAAACTGCTAATGTAAATCACAGAAAAGTTATCTTTCGTTTACTTACAGAACATATAACTTAAATAGTGCTGGTGCGTATTTGAAGTCCAGGTAGTGTAGTGGTTATGTGTTGAGCTACTAACAAGGTTAGAATTTTGAAATCACAGCAGCTCCATGGGAGGAAGATGAGATATTCTACTCCTATAGAATTACCCAAAGGATCATTTATACTTTGCCCTATAGGCACATCAGTAGCCAGAATTGATTCAATGGCAGCCAATTTGTTTGTTTTGGGGCTGGTGCATTTTTGTTTGTAGGTATTTTAGTTTTACCCTGTAAAGTAAGAGTATTATTTTAGCATCATATTTAAGAGTTGTGTAGCTTAAAGAGTTGTGTGTAGGTGTCAAGTTGACAAGGGGTGGTCCGTGGCAGTTAAGACTTTATGTCAACTTGCACTTGTGTAAACTGTCAGTCAGGACAGTAGTCCAATTTGTTTATCAGGTCACATCCATTTCTATGAGGTTTGCTCGTTTTTATAACAGACCTTTCCCTCTTTACCTTCCTATTTCCTGGAACTCTGTGGCTGCCTCCAGACTAACTAACTGTGGGTCTGTAACCCTGAAAATTATGGTGCCTAGCCATGCCTCCACTGACCATGGATCCACAGGGCTGTGCACCACAGGGCTGTGATATATCCCTGCTTCCCACTGTATCTTTTGGCATCACTGGCCTGCAGAGTCATGAGTCTGAGGAGGGCAACAACTAGCAATTGACCTATGGAGTCAAGTTGGACTGGACTGGGAACCTTTCTTGTTATAAAGTTTTTCATAAACAAATATGAATGTCGCTGTTTTTTTATCTAGACAACCTATTTGAATGCATTATCTTTCTGGGATTAATTTTAGCTCCAATTTAAACCAAAATCCACTGGTATCAGCAATGATATTCCTAGTTCAGGAACCTCGTCTGAACCCATCCTGAATTTCTGGCAGCTTCTTTTGAATGTACTACTGCAAGCACTGATGATTTTTAGAAAAATATTACTTACATGAATATTAATGACAGTATTCTATAATTTGAGTATTCTGTTGGATCTCCTTTCTTTGGAATGGGCACAAAAATGATTACATCCTGGTAAGCTGGCCAGGAAGCTATCTTTCAAATTTCATGGCATACACTAGCATGTACTTCCAGTGCTTCATTAGTTTGTTGAAACGTCTCAATGTTAGTCCATCAATTCCTGGAGCTTGTTTTTTTGGTTAGTGCCTTTAGGGCAGTTTGGACTTTTTCCCTTAGCTGCACTGATTGCTATTTATAAACCTCTCGGAATGGAAATTCTATGGTTAGATATTCTTGGTATGGTGACTTGCATTTTTCTATCTTCTTTTGATGTTTCCTGCATATTTCAGTATTTTGCCAATAGGATCTTACTATATTACAATGAAGCTGAGTTTTATTTTAAGTTATTTCAGTTTAAGAAATGCTGAGTGTTCTTCCATTTTGATTATTTTCTGATACTCAGAGTTCGCACATTTCATTTTGCTTTTTCTTCTGTAACTTCCCATAAACTACAAACTACTCTTCATTACACATTTGTCACATCTGCTATTCCATTTTGGAAATATTTTTTCAATTCAGTTTGGATGGCTGAAAGAACCTCCCCTTGTTTTTCCCTTCCCATCTGCTATGTCATTCAACTGCTGTCCTTTCGGGCCCCACTTCATGAATTATACCCCCACCCCACCCCCAACTTCATTTTCTGGACTATAACATGTACAACGAAAAACAATGAGATCTACAGCCCATCTCATCAAACCGTGATGGTATTCCATTAAATGTGCCATTAATACAAGGTTCTTTCTTCTCTTCCACCTCCTCCATTTACCCACTTCCTCATCTTCAAGCCCTTTCTCTCTCCCCCTCTCCCTGAGTCCTGGCCTTGTAGGCTGTAGTCTTTCTTTCTATTGTGAAAACCACCTTTATTTTCTTTCTTCCTTTATAATGATGATAAAATATTTATCTTTATGGATAACTAACTTTTCTAAGCATTAAGTCCTTTTATTTTGCCAACTTCATCAGTTGTTTGACAGTTGTAATTATTTAAGAATGCATAATATAATACTCTATTGTATGTATTAGAATTTGAAGAGGGATTCACGCTTTGTGATCAATTGACCCTCTCCTTGTACTTTCTCCTTAATGTATGGTTTTATTGCTAAAATTTGCATTAGAAGTAATGCTTTAGTCATGTCCAAGAGGTTCAGGTGTGTGGCATTTTCCTTTTCCTTTATTTCAAGGAATCTTTACATTGTTCTCTTTATCTCTTCAATGATTCAATGGTCTTTCCAATAACTGCTGTTTAATTTCCCTGTAATTCCGTTAGAAAACATGGCTTACAGTATGTCAATGTTTAATATACTTTTATAATCATGCTGTACTATGGAGTATATTTTTAATTATCTTTTGCTTCACTCATGTATCATGTCTTGATGTCATTGCACAGCTAGCTCATCAGGTCTTCTCTCATTAGTATTCTTTTCTTGGGATATTCATGGAATACAAATGGGATATATTTAAGGCCATATTTTTGATCTTTTGCACTTGTCTTTTCTTCATCTTCAATCTGAATATACATAAGAGCAATTGGTGGCCTTTCCACAGTTGGCCCCTACCGTCATTTTAGGAGGTGGTAATGAGCTTCTCCAAAATCTCTTCCCACAGATGTAGTCAATTTTCTTTCTATGTATTCCCACTGGGAAAGTAAATATGTATAATCACCATATGTTGTTATTTTTAAAAAACTCCTTTTGATGCATAAGTCATTTGTCTTGAAAAATTGTGTCATGGGATCTCCAGCTTTATTTTTTTTAACCAAGTCCATATTTTGCACTGTTCCTTCCTATATATTTCCAACTTTTGTTTTCTACATGCCAATGGTTAACAATGCACCTTGATCAGTTTCAGACTGAAGTTATTAAAGCCTTCATTTTCTACAGCACAAGTTTTAATGGCTGGTGAATAAATCCAATTAAGTTCATTTACCGGATTTCTAAATATGTACATAGATTATATCCTATTACACATAGTATTGTACTTCAATGCAGATCTTGAAATGTCCTTTTTGATGATGAATGTCACATAATTTCTCCTGAATTTGTCATTCCTGAAGTAGTAAACCATGATTACTTGACTCAAGTGAACTAATATCCATCCATTTCAGATAGAACCTCTGATGGTGTAGTCATTATGTGTTGATTTGTGAGGTGCAAGGTCAATAATTAAAAAACACCGACATTCCTTGGAATGAAGATGGAACTTTCTACTCTTGTAAAGGGTTACCATCTTGGAAATACACGGGGAGGGGGCAGTTCTAATATGTTCTACACTGTCATTAATACATAAGGATACTGATCTCTATGTGGTCTACTTCATTTTGTATGAATTCAATTTTCCTAAGTTCATACTTCGCATGCTCCAACCCCTAATTATTAATAGATGTTTACAGATGTTTATTATTTTGAGTTGTGTTCTATCACCAAATGAAAGTCATAAAAGTTTAATTCTACACACATGGTCAACTCTTCCTTGAGAAAGGAGTACTTTGGGCATTATATCTGATAATGTTCTGTTATTTATGAGTTTCACTGATATTCATAAGGCTTTCACTAGCTAATCCCTTAGAAGTGGACAGTTTATTCCTTCTTTGTAGGGCTGATTTGGAAGCTCTTCTGAAACATCTTCACTTTGGATAATGTTGCTAGTGTTTTAAAAACAAGTGACATAACTTCCAGAATCACAGCAATGCACAAGCCACCACAGAATGAGAACCTTACAGACAAGTAGCAATGTAAAAATATAGTCCAATAGAAACATCAGTCTCAACAACGATTTTTTAAAGAAACATCAGTCTCTACAACCATTAAACTCAAAGAACTATATAGTGCATGGGATAAAACTACCAAATCTTCTAAAAAGATCACATTACAAGATCCTGAGTAGAGTGGGAGAAGAATGTGAACTAAAACTCCAAAATAACATGATGAGACTAATCCTTAGATACAAATAGCGGGACTCAAGATCAGTACTCTTGGTCACTTTTCAAGTTTGGAACAAAATTCACCTCCTCACTATAGTAATTAATCAAATTAGATTAAAAGAGGAGTATTTATCCAAAGACAAGGTTTGAAGGGTTAGGAATAAAGACAGGGAAGACAAGGAAGAAAGGTACACTGGAGGTAATTACAATAAATGAGTCATTCAGAATGTGTGCAGATCATTTAATGTAAAAGTTTAATATGCTCTGTATAACTGTAATTTAATTCAAAATTAAAAGTCAGCCAAAAAATCTCTTTGGGGGCTATAAAAGAATATCAGAGTAGAAAAGTTATTTGGTTAGATGCAAGTAACTATTAAAAACACAATAAAAACCATACTCAGTGGAGAAAAACTTGGAATATTTTAAGGTAATGAGAAGAACAAAGGTGCATATAATCTCATGATGACTATTGAATACTGACAATAAAAAGTGTCTAATTTAAAAGAAAAAAAAACCTATCCCACGTTCAATGAAAACATGATATACAGAAGAACTCACAGAATACATAAGAAACGTACTATATAGCTCATAAGTGATTTCTTGCAAAAAGGCAGGTAAAAAGGTCAATATATAGTCACTTAACTTTTCACTTCTCAGAGATAAACAATTTGAAAATATCACCACGCAAAAAATTCTACTTAAAACATCCCCAAAATTACATAAATGATTTCACCAGAGAAATTAAAGAGTTTCATATTTAGAAACATAAAGCATGACTGAAATAAATTAAAGAAACCCTACATAAATGAAAGGGCATTCCATACTACAGGTGGAAAATAATGAAACAATCCTAAAAGAATTCTGTATGCTCAAAAATGCTTCAAGATCCCAAAATTTTTTTGCATAAATGTAAGAGACAACCTGTCTATCCATTTGATATTCTTTATTAAAAAAACACCAAACCAAACCTCCTGACAGCAAGTTGATTATGAGTCACAGTGAGCCGAGGCTATAAATCTTTTACAATCATGTTTCTTCTGCAGCAAGTAGGTCCTGGGTCTGAGCCATTGCTATGCACTTAGTTTACGCATTCCAAAGCGTAAATCACCGAAAACCTGGACCCTTTTGTTAATATGGATTATCAAAAATCTACATGCATGAATCCTCAAAAAGGTATTCTTCCTAAATACATTGTATACTCAACATATATTCAAGATATTTGCAAGGAAAATAAACTCTTACCTCTTTATATTTTAATTTTTATTTAGAAATATTTAAAGAGAGCCTTTTATGCTCTTTGCTACATATTTCTACAGAATTACAAGCATGAAATTGAAGATATTTTAAAGAAACAATCAGAAAAGTGATTGTGAAAGCTTAATGAAATTTTTAAAATGTTATAGAATACAAAATGTTCATGAGGAATTAAATCTAATGCAATTCAATTGAGTGCAAGGTGCTGTATAATAAAAATGCATTAATTAAAAGATTATAAAGTAATTTATATATACACATTTTTTTAATTTTTTGGTGTTGAGAAACAATAAAGAATGATAAATAATAAATACCGTTTCTTTCTTCTGGACTTGATTGATCGTTACCTTGAAGAGTTTATGCTCAAATTCTCCATTATAAGAAAATTTATCACAGTCTTCTACATCTCTACCCTTTGAGTATTTGATGAGTGCTTTAGCTCGGCCGCAGGCTAATGATTGTAGAGTGCTTCTTAGTTCTTTGTCCTCTAAGTGAAAAAGAACATGTTGATGATTTTCATTAAGTCACAAATGCAAATAATTACAATCATTACTTACCTAGTCCAGTAGCTGCTTTAATTTCTTCTAAAGTGAACTGGTCTCCTTCATTAAACATCAATAGTACCAATGCTTGGAATAGGGAGACATGAAGTTCTTTCTCTCCCTGTTAGAAAATAGCATTATGATAATTCCTGATAAAGCAATTATTTTACATTCAAACATTTGCATGTTCATTTTGTTACAACTCATTCACTATAATCCCCTCAATGTACCAATATTATTCTTATTCCTCCCTGACTTTCCTATTTCCATCATTCCTTCCTTTAAAATTGATCAGAACTTTGGCCTTGAGTAAGCGTGACCCTTTTGATCCTATCTGGTTGATTATTTTAATGTGTAAGTACCAATCTCTAGTTTTACTATCACTTACTCATGACCACATATTTAATAGCAACTCATACTCAACCTATATGACCAGGTGGGACAGTCCTTGTGAGGTCTCAAGTTGGTAACTGCTTATGGGAATAGGAAGCCCCATATTTCTCCCAAGGAGTGACTGGTGGTGTCCCACTTGCAGAATGCAGTCTAACAGATAACCACTGACATCTGGGCTCCCAGTGTCACTGTATGCCTTATCAATTGTGTGCTGTTTGGCTGAAAATTAAACCAGGGGATTAATTTCCATTTGAAACCTGAGAGGTAACTAAGAGTCGTGGTTGTTGGGGTCCAACCAGTCTCTATCCCACCAAGTAAACTGGTTCCTTTTATGTATTGTGTCTTGGAACCGTATTTTCCTTTTACTCTATCCAGAACCTTCTAATATGTTTCCTTACTTAGCAGTTGGGACCACACACAATCTAGTTCTTCTGTTCTCAGGGTTGTGTTGAATTCACCTTAAGTTCATTAGACTGTTTCCACGGGACTTTTTTAAATTTTCATAGCTCCTTTCCTCTGGATGGACAGAGTATACTAGCTGTACCTTAGATGGTTGTTTATGAGCCTCTAAAATACCAGTTGCTACCCATCCAAGTTAGGATACAGAACCTTGTTTTTGTGATCCATATAATGCCAAATGACCTTGGTGTAACCTTGGGCTATATTCCTAAGCCAAGGCCTACTAACGGATTCACTAAAGGTAATTTTGTCCTGTGTACCATGTCGCATTTATAGATATAATTACAATAATGGTAAAAACACATCTACAAATATCCTCTATGAAACCTGTAAAGAGTTTACAGTAAGTAGTGTAGTGGCTTGCGCTCTGCTCTCATGCTGGAATGCCACTGGTATTTCAAATGCCAGCAAGGTCAACAAAAGTGAATTGTTTCAGTACAGCTTCCAGAGAAAGTGTTCAGTTCCCCATTTTGGATGAAGAAGCTACTGAAAACCCTTTACAAAGTTTCAGAGTATTTTCAGATACTGAAGCCCTAATGAATGTAAGTAGGTAGAACATTGTAGGACATACTGCCAGAAGATAAGCCCCCTGGGTCAGAGGGCACTTGGAATGTGACTGAGGAGTAGCTGCTTTCTCAAAGTGAATGCGCAAATGGAGTAAAACAGGAGGGAGTGGGGTCTTATGAGGTCTTCAGCTGCCAAAGCAGATAATACCAGAAATATGTTTACTTGTGTTTTATGGACTAAACCAAGGCATTTGACTGTGTGGCTCCTAACACAAGAGGATAGCCTTAAGAAAAATGGGAATTCCAGCACACTTCATTACACTTATGTGGAACTTTGACCAAGAGGCAATTGTGTGAACAGAAGAACGGAGTACTGTCTGACTAGGAAATGTGTGTGTGTCGGGATTCTCTCTTAAACTGATCAAATCATCAGAGAAACTGAAGTATATGAAAAAGAATGTGGCAAGATTGGTGGAAGGCTTATGAATAACTTGTGATAAGCAAGTGACGAAACCTAGCTTGCTGATAGGGAGGAGGACTTAAAAATTGTTGATGAAGATCAAGGACGGCAGCTTTCAATACATATTACAATCAATGTAGAGGAGACTAAAATCTTCACAACTGGACTAGTTGGTAACATCATGATAAATGGAGAAAACGTTGATGTAGTCTAGGATTTTTGTCTTGGAAGCAGAAGTCAAATGAACAAGAACCAAGTTGCATTAGATAAATCTGCACAAGATCTAATGAGAGTATTGAAAAGTAAAGATGTTACTTTGAAAAATAAGTTGTGCCTGTCCCAAGTCATGGTAGTTTTCATTGCCTCATATGCATGTGAAAGTTGGATGCTGAATAGAGAAGACTGAAGAGGAGTTGATGCATTTGAATTGTGGTGCTGGCGAAGTATATTTAAAGTACCATGCATTTCTAACAGGGCAAATTGATCTATCTTGGAAGACGTATAGTTACAATTCTCATTTCATGTAAGAATTCATCTTAGATAATTTAGATACATGGTCCGTCGAAACATATTCCTGTGGGTAAAGTGGATGGGCAGCTGAAAAACGAAATAATTTAGATGGGCTAAGGCACTGGAATACTTCTGAGAATGGCTCAGTCCTGGGAAGTGTTTTGCTCTGGTGTGCTTGGAGTTACTATGGATTGGAACTGTAACAGTAATGACATATAACATCAACAGTCACTCCTACTCCCTCTCCCACACTTCTTCAGCTTGGGTGTCTATTCATGTTTCTACTCAAAACTTCATGTTGATTGCAGCATTATTTATTAAAGCAAAATGATAGAAATAGTCTAAAGGTCCATCAGCGGACAAATGAATAAATAAACATTGGAAACATACATGGTAACATAAACAAACCTTGGAACAGGACATAATATTCATGATAATAACTTTCACCCATCTCTTCTCTCAACACACACACACACACACAGAGAGAGAGAGAGAGAGAGAGAGAGAGAGAGAGAGAGAGAGAGAGACAGAAGAGAGACAGAGAGACACGCATCAGCATCAGAGTTAGTTCTCATGAGCTAGAAGTCAAATGTACATCCACTTTCAGTTTCTCCATTTTATCAATGCTTCTGGAGGATTGCTTTTTTTCCCCCTCTTGGTTTCATATTTGCTGGATTATATTTATATTGATGCTTGTATGGTCGTTTACGTGTTAAGGTACAACTAAAAGTTACAGGTTAAAACTTAGGTTCGGCATGATAACGAGTTGAATAAATCCACGTAGAAGAAGCATACCAGATGTGTGATCCAAGTTGTCAACAACTGAGTTCAAATATGACTAAAGAAAACATATTAAATTTGAATTGTGAACACCAAGTTTCTAGATGGCTAAGGAGCACAATGCAGTAAATTTCGTTGGTATACATTTGCCACAATCAGAAAAAGCCCACATTAATAACAATGGCTATAAGGAAGAAGAAAATGTGATAGAATTGAATATGGTGACATTTTACAATTTTTCTTGATAATATTGAATCAATGAATTATATGACATGTGGGTGAAGTGCTACTAAAACTATTTTAAAAAGATGAAATGTTTGAGTGTCTGAAAAGCAAAAAAACATGAATTTTCTTACTTACAACTCTAGGAGCAGATCATTTCCTTAGGTGGAACATGTCTCAACTGCTCTTAAAGCAAACAGGCTCTAAGTTATTACACTTCTTGGAACACTTGGAATAGACCATTTCCTGGCTGCAACAACTTTCAGGGTTTCCACCATTCCTCTGATAGTGCTGCTTTCTTGGTTGTTTCTTATGCTCAATTGTTTGTGGGAGAATTTTCAGCACGCGTCTTCCACAACTCAAAGGACGCTATTTTTTTCAGGATGTTATCAAGACTGAAGCCACCAAATCTGAATTTCCCGGATATTTTCTAAAATAGTTACTTTTCCATTACTTTGCAGGCATCTATAGGAAGACCTGAAACCTAACAACTATTCAAGAAATCCCCAAAATAGTTTTTACCACAATCAAGGGATAAAATAACAATATTCAGGAGTGGTCTAAAGATATACCCTAAGTTATAAATATGTAATATATGTGATTCCTATGGGGTATAGTGAGTTTGTTAACATTTTATAAGAAGGGGTAGTAAATAGAAATTTCAGTCAAGTAGGTTTAAGTCAAAGGAAAAAAAACATATATAGTTTGTTGGGAGAAACTTAATATGGTCTGTACCTAAAAACGTTGACTACTATCAGAACAAGCAAGTAATATGATTTAGCCATAAGCTTATATGAAAGCGACAGACATGAAAAGAAAACAGTGAGCACACACATTCAGAGAAGTCAACAATTTTCTCTCTTCTGATAAGGAAGCAGACATTTAAATATATTGTTTGTTAAGTTGAAAAGAATGAAACATAAAAACAAAATACTACTTTAAACTGCATTGCTCACCTTTTTATAGTCAGCCTTAAGAACACAATGCCCAAGAGTTGACTGCCACTGAAGTTTTCGACCATTGTGCTTGCTTAAGTAGAAATTCTTAAAAGATTTTTTAAGTTTTTCCATCTAAAATAGATATGAAGTAAAGTATTTCTCACATCATTTAAAAATCACATTTCTTGTTAGTATGTATCATTAAAAATAAGTCATCCATAGTTTTTATAAAAAACCATTTAATTGAGTTAATACAGATATATCATTCCATACGTCAATCACATCAGCAGTATTTTAACAACTGCTACCAGAATGAGTTTCAAGCAATCCTTTCATTCTTGAACTCCTTGACAGCTCCCTTTTACACCCCCATCACCACCACCACTGTATAGGTGACCCCCATCCCAAAACCCTCATTCTACTTGCTGTCCCTATATGTTCATCAATCCTAAGTTTTATATACTGGAAAATATATAGGAAAAATTCTAGAGGATGACCGCCAATGACATAACACATCTGACATATTGAAAGCTTTTTATATTTAAGGAAATGGTATGATAGAAGGCCCGAGGCTAGAGAAATAAATGCCATTTCTTTTGTTCCACACTTTAAGTAATTTAAATGTGAAATTCCTGTAGTGCCCCCTTCCTTAAAATCCCAATATGACAATTTTAGCCTTTTAATAAAATAGGCATACAATTATATTGAAGATATCATTAGAGGCTATAACTACTGAATTGCCATGTGATATTTTTGTAAAAATCGTAGAAAGTGTCTTATGGGTACCTGATTTAGCATAGATTAGAAAAAGGTAAATAAGGAATTCAAGACCCTGAAAAAAGGAGTGTCAATATTACTGTATACAAGATTGAATGGAAAACTGAGGTAAGCTTTGATACATGTTTTTTTTCTCTCCCCATGTGTTTTGTTATCTATGTGAAAAAATTTTTTGATGGAAACATGAAAGCAAATGTAAGATACAACAAACCACCTCTATTTGTCCAGAGAAAATGGAGGGAATAAAAGAAAACCAAGACTCCAAGATGAATCTCATTTGCATAAGCTACACAATATTAATTTACCCTGGGACTAGAAGTACTAGATGGTTTCAATTACCATTGCTGACCATTCTAATAAAGGTCACAAGAAAGGGACTCTAATAATACAGGAGAATAATGTAGAGCCAAACTTCAAGTTCAAACAAACGACCAAAACAAACAAGGTATAGATATCGTGAGATTGGATGACACTGATTAGGATTGGAAGATTCCCTGGGACTATTGAAGCACTAATCAAACTTGGAGAAAAACTACCTGTTTATGCCTCAAGGTCACCTTCAGTATGAATTAAAACTAACTGTAAAGCAAACCAAAATGCTTACAACTGGTTACATCGTAAAAAGTGGAGAAAAGTTTTAAGTTGCCAAGAATTTTTTCATGCTTGGATGCACAAATAATATTCATTTCAACAGAGAAGAAGCTACTGGTGAGAAGCAGCACAACGGATCTAAGAAGGAAGGAGGAAACATGGAGAGAACCTGGAAACAAGAGTCAGAGAGCTAAGAGCTAAGGCACTTTGGAAGGTACTTGTAGTAGAGTTATGCCTGCTGATCCAAAGATCGTGGCCACCAAATTCCGTCAGGAGGGCAGGGCCATTGATGGCCTCAGAGAATAGAGAATTATTTTCCAGCCTTGAGAGTTTGGGTAGGGAGAAACAGGGCACTAAGCACCCCAAAGGAATATTGTTTATGTCTCCACAGGAGAGGAAGAGTGAGACCAGGCTTCAACCCGGTGCACCAAGACCTAGAAACAACATGACAGCATATACCAGGGAATCAATAGAGAGGTCTTCAGGGTCAGCCCAGACCCAACCATATGGACCCCCACCCCCAACCCCAGAAGTGCACTTCAGAGGACAGCACTGAAGCTACAGCTTGGGGAGAGAGGCACATCTGATTAGAGCACACAGGGTCTGACCCCATCACACTGGGGAAAACTACTGATGAGATGCAACAGAGCCGCAAGGGGTCAAAGCAATGAAATTCTCAGGGACTACGAACAATAGACTTTGGGGACAGAGAGTGACACCCGTCAGATTGAACTGAAAAACACTCCTCAAGGTCAAAATATAGACCTGGAGCTAGTTATGGGCTTTTCCTTTTTTTGTCATTGGCTTTAATTTTGCTGGTATTTTTTTGTTTTTTTTTCGTTGCTGTTGTTTTGTTCATTTGTCTTCCTCTGTAGCTTTGTTTGGCTTTGCCTGGTTTTTTCACTTATTAATGTCTCTGCATGTCTATGTCTCTGCCTATCTATCTAGATAAAATAGATGGGCTAAATAACTTGGAGTTGAAAACGAGACTGGATCCTGGGGGACATGGGAGAAGGGAGGTGGGAGAAAGGCAGGGGGAGTCAACCAACCCAGGGACAAAGGAACAACAAGTGAACTAAAGTCACTGGAGGGAATGGTGTAGGATGCCTAGAGGAGCTTAATCAAGAGCAAAGTACCAGTGAGTGATTACTAAACCCACATGAAGGTTGAACATGATGATGGGACAAGGGGAAAGTAAAAGGAAATAGATGAAAGAAGTAGGAGGCAAAGGAAATTTATAGAGATCTAAATACAGGCAGGTACACATGTAAGTATACTTATACATAACAATTGGGAAGTATATCTATATGTTAAGTATTAAAGTAGCAGATGGACAATGGGCCTGTACTCAAATCTCCCTCAATACAAGAACACTTTGTTTTAATAATCTGACATTCTGTGATGATCGCCTTCCCAACACAGTTGCAGAAGACAAAATGGGTGCCTAAGTAAATGTGGTGAAGAGAGCGGTGGTGCCTATCAAAAGATATACCATCTGGGGTATTAAAAGCTTGAAGATAAACAAGTGGCCATCTAGCTGAGAAGCTCTAAAACCAACATGGAACAAGCACACCAGCCTGTGTGATCATGGTATCAGGGATCAGGTATCAGGGATCTAAGACCCAGAAGAAAATCCTACCAATGTGAAATGGTGGATGCGGGGGAGCACAAAATGGACACCCAAAGCACATCTGTAGACAATTGGACATCCCCTTACAGAAGGGTCAAAAGGAAGAGACAAGCCAGTCAGGCTGCGGTATAGCAGTGATGTAACATACAACTTTCCTCTAGTTATTTAATGCTTCTTCACCCCCATTATCATGATCTCAATTCTACCTTACAAATCTGAGTAGACCAGACAAGTACACTGCTCCAGGTTCAGAGCCAGCAACACAGGGAATCTAGGATAAATAAACCCCTCAGAACCAACAATGAGACTAGAGATACCAGGAGGGGAAGGGAAAGGTGAGGGGAGAAAGGGCAATTGATCATGAGGATAGACATCTAACCCCTTCTCAGGGGGATGAACAACAGAAACATGGGTAAAGGGCAATAGAGGAGGACATAAGTTATGAAAATAATGATCTATAATTTATCAAGGTTTCATGAAAGGGGGAAGGTGGGGGAAAATATAGAGCTGATATCAAGGGCTCATGTAGAAAGAAGATGCTTTGAAAATGATGGTGGAAACAAGTACAAAGGTGCTTGACACAATGGATGAATAAATGCATGGATTGCGATGAGATGTGAGTGACCCCAATAAAAGTATTCAATGAAAAAATATATATAATCTTGGTGACAGAACAAAGCTAGAATGATAGAATTTTGCAAGACCAACAACTTGTTCATTTCAAACACATAGTTTGAACAACATTAAGTGGTACAGAGACCAGTCAGTATATCTCATCCGATGGAGTTGCATGAGTATAAAATTTATTATATTTGTGACAATGGATAATGGAGCTGAGCAACATAGCAGCCAAACCATGGTCAGAATCTACTGTGAAAAGGACCAAAACAATGGTAAATATGACACAGGACAGTCATTTTTGTTCTATTGTTCATATAGTCTCTGTGAGTGGGGAAACACTCACAGGCACCTAAAAGTACAATAACTGGAATGGAAATCCATTTCTTGTGTCTATTGCACAGTTGTATTTCACAAGAGATATAGGGTAAATTTCATAGGTTCACAGGTGAGAAATTTTGAACTGGGAACTTTTGGATTTGGAGTTAAGCCTTTTGGGTAGATTTTTTGGGGATGTGAAGGTTTTAGGGGACTTCTAGGAAGATGGCAACTGAGCAACACACACAAGAGGGACTCCAGCTCAGGAGAGTAACTAAGAAGGAAATACAGCACTGCTGGTTGGCAGAAGGAGCATCATAAAGATAACAGGCACAGATCCACAAGGTTTTGAGGGACTGGGGTCTTTTAGATTACCACATTGGAAGCCAGCTAGGGTTTGATTTTAGCCCTGTCATTGTCTCCACCAGAGGCGGGACCAGTTGGAGCCTGGACAGGAGCTTTATATAAGCACAGCCACAGCCTGCCACCACCTCAGGGCAGAGATTAAACCCTTGCAGCCCCTTGGGCAGGGATCAGCTTACATTGTTACTTTTCTTTACCTCTCTCCTCTCTATTCCCACACAGTCTCAGTGGGCTTAGTTTTTAAATGTTTTTCTCCTCTTTGACTATTCCTTGTCTCTCACACACCACTGCCAAACTCCAGACCATTTGTCTTAGCTTAGGGCATTTACGCCTAACCCCACCCAGTTAGGTGAGCTCCACCCTGTGCAGCATAGCCTAAGGCAGGGGAAAGCCCGGCTGACCTCCACCAGTGGATATACTTCCCAACTTCTTACTGGGGGATTCCTGCCTGTGTGGTAGGGGACCTTCTATTAGTCCTCTGTGGGCCCACTTGACTGATAAAACTTCCTCCCACCTACCTTGGTGCCTCACATGGCTTAAGGCAGCTCAGACAACACTCAGCAATATTCCAAGCTGCTGCAGGAACCTCTGCCCAACCTCCGCAGATGGCCAGGGCAATTCTGCCCATCATTCGTGGTGTTCTACACCAAAGCAGGGAAACCACCAGCATTCTGGGGCACTCCCCTTGAGAGTGAAGCTACAGGATGATTAAGTGGTAGGCTCATTCCATAGTGAAATTAGCAGTAGGTAGTTATAAGATGAATTCCTACGAGTCTCTGAGATGGAGCCAGTGCTCTTCAACTCCCTAGAAAATGGAACCTGGCTCCTCTAAAACAACACAAGGCAAACAGCCATCAGCCAAATGACCTAAATGAAAAACCAGGAGAAATAAAAGGCAATGGAAGAAGATATCCCGAACCTAACAGCATGTATAGAAGAAGCAGTAACACATAAGGAAGTTTTCAGAATGCTGCCTGGAGTCATAAAGGATATGAGGGAAACAACACAGAAAAAGGATGAAATGATAGAGGAAATAAAGTCCCAATAAATTAGGGAGGAGATAACAAAAATCAGTAGTAGACTCATGGATCTCGAGAATCGACTGGAGGAAGCACAGAACTGCACCAGTGACTTGGAGGAAAGCCACACAGACTTTAACAAATGCAAACAACTATCTAATAAGATCATCAGAAAAGCTGAAGAAAACCTAAGAGCTATGTCTGATGCTAAAAATAGGCATCAGAATAATTGGATTGCCAGAGGAAGACACAACAAAGAAATCATCTACAATAATTGTGAGGAAATTGTTGGAGCAAAACTTCTCCAGCTAAATGAACATAAACCAGACAATCAATTAGGAGACTGAGAGAACACCAGCTATACTGATTTCCAAAAAGAAGTCACCAAGGCACATAATAGTTAAAGTATCCAACTTTGAGGAAACGGAGTAAATCATGAGAGCATGCTATCACATGTAAAAGTTCCCAAATACGAATATGCTCCAGCCTGTTAGTGGAAACTGAATAAGAGGAGAGAGTGGAGTAACATATTCCAAAAATTGAAGGAAAATAATGCAAAACAAGAATACTCTATCCAACCCATTTATCAGTCAAGATAAATGGAGGAGTAAGAGTCTTCCCAGATAAGGAAAAACTCAATGAATACGTTAGAAGTAACTCAACTCTACAAAAGGTCCTTGCCAACCTAGTATGGGCAGAACAACACTCACTGCCACATAGAAAAACCTCACCAAGAGGGCAACTAAGAGAAAACAGACCCCAAAATAGCATTGGCTTAAGAAGAAGTCAAGAATAAGACACACACACACACACACACACACACACACACACACACACGCGTCCACACAACACACTAATAAGAAAGGAAGGTAGGAAAGCACCCAATAGAAAAAGGCCTAAGATGACATCACAGAGTCCACAGATGCAGATACCCCTGAATATCAATGGGCTGAACTCAGCCATTAAAAACTAAGGCTAGCAGACTGGCTTAGAAAACACAAACGCATCAATCTCCTTCCTACAGGATACACATCTTAAGGTTACAAACAAAAATAGACTGAGAAGCAATCTGGAGAAAGGCATAACAAGCAAACAACAACTACAAATAGCAGGAGTTGCAATCCTAATCTCGGATAAAATTGACCTCAAAGTGCAAACCAAGAAAAAGAGATAAGGGTGGACACTATATCATGCTCAAAGGAATGGTACACAAAGAACCATTAAACATTGTAAACATATATTCCCTGAATTAGAGACCCACGGAATATGTCAACAAAACACTCCAAAAGATGAAAAACGAAATCAGAGCATCCTATCTGTACCAATGTACATCCTCTAGTCTAGCCAGATTTGTAAGGTACAATTGGGATCGTGATAGTGGGGGAGGGAGCATTAAAGAACTAGAGGAAAGTTGTGTGTTTCATTGTTGCATCCCAGCACCCTGAATGGCGTGTCTCCTCCCTGCGACCCATCTGTAAGGGGGTTGCCTACAGTTGGGCTTTGGGTCTCCACTCTGCACTCACCCTTATTTACAATGATATGATACTTTGTTCTTTGATGGTTACTGGAGAATTCTGCCAAGCATTTAGGAAAGAACTAAAACCAATTCTACAAAAACTCTTCCAGAACATAGAAAAAGACGGCAAACTCCAAAACTCCTTTTACAAAGCTAGTATTACTCTGATACCAAAACCGGGTAAGGATTCCACAAGGATTGAGAATTACAGACGAGTATCTTTTTTTTTTTCTTCAGAATTACATTTTGCTTTATAATAATAAAATTTGAATATGCACATAAGATACATATTTCCAAATTATTAAGCAAGCCAGAATACCATCCCAACTAGAAACATGTGGATATACTTAATATAGTTTTTTAAAAATCTTTTTATTGGGGCTCATAAGGCTCTTATCACAATCTATACATACATCAATTGAACAAAGCACCCTTATACATTCGTTGCACTCATCACTCTCATAATTCACTATCCACTTGGGTTCCTGGAATCAGCTCGGCTTCCCTTTTTTCCCCCCCATCCCCCTTCCTCCCCGATCCCACCCCTGGTCCCTTGATAGTTTATAAATAATTATTATATCTTATCTTACACTCCCCGGCGCCTCCCCTCACCCGCCTCCCCCTTGCCAATCTCCCAGAGAGGAGGTTACACATAGATCTCCGAGATCGGTTCTCCCTTTCTACATGCCCTTCCCTCCTGGTGTCGCCACTCCCACCGCTGGTGTTGAAGGCTTCATCTGTCCTAGATTCCCTGTGCCTCCAGATCCCCACTGCACTGCTGTACATCCTCTGGTATAACCAGGTCCGCAAGGCAAGGTAGAATTGGGGTCATGATGATTGGGAGGGGAGGAAGCGTTCAGGAACTAGAGGAAGGTTTTGAGTTTCATTGTTGCTACACTGAACCCTGAGTGGCCCATCTCCTCCTCACTACCCCTCTGGAAGGGGAGTCCAGACCAGTATCTTTAATGACCATCTATGCAAAAATTCTTATCAAAATACTGGTCAGTAGAATACAAAAGTATATAAAACAAATCATTCTCCATGACCAAGTGGGATTCACATCAGGGATGCAGGGATGGTTCAGCATATGCAAGACCATTAGTATCATTTGCCACATTGACATGAAAAAATGAAAGAACATGATAATATCTATAGATGCAGAAAAAGCATTCAATAACATCCAACACCAATTCCTGTTTAAGACACTTGAGAAGATAGGAATGGAAGGAAAATTCCTCAAGACAATACAAGCTATATTATGAAAAACCAACAGCCAACATGCTAGTCAATGGAGAAAAGACTAATACAATCCCATTGAAAAGGGGGACCAGACAAGGATGCCCCTTCTAGCCACTCTAATTTAACATTGTACTGGACATTTTAGCTAACAGCATAAGGCAAAGAAAAAGACATCAAAAGTATTCGTCTGCAGAAGGAAGATGTGAAACTATCATTATTTGCAGCAGATGATATGACTTTATTTAGGGAAAACCCCAAGAACTCTCCACAAGGGGAGTGGAAGTAATAGAGGAGTTTGGCAGAGTGGCAGTATACTAGGTTAACAAACAGAAGTGCATCGGACTACTATACACATCGGATAAGACCACAGAAGAGGAGATCAAAAAGGTGGTACACTTCACAATAGCCCAGCACAAATTGAAATATCTAGGGATATACCTGACCGATAGAACCAAAGATCTATATGAGGAAAACTGAAGAGCACTATTACAAAAAAACAAAAGTGACCTCAACAAATGGAAGACTATCACATATTCATGGATTGGAAGACTCAATGTAATAAAGATGTCAGTTCTACCCAAGGCATTATATAAGTTGAATGCAATCCAAATACAATTACCCTCATCTTTCTAAAGAAAGGGAAAAACTGATTACCAACTTCATATGGTGAGGGAAGAAGCTCAGAATTAGCAGAAAACTCCTCAAGGAGGACAGTATTAGGGCTTGCATTACCTGACTTTAGCACATATTACACAGCCACAGTTGTCAAACCTGCATGGTATTGGTCTAATGACAGTTACTCAAACCAGTTGAAAAGAACTGAAAACCCAGAAATAAAATCATCAGCATACAGACAACTGATTTTTGATAAGGCCACACAAAAATAAACAAATGGGAAGCAGATGCCCTCTTCAACAAGTGGTGCTGGATAAAAAAAAGGATATCTACCTGCAGAAAAATGAAGCAAGACCCTTACCTCACTCCATGCACAAGAATAAACTCAAAGTGGATAACAGACCTTGAAGTAAAACCCCAAACTATTAGGACCATCAATGAGGGAATTGGGACCAACTTGACAACTTTGGTTCAGGGAATACAATAGGCTAGAAAATCCACACACACACAAAAATATCACATTATTTTCAAGCTGACCTAGCACACATTCAAAGACAGACCACATGCTGGGGTGTAAGGTGAATCTACATAAATTTAAGCACATTGATATCCTATAGACCTCTCTCCCTGATAAATGTGCCATAAGGCTGGAAATTAACAAAAAGAACAGCAAAAAAAAAATAAGAGCTACCATATAGCCCAACAACCCCCCTTACGGGCCTAAAACTACGCTTCGCTAAGCAGTGATGAACGTATGAAGCACATTGCCACATGGGAAGAGCTGGAGGAAATCATGCTAGGTGAAGTAAGCCAAGCAAAAAAGGACAAGTACAGCAGGAGTCAACTGAGGTAAGCTTAAAAAAATGCAAAAGGGACAATGAGAGAATAAAAAAAGCTACGTATACAAATATTCCTGGGGTGAGAACCAAGTAGCATGCTAGGGGCTAGATCAAACCCAGGGCTATATATGGTAGTCAACTAAAAAGGAGGCAAGGAAAGGGGAAAAAAAGGAAATGGGTAGTAGGGGAACAGGGAACTAACCCAACCAAGAGGAGGATATTGTTTATATCTCCACAGGGAAAGAGGGACCAGACTTCAACAGAATGCAGCATGCCAGCATGAAGTAGGGAACTAGTGGAAACAGAATGCAACATGCAGGCATGGAGTAGGGAACTAGTGGAGAGGTGTGAGGTGCTGGACCCAATCCCAACTACATGGACAGCTAACCCTCCTCCAAGAAGAATTTATTTCTGCAGCTCAGGGAGAGGCACATGTCTGATCATAACATATGGGAGCAAATGACAGGGGAGGAAGAGAGAGTAGCACACATTCTGGCTCACCAAACCTTGAGGATGATATTCCCACTCAGAGCAGCCAATCCACAAAGAAGACCATATGGCCGGCCCCACTATGAGACAGGACATCCCTCACTGACCAATAGTCCTACAGGGGACAACACTGGAGACACAGTGTGGGAATTCCATCCGATCTGACCCCACCACACCGAGGCAACACATTAAGGGCGTGCAACAGAACAGCAAGGGACACAGAGCAACGAAGTCCCCAGGAAATACCAAAAATAGACTTGGGAGTCAGGGCTTGGCACCACATCAGTCTAGAACTAAAAACACTCCTAAAGGCCAACAGTCTTTGAACTCACTACAAGCTTTTTGTTGTTGTGGGTTTTTGTTTTTTTGTTATGTGGGGTTTTCTTTGTCGTTGGCTTTCTGTTGTTGTTTGTTTTACTCTGTTTTTGTGCATGTTATCATCTCTGTAGGTCTAAATAACATATGCTAGATGAACAATCTGGAGGAGAACACAAGGGGACCGACAGCTCCAGGGCGACATGGGAGACAGGGAGGTGGGAGAAAGAAAGTTATTTTAACAAACCCAGGGACAAGGGAACAAGTGATCCAAATCCGTGGTGAGGAGGGTATAGGAGGCCTGGTAGGGTGTCATCAAGGGTAGTGTAACCAAGAGGAATTACTGAAACCCAAATGGAGGCTAAGCATGATATTGGGACAAGAGGAAACTTAAAGGAAATAGAGGAAAGATCTAGGAGGCAAAGGGCATTACAGAGGTCTAAATAAAGGCCTGTAAATATGCAAATATGTAAATATATTTATATGATGGGGAAATAGATCTATGTGCATATATTTTTAGGGTTAGTATTAAGGTAGCAGATGGTCATTGGGTCTCCACTCATTTACTCCCTCAATGCAAGAATACTTTGTTCTACTGAACTGGCATTCTATGAGGCTCAGATCCCCAACACAATCGCTGAAGACAAGGCGGGTGCATAAGAAAATGTGAAGAAAGCTGATGGAGCCTGGCTATCATAAGATATAATCTCTAGGGTCTTAAAGACCTGAAGGTAAACAAGCTTCAATGTAGCTCAGAAGCAACAAAGCCCACATGGAAGAAGCACACTAGCCTGTGTGCTCATGAGGTGTCAAAGGGATGTGGTATTAGGCATCAAAGAACAAAAAATCATATTATGGATGAGGGGGAGTGGGGTCCTAAAGTCAATCTATAGGCAACTGAACATATCCTTATTGAAGGGTCACGGGGACGTCAGGGCTCTGGGTAGCAACAATGAAACATACAACTTTCCTCTACTTCTTTAATGCTTCCACCCCACCCCACTATCATGATCCCAATTCTACCTTAGAAATCTAGCTATACTAGAGGATGTACACTGGTACAGATAGCAATGGGAAACAAAGGGAATCCAGGATGGATGATCCCTTCATGACCAGTGGTGAGAGTGGTGATTTTGATAAGAGTTGTATGAGGCCCCAATAAAAAGATGAAAAAATACAAGTTTCCTCTACTTCCTAAATGCTTCCTTCGCACCCCACTATCATGATCCCAATTCTACCTTACACATCTCCCTAGGCCAGAGGATGTACACTGCTACAGATAGGAAATGGGAACACAGGGAATCCAGGATGGATGATACCTTCAGGACCAGTGGTGCGAGTAGAGATACCAGGAGGATGGAGGGAGCGTGGGATGAAAAGGGGGAACCGATTACAGGGTTCTATCCCTCCTCGCTGGGGAACAGATAATTGAAAATTGGGTGAAGGGAGACGTCAGACAATGTAAAATATGACAAAATAATAATTTGTAAATTATCATGGGTTCATGAGGTAGTGGGAAAGGAGGGGGAAATGAGGAGCTGATGCCAAGGGCTTGATAGGAGAGCAAGTGTTTTGAGAATGATGAGGGTTATCGACTGTACAAATGTGTTTTATACAATTGATGCATGTATGGATTGTGATGAGTTGTATGAGCCCCAAATAAAATGGTTTTTTAAAATCAATAAAAATGCTTGGGTCAGATTGTATCCTCTCCTCACACTTATGCAATGTGTATAACAAGCAAATAATCAAGGTAAGCTTGCTTATATGAAGAAGAATGTGCCATCAGGTTTGGAGCAAGGCTTGACAACCCGTGAAATGCAGATGATTCAACTTTGTTTGCTGCAAGTAAGGAGGACTTGAAGCATTTGCTGATGAAGATCAAGGATTGTAGCCTTCAGTGTGGATTTGAATTCAATGTAACAATGATGAAAATCCTCACAGTTGGGTCAAAATATAACTTTAGGATAAATGGAGAAAAGATTGAAGTTGTCAAGGATTTTTGTCTTCCTTGGATCTACAATCAATGCTCATCCCAAGATGTGCTGTCTTCAGTAAGTCACAGTATTTTAGTTGCATTTTATGCACGTGAAAGTTGAACACTGAATAAAATAGATCAAAGAAGAATTGATGTATTTGAGCTGTGGTGCTGGAGAAGAATATTCAGAGTAACATGGACTGCTAAAACGGCAAACTGATCTGTCTTGGAAGTGTAGGCATTGAGCTCCATGGAGGCAAGAATGGGAAGAGATATTCTTACATACTTTGGACATGTCATCAGAGATCAATCCTTGGAGTAGGACATTCACTCATTCAAACATAGTGAAAATGAAGGAGAATGACAGCTATTGAGATGTATTGGTACGGTAGCTTCATTGATGAGCTCTGACATAGGAACATTTTTGAGAATTGCTCAGGACTGTGCTGTGTTTTTGGTTTTTTCCTGTTTTGCATAGGGACCTTAGCCAAACTGATAGCACCTAACAAGAAAAATGATGCCCAAAAACTCAATGACAAATTACCGGGATACATATATAGGCATTACTATGTAGTTAAATAGACTCTTCAAATTCTAAACCTTTTTATGTTGTTATCCATATTTTTAGAGCAAAAACATTTGAACCTGCAAAAATTGAGGGCATATATGAGAACGTACAAAAATATAAAAAATAAAACTGGAAAAAGTTCCCCTGGGTGGATGGAGCTTCTGTAATATGCATTTTTTTCCCACTAGGCAAGCATCAAGCAACTCGCTCTGACTTAGAACATCAGTGGCCTAGCCTGGGGAGGTTCTCTCTGGTCACAGTAAATTTTTTCTTAAAATCAGTTTCACTTAAACCTAACTTTTGTGATGCCTGATTTAAGAGAACCCAGTGTATGGCTGTGAAATTTTGTTTTCTGTTTGGGAAAAATGCCACATAAACTATTGTGATGCTGAACACAGCTAACAAGCACAGCGCAACGGGAAAACTTAAGTGTATGAGTCATTTTCTTGTCCATCAACTTCCAGAGCAGATGAAAATGTTGACTCAGTGCATTTGGAGTTCATTCCACCAGGTCAGACTGTTAATCAAGGTTTCTAATGAAAGGTTCTGGAAAGACTGCATAACAGTGTGTGAGGAAAAGGCCTGAAGTGGCAAGTGGGGGAATAGTTTTGCCATCACGACAATGCACCTGTTCAGGCAGCCATCTCAGTGCATCAGTTTTTGGCCAAAAGCAGCATGCCTCTCTTGCCCCACTCACCCGACCTCACTCCATTTGACTTCATTTTGTGTCCAAGAATGCAGAGAATGTGAAATGGAAGCAATTTGAGGACACAGATGAGGTGAAGGAAAAAACGAGGAAGGTGCTGTCAGCCATCCAACCAGCTGTGCATGACAACAGTTTCCAAATCAGGGTCAGCAGACCAGCCTGGAACTATTTATAGGTTTGTTCATTTTCCTTTCTCTATATGTCTTATATAAGATAGGCAGAACAAACAATCCCCAGGATAAAACAATGGGACTAGCAATTCCAGGAGTACATGGGAGAGGAGGGGGTGGGAACAGGAAGCCAAGAAGCTCAGGGATAAGGGAACAACAAGATGATGATGATGATGATGAAGAGGTCTGGTGGGTATTGGTCAAGTGCAATGTATCCAAGAGGAATTACTGAGAGTCGAGTGGAAGGTGATCACCATAGTGGGACAGAGAAAGGTAAAATGAAATAAAGGAAGGTAGAAAACAAAAGCTATTCAGAGGTATAGGTATAGATATGTATATATGTAAATATATTAATTTATAATGAAAGGAATAGAGGCCAATGTACATATATGTACATGTTAAGTGTTTAGAGAGCAGGTCGGCTTTGGACCTCTCCTCAAGGTCTCCCTAAACACGAGGAGATTTTGCCTAATAACCTGGCACTCTTTGATACTCACCTTCCTGACATGATAGCTGAAGACAAAATGCGCATAAGCAAATGTGGTGAAGAAGTGGATGATGCCAGGTTATCAAAAGATATAGCACATGGGGTCTTAAAGGCTGGAAGTTAAAAGAGCAGCCATCTGGCAGGGAAGCAAGTAAGTCCACATTTAGAAGCACGGCAGCTGTGTGATCATGAGGTGTTGACAGAATCAGGTATCAAATATCAAAAGTTCCCCCCAAAAACAATTATATCGATGTGAAAGAGAGGGGCTTGGAGTGGAGACCCAAAGTCCATCTGTGGACAACTGAGCACTCCCCCACAGAAGGGTTACAAGGAATGAACAATTCAACGAGGCTGTAGTATAGCACCAAAGAAACATACAACATTCCTCTAGGTCCTGAATGGTTCCTTTCCCACCGACTAGCATGACTCAGCTCTACATTACAAATCCTGCTAGACCAGAGTATACACATCAGCACAGATAAGAGCTCTCAACACATGGAATTCAGGACAGGTAAAACCCTTTGGAACAGTAGTTGGAACAATATCATGGGACTTGGGGGATGGTGGGGGTAAGGAGCTGAGGGTAGGCAGAGAGGTGCGAGAGGGAGGGGGTTAAAGAAGAGCTGATACAAAGGCTCAGGTAAAAAAGAAATTGTTTTGGGATTGTTGATGGCAACATATATACATGTGTGTTTAATACAACTGAATGATGGATTGTCATACGATGTTTTTCCCGGGAGGGTGCAGGAGGTGGGGTAGAAAGAGGAAACCAAATACAAGGATACACATATAACCTGCTCCTTGGGGGATGGACAATAGAAAAGTGGGTAAAGAGAAACATCGGACAGTTTAAGATATAACAAAATAATAATAATTTATACATTATGAAGGGTTCATGAGGAAGGGGAACAGGGAGGTGGGAGATGAGCAGCTGATACCAAGGGCTCAGGTAGAAAGCAAATGTTTGAGAATGATGAGGGCAACAAATGTACAAATGTGCTTGGCTCAATGGATGTATATATGGATTGTGATAACAGCTTCAAGAGCCCCCAATAAAATGATTATTTTTTAAAAGAAATATGTTTCTAAGAATGGAATTGCAGATTTGACAAATGTATTAAATGTAACGGAGATTAATTGAAGGTGATCAGGTTGTTTTGTAAAAAAAAATAATACATAACTTTGAAAAAAAATTCCATGACATTTTGTTTTGCTTGGCAGGGGTATCCCCTCGTATAAAGTAGCCAAAACTCTAAAACAAAACAAGAAAATATTTCCTCATTTTCAATCATAGCAACTCTGGAAGACAAAATAAATTGTCCTTGTTAGTTCCAGAGAACATAGACTTTACAGAAGTAGGAAGTCTCACCTTTCTATAACAGGGTGGTTGGGTGGTTTCAAACGGATGATCTTAAGATTATCAGCCAAATGTATAATCCCTATACCCGAAACGCTCCTCTCATAGAAACCAAATACATGGTAAATGTTAAAAGATTTTATTAAAACTAGTCTGCTTTCTCTGAGCCATAGTCTTAAACAATGACTTTCTTACCTCTAAGGGCAATTGAATCTCCTTAGGGATGTATGTTGGCCAAAAGCTGGTAGTCAGAATGTTTACAGTTAACTCGATGTTTCCTTGTATATTCTGGGTTTGCATATACTACAAAAGGGCAAGCATACATTTAAAATGAAACAATAAACATGGTTAAAATGTCTAACAGTGACAACTTTATAGATTTAAAATGTTTTAAATTTCAACCATGAATAGAAAATTACTGCATATACATCTTTCCTTACAAAGTAAAATATACATTTTTATTCTGAATAAAATTAACAAATTACATCAAGTATGAGCAGGTTCAAGTAACTGAATTCTATTTCCTATAACAATTTTTAAAATCCAATCTTGTATCAAGAAAGCTCTCAACGCAAATTATGGGGCTACTATGCCAAATTGAACTTGTGTGTATGTGTAAAACAAAATTGAAATAGATGCTCAAAACTATTTTATAGTTTATATTCATATGCCTAGTACTGTTATTATTTTCCCAGAATTTCCAATTATGTTTTAGCTTAAAGGTCCACAAAACAATAGTGGGATTCATTTTTTTATTTCTTCTAGAAAAGCAACATCACACACATAAGTGTATTTCAATTTAAAAACAATAAATGTTCTTTATATTTTAGCTCAGGCTTACCTGTTTAAACTGAATCATGATATCCTTGGAAAGTTCCATGTCTTTAAGCATTCCTTGAAGTTTATTTGTGAAAGAAATGCCACACTCTGGAAAACATTTTAAATAAGCACTAATTTGTAAGCATCAGTGAGAATAGGATGAGAGGTAAATCTAAGGGTCTGTCTAAAATAAAATTTTTGATGTGGAAAATTCTGGGAGATATTACAATGTCACATGTAAATCAATTCTTAAATCAGAAAACTTGCTGATATACTTGAGTATAAGCTGACCCAAGTATCAGTCAAGGCACCTAATTTCACCACAGAAAATACTGTATGAAACTGTGCTGAAAACTCAGCTTCTGCATAAGTATATACAGTACAACTGACCTACAAAAGCAAAATCCTTCATAAATCTGAAAAACGACTCCAACAAATTAAATAATCTAAATGGAATGGACATATTCCTGAAACATACAGCTATGTATAGAAACTCAAGTAAAAATTAAAATATCAGCACATACATAAAAGTAAGTAAGAATATTAAAACCTAATGAATAGAATATTTCTAACTAAAAGTTGCAACGAGTAAGTATAGTGGGGGATATCTACCAAAAATTCAAAGAGATGTGAATATCAATTCTTTTCAAATACTTTCTGGGATATATCACATTTCCTTATTCCTAAATTTCTTATGTAAGATAAGAATTATGGTGATATCAAAGCAGGACATACGTACACACACACACACACACACACACACAACACACTCTAAAACTGCAGACCAATATCACAAATGAACATAGATATAAAGTACTCAACAAAATGTTAGCAGAATGTATCCAAAGCTGATTATCTTCAATGACTAATCAAAGAAATTTGGCAAATCTAAATATATTTAAATGAGGAAAAATACATTAATCCAGGAATTAAATTTTATAACATCATAAATAGCAAACTCATTACAGAAACATCAGATAAGAAAAAGGAACTGGATTTCTCTCTCACCAATGCTCTTAAACATGATCATGGAAATAATTATCCACTTTCCCAGATTAATAAGGTTAACCAGAAAAGTGAATGTAAAATTATAAACATAGCATGAGCAAATATATTGAAAATGCCAAAGTATTGAAAACCACTTAACTAATTATACGAATCCTTTAGAGTTGCAGCACACGAGATCAACACTGAAAAATATCACTTGAGTTTCTTATTTTATTGTCATGAATAATATATAATCACAGTGTTTATTATTATATACAGATACGATTGCAATGTATTTGTATGTAGTAGTATTGCAATGAGTAATCCAACAATTCATTGCTGACGAGAGGATTCTGATTCACAGAGTTCCATGCATTCTGTAGGTCAAAACTCTACAGAATTTCCTCGATATAATTTTTTAAAGTTTTATTATAAATTCAATAAAGATTTACATATCATCAGCTTATTCAACACCTTGCACATTTTGTGTTAGCTCGCTGACTGCAATCCCCTCAACATAATATCACTTACCCTATATCCTACCTTTGTTTCCTGCTTTCATCTCTCTTTCATCCATACTTTGTTTGTAGCTATCCACTGACCACAGAGTTATGTTTAAGAATTTTTTTGTTTAAGAATTTTTTTGTAATAACCCTGCCATATATAAACTGGAATTATAGTAACAATTCTTTTTTACTTATCCCTGTAATATCTGACTCTCAATACAGAAGGGTTTAAAGGTAACACTATTCAAAGCAATACAAATAACAACACAACATACATCAAAATTAAACCTCCTACGCAAAACTGGAATAATCATTTTTCTTTATATATATGAAATTTTAAAAGGTCAACCCACACTCGACAGAAAAGGAGCACAATACATCCATTAAAATAAAGATATCTAAGACGGAATAGTCATAAATATATGTTTACTGTGGTTGCAAATTGATAAATATGGCTGAACACAGACGGGGGGGAAAAGCTATGCTAACTTCTCAGTCATAGCCAAGCACTAGGAGGCTATCTGTAATTGGGCCTGGGGGCTGAGGATAGCATTCTCAGGGACAGCAGTGTCAATCTGTATAACTCAGTTCACAAAGGCAAAGTTCTGTATCCTACTTTTCTGTGTAGTAAATGGGGTCTAAAATGCTTTAAAGTGACCATCTCAAATGCAACTATTGATCTGTTCCTTTCTGGCTCAATAAGCATTAAGAAAATTAATGAAGAAACAACCTAAAGGACCAATGGAACATGAAAACCTGTCTTCACCACCCTGAAACAAAAAGTACTAAATGGTAATTACAAGAGAGTGCTTCTTACTACTCTAAAAAATGATGACAGTCGAGTAAGAAAAAAAGTTGGGGAAGAAAATTCAGAGTTACAACAAAGCCCAGACTTACTAGGCCTGGCATAAATTTTTTTTAAAAAAGAAAAGAAGCACCACTTCATTATTATTAGAAACTACTACATGAAAAGAAGAGAATAATGCTTTTGGTGATGATGCAAATAGAAAAACAAACCAAAAGCCCATTAGCAGATAAATGATTAAAAAATGCATACAATACTTTCAGCTATGAGCATAAAGTTAATTACAACACAACTGAACACTGAAAGCATTATGCTAAGCCAAAGAACTTAAACACTAAATGACAAATACAGTGTAATTCCACATACCTAAATAGGGAAATACATCAGATGAAAGTTTTTATGAAGTTCCTACTACAGAGTAATGTCCTTTACTATTATGCTCACAAAAACTCTTTATCAAAAGGGTAAAGGCACATCATAGATCTATCTCTACAAAAATCCTTGAATATTTGTTGAGAAAATTTTAAAGGAAACAAGTAGGATTCCTGTTCATCAATTAATAATAAAAAAACAACAACACCACAAAGCCAGTGCCATTTAACATAAATTCCCAAGTATACTAAACCTACATAGGGTTTCTATGGCTGTAAATCTTTATAGGAGCAGATAGTTGTAAATGCCTTCCTCCGAGTCCCTAGAGAATATGAATCACCAACCTTGCAATTAGCAATCAAAACTTGACCAACACACAATGCGAGGCCCTTTACTCATGAATAGATGACATACTTTAGATACATACACACATGTGTTTATTTACTTATCACAAACACACACAATCATATATACAGACATATGATGAGATTATAACATATTCTCATCAGGCATCTATTAGTAATATTCCTGTCCTTATAATAGAAAGTATACTTGGAAAACATTTACACAGCTATTTGTTTCCTGTTTGTAAGGGGAAACAATATATTTTGTTTCTCACAAGTGTAGTGGGAATATTTTCATTCTTGTTTTTACAAATAGTACTCTGAAAACCATAAAAGCCTTGTTAATTTCACTTACTGACAAGGAAGTTAAATATATTATCTCTGATTCACACATTTATTAGGAGGCCCAGAAGACAGAGGGACATAGTAAAGAGACTTAATGGCTAAGATGGACTAGGGCTTGTTTCCATTGTTAGATTTTTGCGGGGTGGATTTTGGTAACATATTAGCTGAATAATAGAGTAAGTCTGATTGACAACTAAATAGTACACACCCAACTGGTTGAAATCGTTATGTTTTGTATTACGTTTTGCCATTGCTTACTAACAAAAGCAGGCCCTCTGGTCTCTAAAAGATGTATATGTCTGATGAAATCACATTAATTTTTCTTAACCAGCACCAAGTAAGGAAGAACAGACTGGCTACCTGCTTTTTAAAAAAACTGACCACAAAAAACTTTCTGATTTGCAGTTGAACATTGCCTGGCATACTTCCAGAAGATGAGCACATGCTTGCAAAACACTCAAAAACAGAGACTATATTTCATGGTAAAGACAAAAAACCTGGTCACTGCAAATGTCTTTTTCAATAAAATTAAATACAAATTATTGCTGTAAGAGCCATCACATAGAATGAACAAAAATAAAACATTAAATCTGTGGAAAGAGATGATAAGCTCAAAGTAATCAGTTACAAGACAAACAGCCAACCATAGAACAGATCATCAATGTCTCCTCTGCAGTTTCAAGTCTACCTGAAGAAATTTAACCAAATCCCAAGCACACTTTTAAGCATATCTCACTTGAATTTAGAAACCCTCTCAAGAAAATATTTGATGCAATAAATACTAACAAATGAAAACAAGTTCTGTGATGACATCAAAGATACTACACCTAAGGAAAGCAAAGCATCCCTAAGAAGACAAGAAAGGAATGACTAAATAGATGTCAGAAGAGTTTTTGAAACTTAATCCTGAATGTACAGCAACTAAGGACAATGAAATGCTGTGCTGGTGAGTACAGCACGGAGAAAAGGCAGGATTACCCTGGAGAAAAAATTTGAAACTGCTCCTATGGACCCCAAGAGGAGAATCCTCCCTTTATTATCTGTCTCATCAAGCAATTTTAATTGAATGCATTTCAGCCTTTAGTGGTACAGGGCTCTTAATAAAAGACATATTGATTTTGCATTTTGAGATGTATAGCAGCATAAGACAGGCCACATGAGAGGGATTTGAATCAGAAGTCCCGTAACTGAATCTGACTTTACCTTAAACACATCTGCCACACCTGTTGCATATTAAAGAACTACTATATTCCTTTGAACTTCAAGCTATTTATACCATAATGAGAAAAGTCATTTTTTGCTTTGAGGTTAATAAGGGGCAAATTAAGATGACCATTATTGGCCACTGTAATATTTTCTTAGCCTTTTAAATCTTGTCTCAGTTCTGCAGACAAGTTTTGCTACAGTGAATGAGTATTAATGAACTTTGTGCACTATAATATAGCCCTCACTGTTTTCTTAAACAAGATCAGTGGCTTAAATTCTTTGACATTTCTAAGTAAACATACCAAATATTTTAGTCTAAGAAATGTTCCCATAGTTAGTCTCATTATAACAACTGTATTTTAAATCATAACTATAATACCATTTTATTTAAACAATACTATTATCAGAACTACCTGAGGCCCCATGGAAGTTACTTATCCTTCTCTCAAACTGCTAACAATGCTGCCAGTATGCTGGAAATGTATTATGTGTAAATTTGAGGAATATGAACGGATACTGAGCTCACACAGCATAAAAGCGCTCAGTTCTGATGATGTGGCCCTGCTCAATACTTATAAATATGAAGGGATCACTGGCAATATATGAGTGTTAGAGAACAGTGTGATGAAGAAATCATACAGTGGCTGACTAGCAATTATTATTTCTGGGGTCTTAAAAGCTTGTCTTAAAACAAGAATCCATCTAAATGAGGTGTCAGCTAAGTCCATACCGAAGAAGCACATCCACCTCAAAAATGTCATTTCAAGATATATTCTGAACCACTTTAAGAGGATAGTGACTTATCCACATACAAGAAAATTCAGTCCATGCAACTATTTTTCAAGTTTATGCATGAACCACTAAAACTAGTAATGAGGAAAGTGAAGAATTTTGTGAATTTCTGAAAATTTTCAAACGTGCAAAGAGGAAACAATGGTTAGTAAAGAGAGTCCTGGAGATCATATGATAAAATGTTTCTTTAAGACCCTTGATGATTTCATCCCAATTTTCAGCATCCTAAACAGTCACTCTGCAAGTGAGCATCTCTAGAGGGATTATACACAAATTGAATACATCTAGGGGAAGAGAGAGTGGGGAAACACTTTATTATTAAATAAAATGAGGTCCACAGCTCAATGTGGAACAAACCACCTGTAGTTCAGAGTGCCATCATGGTTATGTGTTGGGTTGCTAACTGCGAGATCATGGTCTGAAACCACCAACTGCTCCTCGGGAGAATGATCAGACTCTGTAGTCCCCAAAAGAGTTGCCATTTGGTAAGGCCTGTCTGAAAGATCTTCAGCAAAGCCGTCACCATCACCATGTTCTCTCAGACAGGAATTGTCGGGGCCTTGGCATGGGATCTGCAGCCATAATGGAATCCAGTTTGAAATATGGCAACTCTGAAAGATATTACCAGACAACTAAAGCCCATCGAAAGCATCCAGAAAATAAACAAGTTTATGAAAATGGCTAACTCCTGGGAGTTTACGTTTGCAATAACAAAGTCCTTGGTAATGCTGGTGATCCAAAGACCAAGCAGGGGTAGCAAGTCAAAATTAGCACTACCTTGTAGAAATACAATTTGAGTCCAATATACAATTGCAATTTTGTAGGTGCTGTTGTGAAGATGACCAAGCTGTAAATATAAGCAGGTGATTAAAATAGATTTAATTTAAATCTGCATGTTGAATAATTATTGTCTTACATAAAGTAGGAATATGAATAATTTACATTTACACAGAAGTACTCAGTAATATGTCATTAGAAAATATATATCTAATTAAGAGATAATATTGTATGAAATATTCAGTATGTCATTAGAAATATACATATATTGAAATAAGGGCTGGTATTGTATGAAACAAAAATAGACATATCTGAAAAAGAAATTGTTACATTACAATAGCTGGTGAATTCACTATTGTCTTTTGCAGACAAAATCTCTAAGCAGAAAGCCAATTAAAATAAAACTGATTGATTAATATTAATTAATTCATATATCAGTATCTATAATAAACAGAAAATTAGAATAAAATCCATGAGAAAAAAATATGAAAGATCTGAGTAGCAATAATTCAAGAAGAGATAAAGAGAAAAAGACAAAGAAACCAACATGTGTGTGGGCCTTTAAGACAACCAACTTGAATAGAAATAAAGTGTAGTTATTGGCGGTTATCAGGGAGGGGGGAAATGGGTGAGTTATTGCAATAGAGCACTGCATTTTGTATTACAGTGATAGAGAAAGTGCATGGATTAAAGGGTTAACAGTTGTTTAATGCAAATGCTATCAGTAAATGATTTGACAAAAAAGGTGTGATAGATTTACAAGTACAAAAATACACAAAAGAACGGTAACACCCGCCTCCTCTTACAGCAAATCACTGTCATGGTAATCTACACGTAGAAAGCATTCAATGAGCATATATTCTGCTGTGTATATGCAATAAAAATAATATAAATTGAATTATTTTAAAAATAAAAAACTTTCAATTCCTAAAGAAAGCATAAAAGAAGACTCAAATTACATAAAGCAGAAATAAAAACTGGGAGTGGGGGAAGGTGAAGAGAAAGAGAAATGGCTGGAATGTTGTAACCACAAAAGAAGTCCCTCTGCAAATTACAGGGAGGTCCCAAACAGAAGTGAATATATGCTTCCTAAATTTAATGCTGAACATGAAAGTGAAGTGCACCAACTTTATTTTTTCCTCCTTTTTCTTGTTGAAATGGGACATCAGCAGCATAGGCTGAAACTCTGTGATACCTACCATCATCAAAGGCATCTATCTCCCTGTACCTGAGACAGATCCCGCCTAAATGCTATCCAAAACAATCACCTCAAAATCCTCACTTTGCTGGGCCCAGGATCTTTGCCTGGAGGACGACCTGTGGGCATCCTGACAGTTCAAGAATCAATTTTTGCCTTTTTCTTAAATTCTCAGTTTCCTAGCCACAGCTTTCCTTTTGCCCACCTCCTTGCCAAAGAAAGGAAGTTCCACCCAAATCACTTACTTATGTTTTCTGCGCCTCAGCTTTTGCTCCTACTGTATTTTACTGTAAATAAATCTATCTCCCTTTTGGCTCCTACTTCCTAACTTTGTAAGGCCCTAACCCTAGGACCTACCCCAGCAGAAATCCTTACCCAGATCCAAAATTTTTCACAAGCACACCTCTCCAAATCCACAAGCACACCTGTAGTTCCTCAGCTTCTATTTTTACTTCCACATTTATTTAATTGTAAATCAATCTATACTCCTTTTTGGTTCCCATTTCATCCTTCTTAAGGACTACACACCCCTGTGGCTGCTGTAAACACAGGCAAACTCAGACATCAGGGGGCACAGACCCACTCGCATGCATAACCCTTTAGGAACAGAATCCTTAACCACATCCCAAATGTTTGGGAGGTTATCTCACACAATTCAGAAGTCTATTTTTTTCTTAACCATATTCAACCCAAGTTGCCCCCTACTTTTATCCTCCAATCCCCATGCCCCATTTGTACTCTTTGTTCTCTGGTCATCATTTTAGAACCTTAAACTTTCCATTTTCTGTCTCCTCTTACTTCAAGTTAACTTCTTCTAAATATGTTTACATTTATAGTAATAAATACTTATTATGAAATTAAAAATTATTATATGTATTTACTAGGAAAACCTCTAGAATACCATGGGTTACTCTGAAAATGAGATGCTGGCACTACCAAAAATAGAGTTCAAAAGAATGATTTTTATATTATTTTTAGCCATTTCAAATGATATGGGGATGAACCAAGAAAAAGAACAGTCAAATTTGAAAAACCAAAAAGCTCACAACCTAATGAAATCAAGAAGATAAACAATAAGACAGTATGAGAAAGACCTGGAAAATAGAATAGAAAAGAGGAAAACTGAATCAGTGAACACACAGACAAAATAATCCATTAAAAAAGAAAAAAACTCTACAGAACACCTGAGAAAGATGGAACACTATCAAGAGAAACTATGTTTCATCGGTAATCCCCAAAAAAATAAAAACAAACAAACAAACAAAAATCTCCCAAAATTTTTATGAGAGTTCTTGGATGAATTTCCGCATTATCACAAAAAGAGGAGAAGGTACTTATCAAGGAAACTTAAAGAACCCCAAATCAGATAGACCCCAGAAGAAAAACACCAAGATAAATTTTATTCAAATTCTTTTAAGTTCAAGGAAAAGGCGAGAACCTGATGGAAGCTAGGGAAAAAGAGCAGTCACCTACAAAGAAAAACACATAAAGATAAGCTAAAAGACTTCTCAGCAGACTCTGCAGGTAAGAAAACAATAGAATATTATATATCAAACTTGGAAGGAAAAACCAAACCAAACCAAAACTGTCAACAAAGATCCTATATCCAGGAAAATAATCACTTAAATAAAAAGGAGCAATAAAGATATTTCTAAACAAGGAAAAACTTAAGGAATTTATAAAGAGAGGAACAACATTAAAAAAAATAGTAAGCAGATCACTCTGGACAAGGATCAACAGCAGCAAACGAATCTGAAAGCATCAAATCAAACAACACCATCCAGTAATCATTAAAATTAAAACAGTACCCAATAACATGAGATTAAAGGGGGGACAAACACATCAATCATCCCCTAGGCCTATACAAACACACACAGGAATACAGCAAAATCACAGGAACAGACGTGAATTTACCAATAATAATACTGAATATAAATGGACTCAATGTACCAGTAAAAAGTCAGATAAAAACAGACTCAATTAGACAACAAGTCCCATCCACATGCTTCCTACAAAAACACATCATGAACCCAAAGGCAAACATAACAAATTAAAGGCAAGTGTAGCAATATAACTCTCCAGTAAATTGGCTTCAAGGTAAATATCATAATTAAAGGAAATAATGGACTCAACGTAATGAGTAAAGGCACAACACACCAGGTTATATGGATGAATATAACCATAATTAACATATATGCCCCCAAAGAAAAAACCTCAGACTATACCACAGAGTTGAAGAAAAAAAATCAACAAATTGACAATAATATTAGAACATTTCAATTCATCATTCTCAAAGAAAGATATCATCAAGAAAGAAACTCAATTTAAAAATAAAATAAAGCAGAAGAGTTGAACAACACAACCAGTTCAACATTCTGAATAGAGAGAACTTCCCTAGTGCATATCGTACGTTATCTAAAATAGACCACCTGCTAGGCCACACAGGTAGCCGTAACTAATTCAAAAACATCGAGATCCAACAACCAGTATTCTCAGATCATAATACTATAAGATTGGAAATCCACAATTAAAATACCATAATACATTTATTAGTTTATTCTAGTCCTCTCCCAACTTCCTCTCTGGTGTCCTTTTCCATGTGAATTCACAAACCTTAGAATATGCATTCCTCCACAGAAAAATATACCTCAGAAAGTAATACAGTGAAAACAGCATTCAAAACAACACAGAGAATTAGTAACAAAGACACTAAACACACACACAACCACAAACACAGAGAGCAAAATGACAGCAATAAATCTGAACATATCAATTGTGACATTGAATGCCAATGGATTAAGTGCATCAATAAAGAGACAGAGTAGAAGAGTGTATTGGAAAACAAGACCCATAAAATGCTGCGTAAAATAACATACGTAAACTGAAAGGGAAATAGATTAAAATTCCATAGGTGGAGCAAATTGAAAGAAGATCCATCACTTAATACCCCATGTACAAAAAACAAACTCAACATAGATTGAAGACCTAAATGTATGTCCCAAGTTATAAAGATCATCAATGAGAAAAGAGGGACAAAATTAGGGCTTTGTTACAGAGTACTAAGTAGAAATAAGGAAAAACACACAACTGAAAATAAAAGTAAAAATATATCACTGGGACTTACTAAAATAAAGCATTAATACCCACCAAAATACTTCATCAAAGGGAGTAAAAAGAGAGCTCACAGGAGAAAAATGCAGCAATGACACAGCGGACAAGAAACTAATCTCTAAAATACAGTTAATACTACAATCCCTAAATAAGAGAAAAATCAATTCAAAATGGAAAAAAATACATGAACAAATGAGTTATCAAAAATTATATTCAAATGATTAAAAACACACGAAAATGCTCACAATCACTAGGCATCTGGGAGACAGAAATCAAAACAATGAGTTATCACATTAAATTGATAATGACAGGCTAGTTTAAAAAATAAGAACACAAAAAAGAAAACGAATAAAATGTGAAAATTAAGATGTACAGCACACCGAGAGATGTATACACTCACATGCTCATGTCAGCACTTTTCACCATAGGAAAAATTGGCAACAGTTTTATGGAATACTATGTGTACTTCAAAACATGGACAAACCTGGAGAACATTATACTTTGATAAGTTAGTCACTCATAAAGGACAGTTATTGTATGAGACCACTGCTGTAAGTTTAAACACTAAAACAAAGACAGGCATCTGTTCTGAGGGCATGTAAGACACAAGCCAAAAAATGCAGTGGTGTGTGTGTCTAATGCCTATGATCCAATGATCATTCCCTTATTTGTATAAAATGCATTTCTTAAGTAGAGGCCTAATCTCAGCTTGGGTCAGTTTTTTTATTCAGAGGGAGTAGAGCAGAGAGGTCTGCCAACCCCCATTGATACTCCATATTAATAGACACTCATAAAATAGGTGGTCAGTAAATGTGAATGGAAATTCATTGATCAGAAGGAAAAGGAAAATGCCTGTCTCTGAGAAGGTGATTTGAACTGCTGGAGTCTAAACTAGAAGGGCCAGTCTCTGTCTTTAGGAAAAATATTTAACGTTACCTCCTAAACCTGAGTGACCAAACCTTGCAATTTTAACTTTCTATTCAGCTCTAGGTGACTCAGGTTGTGTGTTATAGGGCTCTTGGGCTATACATTTCATCTTTTTGAGGTGTACAGCATTCTTCATAGGCCAGATCAGAAGATTGGATTTGGGAACCCTACTGAGTGATCTGAACATTACCTTATACACACCTGCTTCCAATTAAAGGAACTGAAATACGCATTTGGATTTAAGGATGAAAGACAAATATGAGAAAAAGAGGTTGAGTGTTATCCCATAGTTGTGGATTTGGAAGTCAATGGACTTTCATTCAACTCTCTTAACCCTGAAAATATAGTTTAGCCTGAGTGAAAGTTGCTATGTTCTTTTGCCTTGTATCTACTTCTCACTCTTCTCTTAAAGTGTTCAGTTTTTAATAGCTACAACTAAACATTCTATGATATTAATGTAAAAACATTGCTACACATGAATATAGTTTACATATTTTAGTTTAATAGTTTATTTTAAATGCTAGGTTACTGGCTAAAATAATGATAATAGAATTACCAAACAGCTCCTGGAATTCCCCCATGACCAGCAGGGAGACAGTCATAAAAGTCAGCGGACAGGCCTGGAATCATGTGTCTTTCTCTTTTTTTCAATCTTTTGCTTTCTAATTGTTTGGACTATATCATTGTTGGTTTAGCTACTTACATAAGGCAGGCATGAGAAACAAGCTCAGGAAGAAAGCAACAGGGCTGACTGTCTTAGAGGGTCTTGTGGGGAGAAGGTGGCTGAGAGAGAGTGGGTGCAGTGAGCAAGCAATACCAGACAGGGGAACAACTAGTGAATTTAAACCAGCAAGGAGGATGTTGAGATCCTGTGGGTGTTGAAAGCAATAGCAGTCTAGCTGAGAGAAAGTATTAAGAAGCAGAAGGAGGGGGAATGTGATGCTGGGACCTGAAGAAGGCAAAATGAAACAGAAGAAGAATCTAGGAAGTCAAGCTATGTATAGAGGTATAAGCATAGGTACGTACATATTTAAATACATTAATCCATAAAAATTAATCCACATATTTATATGGCAATACACTGAGCTCATACCTCCTTCAATACAAGAACATGTTGTTCTAACTAATTGGTATTTTGTGATATTCACCCCTCCACCTCACCCTGGAACAAGAGCAGAGGACAAAACAAGCTCATAAGCAATTATGGTAAAGAAAGCAGATGGTGCCTGGCTATTAAAAGATAAAACATCTGGGATCTTAAAGCCTTGAAGTTGAACAAGTAGCCATCCAGCAGTGAAGCAACATGCCCACATGAATGAAGCACACCAGTTGTGGCGTAGGGGCACAGAAGATCCACAACAAACAAAATACATATTGTTGAGACAAAGGAGGAGGGGTCAGAGCAGAGACCCAAAGTCCATCAGTAGACAATTTAACACCCCCCCACTCAGAAGGGTCACAGTGGATGAGTCAACCAGGGTGCAATAAAGCACCAATGAAACATACAATATTCCTCTGGTTCCTTGAGGCTTCCTCACCCCCCACTGTCATGACCCCAGATAGTGGACTAGACCAGACCATGTACACAGTTATTGATAAGAAATAAAAGCTCACGACACATGGAATCCAGGAACATGAATAGGAATACTGATAACAGAAGGGTAGGGGGAAGTTGTGGAGAGAAGGGGAATAAGGGAGAACTGAACACAATGATCAACACATAACCACACACCTCCAGGGGGAAGAACAACAGAAACCACAGGGGGAGGAAGACAGTGGTGTGCAATATAAAAATAATAATGATTTATAATCTAGCAAGGGGCCACGAGGGAGGGAAGGGAAGGAAAAAAAAGAGGAGCTGATACCAAGGGCTCAATAGAAAGTGAATGTCTAAAAAAAAGATAATATTACAAATATGCCTGATATAATTGATGTGTGGATTGTACTAATTTTAAGAGTTGCCAATAAAATAATCTTTTCATAATAATAAAAACAAATTACCAAATGCTTAGTGATTATTTATTATTAAGAAAATTTATATATATATAAAGTTGTATGATTGGATTTTAAGATCAAGATCTTAAACTCTAATCTAAGCACAATTTACTTCTTATGATGTGGTCATGCTCAATACATGCCTTCATGAACTTTCATTGAAATTATGAATACCATTATGGATTAACCTTGAAGATAAACCAGGTCAGGGGCTGAATAGGAAGCACACTTCTCAATTGTTCATATGTGAATTATAACAAGTCCAAGAAAGCCAAAACACAACCTGTGCATAGCCCACCTAAATTTCAAAACATCTCAGGGACAGATTTCACACTGAAATCTAGGGACAGAAAACTTGCTGAGCAGTGCGATGACATCAAGAAACAACATTCATAATGAAAGCAAAATGTCCTTTAAAAGACAGAAAGAAAGAAATGATCAATGTGTGCCTAAAGACACCACAAAACTTGCTGTTAATCTTGCAGTGGCTGAGATACATGGAGAAATTATTAAATCAAATAGCTAAATGGTGGGTTTCAAAAGTTAGCTTGAGAAAACAGAAAAATATAACTCGAAAAGCAGTTAGAAAACCCACAATGGAAGAACATACCATAATTTTAAATGAAAGATTTTAAGAAAAAAGTACAAGACTCAAGTTGGAATCTTTAAAGATTCTACAGGAAACATTGTATGATGCAGGAAGCATCAAAACATGGTAGGAAGAATACACAGTGTACTTGTACCAAGAAAAACTAGCAGACATTCCACCTTTTCAAGAAGTAGCATATGAGCAAGAACCCTAGTCCAAGCTGCACTGAAAGTGTTAGCCAAAAACAAGGCTCCAGGAATTGATGGAATACCTCTTGAAATGCTTAAACAAACTGATAAAGCATTGGACGCACTCTTCTGTGCTAGAAAATTTGGAAGACAGCTACCTGAAGAGATCCTTATTTATACACATTTCAAAGAATGTGACTCAAATGTTTAAATTGTAGCACGTTTTTGATATCGCATGTAAGTAAAATTTTGTTAAAGTTCATCCATCCAATAATGGTTGTTGTTGCAGTACATTGACAGGGACCTGCCAGAAGCTCTGACTGAATCCTCAAGGGAATGTGAAACAAAGGATATCACTGCTGGTATCAGAGGATCCTGAAAAAACGCAGAGAACACCACACATCATTAGGTGCCCTTAAGTGGTTCTGATACCTAGTGACCCTCTGCACAAGTGAAGAAAACACTGCAGTCTTGAGCCCTCCTCACAAGTTTCTATGATTGAGCCCATTGTTGCAGCCACTCTTTGAGGATCTTTCTCTTTTTCAGTGCCCCAGGGACTGGATGTCTTCTACATGGAGTAAGTCTATCCTAACAGTCCAAAGTACATAAGAAGTAGTTTTGCTATCTTTGTCTCTGTGAGCAACTGGTTATACTTCAACAATATTATTCTCCAGTATTACAATTCAACAATATCATCTATATCAATTCCTCAGTACTCCTCAACAATGTCTAACTTTCATTTGCACAGGGAGGCAATGGAGTATACCATGGCTTGGATCAGGCACACCTTAGTTTCCAATGCAACATCATTGCTTTTCAATACTCTAAAGAGGTCTTGTGCAGTATTTACCTAACACAACTCACCATTAGATCTCTTGACTACTGTTTCCATGAACATTCATTGTGATCCAAGCAAGACAAACTGCCCCATTTACCATGTCATCTATTGGTCTGATTGTGAGAAATTTCTTGTATTAATAGGCCAAGACATTTGACTGTGTGGACCATAAAAAACTATAGCTAACCCTGGGAAAACCCAAACACTACTTCATACTCACAAGAAAATTGTACCCAAGAAGCAGTTGTATTCATTGGGAATGTTGCCTGGCTTATAATCAGGAAAGGGGTGCAAACAGGGTTTATTCAATCTGCGTGCTAAACAAATAATCAGAGAACATGGATTTATATGAAGAAAAAAATGGGTTTCAGGATTAGTGGAAGGCTTCTTAACAATCTGATTTGCTGATGACCCAAACTAGCTTGCTGAAAATGAGGAGAACCTGATGCAATTGCTGATGAAGGTCAAGGTTCGTAGCCTACATTATGAAATACAATAATATACACAAAACCAAAATTCTCACAAATGGACCACTAAGTAGATGAGAAAAGACTTAAGTATCCAGGATTTTGCCTTCCTTGGATCCACAACCAATGCTCATGGAAGCAGCAATCAAGAAATCAAATGATGTGTGGCACTGGATAAATCTGCTATGCTATGATAACTTAAGGTACACTTGACCTACACCATGGTATTTTTTCAATTATCTCATATGCCTTTGCAAGTTGGTCATTGCTTAAGGAAGCCTGAAGAAGAATAGATGTATATTAACTATAGTGCTGGCGAAGATTATTCAAAGTACCTTGGACCGCCTAAAAATACAAACAAGTCTGTCTTGAGCGACGTACAGGTAAAATGTTCCTTACAGGTGGGGATGAGATTTCTTCTCACCTTGTGGTTTGGATATGTTGTCAAAAGAGACCAGTCTCTGGAGAAGGACATCATGCTTAGAAAAGCAGCAGGAGAGGAAAAAGAGACCAAAAAAATTCGACAGGATAGATTGACACAGAAGCATATTGATATATATGCTGAAATATAACAATTGTCAGGATGGCATAGGCCAGGTTCGTTTTTTCTATTTGCTTGTGCATAGGGCTGCTATGAGTCAGAACTGAATCCATGGCGATCTGCTTTCTTTCCTTCTTTCCCATTTCTTCCTCCCCTCTTCCCTCCCTCATTCTTTCATTCCTTTTCTTTTGATATACTCTGAGACATTTTAAAAACAAAGAAAGCATAGAAGCAATTATGAGGATGACACAGGATTGTGCAGTATATCTTTCTGTCATGCATAATGTTACGATGGGTCTGAACTGACTTGAGGACACCTAATAAAAACAACAAAAACATTGCAAAGTTATTTAAATAGTTGTAAACATATTATTACCAGTTGTTCCTTTGATCCTAGATGATACCTCCCAATACACCAAAGACCTTTCACAACTGATTAAATGAAATTACACCGGATAAATCTGTTACTTTGATGCGGCTAAAATTCATATGCTTAATACATGACTATATACACTTAAGAGGATTAGACACACATTCCATTCTCTTGAAAAACAGTTCTTTTGATATTTTGCCCACTCTGCCTAAATATTCTTACCTTCTAGGCTGACTCACATTTATCTTTAGGACATTCAAAACGGAATTCCCTAGGCCAGTGTCCACATTTTTTTCTTGTACTTTTTTTTTAATTCTACATCATCTTATTCAGACTATTAAGGGTCCAATAACTTCTGTTTCTGTTAGCTCACTGTACCATGTGTAATGCCCATCTGGAAACAATATCTAAAAGACATATCTAGCCCAAACTATCTTAGAACTTTGCCGGTTTATTCTTTGAACAAAGTTCAATGTTTAAATCTGGATAAGTAAATTCTATAACATCCATTAAAGAGCCTCTCCTCTTGGTATTGATGCTTTTATGTAATCTCCTTTCCATTAGTGTGGCATATACCTAGTAGTATGTCTCCAGGAAATTTACAAGAATGTTGGTTATCAATACCAAAATTCTATTACAAAATACTAGAATTTTTGTACTCTACCTAGTTAAAGCAACCTGGAACTCTTGTCACATATCCTCTTCCTCAATATACACATTCAATATATAATGTCCAATTTGATCATCCTTTACACAAATCTAAATCATTCTAAAGTAATAATGTGATGACTCCAGAAAATCCATTTTCTAGGCATCTAATGGTTCTCTCAGTAGCCAACATATGGATGCAAAACCAAAGTGGCTTCAAGACATGAATATTTAAAATCATTTTAATAACAGCCTTATTTTCATAATGTAATCAGTGTTGTAAATTAAATTGTGCCTACTGAAAAGACATGTGGAAGTATAAACCTGTAGCTATAAACATGACCCTGTTTTGAAATGTTCTTAGGTGTCCTGGTCAATTTCCACCCAAGCATTCCTATTCATGTATAGCACGATAAAACACTGCCTGTCCTGCACCATGCTCACAATTGTTATGTTTGAGACTATTGCAGCTCCTGTATCATTCCAATTTGTGAGGGTCTTCATATTCTCCAAAGCCCCTATTCTTTACAAATGATGATTCTTTCTCCAGAAACAAGGCTCTCTTGATGATATATCCAAACTATGTAAGACCAAGTGTGGCTTTGCCCCTTAGGAGTTCTATGGCCATACTACTTCCAAGACAGGTGTTTTGTCATTTTGGAAATCCATGGTATTCAAATAGCGTAATGTAAATGGGATATTAAGAAAGTCTTAAATCTAAATACTTTTGAGTCACATCTAGTGAAAAAAGAGACAGAGGCACATAAAGCGAATGTAAAATCAGAGACCACACAAAGCATCAAAACAATACAGATTCTACTTTAGGCTTCAGAATTTGGACTCCCAGAACAGTAAGACATTAAGCTTTTGTGAAAGCCACTCACTTCTGGTATCTTTTATTAGCAGTATTAGCAAACTAAGCATCATGAAAATCAGATCTCCATTTCTAACTTCATCATTCAGTATATTCCCATTCTTTATCCACTTTGGTTACTGTAGACATTCAGGTTCTCAACTACACTATAGTCCATTCTTTGGTGAAATGGTCGTCTTCTATTACCTTACCTTATATAAGTTTTCCATCACTCACTGACCAGGATAAATTCCCCTTTTATAAGGCCTCTCGATTCTTCTTCATAAAACTTACCACAGAACCAATGTAAAATTATGTAAGTATGTTGCTATGCTCCATCAAGTTGTTTCTATCTCATAACATAAGTACAACACAAAACAAACAAACAAACAAACTGCCTGGTCCTGTGTCGTCCTCACATCGTCATGTTTGAAAACACTACTGCGGCCATTTTGTTACCTCGCCGAGGGTGATCCTCTCTGTCTATGTAAATATGTAATGTGTATGACATAGATCTTGTATGTACAGAAGTAATCAATTTATTTAAAATACTAAATCAATAGTTTAACTTGTTAATAGGCATGCATTTAGAAGATAGCATAGCTATAGTAGAAAGCCACATAGTTTTAGAACATTTACATTTATCTAACTCACTAAGTAAAAGTTAAAATAAGCTGAAGAGGGAAAGAGGCACAAGCACTGAAATGAAGTTATATTTAAGCATCAAAGATTAACCTTATACAGAAATAATTGAAACTGAGGTGTCAGTCAAGACACACACCTCGTTTAAGTTTGAACAGCATTGACTTCTCAGCATCAATGGAAGCACTATTGTCAAGTAAGAGCCGTTTTGCTAAATCTTTTTTGTAGAAAGCTTCAAACACATCTTTCCCTGCAATATTTAAAGAAAAAAGACCTTTAATGCTGAATTTTAAAATGTATAAATATTGATAGTCTATAACATCAAAACAATTTGAGGGTAAACAATAAAGTACTGCAACAAAAGCATACCAATATTTTTTTAAATCAAAGATATAAAAAGGGAAGCTATTACTTCTCAATATACTTTTTTATCTAGGCCTATACACTTAAAACAATGTTTTTCTCTATACACTTTTGAACACAGATATTCAATCTAAGCTTTCCTTGAAGAATTATGTACTCTTCAATTCTACCACTGGTAATTTTGTCACCCTCATGGGAATGAAACTGTGTACACTTTAAATACTAGATTTGGGAAATGAACAGAAGGCTGAGGGAGAAAGATCAGGGCTGCAGAGCAGAAGGTTTACCAAAGCAACTTCATAATGAAGAACATTATCGTGACAGGAAGAATAAAAACTCCTTGGTCCAACTTTCTTGGACTGTCTTCTTAACATCAGTGCCCCAGTGATTGTTTTGTGTCCTTCAAAACCCCAAAAACATAGTAGCCATAACCCTCTGGGCTAAACCCTTTGTCCTGAATTTAACTGGCTCAGTGAAGGCACCGAAAATCCATTTGGGGCAGGGGGTTTGCCATTTTTGAAGGTACTCTAACAACATTTACATAAATGTATTACTGGTATGCAGCCATCCACTGATCACAAAAATATATTTAACACATTTTACATGTAATAAACTTGTTGCATATATAAACTGAAACAACAGTATAATATTTGCCTTGGCCTCATTTTTAAACAATTTTATTAGAGGCTATTACAACTCTTATCACAATCCATACATACATTCATTGTGTCAAGCAATTTTGTACATTTGTTTCCCTCATCATTCTCAAATTATTTGTTTTCTACTTGAGCTCTTGGTATCAGCTCATTTTTCTCCTCTATTCCTGCTCCCATCTTAATTTATTTATAAATTATTATTTTGTCATACCGTACACCGTCCAATGTTGCCCTTCACACACTTCGCCCCTTTCCATTCCCCAGGGAGGAGGTTATATGTAGATCTTTGTAATCTGTTCCCCCTTTCTCCCTCACTTTCCCTCCACCCTCCTCGTATCACCACTCTGTCCTTTAATGCCTGTTTCTAGTTCCTAGCTGTACCAGTGACTATCCTCCAGTCAGCAGGATTTGTAAGACAGAATTGAGAGCATGATAGTGGCTGGGAGGAAGCATTCAAGAACTAGAAATGGCATGTTTCATCATTTCTACACTGCACCCTGGCTGGGTCATCTCCTTCCCGTGGCCCTTCTGCAAGGGGGTGTACAATTTTCCACAGATGGGCCTGCCCAGTCCGCACTCCCCTCATTCACAATGCCATCATTTTTTTTGGTCTTTGATGTCTGATACCTGATCCCTTCGATGACTAGTGATCTCACAGGCTGGTATATTTCTTCCATATGGGCTTTGTTGTTTCTCAGTTAGATGGCTGATTGTTTATCTTCAAGCTTATAGGACCCCAGACCCTCTATCTTTTGATAGCCAGGCACCATCAGCTTTCTTCCCTGCATTTACTTAGGCTTTGTCTTCAGTGTCTGAGTCAGGACAGGCTGGTGTGTTTCTTCCATGTGGGCAATGTTGTTTCTCAGCTAGATGGCCGTCTGTTTTATCTTAACGCCTATTAAGACCCCAGAAGCTATGTTTTGATAGTTGGGCAACATAAGCTTTCTCCACATGTGCTTATGCACCAATTTTGTCTTCAGTGATAAGAGTCAGGACAGGCTGGTGTGCTTCTTCCATGTGGATTTTGTTGCTTCTCATTTATATGGTCACTGGTTTATTTTCAGGTCTTTAAGACCCCAGATGCTTTATCGTTGATAGCGAGGAAGTGTCAGCATTCTTAACCACATTTTCTTGTACAGCTGTTGTCTTCAGCAATCTTGACAGGAAGGTGAGGATCTCAGACTGCTGAATTGTTAAAGCAAAGTGCTCTTGTGTTGAGGGACTACTTGAGTACGGGCCCACTGTCCATCTGTTTCCTTAATACTAAACCTATAAATATATGTACATAGATCTATTTCTCAATCATATAAAAATATATTTATATCGGTATATGCCTGTATTTAGATCTCTATAAATTCCTCCTACTTCTTTCCCCTATTTCTTTGTACTTTGCTCTTCTTGTCCCACTCTCATTTTCAGTCTTTATTTGGGCTTCAAGAATTCCTCTTGGTTACATTGTCCTTGAACCATCCCTGCAAGACTTCCTACACCCTCCTTGCCACTGATTTTGGATCACTTGTTCCCTTGTCCCTGAGTTTGTTAACACCCGCTTCCTTTCCCCCTGCCTCACCCTCTCCCATGTCACCCAGTAACTCTGATCCTGTTGTTCTCTCTTCATGCTTTTTTATCTCACCTATTCCTTCCAGGTAGACTTGCAGAAACAGCAATATGCAACATGAAAAGACTGACTACAATGAAGCAACAATAGAAAATGAAACAGTAACTACAACAAAACACCTGTAAGTAGTTAAGAGTCTATTTGTTGTCCTTTAATAGTGATTTCCTATTGAGTCTGATGGGGTGCCATGCCCTGGCCCCACATCTATCCTTGGCATTCCTTGGGGACTTCATTGCTCTGCTTCCCCTGCTGCATGGCCCAATGGCTGGTTTCAGCATATTGACTTTGCCCTCATCTTGACATATCATATGCAAATCATGTGAATAGCAGCACTATTTACAATAACTAAATGAGGAAAAATATGTAATTGTCCATCCATAGATGATGGTATATCTAATGTGGTAGTTTGTTTATATTATCCTATCAAAGAAAAACATTCTACATTTCTCAATGGATAGGAAAACAGACATTGAGGAATGAACATTTAATGAATATGTGTTCCTATTTAAGTTGATGGAAATGTTCTCAGATTATAATGGCAATTGTTACAGGAAAAAAATGTACATTATTCTATAGACTGAACAAATTAATCTGTTTAAAAGTGTAAAATTTAGGTCATAAGTGTTTTCACAGTAAAAATATGAATTCTGCATATTGCAATGTACAACCTTTCCATGTTTACTTTCTAATTAAAAAACTTTTTGCATGAAAGTAGAGCAAATCACTCACCATAAATAAACCTAAATAGAATAATTATTTTTTCAAATAATGCTTCAAGTTCTTCATATGCAGCCTCCTTTTTACCTGCACGAAGTTTTGAATCCACATACTTGGCTAAAATGCAAAATATAAAAATAATTTGTTACAAAAATATGAAATACATACTGTGAATAGAAACAATTTCTTCAAGCAATGACTTTTCTGATAATTATTATCTATCTGAGTCCAACAGTATAGAGAAAATAAATACATGTGTGTATATATAGATGGGGAAATCAATGAAAGAACAAGAGGTCAAACATTAATATGTACTTAATATTTCCAAAACCTGTGTTCAAATGACAAAAATGAATTATTTTATTACTAATTCTGTGAATACAAATGAAGAGCTGAACAGACTGTGCAAATGAAAATCTAAAGGCTGGTGATATTATATAAATATAAATAATGATAACCCAAAATCCTAAGATGGATTTTGCTAAGTTCAGAAATGGAAATATGTATTTATAAAAACCCCAACAGTATATAAAAATAGATGATTGTCTTAAATCTTCAAAAGCTGTCATCAACAAGAAAAATATTTTAGAATCTGTAATCTTACTAAATAGCCACAATATTATTTGGTGTTGAAGAATGTTTTCAGTAATATTTTTAAATAATGTTGGTGTTCTTTGGTGACATTTAATAGGTTCTGATCCACAGTGACATTCTACTCAAGAGAATAAAATACTGCTGGGTAGTGCACCATCCTATAGCTGAGCCCACATTATACCCACAGTGACAATCCATCTCCTTGAAGGACTTTATCTCATTAACTCCACTCTATGTGCACAAAATATGGAAGATGAAATCTCACTCTCCTTGCTGCTAAGGAGCACTCCGGTTGTACTTCTTCCAAGATAGATCACTCTGTCCTTTTACAACTATATGGTACTTTGAATATTCTTTGCCAGCATCACAATTCAAATGCATCAATTCTTCTACAGGCTTTCTTATTCAATGCCCACCTTTTACATGTTATGAGGCAATGAAAAATACCACTGCTGGGTCAGGTGCACCTTTAACCCTCAAAAGTAACATATTAACTTTTCAATACTAAAGAGGTTTGTAAAGCAGATTTACCTAATGACATATCTTTAAATCTCCTGACTGCTGCATCCATGATCAAGACACAAACCTTGCAATCAACTTCAACACTTTCTCCATTTATCACGTTACCTATTGGTTCAGTTGTGAGGATTTGGGTCTCCTTTACTTCAAGACTAACATCCTTGATCTTCATCAGCAAGTGCTTCAAGTTCATCCTCACTTTTAGAAAGCAAGGTTTTGTCATCTGCTGCATGTTAATAAATCTTCCTGTACTCCTAATCCATTATCTTTCTTCATATAAACCAGATTCTGTTGTCCCACAACACATCAGGTCTTCTGTCACTTGTGTTCAATGCATCAAATCTATTCTTGAAATAAATGATCAGATAGGATACACTTGACAATTTATTTCTCCTGGACTTTTAAATTTTCTTGACCTTTATTATGATTGTAAATATGTGCAATTTATGGTCTGTTCCACAGTCAGCCCAAGTCTGTTCTTAGCTGCTGTTACTGAACTTCTCTACTGTGTCTTCTCACAGATGTAATCAATATGATTTCTATATATTCCACCTGGATAAGCTCATGTACACAGTCACTTATTTTGTTTAATTTGTGAAGAATGTGATTTTGGTTTTTAAAAAGTCTATCAGTCTCTGGCTTTGTTTCTATCACCAAGTCCTTATTTTCCAAGTATTCCCTTCCTCATTGTTTCAAATTTTTGTACTCCAATTGCCAAGAATTATACATGCATCTTGACTGAAGTTCTTGGTAGAATTCTTCAATTACAGCTTTTGTGGTTGGTACATAAATTGTAATAATAACTGTGCTGAATGGATTTCCTTGAAGGCAGATAGCTATAATCCTATGAAAGACAGCACTGTACTTCACAATTGGCTTTTTCCTTTTGGACAATCATGCCAAACCATTCCTCTTGATTGTGTTATTGCAGGCATAGTAGATTATATGATTTTCTGATTCAAAATGGCCAATACTGGTCCACTTCAGTTCACTACTGCCTAGGATATTGCTAATTTTATTTTAGACCATTTCCAGTTTCCTAGATCCATACTTCACACATTCCAAATTTCAATCAGCAGATTTTCACAGTGGTTTCTCCGTACTTTTACTCATGCCACATCAGCACACGAAGTTCCCCAAGGCTCCACACCCACAGCTTTAAATGACCCACACCATCATGATCAACTGCACCCTAAGAGATTCACTCCTCTGCTGTCACGCTGAGTTCCCTCTGACTCAGAAGGGCCAATCCTCCAGCACTGTTTCTGATAATGTTTGTATTCACTAGGCTTTCAGTATCTGACAATGTTTGGAAGTTATACAAGGCTTTCAGAGGTTCCTCCTTCAAGTGAGCCAACCCCTTCCTTGTCTGCTCTTAAACATGAAGCTCCACTGAAACCAGTTCACTTTGGGTGTCTGTGCTGGAATTTGAACCGACAGTGGCACAAACTTACAATATCATAGCAACACAAGGACATCATATTATCACAAAGAGAGAGACAATTGTTTTTTTAATAAGAGGATCCTAATAATGACAACGACCCTTCAAGAAATTCAATCTTAATTGATAAAAGGTAATTTTATATGCTAATATGTTATAGACACGAAAACCTCCAGTCTCACACTTGTGAAAGAGCCAAAAGTCGTGCCTGAAGAAAACAAACAAACATAAAGCAACTGTTTCTTTCAATTACTAACAGCTTCATTAACTTTGTCTTAATCTTAAAGATAAAAGTGAAAGAGTATTTCATGAGATTGAAAATCATACCTAGAAGCTCAGCTGGTTTATTAGCCCGTTTATTAACAAATGTTTCAAAAGCTTCTTTCATAGCTACAATAAATTTCCCATTCTTCAGAAAAGAAGTGTTGATAATATAGTCAATCTTATCTTTAAAATCCAGAAGTTCTTGCACCATGGTGTTATCTTTCTCAGGATTAATAATAGTACTGCCAAATTTCTGAAAAAGAACATTATCCAGAGTTGTTGTAAGTATATACCACACAAAATTATTAATTTTAGAAAATATTTAACAATGTTAATAACAAATCCCAATATGTAGTTATGTAGTAAGCCTAATTTTAAAAATAATAGCAAAAGATACTGATTTCTGAAAATAATTACAGACATATGTAAATTGTTGACAAAAGGGAACTATTTTTACCCAAATTATTTCTTCTAATATTTTGTAGTTATTTAAATACAAGTTTAAAAGAAAACTGCTTTCCATTCATCAATTAAGAGCATTTTGTTTGCCAATATTAACTGAAGTCTCCATAACGCATTGGAAGCACTCCCTCGCTTCGGACAGTGGAATTTGGAAGAACACCAATAGACCAATTGAAGGGATGAGAGCCATCTTTGTACCTATTCCAAAGAAAGGTGATAGCAGAAAGCTCAAATTATAAAACAGTATTTGTATCACATGATAAATATCCAATAATGGTTGCATTAATACATTGACAGAAAGCTTCCAGAAGTCCAAGATAAATTCAAAAGAGGATATGGAACAAAGGATGTCATTGCATCATGATGTCAGGTGGACATTGGCTGAAAGTGGATAACCCAAGAAAGATGTTTACTGTGTTTTAATAACTATGTCAAGGCAACTGAGTGTGAAGTTCATAAACTACCAAGAGCTTTGAGAATGGGAATGCAGAACACTTCATTGTGCTCACAAGGAATATATACATGAACCAAAAGACAGTTGTGCAAATAGAAAAGGGGTAGACTACATTTTTTAAAGTCAAGAAAGTCGTGCATCAGGGTTGTATTTCCTCACCATATTTAAGCCATCTATATGCTGAGGAAATAACCAAAGAAATTGGATCTTATACAGAAGAAATTGTCATTAGAGTTGGATGTGACTTATTAACAACGTATATAAAATGACACAGGCACTAGAAGCATTTGCTGATGAAGATTAAGGTTTTCAACCTTCAGTATGAATTACACTTCAATATAAAGAAATGAAAGACCTTGATCAAGCTGCTAAACGTGATAGTGGGACAAGAGGAAAGTAAAAGGAAATAGAGAGAAGAACTAGGAGACAAAGGACATTTATAGAGGTCTAAATACTGGCATGTGCATATGTAAATATATTTATAGATGATAATGGGGAAATAGATCTATGTACATATATTTACATGTTAAGTATTAGGGTAGCATACAAACATTGGGCCTATACACAAGTATAGGCCTATACACCCCCACTATCATAATCCCAATTCTTCCTTACAAATCAGGACCAGAGCACGTACATGGGTACAGGTAAGAGCTGGAAACTCAGGGAATCCAAGACAGATAAGATAACCCTCTCAGGACCAATATTGAGAGGAGCTATACTCAAAGGGGAAGGGAAAGGGGCAGGTGGGCGAAGAAAGGAGGAACCTATCACAATGATCTATGAATTACCCCCTCCCGGGGGTATGGACAACAGAAAAGTGGGTAAAGGAAGGGAGACTCCAGATAGGGCAAGATATGACAAAATAAAGATGTATAAATTACAAAGGGCACATGAGGGAGAGGGGAGCGGGGAGGGAGGGGAAAAAAAAAGAGGACCTGATGCAAAGGGCTTAAGTGGAGAGCAAATGCTTTGAGAATGATTGGGGCAGGGAATGTATGGATGTGCTTTATACAATTGATGTATGTATATGTGTGGATTGTGATAAGAGTTGTATGAGCCCCTAATAAAATCTATTAAAAAAAGAGGACAAAAAAGAATGATTAGGGCAAAGAATGTACAGATGTGCTTTATACAATTGATGTATGTATATGTATAAGAGTTGTATGAGCCCCTAATAAAATGTTAAAAAAAAAGAGAGCCCCTAATAAAAAGATTTAAAAGAAAAAAAGCAAACCAAAGTCCTGACAACTAGACCAATAGGTAACATCATGATAAGTGAAGAAAAGCTTTAATTTGCCAAGCAAAGAGTTTGCCTTTCTTAAATTCCCCAATTTTCATGGAATCAGCAGCCAAGAGACAAAATGAACTACCGCTTTGACAAAATCTGCTGCATCAATTCTCTTCAAAAGTACTGAGTCAGGATGTTACTTTCAGGATGAAGGTGCACCAAGCCAAGGTGTTTTAAATTGCCTCATATGTATATGAAAGCTAGACACTGAATAAAGAAGGCTGAAGAAGTATGGATGCATTTGAATTATGGTGCTGGCCAGAGGTCCTTAGAAACATGTCTTACATATTTTGGAGAGCAGTATTTGGAGAAGCATATCATATTTGGTAAACTAGAAGAGCAATGAAAAAGAGGTAGGCTCTGGACAAGACTGCAGTAATAGGACAAAATATAAGAGCAATTGATAGGTTCCTCTGTGTAAAGGGTAAGGACTTCTGGTAGTATAATGGTTACTGGTACAGATGCGATCCAGTCAGTGGTTTGACACCACAAGCAACTTTGAGGTAAAAAGAATGAGCTCTCTCTCTACTCCCATAATGGTCACTATGAGTCTGCATTCACTTGACAGTGGTGAGTTTAATTTGGTTTGGTTCTGCAAAAAGGTCACTAAGAGTCACATAGAATGAAGAGCACCAAACAACCGTCACCGCCACCACAATGCAATGGCACTTTTCCTAGGGCCTTCAATTTCTCCTGAATTTGATCAAAAAACAGAATGATCAATATGGGTAGTATCACTTTTTCAAAAAAAAGTCTAGAATGAATGATTTCTCTAAGGTATGTAAATCTCCCTGTTCACTATTAAGTGCTACTTTTCAGATGTCTGATCTATGCTTTGACATTCAATGCCAGGCCTGGAAAGTGAAGCAACAGTCCCGAGGGCTTCATTATTCTTTGTTAGGCCTGTGATATTTATAATTTTGAGTTTTTCCACAAGTTCTTCCACTCTAGCCAGGCCCTTTTAATCGGATCCCTTTCAGAGCAATAGGTAGGGGTACCTGGCCAACATCTAGCCTTGTCTTAGAATCAATGAGGTTGAAATGTAGAAGGACAATTAGTCATTTGTTCTAAGTGTAGGAGGTCTGCTGGAAAAGGTGTTTACTGGTGGGTGACTAATTAGTCTCCTGTGCCTCTGTTAACCTTGCAAGTAAAAGCACTGCAACATAACTCTTTTATTTATCACCCCTTTATAACTCTCTGGAACCCTGCATGTCATTGTGTCTATCTTAGAATATAGTGCTGTTATTCAAGTGTTTAGACAGTGTGCCTAGTAATGTTTACATAGCTAAAAGGTTCAAAATGTTTTTTAATTTAGTGCTTTAATGTTTACTTTGTAATCATTTCCCTGTTAGACGTGTATAAAAACCAAACTTTGAATATACTCGGGACTTCAGTCCATCAGACTGTTGTCCTCCCAATCCCATGCTTTGTATATGTCTTTCTTTTCCTTTCATCAGCACGCCTCAGTTCAGATGCAGCTTGATATGACAGAGCTGGTCTATCACCTGCAACTAAATACTTACCTGAATTTTGTCTTTGCTTTTTTTCCTTTAGACAAAGAGGTGCAAATAAATGCACTTTAAATAACTACATACAACTTTTAATTACTGTATATACTTGAGGAGTGGCCGACCTGAATATAATCCAAGGCACCAAATTTAACCACAGAAAACTGAGGAAGCTGATTGACTCAAGTATAAGCCTCGGGTGGGAAATGTAGCAGCTACTGGTAAATTTCGAAATGAAAATAGGTACCAATAAAATTATGTTAATTGAGGCATTAGTGTGTTAAATGTTTTTGAATATTTATTTCAAAGAAAACAGTAAACTAGATCTGTAATGGGAAAAGTGGGTCAATAACAAAGATGATATCAACAGTAACTATACATGCTGTGTTACTGCATGAGCTATATACGCTGCCTTATCACATGTACACAATGCAGTGTGGATATTATGATGTCTAACACAGGCTGCTCTATGCAAGCATAGACAACAATGGGTCCAGATAGGGATCAATAAGAAAATTAAAAATACGTATATAGCACACTAAATACTGTAAATAAATGTACTGTGTATCAAGACTAGAGATATACCAGTACTTGTATTCAGCAATGCTTGAGTGGAGGAAGGGGGGATGACCAAGCAAGGGTAAGACAGTAAAGGCTACGTCATTGGTCACTGCCCTGGAGAAGAGCAGGACAAGAAGAACAGTGGCACCAGCATTCATCTGACAAGGATGTGGTGCACCCCAGGTACCAGCACACAGAAGCGAGCAGGTTCTTTCCCAGTATGCCACAGACAACACAGCGGAGAGGCTGCCTGTGTGCAGGAGAAAAGAAGAGTGGTGGTGTTAGAAGTCATCGGACCACCCAAAGAGGCTGCAGGCACCCCCAGATCAGCAGGAGAGACTGGATAACACCGCACTACAGCAGAGAACAGGTAAGTATAAGCCGAAGGGGGGCTTTTTCAGCATAAAAACTGAGTTGAATAACTCAGCTTATACACAAGTGTATATGGTAACCTAGTTACTCACTTCACTATCTCTTTAGACTGCCTAACCCCAAACAACAAATCTCTTTCAACTCTATATATTTGGTTATGCATGGCAAACATGTTTATTAAACACATATGCAATTTGTATATAGAAATATTATCTGTCAGATCTATCCAGGATTATCAGTGTTCATCTGCCTCTCTGGCCTACGTGTGCACTTCTAGAGTATACTAATAAAGAAGCCCAGTATTTTATAAAATAATATATATCTTGGTTGTCTGTGTGTTGCATGCACTTCTTCGCGTTTTCCTGTAAGTTATCTTGAGCTAACTCATACCCTTATTTTAACATATTATTTTATATTTTAATATAATTATTTTAAAATATACAACTATATAAAATACTTAAATTTATAGTTAGGTACTCTAAAATAAAAATACATTTTAATATAAAGTTATATTTTATATATTATATATAATAAAATGCAATAGCATATTTAATACAATAATTGTATATTGCTTTTTCCTTTTCCCAACATAAGCTAATCTATTACCTAATTGAACTTCCCTTCACCCTCCTCTCCCCTCCTTTTCTAGTATGTGTGCGTGTGTGTAATTATATATATATATATATATATATATATATACATATATACTTAATGTTATGTTCATTCTAATAACCATGATTTTGTTGAGGATTTTTGCGTCTGTTCAAAGGTGTACTGGCCTATAAAGTTGTTTTAATGTTGTCTTTGCCTAGCTTTGACATACCAGTTATGTCTGTTTGTAAAACAAATTTAAAGTATTCATATGCTTCTAAATTTTGGAATATTTTGAGTAGAATTGATGTCAATTCTTCATTGAACAATAGAATCAAGACATATGGGAAGGAGTTCTATTTTGAGTTCCACAATTTCATCTTTAGTGTAGTTCTACTTAAGTTCTCCATATTCGGCTGCGTTAATTTATGTAGTGGGTTTGTAGGAATTTTTCCATTCACCCATGTATAAAATGTTTGGAATAGATTTTCCTATAATATTATTTTTATTATCCTTTTTATGTTGGTTAATGATATTAGTATGTTGTCCTTTTCATTGCTTTCTTGTGCTATTAGTTTAGTTTTTATTTACTTAAATATGCAATGTTTTATCTATTGTGTTCATCTTTTTCAAAGATCAATACCTAGTTCAACATATTCTTTCACTGATTCACTGTTTTCTGTTCCATTTATATTTTAGGCCTTATTATTTCATCTCGAAGCTGGCGGATTTTTATTTTTGCATTTCTTTCTGTTTGCTATTCTTCTAATTGTTGGGGTTAATGAATATATGTTATGGTTTTGCTTTTTCTTCTTTTTTGACTTCAGCTCTGTCCTAGTTTTTTATCAGTTTCTTTTATTGCTACGAGTTATTCCGTTTAATCAATTAAACAGTAATCTTTTAGCAGACTATTAGTTTCTGTACTTTTGATCCACCCCTACACCACCTTTTTATTAATGATTTCTAATTTTAAAATGTGGTGGTCACAAAAATACTTAGCATTATTTTTATTCCTTTAAATTTATTGAGGGGTGTTTATGATTTGAAATGATTTATATGCACTGGAAAATGTGCATTGTAATTTACTTTGCTGTTCAGTATACACCCATTGGGTCAAATGTGTTGATTATTTTTTTAAAAGATCTTCCATGTATGTTCTATTGTTTGAATTTTCTGTCCCATGGTGAAAGTGGTGTGTTAAAGTCTTATTATTTTGATGCCATCTACTGCTATTTTAAATTATGATCATGTTTCTTTTACATACTTGAGACTCTTTAGAGAATGATGGAATCTCTAAGACTATGACCCTCATTCACCCTTTGGATCTGCCAGTGAACTTACTCAACTAGGTTTAGCCAATAGTTGTATAAGGGAAGCAATAACACTATTACTCAATTATTCATATAAGTAACAATTTGGGATCAAAATGGCAACCTTTCCCAATGGATAACTATTCAAAAGGGTCAAGAAAGAAAGTAAATAGTAAATGCAAAAAGGGAGTAGAATAAGCTATGTAACATTCAAGTGATTGAAAAGAAATTGTGCATTAGCTACTGAATGTAAAACTGATGCCTTCTGTAAACCTTCAATTTACAAGTTAAAAGAAATAACTTAGAGGGAATGCTGTCAAATAATCCAACAAATATCCTAAGGTTCTAATAATAAACGTGATGTCAAATATATATATATATATATATACACCTAGGTTCATAGCAGCCAAATGCATAATACAAAAAGATGGAAGAAAAGCTAAGTGCCAATCATGTATGAATTGATAAGTAAAATGTGATAAGCAATAAAATACCATAGAACACGATCTGACAGACATGATTTTGAATATGGCAATCACTAAATCTATCTCTATAAATCTGTGTATATATGCACAGATATGTAGTGATAGTGCACTGAGAAATTAATACTTACTACTGGTTATCATTTCTCACATTGAAAGCATGTGTTTACATATAATATACAGCACACTGTGGGCTTAGTATAGATAATTCTTAGATATACCAATTTCTAATAAGATTAGGTGTCTTCTTTTAAAAATTAGCAACATACTATCATGGAACATCTCAATTAAGTGGGAAAATACAGTTACTCATTATGTTCCCCATCTTAGTTTTGGTAATATATGAGTTCTTAAAAATAACTCTCTAAGATAAGATTACATGTCATCATTTGTCAACAGCAGAGTGAAAAGAGAAAGTGGAAAATGAAAGCAAAAAATTGTCTTCAGGTCCAAGTCAACATAAAGGATAGCTTCATCTGCCCTGAGACAAGAATTAAATGGTGTCAGGTCGAAATAGCTACCATTCTACTAAGGACATCAATATACGGACTCTGAAACAAGCAAACACAAGCTTACAAGTAGACGTAATGAGTTGGTTGAGAATGGAGAACTGCCTGAAATTATTACCCCCAAATACTCTTCAAATATTGAACTGAAAGTAAATTCTGAAATTGTCTGATGAAAAATATATAAGTATGTACCATGCGCAAGTCCTGTGCTCACTCTTTACAAAGCATATATACTCCTGTCAACAATTACTTTACTATAAACATGAGAATGTAAGGAAGTAAAGAAACTAGAAAAATGGAACTGAAACAACTAGAATGAAAACAATGAGACTATGCATGCATTTTGAAGAACATAAACGTCGTCACATAAAAAATTAATGTAGTGATGAGATCCTGAAACACCTCATGACAGGTGAGGACCTGGAAATCATTATATTGAGTGATGTTAATCCATCACAAAATGTCAAATACGTTTGAGCCCATATAAAGATAAGGATAAATAGCAAGGCAAAGGCAGGTTTCTCCTTTCAGTTTCCAAAGCAATGAAGTAGTGAACCTCCCAGTTCTAAGAACCATATATCATCCTCTTTATTTGTACATTTTAAAGACCAATTAGATGGGGGAGACCTCACCTCAGCTGGGGTCAACTTCTCAAGATATGGGGATGAAAAGACCAGTATTTGCTGCCATACCACACTGTGTTAAGGTCATACTAAATCAACAGTTCTACAAGAGTCATTAACAAACTTTACTAGGAACTCAAATGAAAGCATGGGAGTGAAGAAGGTAGGTCTTGAAAAAGCAATTACAGTATATACTCATGTATAAGACGAGTTTTTCAGCACATTTTACGTAGTTTTGTGGTAAAATTAGGTGCCTCAGTTGATATTTGGGTTGATTTACACTCAACTATAGATAGTACACCTCTATTGATGGATAAACTAGTGGGGTAAATGCCACTGCGGGGCAGGTGAGGGAATTTTATAAGCACTTAATAACTTATTTGGAATCACAGGGGAGAAACATCCAATAAATGTCCTAACTGGACATTTTTTACTCGGTTTCTCTCTCTAGGTAAACTATGCCTCATGCTCTTGACAACTGGACATCATATTCTGTCATTTTGAGACGCACAAAATTCTAGGTCACACCAGAAGGATCCAATTTGGAAAACACACTAAGCAAATTGGGCTCTACCCTGTAGAAAATTTAGTGAACTGACAATACTCTAGGATTTAAGACTGAAATGCCCCGAGAAGTAGATGACTGCTATTCCAAGGTTATGGAATTGGTGATCATTGGACTTTGATTCAAATCTCTTGGTGTGAGTGAAGGTGCCCAGCGATGCCCAGGACTACCACACACTTTAATATTCTTCTCTTTGATTTTCTTAGGCTTGTCTTGTAGGCCTCTGTGAATGTTAGTGAAAGTTTCACCTTATGCATAATCTCACTGTTCATGGAAACAGCACCCAGTCACTTGCACTCTTATTTGTACCATACTGCATGTATGAGAAGCTGGCTTATGCATATGTAATTTTCTTTTCTCAATTATGCTTTAAATTATAGACCACTGGCAAAAATAATGCTAGTAGTAGAATTATCTTATACACCATTTGGATTATTTATAATGTTATGAATCATAAAATGATGATCTCACTAGAGTCAAACTAAAACATATATAAATCATATGTGTGTACATATATATGAATGGATTGGGGCTCACACTTAATTGTAACCTGAATCTAAGAACAATCTGTTCTTGTGACAGAGCCCAACTTGATACCTTCGTGATGAGATCACTGAAGAGATGGGTGCTACAGTAGAGGATGGTGTACAGCTAACAGAATGAACAGCATCTGGGGGCTTAAAACAAGCAGCGATCAAGTTGAAGCGTCAACTAACTTCATGCAAATGAACCTCAACAGCATATGTAATTCAAACAGGTGGTGGTGGGAAGCAGTTCAGAGATTAAATCTGAATATTGAGTTTTCAGTAGGCTATAGAAGCCCAGGATCTTTTGTAGGATCCACACATTGATTATGTTTCTGCTGAATCCAACTCTCATCATAGTTCTGAGATGTGAACAGTTTTGCTTTTAGAGAGAACATTGTAAAGATTAAAGGGCAATCTGTAGCATGGTATTATGAAAGTATGTTAAATTAATAGCCTTCATCTTCAGTCATGCTGGCACTCTCTCATTAACCTGGCATAACTACAGAGAGGGGGGAAATCAAAATTTTCAAACCGAGAAAAACTAAAGATTGGAAATTTTTTTGTTAAATTCCATAAATCATGCTACAAGTGACCATAATAATATTAAATATTTCCTGGTCTTCACCAATGTTTATGATCAATTTTGTGTCAGATCACTTACGAACTATAGAAACCATATACAAACCATACAAGCTTACAAATCCACACAAACTATAACAAATATGTATACACCCAATTAAAGACCCTCAAAATAATCAGTAAAATCCTCCCGGAATTATAAAAGGAAACAGACACCTTGACAACAATAGGAGAAGCAATACGAATCGCCAGGAAATGTTGAAAGGCAGAAAGGAAAGGCAGAAAATAAAGAAACTTTATAAAGATGAAAAAGAGTTCTCCAATTCACTGACCAAGGAGACTGAGTGATAATACATTTTGACATGTTTCCAGAACTAATTGAGATGGCTGAGCAACATTGTGAAGACACTAAATGCACAACAGTAAACTTTGTTACGTATGTTAGCCCAATGAGAGACCGTTAGAAGTATGCATAAAACTAAGCCTAAAGGTTGTTGAAAGTACCCCTTCTTCCTTTTTTGGGTGAGAAGCTCTCCTCTCTTCTGAAGCCCTGTGCTTTCTGTGGCAAACTGTCTTTGGCAGAGGATAACCAAGATAAATTCTCAGTTGTTAGTCAAATAACAACATATGGGCTGGGAAAAAAATGAGTGTTGTTCAAATGGCCATGTTTCCAACTTCTCCTTAACACATCCATTACCGCTGACCAAAATAATAATAACAATAATAATCAATCTTATTTTTATAAAGAAAGGAAATAGATGTTATACACATGGATATCTTCTTGGCCTTTCTGTAATTTTTTATTCTTATATAAGGTCAGAGATGTTCCAAAGAAATCATGCTTTTAAATGGAAAAAAATCAAACTACTGCATGGATTTTTGACTCACAGCAACTCTATGTAGGGTTTCTAACACATAATCTTTATAGGTTCAAACAGCCACATCTCTCTCCTGCAACACGGCTTGTGTTTTCAGCTGCTGACCCTGGAGTCAGCAACTCGACATCTAACCCACAGCATCATCAGGTTTTCTTTAGATAGGCAAAGAAACCAAGAAATCTATGAACTGATACAGTGACATTAAGTAATACCTTTATGTAATCACTCCAGGGTTGAAGAAGTATTTGCACTTCACATCCTACCCTCTTACACAACTGGTACAGTAGAGACAAATCTTGAATTCTGTTCTCATCAAGAAGATGACTTAAGCCTGTACATTAGAAACATAAAAAATTAGCAAATTAACTATTCACCCCAAGTAATATATTAAAATAATTCATTTCAATTGTATAAAGCACATCCATATATTCCCTGCCCCAATTATTCTCAAAGCATTTGCTCTCCACGTAAGCCCTTTGCATCAGGTCCTCTTTTTTTTCCCTACTCCCCGCTCCCCCCTCGCTAATGTGCCCTTGGTAATTTATACATTGTTATTATGTCCTATCTTGCCCTATCCCGAGTCTCCCTTCCCCTCCTTCTCTGCCGTCCCTCTCCCAGGGAGGAGGTCACATGTGGATCCTTGTAATCAGTTCCCCCTTTCCAACCCACTCACCCTCCACTCTCCCAGCATCGTCCCTCACACCCTTGGTCCTGAAGGTATCATCCACCCTGGATTTCCTGTGCCTCCAGCCCCCATATGTACCAGTGTACAACCTCTGCCCTATCCAGCCCTGCAAGGTAGAATTCGGATCATGGTAATTGGGGGGAGGAAGTTGGGGGAAGTTTTATACAATTGATGTATGTATATGTATGGATTGTGATTAAGAGTTGTATGAGTACCTAATAAAATGTGAAAAAAGAGGAGAAAAAAAAGAAAATGATTAGGGCAAAGAATGTACAGATGTGCTTTATACAATTGAGGTATGTACATGTATGGACTGTGATAGGAGTTGTATGAGCCCCTAATAAAATGTTTAAAAAAATAATTCATTTCAACAAATTTACTTTTATTTAAAATGTTTACATATTTATTCATCATCCAACTGCATGGGATAAATTCTCTCCTCTAATTACCATGATCAAACATCAAGGGTTTGAATTATGTTACTGATGAAGAATACTGAAAGTATCATGTACTGTTAAAAGAACCAACAAGTCTCTCTTGGAAGAACTACAGTGAGAATGCTCCTTATGAAGGGAGGATGGTGAGAATTCATCTCATGTACTGTGGACACTTTGTCAGGACATACCAGTCCCTAGAGAACATCATTCATACTTCGTAAAGTGGAGGGCAGTGAACAAAAGCAGATGGATTGACACAGTGACTACAACAAGGTACTCCAATTTAATAACAATTGTGAGGATGGTGCAGAACCAAACAGTGTTTTGCTCTGCTGTACAAAGTGTTGCTTATGATTTGTAACCCACTTGACTGTACATAACAACAACATAAATAACTATTCCACCACTTCTCTGTCAGTTTGTTGAACTGTGTGGCTTTTCTGTTGTTCCTATTTTATAATCTAACTCTCTGATATTTCAAATACCAGCAGGGTCACCCATGATGGAAAAGTTCAAAAGGACTGGAAACAAAGAGTAAGTGGTACACATCTGAGAAGATTCGTCACTGAAAACCTCTGAATAGCAACAGGACATTACTTGATACAATGCTAGAAGATGAGTCCATTTGGTTGGAAGACTCAAAGTATTCCTGTAATGATGTGCCTCCTTGTAAAACAGGCAGTTTTAATGATGCTGACAGGACAAATCCAACAATAATCTGAGACTAGAATGCCCTTTGTATGAAAATAAGACAATTAAAATAATAAAAAATAAGATGCTAGCTACAGTTCTATTAAAATGTTAACACTAATAACCTCCTCTCTGGGAGATTGTCAAGGGGGGGGTGAGGGGAGACGCCGGGGAGTGTAAGATAAGATATAATAATTATTTATAAACTATCAAGGGACCAGGGGTGGGATCGGGGAGGGAGGGGGATGGGGGAAAAACTAGGGAAACTGAGCTGATTCCGGGAACCCAAGTGGAAGGTGAATTATGAGAGTGACGAGTGCAACGAATGTATAAGGGTGCTTTGCTCATTTGATGTATGCACAGATTGTGATAAGAGCCTTATGAGCCCCAATAAAAAGATTAAAAAAAAAGAAAGAAAATGATTAGGGCAAAGAATGTACGGATGTGCTTTATACAATTGATGTATGTATATGTATATGTATGGATTGTGATAAGAGTTGTATGAGCCCTAATAAAATGTAAAAAAAATGTTAACACTAAATTATTTGACCTCCTTTTTGAATCACATGAGAATTGTCCCAATGTTTAATATTTTCAGTCTCCTTTTCCAATGAGGTATTTGTTTTCTTTTGTCATTGTTGTTGAATATTTGGTTTCTTTAGCTAGCATTTTTCACTATATTTAATCTAATTTTGCAAGACCAACAACTTGTTCATTGCAAATTAACTTTTTCAACAACATAAATGGTGATTATGCACATGGACTTCTCCAGTTGGGATACACTAAAATAAAGTGAGTACTTCTGTGGGAAAAGACAATGGAGAAGCTCAGTATCAGCACTAAAAGAAATCCAGGGGCTGATGACTGTGGAACAGACCATCAAGTGTTCATATATGAATTCAGGATGAAGCTCAAGAAAAATAAAACTTGTGCATAGGGCCAAAGTACTGCCTGGAGACTGCCCCACCAGAAATCCAAAACATCACAAGAACAAATTTGACACAATAACATAAAAAACTCAAATGAACTATGTGCATGAAATTCAAAAATATCATAGATGGAAAAAGTAATAAAGGCAAGAAGAACTAAAAAGTCCAGGTGGGTCATAAGAGACTCTGGAACTTGCTCTTAATCATATAGTAGCTAACAAATGATGAAATCAAAGAGCTAAACAGAATTTTTCTAAGGGCAGTGAAAGACAACAAAATAAAACATAATGAAATGTGCACAGTCCTCGAGTTAGAAACCAAAAAAAGGAAGGATATATTCAGCATATCTGAAACTAAATGAACTCAAGAAAAACTGAAGCCTCAATTACAAAACTGAAAGATTGGGTGAGCAAAATAATGAATGATGCAGGAAGCATCCAAAGATAGAAAGAATACAATACTCATAGTACCAAAAATGCTAGTCCACATTCCTCTATTCCAGGATTTTGCCTATGAGCAAGAACTGGTACTGAATGGTACTGAAGGAAGCTATTCAAGCTGCATTAAATATATTAGCAAAAATTAAGGCTTCAGAAATTGATGCAATACTAATTAGAATGTTTCAACAAGCCAACGAACACTGGAAATCCTCACTTGTCTATGCCACGAAATTTGAAAGATAGTTTAAAAAGTGGCTGAACAGAATGCTCAAATTACAGACTATTATCATTATTAAATCACAGGTAAATTTTGCTATCATCCAATCACAGTTGCAGCAATACACTGACAGGATGCTGCCAGAAGTACAAGCTGGATTCAGAAGAATGCGTGGAGCAAGGGGTATCATTGTTGATGTCAGAATGGTCTTGGCTGAAAGCAGAGGGCACCAGAAAAATATTTACTTGCGTTTTATTAGCTATGCAACAACATGTAATTGTGTGAACTGTAACAAACTATAGTAAAAATGGGTATTCAAAAACACTTCTTCATTGTGCTTGGAAATTACAAAAGGTAATTGTTCAAACAGAAGAGCCGACTGCACAGTTTAAAATCAGAGGAGTGTGTGAAAGCGCTGCTATCTCTTACCATATTTATTCAGTCTCTATGCTGAGCAAACAATCAAAGATTATGTGAAGAGAATGCAGCATCAGCATTGGAGGAAGGCTTATTAACAACTTGTTATTCAAAAATTAAGGATTGTAGCATTCTATATAAAGTACGGTCCCATGTAAAGAAAAGCAAAATCAAGCAGATAAAATCCTCATAAACAGTGAAAAGACTGGAGTTCCCAATGATTCCATCTATAATCTGATTGGGTTTATAATCAGTCGTTACAGATATAGCAGTCAAGATATCCACTACGTGAGATAAATCTATTACACAAGAGCTCTTTAAAAGTGTTGAAAAGTCAGTAAGTTACTTTAAATACTCATATGTGCCAGACCAAGCCACAGTATTTCAGTCACCTTATTAGCTATGTGGATGTGAAAAGTAGACATTACATGAGAAAGACTGAAGAAGAATTGATGCATTTATTTTTTTCCTCAATAATGAAGGAAACCTTTATTTGATATCTTTCTACAAGTAACAAAATCATGAAATTATCAAACATTTTTCTACTCTTATTTTTTATAACTCACTACACTACATGATTATACCATTAATGTTACAAATATTTGAGAAATATCTTCAAAACAAATGCTGAATAAACCAAAAAACCCACTGCATCAAGAAAAAGAGCAACAACAAACTCGGATACAATATCTTTAGAAAGAAAGAAAATATTGAAAATTCACACACACATTTAAGTATATTAAGGTTTCTTTATAATTATATTTAATATTTACTCTAAAATATTTTTATTGAAACCCGTACAACTCTTATCACAATCCATACATACATCAGCTGAGTAAAGCACCCTTATAACATTTGTTGCCCTCATCATTCTCAAAATTTGCCTTCCGCTTGGGTTCCTGGAATCAGCTCATTTTCCTTTTTTCTCTCCACCCCCTCCCCAAACTCCTCCCTCATGAACCCTAAAAATAATTTATAAATTATTATTTTATCATATCTTACACTGACTGGTGTCTCCCTTCACCCACTTTACTGTTGCCCATCCCTCAGAGAGGAGGTTATATGTAGATCCCAGAGATTGGTTCCCCCTTTCTAGCCCCTGCCCTTCCCTCGGGGTGTCACCACTCTCACCCTTGGTCTAGAGGGGCTAATCTGTCCTAGATTCCCCATGTTTCCAGATCTCAAATGTATTGCTGTGCATCCTCTGGTCAACCAGGCTTGCAAGGTAGAACTGAGATCATGCTGGAAGGAGGGAAGCGTTTAGGAACTAGAGGAAGGTTGTGAGTTTCATTATTGCTACACTGAACCCTGAGTGACTCATTTCCTCCCCACTATCCCTCTGCAAGGGATGTCCAGTTGTCTACAAATGGGCAATGGGTCCCCATCATGCAGTCCCCATTCACGATGATTTTCCACTCGCATTTGTTGCTTGAAACCTGGTCCCCTCAGAGATTTGTACAGCCCCCGTGGAAAGCAATCTGGCAATACTTAAAGAAAACGGAAATTGATCTACCTTATAACCCAGAAATCCCTCTACTGGGCATATACAAGGTGGATGCAGGAAATAAAACACGACCATTCATATGTGCTCCAATTTTTATTGCGGCACAATTCACAATTAAAAAGACTTGGGAACAGTCTAAGTTCCCATTGATAGATGAGTGGATTAGTAAACTTTGGCACATACACACAATGGAGTGCTATGGAGCACTGAAAAGCACTGATGATCACATGAAACACGTTGTTTCGTGGTAAGAACAGGAAGGAATTATGTTAAGCGAGGTAAGCCAAACTCAAAAGGACAGGTATAACATGAGTCCCCTGAGGTAAGTACACTCAGCAAGCCAGGAATAGAACAATAAACATCTATCTCCCAATAAACGGGCAGAAGCATAGATAGTTGGGGGGGGGGTAGGACTCACCTAGGGAGGTACAAGAGAGTTCAACATAAAGAAGGGAAAGGGGAGCAGGTGGAAGGAGAAGCAGGGTGGGGAGAAACTGAGTGGATTGCATGGGGGGGCACTGACTCACCTGGGAAGAGTATTGGTTGTGTTCCCACAGAACTGTAACATGCATATGGACCCAGTACGATACGCTAAACCAAGAGGGCAACATAAACCATAGAAGAATCCACAAAGAGACTGGACCAACCAGAATTAGCCCGACCCCCAACAATCGAAGGGAGTACTACGCAAAATGAAGATGGATCGCCTGGTGTGGGAAAGGAACTGACCGACCACACCACACACAGAAGGAAGCTGAACCAAAGGAAGGAGGAAGAATGGAGCAGAGCACACCTGGGCCCACCAAGCTCAGAGGGTGAAAGCCAAGCTCAAAGGGCTCAATGTACACAGAGAACCATATGGCGAGATGTGACATCCTGCACTGAACCATAGCCCTTCACGGGGCTGCACCTGAGACACAGTGGGGGATGTGTGACAGAGCTGACCTTACCACACTGAGGCAAAACACTGGGGGTGTGCAATGGAGCGGCAGAGGAAGCAGAGCAAGTAGGTTCCGAGGGAGTATAAAGTATAGATTTTGGGGCTAGGACGGGTCACCTCATCATACTTGTCCGGAAAACACTACTAAAGGTCAACAAACAGACCTCGAACTACTAACAGAGTTGTTTTGCAATTTTTGTTTTTTGTTTTTTTTTCTCTTCTTTCAAATTTGTATGTTAGTGACATTTTTGTTTGTTAGCGTGGCGGTGTTCCTGCTGTCCATGCCATATTCTTACATGCCACTTTGGTGCTGTCAATGCCATCCGCATTTCTATGCACATATTACTATAACTGCAGGTCCACCTAGATAAGATAGGCTGGACAATGTGAGAAGAAAGTAACCGGACAAATGGTCCCAGAGGGACAAGAGAGTGTGGGAAGCAGAGGAAAGTAGGAGGTGCTGGCTAATCCAGGGACAAGGGAACAATGAATGATTCAAAACCAGTGGACAGAGGGAATGGGAGGCCTGGTAGGGAGTGACCAAAGGAAAGCTAACAGAGTAATTACTGAAACCACAATGAAGGCTGAACATGGTAGTGGAACGGGAGGAAAGTGTAAGGAAGTAGAGGAAAGGAGTAGGAGCAAAGGGAATACATAGAGGCCTAAATACAGACATGTGCATATGTAAATATATTTATGATTATGGGGGAATAGACCTATGTGCATATATTTATAGGTTCAGCAGTAGGGTAGCAGGTAGACATTGGGCCTTGTGCACACCCCCTCAATACAATAGCACCTTGCTCAGCTAAACAGTCATTCCATGATACCCACCTTCCCGACATCATTGCTGAAGACAGATGTGTGCATAAGCAAACGTGAAGAAAGCTGATGGTGCCTGGCTATCAAAAAGACATAGTGTCTGAGGTTTTAAAGGCTTCAAGACAAACAAGTGGCCATCTAGCTCGGAAGCAACAAAGCCCACAGAGAAGAAGCACACAAGTCTAAGTGAACACGAGGTGTTGAAGGGATCAGGTAGCAGACACCAAAGAAAAAAAACCATCATTGTGTGAACACCTTCTCATATAAACGCTGAAGACGAATGGAGTATGATTATTATTTTACATTTTTCTCCTGTCCTGCTTGTGAAATATATTTCCACTATACCTATTAATTCCTATTACACCTCTTAAAATATATTTCCTATTAAGTCTAATAAACATTCTGGCTTATTCAGAAAAGTGGGAAATACTCATGAGAATATGATTACTTTAATTATTCTCATCTTCCTACCACATTCCCCACTAACCTAGCTCTCTTTTTCTCTCCATTTCCCCCATATTAAATCTCTTGTATATCACCACACTCAGTCAATCAACTGTAGGCAACCAAACTTCCTACAGACAAATAAGAGCGGCACCACAGCCTGCAGTGGAAACAGGACTCAACCACAGAGGGGTAAAAAAAGAGGGGGGGGGGGAATAAGAAAACAAACAAAGAAGCAAACATTACCCAAATCCAATGATACACCATGAAAAACAAGATTTGAAATGCTCAGAAACAGGATTCAATATAATCGTAGTTAAGTTCTTTTAAGAGACATGGGGAATACTCATGAGAAGAATAAAACTAAATGAAAAAACCTATTCTTATTCCAAAGGGAGCAGAATGAAAGAAAAAGGAATCTTGAATGAGTGAGCTTGAAGACTATTACTCCAGCTAAACTGATGACAGAAGCAATCAACAACAAAAAACAAAAGAGAGCTGAAAATTATGTGGGACACTATCAAGGAAAACAACTATATCACACCAGGATCCAGGAATGAGAGTAATAGAAAATCTGTCTGTATAGTACAAGATCTCATGGAAGAAAATTACCCAACATAACAAGTAGGAGAAAGTAATGTTTGCAGAGGCTGAGAAAACTCCAGAAAGCACAGATGCCTGAAAAAAAGGTCTTACCAATCTCAGGGAAGAGAATCCTGATGAGAGCTAGATAAAGCAGACAAAAGTCACCTACAAAGGAGAACCACTAAGAATAAATTCAGAATTCTTAGCAGGGACTTGTCATCCAGGCAAGAAGACAACAAAATGATGTATATCAAACAAACAAGAATCTTACAGCAAACAAAAGTATCTCTCAAACAATAGGGACATGTAAGGATGTTTCCGGAAAAGGAACTATTCAAGAAATTCATAAAACAAAAAGGACACATTACAAAAAACATTGACTGCATCACTATGGACAGAGAATCAAAAATAGCAAGAAGACAAATCTGAGAGTATCAGCATGACAATACTACCCAGAAGCAAATACAATGAGACAAGTAATCAGAACAGCAAAGATTAGAGAAGGGAAAAGACAGCAGTAAAACTACACTCACACACATGAACACAAATACAGAAAAAATGACTAGCCATTTGAAAGATGGAAATCAAAATGATATAATCTTATATCCACAGTGATAGCTCAACTCAAAGACACAGAAAAAACCTTTATGAAGGAGGCTGTAGGGCCCATAGAGCTTTCAACTAGTGGTAGGTTTACAAACATGAACAACCATTGTAGACAGTGATATGACACTATGTAAAACAACTGAGAATAGAAATATTATTGGAGCCTGAAATATTTCTTATGGGTGTACATGGTGCAATCATATAAAAACGGAAAATTTTTCAAAGCTACTTATTTAAAATATTTTTTCAAAACAATGTATCACCTTCAAAGTATTCTCTATTACACACAATACACTTGTTTAATCTGTGATTCTATTCTTGGAAACATTTTTTTAAATCACTTTATTGGGAGCTCATACAATTTTTATCACAATACATATATACATTGTATTAAGCACATTTGTTGCCATCATTATCCTCCATTTGCCTTCTACTTGAGCCCTTAATATCAGCTCATTTTCCCCCTCCCTCTCCACTATCCCCTAAACCTCATAAACCCTTCATAATACATGAATTATTATTATTTTGTCCTACACTATTCCACGTCTCCCCTTGAACACACTTCTCTGTTGTCCATCCCCCAGGGAAGAGGTTACACGTAGATTCTTATAATCGGTTCCCCTTTTTCACTCCACATTCCTTCCACTCTCCAGGCATCCCCACTCTCACTACTGGCCCTGAAGGGATCCTGGATTCCATGTTTCTAGATGCTATCTGTGCCAATGTATATCCTCTGGTCTAGCCAGATTTGTAAGGTAGAAGTGGGATCATGATAGTGGGGAGGGGGAGAGGAAGAATTTAAAACTAGAGGAAAGTTAAATGTCTCATCGTTGCTACCCTGCTCCCAGATTGGCTCATCTTCTCCCCACACCCCTTCAGGAAAAGTCCGTCCAGTTGCCTACCAAAGGGTTTTGAGTATTCACTCTGCACTCATCATCACTTACAGTGATATGATTTTTTGTTCTTTGTTGCCTGGTCCCTGATCACTTTGATACCTTGTGGTCACACAGGCTGGTGTGCTTCCTCCATGTGGGTTTTGTTGTTTCTGAGCTAGATGACCATTTGTTTACGTTCAAGCCTTTAAGACCCCAGACACAATATCTTTTGATAGCCGAGCACTAGTAGCATTCATCAACATATTTGCTTATGCATACATTTTCATGGAATGCCAATTTAATAGAATACAGTGCTCTTGAATTGACTATACTTGAGTGGAGGTTCAATGTCTATCTGCTGCCAGAATACTAAACCTATAAATATATGTACATAGATCAATTTCCATACCATCCTACATAATTATATTTACATATATAGATGCCTGTGTTTAGACATCTATAAATACTCTTTGTTTAGACCTCTAAAGATACTCTTTGTTTAGACCTCTATAAATACTTTAGTTCTTTCCTCTATTTCCTTTTACATTCTTCTTGTTCCACTATCATGCTCAGCTTTCATTTGGGTCTCAGTAATTTCTCTCAGTTACATTGTCCTTGCTGAATCCCTACCAGGCCTCCATACCCTCCTTGCCACTAGTTTGGATCACTTGTTGCTCCCCTGTCTCTGGGTTGAACATCACCTCCTTACCCCTGCCTCCCCCTCTCCTATGTCCTGTTGTTTTCTCGACCAGATTTGTTCATCCAACCTATCTTATCTAGAATAGATTTGTTGAGAAAATAATATGCACCAACAAACCAGGCATTGCAAGACAGGTGACAAAAGAGAACACAGCAATGATAACAAAAAAGAAAACCAATGACCTATGAAAGGATAAATCAATTAATAGTGAAAAAAAGAAAAAAATTTAAAAAGAAAAACCTGTAAATAGATCAAGGTCTGATTTTTGAACTGTTAGGCATGTCCTCCAGTCAAGTCCAATAGTTCTTTGGCCCCAGAATCTATCCTTTGCACTCCTTCCAGAGTTCCCTGCTGTGCTCCCCAGCTGCTCTGTCACATGCATTTAGTTTTTTTGCGTAGATGTCGAGGGTTCACTCCAGGCCAGTCTTGACACTAATATCATGTTATCCCCCAGAAGGCCCTGGACCAGTGAGGGATGGCATGTCTCACAGTGGGGTCAACCATATGGTCCACTCTATGCACTGGCAGTTAAAAGCAGAGATATCATCCTCCAGGCCTGGTGGGCCAGGATGTGTTTCGCTCTCTCTTCCTCTCCATTCATTTGCTCTCATGTGCTCTAATCAGATATATCCCTCTGCCCCAGCTGCAGCTTCAATAGTGTGCTCTAATTCTTCTGGGGGGGTGGGAGGGGCAGTTGTCCATTTAGTTGGTATGGGAGTCAAGCCCTTATGCCCCTTCACTGGCTCCCCACTCCATGCTGGCAAACTGTATTCACGTCCTGGAACACTGGATTTAGGTCTGATTGCTCTTTCCCTCAGGGCACTCTTGTACTTATCCTTTTGTTCTTGGTTTACTTCATTTACCATAATTTCCTTCACTTCTTCCCATGTGGCAATAGGCTTCATGTTTTCATCGCTGCTTTTAGCGATGCACAGTACTCCATTTTATGTATGTACCACAATTTTTTAATCCATTTATCTGTTGATGGAAATCGGTTTGTTTTTCAACTCCTCGCAATTGTGATCTGTGCCACAATGAACACTGGATCACATATATCTGGCCATGGTTTATTTCTTGCCTCTTGTAGTTATATGCCCATAAGGGTGATTGCTGGATCTTATGGTAGTTCAATATCCATCTGTTTTTGAAATCACCAAATCAATTTCCATAGTGGTTGTACATACCTACAGGTCCACCAGCAGTGGATGAGAGTTCCTATCTCACCATGGCCCCTCCAACAATTGTTGCTTTCTGATTTTTTCAATTGGGCTATCTTTGAGGGTGTTAGATGGTATCACATAGTAGTTGTGATTCGCATTTCTCTTATGGCTAATGATTGGGAAGATTTTCTCATAATTTACTGGTCATTCAGATTTCCAACTGGGTGAAACTCTGTTCAGGACCTTTGCCCACCTCTTCAGTGGGAAGTTAGTTTTTCTCTTATCATAAGCTTGCAAGGTTTTATAGATTTTCGTATTAAGGCCTTTGTCTGATGTGTCATTGCTAAAGATGTTTTCCTAGTCAGTGGACTCTCTTATTACTCTCTCAGTGAACTCTCGATGTACACAGGTGTCTTAGTTTCAGTATATCCCACTTGTCAATTTGTGACTCCTCTGTATTTGTATCCTTCCCTATTTCTGATAGCCTGTGCCAAGGTTCTTGGAAACATTTTTCAAACTCATCTCTTTGAATGGCTGATAGCATCTCCCTCGTATTTTTCTTCACCTCTTCTATGCTGTTCTTTCATGTTCCTCTTCATTTGCAGAAACAGAAAGAAGTCACAAGGGCAGGTGAGTCAGGTGCATGAGGCAAGAGAGGCATGCTGGGATTTTTGTTTTGTTTTGCAAAAACAAATGGTGCATGAGCTGACTGCATGACCAGGCTGATTGTTGTGGTGGCAAAACCAGTCCCCCGTATGCCACCAACAAAGCCTTTTTTGACACACACTGTGATGCTGTCTTTTCAGAATTTCTCAATAGAAAGCTTAATTTAACAGTCTGACTAGTGGAACAAACTTTAAATGCACTATCAGAAAAACTCCAAATGCACTCATCAAAAACACAAGTGAGCATCATCTTAATCTTTGATTTCACCTGAAGAACTGTTTGGGGTGTGAGGTGATGATGGTGTCTTCCAATGGCTTGTTAGATGTTTGTTTTCGGAGTCATCAGAATACAATAAAGTCTCCTTATCAGTAACCACCTTTGAAAAAGGCTGAATTGCTTCAGAGCTGTTCTTTAAAAGCATAGGAAGTCTATGCTGTTTTTCCTGGCCAGCCACAACCCACGGTACAAATTTCACAGCAGTCCTCTTTCCCAAATCTTCCATTAATCTGCTGAACTGAGCTCTGAGATAGTCCAGGTAACTTCCCATGTCTTCAACAGTCTTCAAGCACAAGTATACAAATTTTTTCAACATGTTCGTCAGTTGAGGGAATTGACAGATGTCCAGAATGAGATTCATCATCACTTGACATTTCACCTTTTTATAAACAAGAAAAACACTTGTACGTGGGAGTTTTCCCCCATAGTGCTGTTCTTGTAATCTGTGTTCAACATCACAACAGTTTCTGTGACATTCATCCTGTGCAGGAAACAACACTTTACGTTTTGTTCTCTTAAATGGACCATTACAAAAATGAGGTTCAAATGAAACTGCTTTTATGCAAAATTTCACTATGACCAGAGAAAACTTTCCCAGTTAACATCAGAGTGAGTTGTTCGCCTAGTGGAGAAAACACATACTATGATAGCTCTGCCCAGCAGAACTTTTTGTTTTGAGTACCCCCTCGTATACCCCAAAGTATTAAGAGACAGGTCATAAGCAGGCACACACATTCCCTTGTTAATCAGAGTGCACTTCACAGGAGCAACAAGTTGGAAATATTCCAAATGACCGTCAATGAAATAATGGGTAATGAAAGTCTGGTACATACACAAAATACATACTATGAAGTACTTCATGACATGGATAGACCTGGAATTTATTATACTGAGTAACATCAACTCACAAATGGACAAACATTTTATGAGGCCACTACTCTATGGATGACAACCAAGATAAAATAGGAACCTGTTCTTAGGTAATGTGATCTACTAATCCATTATCAAAAGCAACAAGGTAGTGTGCCACATGGTGTTCATGATCCATATTTATTTATACATCTTACTACCCACTTCAACATAAAAGGCCCCAATTCAGGTTGGGAAAATCTCTCATCTTGGGAGAAAGGAAAAAAAGACCAATTAGTTCCTGTCATATTAAACTGCTCTACAGTCAACACAATTCAACAGACCCTCTTACATGGGTGGCCAGCAAACTTCTGTTAGCAAATAAACCAGGTTGGGCAACTTTCCACTAGGAAAAAATATTAATGAGGACCCCCTAGTAAGTCACTATGCCTGGTATTATGTCCTTAATCAAACAGTCTGACTGAGTTTCTAGCCTGGCCTTTATGACGCATGCCACATTTTCTAATCTCTGTAATTTAGAAGTGAGTATCCTGCATAAGCCAGACCAGAAGGGTCCAATTTGAAAATACCACAAAAATTGAACCTTAAACACACTTGTAACAGATTAAAAAAATTAAAGACTCCCAAGACTGAAGCACCCTCGTGTGAAAAGCAACAGATAACTATTATCCCTAGTGTATAGATTTAGAAGGCATTAGATTTCAATATAAATATTTTGCTTTAAGTGTGCCCATAAATGGCAACTCAAACTACCATAGATTTTCACACACTCTGCTTCATTATGACATAATGTCTTAGTAGTGCTGCCTTTGTGAATGAACACTACTTAAAGTTTGTCGCTATCTCCAATCCTCACTGTTTGCTTAACTCTTATCAAGTCACTACGTTTTTAATCCCTATGAGTCAACAATCGATGTAGTCTAAAATCCTATCCTTTATTTTTCTTGTCTAAACAGTACTTAAAATTCTATGTTATTCTTAGGTTCCATCAAGGCATTACCTACTCATAGTGACCATCTGCACAACAGAACAAAACACTTCCCCATCCTGTGTCATTCTCAAAAAAATGTCCCAATACTTGAGACCATTGTTGCAGACACTATATCAACCCATCCTGTTGAGGGCTCTGTTAGGCAGAGCTGACTACATGCTTTAATATCAAGGATTAATTGTTTATCAAGTAAATATCCCAGTCCAATCCAACTGAAGTCACTAAGTCTGGTACTAGTCTATAAATTTCTCTTCAGATTAATGATACAGAATGCAAAAAGACCATAGGTCATTGGGTGCATAGTTGTGTGGATTCAAGGTTGGTGGAAACATGGCAGAGCACTGGCAGCTCCTATGGACAGTAAGCAGGGAGGGGGGGGAAGACCAAAACAACCGGGGAGACAGCTTCAGGCTGTGATCTGATTGACAAGTTTCATTCCACCCCTTGCTAGGAGTGTCTTCACAAAAAAAGTCAACTACCACAAGAGCCTTCCTGGTTACACTTCCCCTCTACGTCCTTTTCCAGGGTCTGCTCTTATGATATGTCCTAAGTGCGTGTAACAATTCTTAACTATAAGAAACATTCTAGCCATATATATTCAAGGCAGATTTGATTGTCCTTTTGACAGACCATAGTATGTTCAATATGCTTTACCATCATCACAATTCAAATGCACTGATTATTTTTTGGTCTTCCTTATTCAATGTCCAATTTAGCATGCATATGGAGCAACTGAAAATACCATGGCTTCGGTTAGGTCCACCTTACTTACTGACCTCCCTGTTTTCCAACACTCTCAAGAGACCTTGTACAACCCATTTACCGAGTACAATACATCTTTTGATCTCTTGACTACCACTTCTATGAACACTGATCAAAGCACAATGAAATCTGACAATTTCAATCTTTTCTCCATTTATCATGATGCTTCTTATTTGTCCACTTGCGAGGATTTCAGGTCTGTTTACATTAAGTTGTAATCCTAATTCCCAACTTTTTCCCTAAAAAAATTGTGATCAGTAATAATCAAAGTATGTTGCTTGCATGTTTGATTAATTTCAGATCGAAGATGTTGGTAAAAGTCTTCAATTTATCCATCACTAGTCTTGGATATTGGAACAGAAATTGGAATAATAGTATATGGACTGGATTTGCTTGTATTCAGGCAGACGTTATCCTATTACAGACAGTAATAGACTTCCAGATAATCTTTAAGTGTTATTATTGACATGAATGTAATGATGTTACTCTTGTGTCATTCTTAGCATATTAAACCTTTAGTGATCTGATTCAAAATGGCCAACACCAGTCTATTTCACTGCACAAATGACTAGGATGTTGCTGTTCTTAGGTGTCATCTTATCAGTCCAACCCATAGAAACCTTAGGCACAATAAAATTAACAACGCTCATTTCTGAGTCATCCTAGCAATTCTTACTATGTTTGAGCTCCTGGCTGCAGCCACTGTGTCAATCCATCTTGTTGAGAGCCGGCTTTTACTTCAACTGTCCCTCTGTTTCACCCAACATGATGTCATTTTAAGGGACTCATGCCTCCAGAAAACATACCTAACATACGTAAAATGAAGTTTTACAAAAGCCATTATTGTCTCTAAGGGGTACTCTGGCTTTGCTTCTTCCAGAACATGTTTGTCCTTTTAGCAAAGCATGCCATTTTTAACATTCTTCTCCAACACCTAAGGCAAATGCATCCATTCTTTTTCTCACTTCTTTATTCAGTCCAACTATCACACACACGAGGTAAAGGAAAATTCCAATGGTTTAGGTAAGGCTCACTTTAGCCCTCAAAGTAAACTATTTGTTTTTCAATATTCTAAAAGGGTTTTATACAGGAGTCTCATTCAGCCGATTTAACAAATGCAACTCATTTTTTAAGTCTGACTACTGCTTCTATGAGCATTGATTCTGGATCCAAACAAGATAAAATTATAGAATTCAAACTGTTCTCCATTACCACTTTTGGGCCAGTTTTGAAGTTTGTTTTTTATGGATTTGTAGTCCATACTGAAGGCAGCAATCCTTGATCTTAATCATCAAATGCTTCTAGTTCTCCTCACTTGTGGCAAGCAAAGTTATGTAATTTGCATCTCTGATCGTAAGTCTTCTTCCAATCCAGATCCTTAATTCTTCTTCATATAATCCTGCTTCTCTGATATTCTCAGCATACAGATTGAAAAAAGTTGGTAAGAGAATATAACCCTGACACACACCTTTCCTAATTCTAAACCATGCAGCATCCTCTTGTTCCCTTTGCACAATTGTGTCTTGATCCATGTACAAGTTCCAAGTCAGCATTCTTTTGAAGTATACCTGTACTTTGTAATGGCACACATATTTCAGTGCCTTGGAACAGCCAATAACACTCAAGTAAACATGTTTCTGATATTCTCTGCTATAACCCAAGATCCATTGACACCAGTATGGATATTCCTTGCTATAAGTCCTCTTCTGAATCTGGCCTAAAACTATGGCAGCTCCCTGTCAATGTCTTGTTCAAACTATTGTTGAATGATCTTCAACAAAATTTACCCAAGTGTGATATCAGTCATATTGTTCTATAGTGTAAACATCCAGTTGGATTACCTTTCTTTTGAATGGCTGCAAATATGGATATCTTTCTGCCAGTTGGCATAGTAACTGTCTTACAAATTTCCTGGCACAGACAACTTGGTGATTTCAGCACTTCTTCAGCTTTCTGAAACATTTTAATTAGTATTGCAGAAATTCCTGAAGCCATGGTTTTTGGTTAATGCTTTCAGTGTAGTTTGACCTTCTTCCTTCATCATGGTTTTGCTAATGATACCTTTTGAAATGTTGCAATATCGATTACTGCTTTTAGTTACAGTGACTGTACATTCTTTCCATCTTCTTTTGCTACTGCATCTTTCAACATTTCACCCTAGGATCAATATTGCAATGAAAGGATTTTGCCTACAGTTTTTCAGTATATGATTTGCTGATCAGGCTCTCTTTGGGGCTTTCTAATTCTAGGTCATTTCAGATTTCCTATTTGGCTTTATCTTCTTGAGTTGCCATGTGAAAATATCCATTCAGCTGTCTTCTATTAGCTTTAGATAATAGGGCAAATTTCAGAGTGTCATCTGACATCCACTTTGATCTTTTCTTTATCTTCTGTCTTTTTAATGAACTTTTGCTCCTTCATGATGTTATTGATGTCATGCCACAGTTCATCATGTCTTCTGTCATTTGTATCCAAATGTTTCAAATCTGGTTTTGAGGCATTTTTGAAATACAGGAGGGAAAGACTCAAAGTTATATTTGGATTTTATTGCATTGTCTTAATTTTCTGATTTATCTTGAACTTACATATGAGTAGTTAATTGATGATTTATTCCTCAATTGGCCCACTGATTTGGATTTGTTTTCTCCATCATGTCTTCCCACACATGTTCTAATTTTAATTTCTGTGTATTCCTTCTGGAGAAGTTCATGTGCATAGCCACCATTTCTTGTTGAAAAGAAAGTTAGTTTCCAATTTTTGCATTCAAATTGCCAATAATTAACATTGCATATCTATTTTGTTTGAACAATTTCAATCTGAAGTCTGATAGAATTCTTCATTTTCATCATCACTAATTTTTGTAGTTGTGTATAAATTTCAAGTGTTATATTTACTAGAAATCTTTGAAGTTACAGATACAATCCTATCTCAGAGAACAATGTAATCATGATTGGTTTTATAATGGATTTGCTGATCATGAAAGTCATGGCATAATTCTTGATTGTGTTATTTCTAGCATAGTTAGTGTTATGCTTTCTGACTCAAAATTGCCAATATCTGTAGATTTCAGCTCACTAATGCCTAACATATGGATCATTATGCATTTCAATCTTGACCACTTTTAACTTTCCTAGATTCATACTTTGGACATTCCAAATTCATTGGTAAATTTTTGCAGCTGTTTCTCCTTGTGTCATGCCTATCAGCAAATGAAGATCCCACAGGCTTTACTCCATTCATATCCTTACAGTGTATTTCATTCAGAGAATGCTGTTCCTACTAAGTCACATTTCAGGTGCCCTCTTACCCCATGGACCTATCCTCTGGCACCAACTCTGGCAAGGTTCTGTTTATACTCATGAGGAATTCAGTACCTGACAATGCTTAAGTTTTTCAGTGATTCCTTGATGCATAAGTTTTTCAGTGATTCCTTCCTCCGAAAAGGGTGGCTGATATCTAAATCATAGTCTTAAGTCTGGAAGCTTCACTGAACCAATTCACTATAGGTGACACGCTGGCATTTGAAATACTAATGATATAGTTTCCAGGATCTCAGCAACAAACAAGCCACCACAGTAAGGAAAACAAACTGAAAAACAAGCAATGCTACTCTTTAAATATATATTATTCAAATTTTGGAGTTGGGACCCTTTCCAAGGTTGTGTTTTAGTTTTGTGGAACTTGTTTCAATTTTCTTCAACTTTTTCCTTAGCTTGCAGATGTGCACTTGTTCTACAATTGGACTTTGGTCTTGTTTTGGGTGATGATACTGCACTTCTCTATTTTATCTTTTCACAGTTGTAGTTGTTTTGTTTCCTGTATATGTCATCTGTTTATGTCCATTTACCTAGATATTTGCTGTTTATGCTACTGCACAAATGTCCACTGTCTCACACACATACATCACACATGTGTATATTTGACCATAATCTCCCATTCTTTCTCCCATGCCTGTTCAACCTGTGTGTACATGAATCTACTCTTTGTTTTGAAGAATTTCATACTGTTTAAAAGTTTTAAGTTTGATAAAAATCCAATTAACCTTTTATCTAATTGTTTGCTTGTGCTTTTGTTGTTATATTTAAGAATCTTTTATTGAAAGTGGTATTGAAGTCTATTTTTTTAATATCGCTATCAATTTGTCCTTTCAACTTCATCATTGTTAAATTTATATGTCTTGAAGATATTTGCACATAAGTATTTGTAATGTTATATTTTCTTAAGAATTCATCCATTTGCCTGCATATAAACATCAAGTTTTGCTCATTTGAATTTTTAAAATAATTATCTATTTAATAAACAGACAACCTAGTAAAATATAAATTAACCAATGCTGTGTGAATTTACTTAAATTCTATTTCTGTGATCCCTAATCCTATCAGAGGCCAGGTAACAAACTGGGTCAAGAGTTGGGCTGCTAACCTAAAGTCCATAGTCTGAAACTGCCAATGTCTTAACAGAAGAAAGAGGAGACTTTTTACTTACATAAAAATTTGCACTCTCAGAGACCCAGAAGACTAGTTCTATGTAATATATGTTTCTTAAGAGTCAGAAATTACTGCATGTTGGTGAATATATGTCTATCATTAAATCAGTCCCAGGGTATTGTGATTTGTTAATTTGCTATACACATGTTTTTCTTTTACCTTTTTGAAGAACTGTTGATAAATGTTCACCAAGAAGCTGCTTTTCTACAACAGGAATTAGTAGTTTCCTGTTCAAAAAAAATTAATGAAATTCTAGAATAAATCACTAATATTTTAATAGTAAAGGCTCAAATTGCTATTAAAAATTTTAATTAACGTGTGCATTATTATCATACCTGTCTTCACACTGTAAATTGTACTCATATCTTGTAATATATAAAATCTGCCAATTTGATCTTAAGGAAAATAAAAATTTAAGACACATTTTGCCCTCTCTCAATTATGGTTATAAATAGCTTTTCTGGAAGCAACATAGTGAAACTAGAACTCAATATCTAAATTTTTATTTTATCCTAAGATTGAAATAATACTTAACATCAATGTTTTAAAATTTACCTTACTTTAGGTTCCACATATTTTTAACTTGTGTAAAATTTAATACAAACCTATATTTTTAGGAGCTTTGGTGGTATGGTGGTTAAGTAATGGATCTGACCAGCTATCTTGAGGTTGAAAAATGTGCATTGCTTTTTGTAAAGATGAGTCTTAGACACCCTGGGGTACATTCTACGTCTTCCTTTAGTCAGAAAATATGAGATGGGTTTGGGCTTTTTCATATTTTTGTAAAAAAGAATATAAAATACTAGTTTATTTAAAAATGTATCCTGACATGAATACAACAAAAAGTCATAATATTTTTACTAGGATTCTAGTTCACACATAACCAGGTTTATTTAAAAGAAGATCTATATGAACATGTCTCTGAGACCTGTCCATGGCTATAGACAAGTTGTCTCAGTAACGTATTTATATTAGTTTTTAAGAATGTCTCAAAAGTAAGATCCAATAAAGTCAAAGGCTTCTAAAGAAATGTACTAGACCAGTTAACTTCAAAGTAGAAGGGTCAGTTCAAAAGCTTTTGACCATTTTTTGAGACTGCAAAGGGGTCAGAGGTTGCTCAATTTTCTGGAAGGACAAATGAGATTACTGTGATTTATTAGAAGGAATTTTTTTAAACTAAAACTACTGGGTTAGAGAAAAGTGAAGAACAGTATAGTGAGGGATTTTTTCCCCCAATTAGGCTAATTCATGTGGTTGCACTTGAAGGAGAGGTAAATATGTAAGGAAATCTTACATCATTTCTTACAGCCTAATAAGGCCCGTTTAGGCCTTCTATTTGTTTCCAAAAGTCAAAGAACATTTGAAAATATAATTATTTCACTCCCTTGAAAATGAAAAAATTTCTAGCTTGATGAAGCATAAATCTAAGACGACAGAATTTTTTAGAGAAGTGTTAAAGAAAGGAAACACTAACTTCCCCTTCACAAGTGAATATAAATTGTATACAAATGTTATATCAAGAAACAATAGCTTGTTATAAGGAAAATAAGGAAATAAAGTGAAGAATTTCCTGCCAAAGCAACAGAGTTTGCAGTTTGTAAAAGGAGAAAGGCAAAGGAAAAAATGGCAAATAAAGATGGTTAGTGACTGTTGACTTGGAGGAAATGAAAGATGGTGCTTCACAGGAGGAAGAAGAAAAATCAAGGAACAGTACAAAGAAGAAAAACCAAGGAGCAGTATAAAGAAGAGAAATCAAGGAGCTGTGCAAAGTTAAGTATCTGAAAACATAAACATTCCCTATGCTATTTTCTTCAATAAAACAAAAGCTTTATATTTTGATATTTTTGTTATCAAAGGTTTCTATAACCAAGTACCAATTTTTTTCTTATGTATTCAACTTTAAACTAAAAACTGATTAGTACCAAACGTGCTGGCTTGAATAGCAAAATTCCTACACATAATTTCTCTACTTTGTTTCATTAGCATTTGAAAAAAATACTGAAGAAAATCTTTCTGTTTATCAGTAAGATATCGTTGATTAAACAGAATGGAGAAAGGGAAAGTTTTAAATGTTTATTCTGATACTTTAAAAATTGTTATTCCATTTAAATACAAATAATGTTAAGTAAATATACAATTCTTACTGTGTATTCATGTGTAGGTAGGTTCTGTCTATTTCTTCATCTAAGAACTTGTTGATGTGGTAAAGGCATCCTGGAATCTGAAAAGAAGAATTTAACTTTATTATTTACCAAGAGTCAGAAGATTTCATGTGGAAGAATTGCAAACAAAAGAAAAGGCAAAAAGATCATTTGCTTGAATGATTTTATCTTTTTATGCTAGAAAGAAACATCATTATGTTTGGTCTATTTTTGATCATTAAAAGGGCAAAATATTTTTAAAATGGAGTAAAATCCATCATTTACAGCCATAGAATTTAAAAATCTAACATAAAATCATTAAATATACAAAGTAAAGACTGAAGTGAATTGATAAACACATTATATAATATTCAAAACTTTCAATAATAAAACATTAAGCAAATAACAGGATTTCACATTTTAAACAATTAGCATTAAAAATTAAAGACGAAAGTGTGCATAAGCAAGTGTGGTGAAGAAGGCTGATGGTGCCCAGCTACTGAGAGATATAGTGTCTGGGGACTTAAAGACTTAAAAGCAAACAGCAGCCATCTAGCCCAGAAGCAACCGAGCCAACACAGAAGCAGCAAACCAACACAGGCGATCGTGAAGGGCAGAGGAGACCAGATCTCCAACAACAAAGGTGGGGTGGTGGTGAGAATCACATCACCGTGAAAGAGGGAGAGTGCATGATGGGGACCCAATGCCCATCTGGAGACAGCTGGACACCCCTTCCAGAGGGGTAGTGTGGAGGAGATGGGCCACTCAGGGTTCAGTGTAGCAACAATGAAACTCAAAACCTTCCTCTAGTTCCTGAACGCTTCCTCCCCTCCCAATCATCATGACCCCAATTCTACCTTGCCTTGCAGACCTGGTTGTACCAGAGGATGTACAGCGGTGCAGTTGGGATCTGGAGGCACAGGGAATCTAGGACAGACGAACCCCTCAACACCAGCGGTGGGAGTGGCGACACCAGGAGGGAGGGGGGTGTAGAAAGGGAGAACCGATCTCGGAGATCTATGTGAACCTCCTCACTGGGAGATGGGCAATGGGGAGGCGGGTGAGGGGAGATGCCGGGGAGTGTAAGATAAGATATAATAATTATTTATAAACTATCAAGGGACCAGGGGTCGGATCGGGGAGGGAGGGGAATGGGGGAAAAAAAGGGAAACTGAGCTGATTCCAGGAACCCAAGTGGAAGGTGAATTATGAGAATGACGAGTGCAACGAATCTTTAAGGATGCTTTGCTCAATTGATGTATGTACAGACTGTGATAAGAGCCTTATGAGCCCCAATAAAAAGATTTAAAAAATAAGGTAAAGGGTCTGCATCAAAGAGGAAGATGCTCATCAAGACAGATTAATGACACAATGGCTGGAAAAAGGAGATTAAAAAATTGTGAGGAAAAAAATTAAATAGGACACAACAGGGCAATAAGCATTCTTCTCTAGTATCTTAGGAACATTCAATAGGATGGACACCCACACACCCCCACACCCTGACACCCCCCCACACACACCCCAGAGTGAAATGGGCCATATGCTGACACACACACTACACAGTGGCAACTGGAAAACAGTGATAGAGGAAATTTACAATTAAGTAGAAATTTACACCATACTCCGAAATAACTAGTGGATCAAAGGCAGCTGCACAGAGGAAAAACAAAAATGCAACAACATGGATTAAAACAAAAATACACACATTAAAGATCATGGCAATGCCACCAAGTAAAACAGTTCCTTGAAATCAATTTATAACTATTATATAAATTTATACCTATGATATAAAGATCTCAAATCAGTAACATCCTTTACTTTATAGCAACAACAAGTACACAAAACATAACAAGAAAATAGACTAATGAGGCTGTGAGGATCAGAGTAGAGAATGGAGAAACAGGACAGAAAATTAATGAGAACCAAAGCCTGGTTCCGAAAACTACAAACAAGGTTGGCAAGGTTATAGCTAAGCTGACCCCCCAAAAGACATGAAAAGTAGCAGCATAAAAAAGTAGTTAAATTATATATGAAAAAACATGTCTTTATACACAATTTAAGCAAGGGTTTATAATGTCATCTTCATCTGAAATACCTCTCTGTTTTCTACGAGCTTTTTCCCCTCTGCTGCATAGAATCTGCTTGTTTCTTCTAAAAATTTACTTTCAAAAGACTCTTCATAAATCTAAGGAGTAACATATGACAGTTAAAATTAACCTTTAAAATAACAGATCAGAAATACGTCACCATGTGTTAAGAGTTAAGCCATTGCTCACCTGCAAGTCAGAAAGCATAGATAAAAGTCTTTGAATCAAACACCTGTCAACCATTTCTCCATTTCGTTCTTTTTCAATCAACAGAAGAATGCCATCAACAGTCCTTTTCTGAATCTTCTCATCACAAATTATGTATGTTTTAAATAATTCTAGCCCAATCTCCCTAAAAGGCAAAAAAGCATCTAAATAAATGCTGCAGGCAAATTTCAATCCTGAACATTTAACTATGTTTATTAGTAATTATAATAACTTTAATTAGTATTAACATTTCTGTATCTTACATTAACTATAGTTAACAGAATTTTTATGGAGTTAGGAAAAATAATGTATCAGAAATAAAATTAGAAACAATGGGGGCTTCAAAAGTTCATGAAAAATTCCATTATCTTTTAATTTTAGTATTCCATTATTTTCTTAAAGCATCTTCTTCCAACTAATCAATTAATAGTGTACATTATAGATTATACATTACACAATAAGATTTGTTTCAACTTTATAAGAGTTAAGGTCTCTAAGAAATAAAACAGTGTTTAGCATAGCTTGTTTCTAACTTTGCCTTATACAGATTCCCTAAATTTTTAATTTTAGAATGCCTCAACTTAATATGAACATTATCGTTTGCACACTAAGAGATGTAAATCTAGTGGTCTACAACATGGTTTTCACATAATCCATAATGTGTGATGATCCATACAGTTAAGTATCTTGGATTGCTCAATAAAGCATTGAGCCTACCTTACAACCTTCTGGAAGTCCCTCCTTTCACACAACATTAAACTGACACGTGCTTCATTCCACATGCCCTCTGCGTCAAGTTTTTATTTCTAATACTTCTCTGACAATGTTCTGTTGTAACCATTTTCAGTTATCTTCAGACAAATTTTACTTGGATAAGACTGTTTAATATTTCCACATTCTGTTGGACTACCTTTCTTTGAGTAGGCACAGACATGGCTCTCTTCTAGTCAGATGGCCAGATCATTCCTTTCTAAGTTTCTGGGCATCGATGAATGAGCACTTTGAGGACTGCACAGATTTGTTGAACCTCTCAACTACTGTTTCCTCCATTCTTGGAGCCTTGCTTATTGGCAGTGCCTTTAACACTTTAGCTTGAATTTCTTCACTCCAGACTATCAACATTTTCCATGATACCTCCTGAAATGACTGAACGTTAGGCATTCTGACTTGATACAGCGATTGCATCTTCCATCATCCTTTGATATTTCCTGAATCGTTCAGAACCTTGACTATAAAATCTTTCAATACACAACTCAAAGCTTAAATATTTTTTCAGCTTTGCAATTTGAGAAAGTCTGTGTATTTTCTTGACTTTTGTTTACTAACTCCAAGTCTTTACATATTTCATTATACTAGTCATTTATTTTATTCCCCTTAAGTTCTTAACTGAATTAAAAATATATACAGACTTAAACACTTAATAGTTTTTATTACAGTATTCTTAATAAACTCACTGTCATTGTGTAAATTCTTACTCAAATCTAATCTTGTGGCAGAGTAGAACTGCTCCCTTGCGTTTCTAATACTATAAATCTTTATGGGAATGGAAGATTCATCTTTCTCCCATGGAATAGTTGGTATTTTTGAATTGCTACCTTTGCAGTCAACAGCCCCAATACTTAACCTACGAATCCACTCCAAGAATATTAAAAGAATTACATAACTTAAATACAAAATTTTAAAGTACTCATTGCCATCCTTACCAAATGGAAGGCATCACTGAAATTTGGAAAACATAAGTTCTATCTAGGAATAGAAAAATGTTCCTAATCATGATCTGTTAAGGGAGAAAAAAATACATTATTAAAGAACATTGTTTTTAAATTATCAGCTATCTAATGAAAACTTAATTTTATAAACAATTATTTTTGATATTTGTGCTACCATTCTGCTAAATCAAGGACATGAACCAAGAGAACTAATTTTGACATAGTTATTTCCTTCTAATTTTAACTATTTTTTACCATTATCTACAGTAATTAAAATTCAGGAAATAATCTTGCTAGTGATATTTTAATTAATTCTAAAACCACTTCTATAACAAAAATTATGTTACTTGTTAAATGGTAAAATAAGAGACCTACTTTGAACACATAACATTGACAAAAGTAATTTTTATCCACAAGGATAACACTAAAGTGTAAGGTCACTCTCACTGACTTTCACTCTAATCTGATATAGTAACACAATTAAAAACCAAAACCAAACTCACTGACATCAAGTTAATTCTGACTCTTATGGATATTATAGAAGAGGATAGAACTGTCCCTTTCGATTTTCAAGAGGTAACTATTTAGAAAACCTCATCTTTCTCTCAAAGAAGAAACTCAACAGGACAGAGTAAAACCACCCCTGTGGGTTTCCAGGACTTTAATTGTTTAAAAGACTAGGAAGCTTCATCTTTCTCCCACAGAGTGGCTCAGAGATCCACCACAATGATAGCAACTTCGAATCACAACTACTATACCACCAGGTGTACTTTATAAATTCATTAAAATTCAAAATACACTAGTCTTGTACTTCTGGCTCACTAAAATTCAAAAATATACTAGCCTTGTAGTTCTAGTTCACTTTTTCTGAAGAGTCACTTTACCCAGGTACTATTATGTACAAAACTCAAACTCACTGCCACAGAGCAATTCTGACTCATGAAAACCCTATAGGGAAGAGCAAGCTCTTAGTGTTTTTAACTTTAACTATTTACAGGAGTAGACAGCCTTATCTTTCTCCAGAGTAAAGCACCTATGGTGCGATTGAACTCTCAGTTTTGTGGTTAGCAGCCTATCATGTAAGCCATTATAGCACCATGGCACTGCATGGTTTTGTACAATCATACAATATTTTGAAAATAGTAGTCCGCAAAGCTTTGATCCTCCCAATGCTGACACGAATGAAAAGTTCACTCTTGCTATCTCACCACTTATTTCAAAGAAAGGTCTTTAAGTAGAAAAGTCTTGACATTCATTCTAGTGCATTCCATTCTCCAAAATTCCAATTTAATGCTTGGATGCTTCAAATAGTATTATTGGTAACAAACATTGCAATGGATTACGTGAAAGGATACATTCATTTCACTGATTACCCAAAAATGTATAATATACTCAATTACATAAAACCAGTTTTCATGAGGTTCTGATAAGAATAAATAATGTATTAGCAATGGGAAAAATGGTAAGTAATTTAAAAAGAGAAGGGGGAAAACCCTCCATATGTCACTATAGCAAATATTCCTTCATAGCTATTCCCTGTCTCATTACAGAAAATACAAAAAACTCACATATGCAAGGATCATGATTTAATAAAATTACTAATTATTTTCACATGAAAAACTAGCTTCCCAGTTTTTACTTTAAAAGTCATAATTGTGAATACCACAATTACATTAACTAGAAATAGGGTCACTATATCAAATGCTGCTAAGAAACAAGAAATTTAACCTCTACTGTTTAGAAGCATGTCAATATGTAAACAAAACTGACATTTTAATAGTATGTCAACTTAAGAAAGATCAATTTTTACACTCTACCATTTGTCTGCCATGATCTTGCCAGCACTTATCCATTTTGTTTAGAAAAAGGTCACTATCCAAAGAAGTCATGAGGGAATGTTAAGAAAAATACATATTTTGAAACTAACACATATTCTGGAAGAAAGAAAATGTGACTTCTAACCATTATCATATTTAGCAAAGGATATTGGTTAGTCCAGACCTAGAAGGTACATTTAAGAAAATCTAAATCTAATGGTAATAAGGGCAACCTAGCTCCAATGTTATTTCATTTACTCCAGTATGTTATTTCATTTACAACTATATAGGAAAAAAATCTGACACAAAAGGAAAAACCTTTTAAAATATTAACTTTACATTAATCTCATAAAAATATTTAAATATTAAATATAAGTCTTCTCTTTCCTCCTGCCATAATTCACGCCCCAAAAATACATATTATTAAAGTTTAGCAAAATTTAAGTAAAGGGTTTCAAAAAGGATATTCTTTGAATTGAAGAATTTGTGCTTTGATATGATCTTCACAAAGTTGCCTCAATTTTTGATATATACTTTCAGGTGAATTGTAGGAGCACAGGTTTTCAGCATTCTGGGAAGTAAAAATGTGATTATTAAAAATAAAATTTTAAATGTTTTTAATTCTTTTCCACATTATTGCTAAATACCACTTGTGATCTTCACATGAATTAATAAACTAATAGAAATGGTATTCATGCTAATTAAGACTAATATGAATATTAAAATTATAAATGAGAAATTAAACTTAAATATTTGAGTTTCAACAGTGACACTATTATTATTTGTCCATTAAAATAAATTTTCAGAAAAGAATCTAAGAAAAATTCAATACACAGATAAGATGACAATAATGGGTGCCTTCCTAAACATTACATAAAGCAGTAAGAAATATTTATTGGACCCTGTTTGAACACTAAAAAGGTAGGCAAAAGGCAACAAGCAAAGAGAAAGAAGCAGAAATTTAAAAATCACAAATTTGAAATGATAATCTCGTCTTGCAATGTCCACCATTCCTATTAAAATCACAGCAGATGGAGGACTGTAATCGAGACAGAGCCACAGTTTGAAATGACCCAAATCTCTCAGGAGTAGATTTCCAATATTTCATTCTGAAGAAAAAATGTCTGGTTAACTTCAGAGATTTTATCTGGGTTTTATGCATCCTGAAGAACTGAGGTCTTCCTCTGGTTTGAAAGGCAGAACTAATAGACAAGAGCTCAAGGATTGATAGTCAATTAATCCATGATATAAAGCTCTTAAATACATGAATGTTAAAGGATTTGTTTGTTTCTCTATTCAACATGGCCTAACCCAATTTTCAAGGGTCCTAGAGCTCTGCAGCTCGCCTGACCAATAGAGCTACAAGGACTTGAGATCTATTTTGACCAGCCTGGGGCAGATGTAAATACAAAAAGGTTCAACTTTCTGCCCAAGCAGAGGATGTTCTTTCTGATCCCATGCAGCCCTTATCAATACCAGGAAAACACAGCATATTGAACCTTGTGAGAGTAACGACAGAGCAGCTAGGAGTGGCCTTAAATAGTGAACAAGTTTACTTTCCGCACAAGCCAGGGAAGCACCACCCCCACCCAACAAAGTTAATCCCAAGGACCAGTGGGTTCCTCTTGATGAGTTACTGGATAGAATCCCAGATGTCTCATGAAACCACTCCCTAGTCAGCAACCCAACAGACCACCCGAAGCCACTGAGACCAACAACCTGCTTACCCCTCCCTCCTAAATCACCTGGGTGGCAATTTAGACCCACCTGTCAGTGTGACCTCCAATCCCAGAAAAGTGAACCCTGTCTCTTCAGGCCTGAGCTACCAGAAGCCCATTACCTTTAAGATCACTAACCTAAATTAAAAAATACAGAACACTCAGCCAAAACAAAATTGTGCATTACTCTTATAATTCATTCTTCTCCATCTGTTAAGTCTAACTAAGGGGAAAGAGTAGTATTTTCCTTTTTTCACTTTAACTCCCCCCCCCATGTACATCATCAATCCACAAGTTAGCAATACTCCATCTCTCAATTATGAGCTCAATTAGTATCTAGTACACACTGTGGTTCACAGCAGCAGACTTCCGCCCCCCCCCCCCCCCCGGGGGACCATTTATCCCTCACCTCTTTCTCCTAGACCATCACCAAAATGAAAGTCCAGTCCCAAAACATCCCTGAATCTTTCTTTCAAATCTCTCGCTCTTGGAATACTAAGTCTCATCTCATTCACATACAAATACCATAAGATAACACGAAGAAACTTCTTCATATTCTGACATTCCACCAACCCCCTCAACTCCAGGGCACCAAATAATATAAAGACATAAAGTCACCCCAAGTTACTGACCAGGAGGAACCACTACCCACAAATACTAAACATAACTGCTGAACAGGTCCTCAGGCAGTGTGCTCCAAGCCCAGGTCCAGAATCCACAAAAAGGCCCTATGCAGTCTTCAAGAAAGACAAATCTCTCTTGCCTACATTAGAGACAAAGCTCCTGGGCAAAGTTTAGCGCCCAAACAAACATACACTATAACAGCATGTCTGCTACTTACTCAGTATTACATTTTTCTATTATAAGTATTAATACTTTTGTCTCCTCTTTAACATTAAACTGTTATTTCATCTTTCACATTAATCCTTCTCTTTCCCAGACAAACATATGGAGATAGAAACACAACACTGGGAAATGATTGGATAATATAACAAATCAGGAAGGAAAATTTAAAATTCCTTAAGACAAATGAAACTTTTGACTCAGAAAAAGCCACAATGAGGGACAAATTTATATCAATTATTACACACATGAAAAAAGAAGAGATTTTCAAAATCAACAACTCAACCCAGGTTAAGAGTAGAAAACAGAAACCACGTCAACTATAGTTTAAAGAAAAAAGAAATCCTGAGGATCAGAGCAGAAATAATGTAGGGGGAAAATGGAAAAATACCAACTAGTTGGTCCTCTGAAAGAACTTGCAAAATAGGCAGATAAGGGAGGTGGCAGCCTTAAGACCCAGAATAGGACATGGAAAGAGGTTAAATTACAACATATAAAAAGGAAGTAAGAATAATAACACATTCCCATAGAAAATGTACTTAAATAAATTTAACAAACTAGAATGGATACCTAAAAATACCTCATCCACTCAAATTGGTGCAGACAGATGTTGAAAACTCAAGTGGCAAAAGAAAACACAAAGCAGATGATTAGGAACCTTCCAACCAATGGGTTTGGGGTACACACTAAACCTTAGCTCCAATTTAAGAACATGGTTCTGTTCAGTCCTTACCCTCAGGAAGGACACACAGACAATATAGGTGCTATAGCAAAGTGTGGTGAAGAAATTAGATCGTGCTCTCAGATGAAATTGTATTTGGGGTCTTAAACGCTGATTTTCAAACAAGCAGTCATATAAGTGAGGTATCAGCTACATGGAAGAGGCATACAAACATCAGTGATTGTAAATCATACTATCCAAAGTCAAAAGAGGGGTTAGTTTCAAATCCTAAATTGTGAGAAAATAGTTTGTAGAAGGGTATGGATGCCACTGGGAGCCCAAGATACATATGTGGAAACTACATAAAAAAAAGTAAGGTCTGGTGATTTCCTTCTATCCATAATGCAGAGATGAGAGTAAAGTGGTTACTAAATAGAGTGCACTGGAGAGATGAGTATAGAAGATAAAATGAATAAACCTGACTTGAACAGTTAAATATTGGGGGGTTCATCCCCCCCTCTGATACCAGTGGACCTGATCAGGTTTTCAGTATTTTCTGTATTTTTGTTTGTTCATAAAAGTGTTTATCTCAGAGGTGTTATGCCATTGAGGGTCACCCAACTGAAGATGTATTACATGTCTTTTTGGTTGTCAGTATATTAAACCCAGGATTGAGGGACCTATCGACACAGCAAGAAGAATAAGGGTTTCTTTATTCTTCTTGGAGAGAGTACATGGGTGAGATCAGTGGAGTAAAAGGGAGACATCATCAAGGAGTCCAGAAAGGAAAAGAAATATTAGAAAACTGTTTATGGCAGCAACTGGACAATACTGCTTGACATGATTGAACTGTAGAATGATATACATATTAACTCCCAATAATAAATTTTACATAAATAAATTATATATTTATAATGAAAATTAAAAAGAAACTACCAACCAGAAAAATGCCCAGGAACAGATCGTTTTAGAGAGGAAATGTACCAAGTATTCAGAGAAGATCTGTCACCAATACTACACAAATTATTTCAGAATATACAAAATGACAACAAACTCATTCTATAATACAAGCATAACTGATTGCCAAACAAAGTAAAGATTCCACAAAGACCAAAAAGTATAGCTCTATATTCTTCATGAACACAAAAGCAATAATCTTTAACAAAATTCTTGTCAACAGAATCCAACATCATACCAAAAAAATTATTCAACATACTCAAGTAGGATTCATTCCTGGATGCAGTTAATGATTAAATATTTGAAAAACAATCAATGTAATCTACCACATAATAAACACAAAGAATTAAAACAAAAGTTCACATAAAGTGAGGCAGAATAGGCTTCTAAGCACCTTTTTATTAAAACAAAATTTTCAAGAAAATAGGAACAGAGACCTGATATCGGAGGCTCAAATGGGAAGAGAATGCTTTGAAAATAATGATGCAGCATATGTGCAATTGTGCATTACACAATGGATAAATGTGTGGATTGTGATGAGATATAAGATCCCCCAATAAAAGTAATTAAAGAAATAAATAGAAGAATGAATAGTATGTATTGATACGTCAGATACAATTGATGTACAGATTGTAACAAAAGAGCCCCAATAAAAAAAGCTATAAAGAAATATACCAAAATATTAAGTAATCATGGGTTTCATAGGACCAGTTATAAAAATTTCTTGTTTTCTCCATATTTTCTAAATTTTTCTAAATGTATATTTGTTATCAAGAGAAGTAAAACTTTATTTTTGAATTTAAATAAAATGGGAATACAGGGAATATTTTAACATAATAAAAGTCATATGTGAAACCCAACTGGCAACATCATGCCCAATGCGGAAAAAAAAACAAAAACCTAGAAACATTTTCTTGAAAACAGCAGACAAGGATGTCACCTACCACCATTCTAATTCAACATCGGGCTAGGGAGTCTTGTAGAAACTTTAGACAACAAAAACAAATCAAAGAAACACAAATAGGCAAAGAAGAAGTGAAACTCACTATTTTCTATTCTTGTATTCCTACAAAAAGAGATCTGGAAAAGATATTAAGAAAACAATACCATCCAAAGTGACCACACAAAAGATTGAATACTTAAGAATAAACCTAATGAAAGGGATGTGTGGAGGGGGAGAGGGACCTATAAAGAAAAACTATGGAACATTACAAGAAATTAATGGGAACCTACATAAAAGGAAATATTGAACGCTCTTGAATAGGCAGACTTAATATTGTGAAAATAAATTCATCCCTAAAGCAATGTAGAGATACAATGCAATCCCATTTTAAATTGCAAATAAATTATTTAAAAATGGATAATCTAATGACCAATATCATATGGAAAGGCAAGAAACACAAGATACTCAAAGAACTCCTCAAAAGGAAGATTCAAGTAAATGAGGCTTCACAATATCTAACCTAAACACCTTCTACCTTGCCATTGTAGTAAAAAAAAGAAACAAAAAACCCGGATATGGGTACAACCAGAGGTTCACAGTACAAAACAATGGAACAGAAAATACCAATGTAAATGCATCAGCTAAAAGTCAATAAAGGATAAAAAAACTATCAAATGCAACAAGGACAATAAAGGGAGCAGCAAGATTTCAGAGGAGGCCTCTTCAACAAACGATGTTAGACAAACTGGATCTCCATCTGCAGAAGAATGAAAAGCATGTATATTTCTGCCCACACACAGAAACAAACTAAAGATAGATTTAAGACCTAAATGTAAACCCCAGAGCTATCAGGTGGTCAGTGAGGAAACTGAAACTGCACAGCATAAGTAGACTACCAAGTAAATTAAGGAGCAAAAATCATGGAAGACAAAATAGATGATGGTAAGGGACATGCTGAAAATAAATCACATCAAAAGACTTCAACAAAAGAATAATATGAGGGTGCACATATGAGAAGCTATTTTTACTAATGACACAATGGGCAAGAGTCTAATTATCAAAATTTACAGAATTCTACAATTCAGTAAGTAACAAATGACCCATTAGGAGATAGGCAAAAGACACAAACAGTTCACCACAAATAAAATATAAATGTCTAACAAACACATGGAAAAAATGCTCAGTATTATTATTTAAAACCGAAATGATATTCTTGCATTCACTGAGCAAACCCATTTAAAAAAACGTGTACATGTATATTTTAATAGAAACCTTAATTAATAGTCTAACCTGGTTAAACAAACTCCAAATATACTACGAGTTGATATTTTCGTCTATTTGGGATGTTGACGGATGTCCACAATGGACATCCAGATCTGGTTTGTCATCAACATTGCATCTTTTTTTTAGATGAGCAAACCACTCATACACTTGAGTGTTTCCCATAGCGCTGTCCTTTTAGACTGTGTTCAACATCAAAACAGTTTCTGTGGCATTGTTCGGGAGCAGGAAACATGCTGTTCTCTTAAATTGGTCATTACAAAAAAAGAGGCTTGAGTGAAAGTTTCTATAAGAAACCTCACTGTGACCAGAAAGAACAAGGGTGCACTAATTCAGGAGTTGAAAGCTCTGTCCAGTAGAGCTTTTTTTTGTATCCCCTCTATGAATGATTCACATGTTCCTTATTTTTCAAGAGTTTAACTGATTTAATAAATACATATATTTAATATATCATATACGACCATAGTTAAGTTGCTTAAAAAGAGTTGTATGTTCATCATCACAATCAGCTCTAGTGGACCATCACCTTTCCTGTATTCCCTATTTGTTCAATTCCCTTCATCCTCCCCAAGACCCATGATAAGCTATTACATCAGTCATTGGCTGTATGCATGCACCTTTTCTGATTCTTAAACTAGGACACCTAACAAATAATAGAAAACATAAACAGGATTTTAAAAAGGAAGAAAGGAAATCCCATAGTCAATTTAAAATAAGCTAGAGTGAAAACTTCTGTCTTAGAACAAAAGAAAAATATTTAAACACAGAGAATATTCAGGGGAAGTCAAAAAGGAAGCAAACTGAATAAGTAACATATTGTACCAAAGTTCCATCTACTTAAATTAAGTTAGCCATAATCTCTGACTGATCTTTCAGTACCTTGACTGTAGCCAAAAGGGATGTACCATAAGCTTGATGTGAATAGATACTTTGCAAATGGATCTTGGGCTACCATATCTTCACATGCCTTTTTAAAAATTTGGTGTTTACATTTTAAGATATGATACCTTTCCATTTCCCATATTTGGAATTCATTATCTTTAATCTTTGGATCACTCAGGCAGCTATACTTCTTCCATGTAGATGCTTCTTAGATGCCTCCGTGTTTAAATACAAACATTAAAACACAGACACTATTCCCTTCAATAGCCAGACACCATCTGCTTTCTTTACCACACTTTGCAGTAGCACCCTTATTTTCAGGTGATCTCTTGATGTATTCAGTTATTGAGCCAGCCCACGTGGACTAGAGCTAGAATTAAGTGGAAGCTCAGCATCCATCTGCTTGTCCTAGGGTTAATTCAGTGGTCTCCCATCATTTTATGGTACGAATTATTAATCATCAGTCAAATATGAAGATATTCCATTAATAACATTAATAAATAATTTATCCAATAGTATAAAATCTAAGATATTCTTAAGAAAAAGGACTTTAAAATTTTAAACAAAGAAAAAGGACTTTATATAAGTATAGGTCAATCATAACCCACAATTCATGAGTTGTTATTTTATATCGATTGCATTTTTAAATGATTGAGCTCAGTTTACACTGACCTTGGGAATTCATGCTAGAAAAACACTTCTGCAACTTTCTTTACTAGTGAGATGATTACATGTCTTATGTAACAGGAACTTAAGATATTAAATACATGGAGGTTCTGGGTCCCCTTCCATTAGATGCCCGCTGAGATAGGGATCCTAACCAAGGTCCGATGGCCACCAACTACACACTCTTGGCATGTCCATCATTTGTTTCTTCTCTCATTGGAGAATTTAAATTTTTAAGTCCCAGGGCTATAGAGGATAGTGATGTAAGGTTCATCTCATTCCGTGTGGTTTCCACGTTGACTCCTTTAGGTATGGCCTATTGGGGATGCCATATTCCTTGTAAGGGCAGAATCTAGAGTCATCATAGTATATAGTGTGTGGAGTGAGTCACTGAATTTGGGTAGAACTGGGTTTATTTGCCCTTTGGGTATCCTACAACTATTGTTGAGCATCCCTTACTAATGTAATGTTGATCCATCCCCATTTATCCACCAACAAGGGTAAAAATGCCTCCTCTGACGTGCTGCTCCCTTTCCTGGTCTTGATTTGCCAGTAGGATTCCCTCATCATTGCTGTGGAGTATCTGTTCATTTGTTTCAATATTGTCGCAATGCTGTATAGCCTCAAGTGGATGGTCTTCTGCCTCTTCCACCTTCATAAAGCCATGACCCTGGCCATGTGAGGTCTCTTTTGGGGAGGTTGTTCTTATGCAGTGCATGTAATAAGTGAGGTAAAGTTGATGACCAATAATCAGGTTTCCTATCTCTTTGGGACTTTGCCTTTAATGGCTGTTTGTTATTTCTCCTTTAGAAGTGGGCTCACTGTAGCATTTACCCTTTTGTGACTGACAGGTCACTCAGCATAATGGTTTCCAGGGCCTTCTATGTCATCACTGTTTCATGCTTTTATCACTGTTTAGGCATACATAGGGTGTCTCTACCATACGTAGTTTCTTTATACATCCTTCCACTGCTGGACATTTAGTCTGCTTCCAGTTTATTACTATTGTGAAATGTGCTGTAATAAACTCAGTGTTTCAGCTCTTATTTCTTTGGGGTATATGACCAATAAAGGTATTTCTAGATTATAAGGGATTTCAATTCCCAGTTTTTTTAAAATATTGCCATAAAACTGCCCATAGTGGTTGTATTTACAAGCCCACCAACAGTGTAATCTAGTTCCACTCTCTGCAGCATTTGTTGTCATTATTTTCTGCTGGCCTTCTAGTTTGCCAAGCATTATGTACTTCTACGCGTACTTCTATCTCCAGACATGTTCAAAGTACTTTAGACAAAGTCAAGCCATCCTTTCCTTCAAGGAATATTCTGGTTATACTTTGTCCCAGGAAAATTTGATTGTTCTTTCAGCAGCCCATTGTTCTTTCAATATTCTTCACCAGCACCATTAATTTTCACGTGTTGATTCTTTCTCAGTCTTCCTTATTCAATGTTCAACTTTCACATACAGAAGAGGTACCTGAAAATAGGCATGGGTTGCGTACACCTTGCTTAATGAAGTCAGTCAATCACAAAAGGGGGATTGTTGTATGAAACCACTATTGCAAAAACAAAAACTCTACAAAAGATTTCCACATTAAACACTTTTTTTATGGTTAGGAGCTGAGAATAGAAGGAATTATGATGATACATTATATAATGATACACTTTAACTTGGGTGAGGGAAAGGTAATATATAATATGATGGAAGTAACAAAAAAAGTGAAGGGAAGATGCTTGGAAAACTATAAGAGTTAAAATCAGTAGAGGAAAACAGATACAATTCTACAATATTGATAATTATCCACTCATACTTAAATGGGCAGAGATACAAACTCAATATGTGTGGAAGAAAACATCTGGGAATACCAACAAACATACCTATCTATACATATATATGCATATTTGTTTTTGGCAGAGAATATTCATATATGTGTATTTATTTTTATTGCAAATATATTCATGAATGTGGGGAAGCACAAAGAGAGCAAAGTTCCAAAAACTTGAAACACCTTGAGGGAACAAAAACCCTAACATCTTGAGGAAAAAACTGCTGTACCTGGGTCTAAAAGACAAGAAAGACAAATACAACACAGTCCACAAAGATTATGTTCTATATCCTATTTTGGTGAGTAGTGAACTAGGGTCTTAAACGCTCATGAGCTAACTACTGGTTTTTCCCTATCCAGTACAAAGGATAATAAAGAAAATTGAACCTCTATGTAACGGATAATTCAGTTGTCTTAATGGACCACATGAACATCTGTCTCCATGATTAAGACCAAAAGAAATAGTAGATGGTTAGCTACTGAAAGGTCTAGATAGAATGGGAGGAAAGTGAAAAATAGGAGGAAAGTGAAGGAGCACATTGAAAGGTCTAGACAGAATGGGAGCAAAGTGAAGAACACTATTCACATTCATTTTTATAAAACAGCAGCAAGTGGTTTACTGGCCTGAAAGGGGCAGTTGGAATTCCTGTCTTTGGTTCTCTCATTACCTGTCAGGTCTGAAATGGAACTCATGCCCATGATTCAATTCCAGCCAAATTACAGACAACTCTATAATGGAATAACACTGAGCCAATGGAATAACACTGAGACAGAGGAGAGTCAGTATGAGAATCTGGACAGATAAATTGGTTCAAAAAGGCACTCTATTGAATGACTGCACTCCTCAGGTTCTCTTTTGACCTAAAAAGATGGAGGAGCAAGTGGCTGGCCAACCACTAAACTACTATTCTTCAATGACAGCTAATCAGAAACTGATTTTAAATGTGTGCTGGAGACCAGAACGTGTTCTGCAAAGTAACTTAAGAATGTTTGGAACTCACAAGGAACTGGAAATTACCAGAAAAGTATTATTTTTTACTGCACACGCCTATTTCAAGAGAAAAATTCCATCCTTTTTTGAATGATAGCCCAGGTCTTCATGAATAATGTATTACATTCCTTGTCATTGATTCAATTGTGACTCCGCGACCTTATATTCTTGTTAGGTGCCATCAAGTCAGTTCAGACACATAATGATCCTTTACACAACAAAACAAAACACTGCCCAGTCTAGTACCAAACTACAGTTGTTCCTATCAAAAGCGCACTGTTGGAACTATAGTGTTAGTCTTCTCCTTGAAGGCATTTACCTCCTTCACTGACCTAGGCTTTACCAAATATGATGTCCTACTGCAGGGAATGGTATCTCCTGAAAATACATTCAAAGTATTCTGAAGTGTTAAAAAAAAGTCTCACCATCCTTGCCTCTAAGGAACACTGCTGAACTTCTTTTGAGACAGACGGGTTTCTACTTCTCAAATGCACGGTACTTTTCATGTTTGTCTCAAAAACCACAATTCAAATGCATCAATTAAGCTTCAGACTTCTTCCTTCAATACCCAATTTTCACACATATATAAGGCAAAGGAAAATACCAGGAATGGTCAAGTACACCTTAGTCCTCAAAGTAACATCCTTGCTTGTCAACATTCTACAGAGGTCTTGGGCAGATGATTTATGGAATGCAGCACATCTTTTGATCTACTGCTGCTTCCATGAGCATTGACTGTAGGTCCAAACAAGAAAAAATTATCGTTAGCTTCAAACTTTTCCCCATGTATCATGATGTTACCTATAAATTCAATTGTGAAGGTTTTGGTCTTCTTTACATTGAGTTGTAATCCGTATTGAAGGCTGCAATCTGTGATCTTCATTGGCGAGTGCTTTGAATTCTCACTTTCAACAAGCAAGGTTGTGTCATTTGTATAACTTTAATTACTAATACGTCTTCCTTCATTCCTGATGCCACATTCTTCTTCATATAATTCAGCCTCTCTTATTTTTTTCCTTAACATATACATCAAATAAATTTGGTGAGAGGATACAACCCTGTCACATACCATTCCTGATTTTGCACTGTGCCCTTATACATTTCGCACAACTGTCTCTTGATTCATGTACAAGCTTCACAGGAACACAATGAAGAGCTCTGGAATTCCCTTTCTTCTCAAATGCATAGTTTGTTATGATACAGAGTCATATCCTTTGACATAGTCAATAAAACACAGGTATTGTTTTCTGGTGTTCTCTGCTGTCAGCCAAGATCCATCTCACATCAGCATTGATATCCCATGTTCCAGGTTCTTTCCTGAATCTGGTCAGAGCCTCTGGCAGCTACATGTCAACATATTGCTGCAACTGTTGTTGGGTGATCCTTGGCAAAATTTTACTTACTTTCCATATCAATGATATTGTTCTATATATTTTTTTAATTTTATTTAATTTTATTAGGGGCTCATACAACTCTTACCACAGTCCATACATGAATCGATTGTGTAAAGCACATTTGTACATGTATTGCACTCATCATTCTCAAAACATTTGTTCTCTACTTAAGCCCCTTACACCAGTTCCTCATTTCCCCTCCATCCCTCCTCCCCCACCCTCATGAACCCTTGATAATTTTTAAATTATTGTCATCTCTTGCCCTGTCTAACGTCCCCCGTCAGCCACTTTTCTGTTGTCCGTCGCCCAGGGAGGAGGTCGCATGCAGATCCTCGTAATGTTCCCCCTTTCCAATCCTCCTTGGATTATCTGTGTTTCCAGTTCCTATTTGTACCATTGTACATCCTGTGGTCTAGCCAGACTTGCAAAGGAGAATTGGGATCATGATATTGAGGGTAGCTGGGGAGAAAGCATTTAGGAGCTAAAGGAAAGTTTATTTTAATCATTGCAACATCACACCCTGACAGAATCATCTCCTCCCCGAGACCCTTCTGTAAGGGGGTGTGCAGTGGACAAAAGGGCTTTGGGTCTCCACTCCGCACCCCCACCTCATTAACTATGGTAAGATTTTTTTATTCTGATAATGCCTGATACATGATTCATTTGACCCCTCATGATAGCACTGGCTGGTGTGCTTCTTCCATGTGAGCTTTGTTGCCTCTGTGCTACATGGCCGCTGTTTGAAATACAGTTGGATCAACTTTTTTAAAATGGGTATAAATATGGATCTCAGCTGTCTTATCAATTTCCTTCATCAGCTTGTTGACATATTTCATTTGATATTCCATCAATTGAAGCTTGTTTTTGGCTAATGCTTTCAGTGTGGCTTGAATTTACTTCCTTCAGAACCCTTGATTAATATTCATAGACTACCACCTGAAGTGGTGGAATATCAACTACTTCCTTTGGTACAAAACTGTATTCTTCCCATCTCCTTTGGATGCTTTCTGAATCATTCAATGATTTTCCTACAGAATCTTTCAATATTTAATTCAAGGCTTGATTTATTTATTTAGTTTTAGGTCTTTCAGATTTAGATTTATGGAGCATGTTCTTCCCTTTTAATTTTCTAACTCTAAATCTTTGCACATTTGATGCATTGTCTTCTTGAGCTGCCCTTTGAAATTTTCTATTCAGCTCTTCTATTTCACTCTTTCTTCCATTTTCTTTAGCTACCCTTTGATTAAGAGCGGGTTCCAGTCTCTCCTGACATCCAGTTTAATCTTTTCTTTCCTATCTTTTTAACGAACTTTTGCTTTTTTCATCTGTAATGTTCTTCATGTCACACCACAGCATATCTTCAATATGTCAAAATTGTTCATGTGATGTTTTCAAAACTAAAATGGGACAGACACAAGATCGTATTTTGATTGTCGGGGAATTTTTCCTTCAACTTTATTCTGAACTTACCTATGAGCAATTGATGACCTGTTCCAGAGTCAGTTCCTGGCATGATTTTAGCTGCTAATAATGAATTTCTTTATTACCTCTTCCCACAAAATCAAATTATTTTGATTTCTGTGTATTCCACCTGGAAACTCCATGCTTATAGTCACCATCTTTGTTGTTGTGAACAAGATGTTGGTCTTACAAAATTCTATCATGGAATTTCTAGCTTCATTTCTAGCCTCAAGACAATGTTTCCCAACTACTGATCCTTTCTCTTTGTTTCCAACTTTTCATCCCAATTGCCAAAAATTATCAGCGTATATTCATTATGTTTGATCAATTTCAAACTAAAGACGTTGACCAAATTCTTTGATTTCTTCGTCACTAGCTTTTGTGGTTGGCACATATATTTGAATGATAGTTGTTAAAACTGGATTTCCTTAAAGATAGATGTATATAATCCTATCACAGACAGCATTGTATTTCAAGATAGATTTTGAAATGTCCTTTTGACAATGTATGCAAGACAATTCCTCCTGAATATATCCTTTGAGATTGACATATGGTTATATGATTTTCTCATTCAAAACAATCAGTTCACTAATCCCAGGATATTGATTTTTAAGCAATTCCTTTCCGTTATGGCTTACAATTTTCCTTTCATACTGTATACATTTCAAGTTCTAATTACGCAAAGATTTTTGTAGTTATGTATTCTCTTTTTGAGTTATGCCTCATCAGCAGACTTAATCAGCAGACTTAATCCATAGGCTTCATTCCATTCGCATCACCATGGTAGACTCTACTTTATTTTGGATTTCTTCTGAACTTAGGGGCACACCTTCTGAAACTGTGTCTAACAATATTCAGCCTCATACATTAAGTGTGCAGTATCTGAAAAAGTTCCATGCTATACCTAAGGTTTTCAGTGACTATTTCCTCCAACTTGGACAGTCAATTCTCTCTAGTAATCTGTTCTTTGTCCTGAAACTCCCTTGAAACCTGTTCACTCTGAATTACTCTGCTGGTATATTAAGTAGCAGTGACAAAGCTTCCAGCCCTACAACAATATACAAGTCAGCACAGTACAACAAACTGACAAACAAGTGATATCTCTACTTGGTACACACTCTAAAGAATTAAGAAACAGACTTCCGGGAAGATGGCGACGGAGTAACACATACCAGAGAGACTCCGCAGAATCCAGCCCAGGAGAATTGCTCAGAGGGAAATTCAACGCCACTGGATCGCAGGAGGCGCATCATAAAGATAAGTAGGCTCAGATCCACGGGGTTTTGAGGGGCTGGGGGCTTTTGGCTTACCTCAGTAGAAGCCAGCTGGGGCTCGACCCTAGCCTAGCCGCTGTGTCTGCCCAAGCCGGGACCATTTGGAGCCTGTAGCAGGGCTTGGCCTCGGCGCAGCCAGTTTTCACCTGCCTGCCTAAGGGCAGGGACAGGGCCCTTGAGGCTCCACGGGCAGGGATTGGTGTTCAGCTGCATTGTTGCTTCTGTTTGCGTCTCTGTTCTATATTCCCACGCAGCCTTGGAGGGCTGCACAGGGGTTTTTCGGGGCACAACCACAGCTTGCCGCGCGGCGTGGGCTGAGCAGGGACTGAACCCAAACCCCCACAGCTCCATAGGCAGGGATCAAGCTTCAGCTACACTGCGGTGCCGGTTAACATCTCTGCTCTCTGTACCCCCACTTCTCTGGGGGCTGCTCAGCAGCTTTCTTGTGACTCTTCTTGGGGCTCAGCTGCGGATTGCCGCTGGGGCTTGGGGCAGGGAGTGGGCCCTTGCAGGTCCACAGGAAGGGAGTGGGACTCAGCTGCATAGTTGCTTTTCCTTCCCTCGCTTCCCTGTACCCCGGCACAGGCCGGTCTCACTGTTTAATTTTGCTCCCCCTCTTGTTCCTGAACTGCTCTCTCACATTCCATTGCAGACTTACGGGACACTCCGATTGCCCTAGGGCATTTGCGCCTGGGCAACACCCAGCTAGGTGAGCTCCACCCTGCATAGATAGCCCAAGGCTAGGGAAAGGCCTGCTTGCTCTCCAGGGGATACTCCTCTGACTCTTCACCAGGGAGTTCCTGCTTGTGTACCTGGGGACATAAGGCAGCTCAGCCAACACTTATCAATATTCAAACCAATAGCAGGAACTTCAGCCCAGCACCTGCAACACTGGGGCAGGCAGCCGATCTGCCATCTGGGGCACTCCCATGATAGGAAAGCCACAGGAAGATAAAGTGGTAGGTTAATAACCTAGCAAAATCAGCTGTAGGCAGTTCGAAGAAGCATTCCTATAAGTCTTCCAGAGAGAGACTAGAAAATGGCACCTGGTCCCTCAAAAACAATTCAACGCAAACAGCCATCAGCCCCAACGACCTCAGCGAAAAAAAACAGGAGAAACAAAAGACAAAGGCAGAAGATGTGCTGAACATAGCAACATACATAGAAGAAGCAGAAATTGAGAAGCCATACAAAGAAACTCTCAGAATGCTGCTTGGAGTCATGCAGGATATGAAGGAAACAATACAGAAAAAGGATGAAACGATAGAGGAGATAAAAGCCATACACCAAAGGGAAATACAGGAGCTTAGGGAGGAAATAACCAAAAACAATAGCAAAATCATGTTCCTTGAGAATCGACTGGAGGAATCAGAGAACCGCATCAGTGTCTTGGAGGACAACCAAGCAGACTTTAATAAACGTGAACAAAAATCTAATAAGAGCATCAGAGAAGCCGAAGAAAACCTAAGAGCTATGTCTGATGCTATGAAGAGGAACAACATTAAAATTATTGGCCTACCGGAGGAAGACACAACAAAGAAGTCATCTGCAACAGTAGCGAGAGAATTCTTGGAGGAAAACTTCCCCAGCCTAATGAATGAAAACCAAGCAACCATCCAGGAGGCTGAACGAACACCAGCACGACGGGACCCCAAGAAAAAATCACCAAGGCACATAATAGTTAAACTATCCAACTTTGAGGAAAAGGAGAAAATCATGAGAGCAGCTAGGGCAAAAAAAGCAATCACACATAAAGGGCACCACATAAGGATATGTTCAGACCTATCAGCAGAAACTATGAAAAAAAGGAGAGAGTGGAGTAACATATTCCAAAAGTTGAAGGAAAACAACGCAAATCCAAGAATACTCTACCCAGCCAAATTATCGATCAAGATAGATGGAGAAGTAAAAGTCTTCCCAGACAAGGGAAAACTCAAAAAATACGTTACAACAAACCCAGCCTTACAAAAGATCCTCGCCAACTCAGTATGGGCAGAAGAACAACACTCACCAAGCACAAATAAGAGACCAACACATAGAACAACTTCACCCAGACCACAACAAAGAGAAAACAGGCCCCAAGATAGCAATGGCTTAAGGATGGAAAGAAGTCAAGAATGAAACACACACAAAACACATATTAATGATAAAAGAAAGTAGGAAAACTCCCATATCAATGGCCTGATCTCAGGCATTAAAAGACTGAGACTAGCAGAATGGCTTAGAAAAAACAACCCATCAATTTGCTGCCTACAGGAGACACATCTCAAGGCTACAGACAAAAATAGGCTGAGAATCAAAGGCTGGAGAAGGACCTACCAAGCAAACAGCAATTAAAAAAAAACAGGGGTTGCAATCCTTATATCAGATAAAATTGACCTCAAAGTGCAAACTATAAAGAGATAAGGAGGGACACTATATAATGCTCAAGGGAATAATAGACAATGAACCACTAAGCATTGTAAACATATATTCCCCTAATGAGAGGCCAGCTCAATACGTCAACCAAACACTCCAAAAGATTAAGAAAGAAATCACAGACTCGACAATTATAGTGGGTGACTTCAACACACCACTCACTGAGAAAGATAGATCACAGGGAAAGAAACTCAACAAGGAGACTAGGGAGCTAATCTCCACAATTAGACAATTTGACCTAATAGATATTTACAGAGCTTTTCATCCAAATAAAAAAAAATTTCACATTCTTTTCAAGTCCCCATGGCACATATTCGAAGATAGACCACATGCTGGGGCATAAGGCAAATCTACATAAATTTAAGCACATTGAAATAATACAGACCTCTCTCTGTGACCACTGTGCCATAAGACTGGAAATCAACAAAAGGAAGACAAAGAAAATAAGAGCAAATAATTGGAGGATGAATAACTCTCTACTGCAAAAGGAGTGCATACTGGTGCAGATCAGAGATGAAATCAGGAAATTTCTAGAAACCAACGAAAATGAGCACACGACGTACCAAAACTTATGGGACACAGCAAAAGCAGTCATCAGAGGAAGGTTCATAGCAATACAAGCACACATAAGAAAGGAAGAGAGACTCATGACGGATACGCTGACACAAAACTTACAAAAACTAGAGCTGAGTCAGCAGGACAACCCTACTAATAGCAAAAGAAAAGAAATTATAAAAATCAGGGCTGAGATTCAGGAGAGGGAAAATAAAAAAACTATGGAAAAAATTAATATCGCTAAAAGTTGGTTCTTTGAAAGGATAAACAGGATTGATAGACCATTGGCAAACCTAACCAAAGAAAGGAGGGAACAAATCTCAATAGCAAGAATAAGGGATGAAAGAGGGGTCATTACAACAGACCCTAATGAAATCAAAAGGATAGTTACACAGTACTATGAAGGATTGTACTCCAATGAATTCAACAATTTGGAAGACATGGACAAATTCCTGGAAAAACAATCCCTCCCTAAACTATCCTCGGCAGACATCAAGAATCTCAACAGACCCAAAGCAATAGAAGAAATAGAAAAGGTTATCAAGGGATTACCAACAAAAATATCCCCTGGACCAGATGGCTACACTGGAGAATTCTACCAAGCATTCAGGGAAGAACTAATACCAATGCTACACAAATTTTTCCAGAACATAGAAAAAGATGGCAAACTCCCAAACTCCTTCTATGAAGCTAGTATAACTCTGATACCCAAACCGGGCAAGGATCCCACAAGAATAGAGAACTACAGACCAATATCCCTAATGAACATTGATGCAAAAATCCTTAACAAAATACTAGCCAATAGAATACAAAAGTATATAAAACAAATAATTCACCATGACCAAGTGGGATTCATACCAGGGATGCAGGGATGATTCAACATACAAAAGACCATTAGTATTATTCGTCACATTGACACGAAAAAGTATAAGAATCACATGATTATATCAATAGACGCAGAAAAAGCATTCGACAACATCCAACACCAATTCCTGTTTAAGACACTAGCGAAGATAGGAATGGAAGGAAAGATCCTAAAGACAATACAAGCTATATATGAAAAACCAACAAAGTGGTAGTCAATGGAGAAATGACTAACACAATCCCACTGAAAAAGTGGACCAGATAAGGATGCCCCTTGTTCCCACTCTTATTTAATATCGTGCTGAGGTTTTAGCTAACAGCATAAGGCAAAGACGTGACATCAAAGGTATACGTCTGGGGAAGGAAGAGGTGAAACTATCCTTATTTGCAGATGATATGATTCTATATATGGAAAATCCCAAAAGTTCCACAAGGGGAGTACTGGAAGCCATAGAGGAGTTTGGCAGAGTGGCAGGATACAAGATCAACAAACAGAAGTCCATCGGACTGTTATACACATCAGATAAGACCACAGAAGAAGAGATAAAAAAGGTGGTACCCTTCACAATAGCCAAACAGAAATTGAAATATCTAGGGATACACCTGACTAAAAAAACAAAAGATCTATATAGGGAAAATTATAGAACACTATTACAAGAAACCAAGAGCGACCTCAACAAATGGAAGAATATTCCATGCTCTTGGATTGGGAGACTTAATATTGTTATGATGTCAATTCTGCCAAAAGCACTATATAAGTTTAATGCTATCCCGATACAATTACCATCATCTTTCTTCAAAGAAATGGAAAAACTGATTACCAACTTCATATGGAGAGGGAAGAAACCCAGAATTAGCAGAGAACTTCTCAAGAAGAAGGACGCCGTGGGAGGGCTTGCTTTACCTGACTTTGGAAAATACTATGCAGCCACAGTTCTCAAAACTGCATGGTATTGGTACAATGACAGATACTCAGACCAATGGAAGAGAACTGAAAACCCAGAAATAAAAGCATCAGCATACACACAGTTGATCTTTGATAAGGGCCCCAAATATATCAAATGGGAAGCCAATGCCCTCTTTAACAAGTGGTGCTGGAAAAAATGGATATCTACATGCAGAAAAATTAAGCAAGACCCTTATCTCACTCCATGCACAAGAATAAACTCAAGGTGGATCACAGACCTTGAAGTTAAACCCCAAACTATTAGGGCCATCAATGAGGGAATTGGGACCAACTTGAGAACTTTGGCGCAGGGAATACACAGGCTATCAGAAATAGGGAAGGACACAAACACAGATGAGGCACAAATCGACAAATGGGATATACTGAAGATAAAACACATGTGTACATCTAAAGAATTCACCAAGAGAGTAATAAGAGATTCCACAGACTGGGAAAACATCTTTAGCAACGACACATCAGACAAAGGTCTTATTACTAAAACCTACAATACTCTGATAGCTTCCAAAAAGGTGGGCAAAGGACTTGAAAGGTGGGCATAGGACTTGAACAGAAATTTTACAGGGACAGAAATCTGAATGGTCAACAAACATATGAGAAAATGTTCCCGATCTTTAGCCATAAGAGAAATGCAAATTAAAACAACAATGAGGTACCACCTAACACCCTCAAAGGTAGCCCAATTCAAAATATCAGAAAGCAACAAGTGTTGGAGGGGTTGTGGGGAGACAGGAACTCTCATCCACTGCTGGTGGGACTTTAAGTATGTACAGCCACTATGGAAATCAATCTGGTGATACCTAAAACAGATGAAAATAGAGTTACCATATGACCCAGCAATTCCCCTACTGGGCATATACCCAGAAGAGGCAAGGAACAAACCAAGACCAGACATCTGTGCGCCAATGTTCATTGCGGCACAGTTCACAATTGCAAGGAGTTGGAAGCAACCCAAATTTCCATCAACTGATAATTGGATTAAAAAACTGTGGTATATACATACAATGGAGTACTACGCATCACTAAAAAGCACTGATGAACCTTTGAGGCACATAGCGACATGGGAAGAACTGGAGGAAATCATGCTAAGTGAGGTAAGTCAGGCACAAAAGGACAAGTACAACATGAGCCCGCTGAGGTAAGTATAAAAATTTTTTTTAATTAAAAAAATTTCTTTAAACTATTTTTTAATGCAAAAGTGGCATAGGGGAAAAAGCTACTGTATACAAACATTTCTGGGGAGAAGACTGTGTAGTATGGCAGAGACCTGATCAAAACCAGGGATGCACATGGTAGACAACAGTGGAGGAGGTGGGGAAAGGAAAATAAAAGGATAAATATAAGGAAGAAAAGGGAAGTGGGGGCATGGGGCACTAATCCACCCAAGGGGAGGGTATTGTTTATATCTCCACAGGGAAAGTGGGACCAGACTTCAACGCAGTGCCGCAAGGTGTGAATGCAATATCCCGGCATGGAGTAGGGCCCAGCACCAAAAAATAAGTGGATTCCTGCCCCTCCCCTGAAAAGAATTTGTTTCAAAGGATGACATTGATTCTGCAGCTCCGGGGGATGGACATGTCTGATCAGAGCACACGGGAGCAGATGTAGGGGCAGGAGGAAACAGTGGAACACAGCCTGGCCCAAGAGGCCGTGAGGATGATGTTCCTGAGTAGAGCAGCCAGTCCACAGAGAGAACAACATGGCTGGCCCTACTGTTAGACATGATGCCCCTCAGTGACTAAGGGCGATACAGGGGACAGCACCGGAGACACAGTGTGGGAATTGCACCTCACCTGATCCCACCACACCGAGGCAAAGCACTGGGGGCATGCAGTGGAACAGCACGGGAATGGAGTGGCAAGGTCCCCAGGGAATGCTGAAAGTGGACTTTGGGGCCAGGGCGTTGTGCCCCAACAGACTGGACTGGAAAACGCTCCTAAGGGCCAGCAAACGATCCTTGAACGAACTACAAGCCTTTCTTTTGTGAAGTGTTTTGTTTTGTTCTTTGTCAGTGGTTTATGTTGTTTTGTTGCCTGGTTGTATACTGTTGCTTTGTGTTCCTCTGTCATGTTTTCGTGCATGTTAGTGTCTCCACAGGTCTGTCTGAATATGACAAGCTGGATGAACTATCTGGAGGAAAAACAATAGGACAGACAGTTCCTGGGGGACAGACAGATCCGGATGGGGGAGAGGGAGGAGGGTAAGGAAGTGGTGTTAATAAACACAGGGACAAGGGAACAACATGGGACCCAAAATGGTAGTGAGGGGGGAGTGACAGGCCTGATGGGGAACTATCAAGGGTAAGGTTGCGTAGAGAAGAGGTATAGCTGTAGCCCAGGTGGGGACGGAGCATGGTGGTGGGGCAGGAGGAAAGTCAATGGAGAGGGAGGAAGAAGCTGGGAGTCAAGGGACACTTATGGAGGTCTAGACAAAGACGTGTACATGCAAACATATATATAAGGATGGGGAAATAGATCTAAGTGTCTACATTTATAGGTTTAATATTAAGGTGGCGGAAGGACCTTGGGCCTCTACTCAAGTACTCCCTCAATACATTAATACTTTCGTTTATTAAATTGGTACTCTATGATGCTCACTCTCCCGACACAACTGATGAAGCCAAAGTAGGTGAACAAGTAAATGTGGTGAAGAAAGCTGATGGTGCCCGGCTATCAAAAGAGATAGTGACTGGGGTCTTAAAGGCTTGAAGATAAACAAGCGGCCATCTAGCTCAGAAGCTACAAAGCCCACATGGAAGAACACACCAGCCAGAGTGAGCGAGTGATCCCAAAGGGATCAGTTATCCGGCATCAAAGAACAAAAAATCATCATATCATTGACTGCACACCTCCATGATAGGATCGCTGAAGACAAATGGGTGCAAAAGCAAATGTGGCGAAGAAAGCGGATGGTGCCCGGCTATCAAAAGAGATAGTGTCTGGGGTCTTAAAGGCTTGAAGGTGAACAAGCGGCCATCTAGCTCAGAAGCAAAAAAGCCCACATGGAAGAAGCACACCAGCCAGTGCGATCACGAGGTGTCAAAGGGACCAGGTATAAGGCATCATGCAAAAAAAAAAAAGAATATGTGTGTGTGTATGTGTGTGTATATATATATATATATATATGTATGTATGTATATATTTATATATATACCACATTGAATGAAGGGGGAAGTGCAGAGTGGAGACCCAAGGCCCAAGTGTCGGCCACTGGAGATCCCCTCATAGAGGGGCTTAGGAGAGGAGATGGGTCAGTCAGGGTGCAAGGTAGTACCGACGAAGAGCACAGCTTTCCCCCAGATCCTGGATGCTTCCTCCTCCCACCTACCATGATCCGAATTCTACCTTGCAGGGCTGGATAGGGCAGAGGTTGTACACTGGTACATATGAGGGCTGGAGGCACAGGGAATCCAGGGTGGGCGATACCTTCAGGACCAGGGGTGCGAGGGGCGATGCTGGGAGAGCGTAGGGTGAGTGGGTTGGAAAGGGGGAACTGATTACAGGGATCCACATGTGACCTCCTCCCTGGGAGAGGGACGACAGAGAAGGGGGGGAAGGGAGACTCCGGATAGAGCAAGATATGACAAAATAATGATGTATAAATTACAAAGGGCACATGAGGGAGGGGGGAGCGGGGAGGGAGGGGAAAAAAAGAGGACCTGATGCGAAGGGCTTAAGTGGAGAGCAAATGCTTTGAGAATGATTGGGGTGGGGAATGTATGGATGTGCTTTATACAATTGATGTATGTATATGTATGGACTGTGATAAGAGTTGTAAGAGCCCCTAATAAAATGTAAAAAAAGAAAAGGGAAAAAAAAAGAAAGAAAAGAAAATGATTAGGGCAAAGAATGTACAGATGTGCTTTATACAATTGATGTATGTATATGTATGGACTGTGATAAGAGTTGTATGAGCCCCTAATAAAACGTAAAAAAAGAAAAAAAAAAGAATTAAGAAACATACCACAAACAGGTTTATGCACACCTATATTCACAGAAGTAGTACTCAGGGCAGCAAGAAATGAAAACAATTGCTCATCAGTTTAAGAATGCATACACAGAGTGGAATATGAAACATACACAGAGTGGATTATGAAACATCTTTCACATAGGTGGTCTTAGAAGCCATTGTGCTGAGTGCAATTAGTCAATCATAACTAATATTTTATGAGACCACTGTATAAAAAGCAACTAAAAGCCTTTCATACTAAAATAAATAGACTTTTATGATTACATGTGGTAGGAGGTGTGGAGAAGAGGAAAGACATATTAACTTGGGTTAAGAGGGTGATAATATTCAACAAGTGTGAGGTGGGCATAGGAAAACAGGGCAAGTCATTAGGATGTTTGATAAGTTGCTGGATTTTAAAATGGTCATCTATCTGAAACGCCTCACCTAATTTACAATAAAGTGTGTTTATTTGTTTGTTTTTAATCCTTCCTTACCTCTGCTAGGAAAGGCAGCCTAAGGAGTAATCATCACTCCCTTCACTCTGAAAACAAGAATAAATTTGCCCAGGCCTTTTATAATCTAAGTATCATTTCTGCATATTCTTCAGTGGACAAAGATTACCTGACTCAGTAGAGACTTCCCTACCTGAAAGTAAAACTATGGAATTATGTACACCTTAGAATATATAACCATATTTAAGCAAAAAGGCAGCTTTTTATCCTAGAGCAATTAGAAAAGGAAGCTGAATGGAAACATTAAACAGAGATGGGAGTGGCGTATATGAGGTCAAAGGGAATTGCAAACTATGACAGGAGACAAAGTTGTATAATCTGTTGAAAAGTAAACTTATCTATACTTATACCTTCACTGTGGGAAACACAGATTTCTCCCAAGTTGTCTCCCCCATACATAGGCACACTTAGTTGCTTACCTCATGTGGCAAATAAGAATACACTTGGAGGTCAACAGAAGTAGGTCAGGAGTTATACTCCCTAAGGGTTATCAGCCATCTTGAACAAGCAGTCATCACTGTTTATCCCACAAGTAGGACCCATTCCCTTCTGATAAGGATAGTAGTTGACTATTTCCTTATAGGAGACCCCTGAGAAGTAAAGCCCACCCAAGGGTGACCAAGGTTAGGTCACCATTATGATTATAGGGCCTGCCCATCTTGTCATATGTATACCTTTAATCTCTCCAATTCCTAGGTGCACATCCCTAGCTTGTGCCTGCCCTTCCTGTCACACTTATATCTTTCGTACATCCCATTCCTATGGTATGTATGCCTATTGTACTGTCCCTTCCTGTGGTGTGTGGTTACTTATAATCACGGCGCCCTAAGTAGTTAAGACCCTTGGTTAGCAATAAAGTTGAGCAGAAAATTTGTAATAGTAAACACTTGCATTAAAAAAAGAAATTAAAAAATGATTTAAAAAATTTTAATCAGCAAGCTAGCTTTCAAATTCAAGGAACAAGAGGCACAATTCTAAACTCAAAGCTATAGAATCAGTATCAAAGAGGTGAAATAATCATTAATGATTATAATTAAATATTAATTAGATTATAAAACAATGGTATATTAAAAAGACATGTAAAGAATCCACAAAATCGAATGCTATTATCTTGAAACATTACATTAAATGAAGGCATCATGGTCAAGCCTACAGAAATAAAAGAAAACAATAATACTTCAAGTTGTATACACCAAATTATAAACTTTCAAGGACTGAAGCAATTTCTAAAAACAAATAGCCTACTTTGACTCATGAGAGAAAAACCTTAATAGACCCCAAACAAGCAGAGATGAATTAGTAACTACAATTAGTAACTGCACATCAAACAAAAATTCTAAACCAGATGGATCACTGGAAAATACCATCAAATTAGTATTTAAACAAATAAAATATAATTCAAATCTTATTTTTTAGGCAACTCATTTTCTCAGACTATAAAAGCATCACATGGTTAACAAAATCAGAATTAACAATGCCCCAATAGAAATATTTCAACAAACAAATGCACAGCTGGAAGTAATCACACTCCTTTATGTGTAGAAATTTGAAGACCAATTCGAAACTAACCAAGTAAGGAAGATCCATAATCATACCGTTCCAATGGAAGGTGCTTCAATAAACTGCAGTAATTATTTAATATATGAATATCTGCCACTCATCTGTAAGTCTGTCACATTGTGGTGGTTTGAATGCTTCTGTGGTGCTGGAATCTAAGTCACAGATATATTAAATACCAGCAGATCACTCCTCATCTCATGATATAGTTTTCAGAAGTGCTTCCAGACTGACAGATCAGGAGAAAGGAATAAGCAGACCACTTCTCAAAACTTAAATGGAAGACCTTATCAATAGCAGCAGTATATTAATCCAGTGCCAGAAGATGAGCTCCTCAGGTAGAAAAAGCACTAAGATAAAATTGGTGTAGAGTTAACTCCTCAAGTTCAATTGAGATCTTCATTTTGCAAAGTGGCATGATTCAAATGAGAATAAGCAGCTGCAAATATTTTCTATGAATCAGAACTTGTTAGGTGCCATCTGTTGGTTCCAACTCAGCAACCCACAGGAACAGAATGACGCACTACCTAATCCTGCATCATCTTCATAATTGTCTTGTGTTTGTGCTCACCATTGCAGCTACTATGTCATGTCAATTCAACTCTTCAAGAGACTTTCCTTTCTCATATCCCCTCTGCTTTACCAACCATTATGTCTTTCTCTAGGTACTGGTCTCTCCTATTACTATGTGCAAAGTGTGCAAGACAAAGTCTCACAAAATGCACAAAATGATGCCAACTGCAGGAGGAAAGCCAAGTCAGTGTACATGTAAGCATCTCAGTTCTGGCAGGGGTCTCCACATGACTGCTTCAGCACCCCAGGCTGCATCCGAGTAGGTCCATGGGGCTTCTCCTTGGGATGTCTTGCAGGAAGTGAGCCTTGCCTGCTGAAGCAGGGAACTGCCTAAGGCAGCTTCACCTGGTCTAACCATCATAAAATATGAGACCTGAGAACTAGAAAGCTGAGGCTCACCACGCCATTTATCTCATCACCCTTCAATTAACCCCACATGTTTACTGGCCAGGTTGGCACATTAAAATTACTCTGTATCAATATGTATCATTACATAAAAATTATTAAACTGAAATGCTTCATGACACAACAGATTTTGAGGAAATTTTGCTGATTGAGGTTGGTCAAACATAAAAAGAAAAATTTTTAAGAGACCATTGCTATGTTGAAGAAAGGCAATAATTTAGGTTAAACAAGGAGGCATTTAGATATGATGGAGAAGATAATTCCACAAGAGCAAAAGAGAAGAAACAAAGAAATCTTTGGGGAGGTCTGAAAAATTGCTTAAATTGCTGCATATCAAAATGGTGATCTGAAATGTAAACCCTTACTGAATTTACAAAAGTTGGGGAAAAATGGCAAAAGAGGTATTGCAAGATCTAGAAGCATAATGAAGTAATACCAGTTATTTATATTTGTACCAAACATGAAAGCCAAAGGTAATGAAATTATAAAAGCCTACAAACTTCTGCAGTATAAACTTTACTAGATGTGTAATGTATATGCTTTTCATAATTACTGGTGATTTGACTGCAAAATTTGAAACAAAAAAGAGTTGGAAAAGATGACCTTTATGATAGAAATAATGGTGATCACAGAACAGAATTTTACAGCTCAATGGCTTATTCGATGAAAACAATTTTTTAAACATCATAAACCAGGGTTTACAAATGTGAACTTCAACTGATGAACTATGCTAAAATCAAACTAACTCTATATGTGAAAAGAGTTGATGGAGCGGCGCAAAATCATCAGCCAAAATAAGGCTAAACAAACGGATATCTGGTTACATAAAAGTCTATGTTAATACTGAAGGAAATTAAAACAAATTGGCAAAAGACAAAATATAACATTGAGTACATTTCATCTGATGGAAGACACTCTCAAGAATACAACTGACCATATGAGTGGGTGGAATTACATCAAGAACATCACATATGAAGAAAAAAGGCAAAAATGAGGAAAGAAAACTGTGTATGAAAAGAGACTATGAAATTTGTTCTTAACACAGAAGAGTGAATGCAAATTGGAGAAATAGTAAAAGTTGAAGAGAAATTTTAAAAGATACTAAAATAGTGTTATGCTAAAAAAGATAAAAACATAAATTAAGAAAACTAAAAGAGATCACACTAAGAATATCTCAAGCTGAAAGAACTGAAGGAAGAAAAAAAAATCAAGCCTCAAGTTAAAATAGTGAATTTCTCTGGGATAATTTTAATGGTACAGGAATCATTTTTAAAAATTGAATGCAGAGTCACTGCACAAAACAATAATTGGTCAATAGTCAACTATTTTCAAAGGTAGCATATGATCAATGATATTCTAGTACTGAAGGTAAAAAGCTTATGGTAGTACCAGAGAAGTCCAAACTACATTAAAAACACTGTTTAAAAAAAATCCAAAAACAAGAATCCAGGAACTGATAAAAAAGCAACTGAAATGTTTTAGCAAACTGAAGAAGCGCATAAACCACTAACATGCCTATGTTGTTCTTAACTGAAAAAAGACTGTCAGAGATGCATATCTGTGTCCATCTCAAATAAAGGTGACCAAACAGAACGTAAACTTATGAAACATTAACAACACATTCAATCAAAATTGTGTTAAACAAAATTTGATAAAAGTTAGCGCTGTACATGGGCAGTTGGCTGGCAAAAATTCAAGCTGGATTCAGAAGAGGAGGTGGACCAACAGATAATATTGCTGACATCAGATTGCAAACAAAGAACACTGAAGAGAAGTTTATTGAAATTTTAGACAATTCAAAGGTTTTCCACAGTATGGATCATAGCAATCTATGGACAGCATTGCAAATAATGGGAATTATAGAACAATTTATTGTGCTTCTGTAGAACTTATACATAGACTACCAGTTGTTTTGACAGACAAGGGGATACTAAGCAGTACCCATCAGGGTTTTAACCTTTCACCATAGTTAACTCAACTTGCTTGCTGCATAAGTAATGAAGAAAAGCTAGATAATATGAAGAAAAATGTGACAAGGATTGAAGAAGACTCATTGACAGCCTGTGATATGGAGAAATGTGTACTAGAAGAGACTCTAAAAATTGTTCAACACAAAAAAGTAAATGCAAATGGGAGAACAGTCAGAGAAGTTGAAATGAATTTCTCTAAAGCTAAAAAGGAAAAGAACTTAAAGATCTTACTGATGAATACAGAAGATCAGTATGACAAGTAATAGGTGGAAGCAATTGTCTCAGATTTCTAGATAATGAGGAGTTTAAAGAACTGTGATGAGCTGGGAATGGTAGCAAAATAGGAATTCAGGTATTCTTCACTGTTCCATATTCCACCACTTACCCAATTCAGTGCAGCCATTCTAGGCAACACTGATTGCCAATGGGAACAGTGGTGTTCAAAGAATAACAGCTGACAACTTCAGGCAAAGGCCTATTGTTAAGCTTCCTCAGAGAGCACACAGTTACATTAGCCAATGCCAGTATTCACAGTGAGGGATATGTTAAGAAGACTAGTAAAGCAACAAATCTGATTGTCCCAAATGAGGGTGCTCTTGTAAAATAGCGGTAAAAGAGCTCCCAAGCCAGGTTCCTGGAATTAAATAGTTCTCAGAGGGTACACCAAAGTGAGAGGCATATGCATGGAATAGCCTTGGGTACAAAAAAAATAGTGATGTTGAGTGTTTTTTAAAAGGGTATGAACTAGCCATGGACAAGCAGGTGGACACTGAGCTACTTAATTCTGACCACAGTCTAAGAATAGTTCAGATAACATGGTCCTGCTCAATACTCCCCTTCATGAAGCGATCACTGAAGATAAGGGTGCTACAGCAAAGTGGAAGAAAGCACATGGTGCCCAACTGCCAACTGGAATAATGTCTGGGGTCTTGAAATGAAATAGTTTTTTTAACATCTTTAATTGAGGTGTCTACTAAGTCCACATTGAAGAAGCACACCAGCAGGTGTGATTCAAAGATAATGATAACAAAATCTAAATAAGACGATGGGACTGTTATCAGAGTTTAAACTGTGAACACCCAATTTGTAGAAGGGTATGGAGGGCGGTGGAAAACCAAAATCCATCTCCAGTGTATATCCTGTCCGATTACGCCTCTACCAGATCCCCTCTGGCTATGGGCAAGGAAATGGTACAGCTTTACAATTAGACTGAGATTACTTTAAACTTGATTATGGTGGCTGGAACTAAGGTATAATATGATACTTGAGCAGTTGAACTCTCTCTTGGGCTGAACCCGAATTTGTTCAAGGCTTAAATATTTATTGCTTTTCCCACAACAGAAATTGCCTCTCTGGTGTTTTTAATATGGCTAGTGGTCTTTTCTTTCTTACTTTTTAATTTTATTTTATTTGTATTTTTCTTCCTTCTGTTTTATTTTGTTTTGTTTTTTATTGTTACTGTCAGGTTTCCCAGTTTATGAAGCACAGAAGATGTGAAGCATAGAGACAATAACTTATGCAATGTTTTCTCAGTGATGAAGTTGGGGAATTGGATAGCCAATAATAAAAATGGAAGCTGGCGGATCACTAGAACTGATTGTGATGATGTTGTGTTAGACATGGTTCTCTAGAGCGACAAACCAGATTGCTGATAATTATATATATATATATATATATATATATATATATATATATATATATATATATATATATATATATAGAGAGAGAGAGAGAGAGAGAGAGAGAGAGAGAGAGAGAGATAACACAAGAAATGCACTGTTACATGTAGATAGATACATAATACAAGAAATGAACAGCTAATTTATAAAGCAGTACAAATGGCTCAGTGTAACTCACTCCTGAGAGAGTTGTGAGACACTGGCAGTCCTTCAAGTCTTGAGGGCTGCCAGGTAGTCCTCTGCAGATAGATTTAGGCTATCCTGGAACAGGCAACAATCAGCAAGGCAGGTTACCAACAGTCAGTCCCCAGAGATGTACATTCCAATTCTCTGGAGAGGAAGGCCTTAAAGGGGCCTCAAATTACAGTGACACAGTCCATAGCTGAAGTGTCCCAGAGTTAGTGTAGCTTGCAAATTGAGGCACAGAACAAGCAAGGCAGCCACACACTGGTCAAATATGAGAAAGAGACAAGAAAGGCAAGGCTCGCCAAGCCACTTATCTCTCTGCCCTCCAATTAATCCCACATGTGTTTATAGGCCAGGCTGGCACAATATACTATCTCGGATGTGTATACAATTCGTTTGAAAATTAGTGAAGTATGGAAGTGCATGATATGTGAAATTTGCATCAAGAAAACTACTAAAAAAGAAAGAAAACACATTTGACGTTACCATAGATGAAGGAGGAAGAATTTTTTTGCTCAGGGTACACTGAGTTAAACTTAATGGTGATAGGATCATTTGGAAAAGAATATAAAAATGGATGCACAACACAAAGGGCATAATCAATGGCACTGAATTATACATGTAGAAGTTGTGAGGGAGAAAATGATTTGTTCTGTAAATTTTGCCACAATTAAAACAAAATAATTAAACTATGTGTCCAAAGAAGAATAAGATCTTTTAAAACTGATATGCTTATGAGTTTAAAACTCTTATGATGAATGAATATTGAAATGTGTTGTAATGCCAATAAAATGTAACCCTATACTTGTGTTTTCCAGAGAGTTAATTGCCCAGAATAAATGGTTTTTTGTTTGAAGTAAGGTAAATAAGGGGCCTAAAATACTAAAAATGAGCCATACTCACCACCTTGAGCATTAGAATGTTTGTACTTGATGAGTCATGAAGACTCACTCAGAACTACTAAAAGACTAATCCTTTTGTGTGTGAGAGAAAACTTAATTGTATTTCACATATAGAAATTGTGAAAAATATTTACATTTCCCCACATTACAGCAAAATATTTCAATGAAATAAGATTTTTACCATAAATAAAACTGAAACATTTGAAACATTTCCTTAACTGAAACATTTCCTTAAAGAAAAATGTATTACTAAATCTTAATGATTATCTCAGATCTCGAATATAAAATTATGGCTTCATTATTAACATTCTACATAATACATTACTAAACTATTTCTATGAATAATTAGCATCTATTTACAAAGATGCATTTCTAATACTGTTTTGATCAGTTGGAAATATGGCAGAAAAAATAACAGTTCAAAAATAAACCATATATTTCTGCCAATTATTGTCTAGTAAGTACATTATTTGCATAGGGTTTTAACTAACCTTTAACGTCTACAAATTTGCTTTTAAATAGTTATTATCTCTAAACTGAAATGTTTAACTAAAGTCAAACAGTTACAGTATTTGCAACCATTTAACAAAATTTAAAATATCATTTGAATTATGTTAAAATTTCGAGTGAACTCATTGGCATATAGAAATGCCAGACATTTTTCTGATGGAATGCTAATTTTATACAATAGTTAGTTTCAACATATGTCCCCAATAAGTAAAGTCTGTGCTATAAAATATCTCATCTTAGACCAAATTATCTCAGAAGTTACTTAGAATTTTAAATATTTAAATATTTCAGAACATATCACAGATTAGACCTAATTATTTTGCTTTTTCTGGAAGGAGGGGGTTGGAGAAATATTTTATTATAAATTAATAAACAGTACAATGCAAAGAAAAATCAATACAATGCAAAGGATTCACAATTTTGTTCAAAGAAAACATTCAGAAGCTTCCCCTACCTGTCCCACATTTATAAACATATATACATCCAGAAGTTACAATATTTATTACCAGATTATAGAATAAGCTTATCTTATTTTCTTGTTTTCTATATTTTCCTAAAGTGCTACAATAAATATCTACTACTCTTATAATTAAAATATCTTGTACTTAGTAGAGTGCTATGGAAGTTCTAAGGTTTACATTTTCTGTTTAAAAATCTTTCTACAATTAATTAGGAGGAGGTTTATATACAAGAATATCAATTTTGCACTCAGCAACTAAACAACTTATCAAACCCCTATCAAACACCCAATGACTTGTCCTATTATCCATTGCCTATTGGCAATATTGTCCTATTCCCCATTGTCCTATTTCCTCATTGTTATTGCCCATCTCCAATTTAGAGGATATTGTTTTTCCCTTCACTTAAGTTAGTATCTGTCTATCATCTAACCCATTATTTCCCCTTCACTCCTTTCCCCTCCTAGGAAATAGCAGAGGAAAAAGTTTTTACTGCCCTAATTTTGAGCAAGCAGTTTGTCTTTAGCTGAATCTTGGCAGGAAATGTGCTATGCCCATGAACACAAACCGCTTCTAAGGCTGCGAGTTAAAAAGAACAGGCAATTGGACTAACACTCATTTTGTATGGGTCCACTCTTAAAGGGAAGTGGAATGATGCAGCAAAGACTTAGGCTGAATTTGGATGTTTCTTTGGAACCTGTTCATCTGATTTGAAAGATGACAGCAAAGCTAGAGGATCTGAAGTTAAAAAAGTTCTTCTGAGTCTTAAGACACAACCTCGCCAACGGAGCTTTTGAGAATAAAAGTATGTAAGGGGCCAAAAAATTAGAAGTACAAGAATGAGTGTGTGTACTCCCAAGCTTCTGAACAGTATATGTTAATCTATATTTTAAGACAAGGGCTGAACTAACCAAATCTTAATCTGTGTGGAACAGCAGCCTTGGCAATTCCCTAATCTAGGCTGAATTTCTATTATGAATCCAGATCCTCAAATTTTCAACCTTTATGAAGATTTTTCACATGAAAGATCATGCTTGTTTCCTCACAGTATTGAAGGATGGAAATTTATATATTGGTTTTCTAAAGTCATCATAAAGGCATGAAGTCACTGACTTATAAGCTTTCTTGTGTGCATTTAGTCTCAAATTAAATAGGGCAAGGGTGAATCCCTATTGAATAGTTTCTTATTTTCATAATGAATCTAGAGAACACCTGAGGATTAGAAAAATGTGCCCAAAAGGAAACAACACGGGAGATGGCTATAAAAATGAACATAAATTAGGCAATATTATAGGGATTGTATGGCAGAATGGTCCAGTAAAAAAGTTCTTCATTGTTATAACTTTAAATGTAAATGGATAAAGCTTTCTGATCAAAAGAATAAAATAAAAAAAATCAGAAAATATATTAAAAGTATGTGCTGTTTTAAGAAGTTCTACTTAGGATTTAAAGGCAGCGGTATGTTCAAAGTGAAATTATTGGGAAATTTTTCGTGCAATTTTGGCCACTATTTTGTTTAAGCAGATGACAGAGATGTCACACGACGGATTTTATATGGACTTTTAACGCTGATTAATTGTAATTGGGATTTAATAGACTTTTACGTGAAAATTACTAAAAGCAATAAAAAAATCATGCACTAAGGAAATTATCAATTCACAACAAACGTTAACAAATCCCTAGCAATTTTCATATAAGTACAAGTATAAACAGAGAAAACACTGACAATGAGAGGAAGAAGGGAAAGTTCTAAAACAATGGTTGAAGATTTCAACACAAGACTTCCAATAATGGACAGAATATCTACAAGGAAGGTGAATAAGAAAACTGATTATTTGAATAATTCTACATAAGCCAAGTCTTAACAGATATTGGTAGAACAGCACAGCACAATCCTCCTCTCCAATGCTCAGGAGTTAAAAGTTATGGGAACAGTTTTTTGGGATGCTCAAGGCATTTTGACATTTTTCTGTGGGTTTCTGAAACAGTCCATTGTTTAGTATAAAAATGCACAGGTTTCATAGTCTTTTTCCAGAATGGCAGTGTTCTTGCTCATTCCTCTAAACAAAGGTTAATTTTGTGAGTGTATCAATCAGAACAGTCTTGATTTGGTTCCTTTTAACTTCTTTTTGTCTCCTAATCTTAATATATATTTCCCCAAAATTTGCATTTTTCCTAAATGCAAAAAGGCTGCACAACTTTGCTCTTTTGTACTTTAAAGAGATCTATCACATTTATTTGCACAAGCAATACATTATAGTAACTACTATTTTGAAGAGTTTGATTGTGGATTCAGTTAAAAGAAAATTCTTGGTAACGTCAATCTGTCCTACATTTATCATTATGTTTCTGTTTGGTCTAATTGTGAGGACTTTTGGGGAGTCCCGTTTTTTTAAATCATTTTATTGGGGGAGCGTACAATTCTTATCACAATCCATACATACATCCATTGTGTCAAGAACATGTATATTTGTTGCCATCACCATTCTCAAAACATTTGTCTTCTACTTGAGCCCTTAATATCTGCTGCTCATTTATCTTTCCCTCCCCATTCCTCCCTACCTCATGAACCCTTCATCATTCATGTATTATTATTGTCATATAATCCACTGTCCGATGTCTCCCCGCGTCCTTCTCTGCTGTTCATAGGAAGGAGGCTATACGTAGATTCTTGTAATCAGTTCCTCCTTTCTACCGCACATTCTTTCCACCTTCCAGGCATCGCCACTCTCACCACTGAAGGACTCATGTTTGGTCTTGAAGGAGTCATCTGTCCTGGATTCCCTGTGTCCAGCAAGTAACTAAAATCCTCTTTGCTTTTAATAAGGTTATGTTACTGATATATCACTAGTCCTTTATGGGTCTGCCTCAAATTCTGATCCTATGTTCATCTTCATGCAGTCTAGTTTTATAATGGCTCATTATCCTATTCCTCTGAACATCAATGAACAGAGTTCAATAATTTTGTAAATTGATGTAATCTAGATCTTCCCAAGGAGAACTTTTCTACAGTCCCCCAAATCAACCTCCTACCCCCAAACCACTGGATCTTGTTAAGCCAGATCCATTTTGACAACTTGGAGAAAGATAGCAAGGCTACAGGTAAAAAGGCAATCAAAGTAAATATTTAAATATTTTGTGTGTGTGTGTGTGTGTAGTTTGGGCTAGTGCCATTGTATTTCCCTGGGGTTACAAGCATTTCAGTCTCATATTAAAAGTTTTTTTCCGCTTGAATTTGGCTTAACTTTAACTCCACTTGGAAGTATTCTAAGTTTACTCATTTACAATTAATTCTTCTTATTCTCTACATATTCTTCTAGGTATATTTTCCTTCGGTTACTTCTTATTGACTTCTGGGTGGTTTTGTATGCATGTTTATTAATTTCAGGTTACTGTCATTTCTGGGGCTGAAAAACTTTAGTATTTTTCATAAGATTGACTTTATTCCTACAAACTCTTCTAATTTGTTTATCTGCATATGTACTAGTTTCACCATAAAATCTAATAAGTAAATGTAATAATAGAATTTTATGAAATGGAAATTTTGTTGGGAATGATTCCTTTTGCTTGCAATTCCTTCTGCTTATAAACTACACACTAGTCTTCTTAGTTCTCCTTTTCAGTTTTTTGCTTTTCCCAAACCACTTTCAGTATTATTTCCTTGACTTTTGTTTGGGAAAGTTTGATTATAGCATGGCTTGGTGATTTCTTGTTTCGGGTTCATTTAGGTTCTTGAGTATCTTCTCCTCTTCATAATATTAACAGTGTTCTTAAAGGAACTCCTAGTTAATTTTATAATCATTTACTTATTTTGGAATCCCATTCATACATAAGTTAATGTTATTTTAGAAAATTATTCAAGTTTTTTTCTGTTTTTGTTCTTTTTGGCTTTTTTTTTTGGCACCAACATTTGGAAGTAGAGCAAACTAGTATTGAGAAATTTATCAATTTATGATTCTCTAATCTCCAAAATTGTCCTTCTACTAATCAGCTGGATTATGAAGTTCTGTATCAGCAGCTAACACGAGGGCCAGCATTGATTGTGGAACAAAATGTCAATCGCTCATATGTAAGTTTATATAGAAGATGAAGAAAAATTTTAAAACTTCCAAGGAGCCAAAATACACTGGACTTCTGAGAACATCTCAAGAACTGATTTGCTGCACTGAGCACTAAAGACAGAGACCTAATGACATCAATAACATTCTACATGAAAAAAAGCAAAATGTCACTAAAACAAAAGAAAGAAAGAAAAGATTAAAGTGCCATCAGAAAACACTCAAACTTGCTCTTGATTACAGAGCAACAAAGGATACTGGAAGAAATGATGAGGAATTGAAGAAAATTTCAAAGGGTTGCTCAAGAAGACAAACTCAAATATTAAGGGGATATATACACACATCTAGTTAGAAACAGAAAGGGAAGCATACACTCCACATATATTAAACTAAAGAAATCAAGGAAAAAATCAAGTGTTAAGTTGCAATATGGAAAGATTCTGTGGGCAAAATATTGAATTATACAGGAAGCATTAAAGGATGACTAAATACACAGAATTACTGCACCAAAACCAACACATTTCACCACTTCAGTAAGTAGCCTCTCTACACGAGCTAAATGATAGTAAAGGAAGAATGTGACTGATAGAATGAGCCAAAAAGAGACTCCAGGAGTTGATGGAATACCAAGTGAAATGTTTCAACAGGAAGATAAAGCACTGGAAGCAATTACGTTTCTCAATTATACCAGCACAGTTGGAAAACAGCTACTTGGCCAACTGACTGGGAGAGATCAATATGTGCACCTATTCCAAAGAAAGGTGAGCCACCCGAATGCCCCAACTATAAAACAGTATCACTGATAAAACATGCAAGTAAGATTCTGTGGAAGATCAGCAACAGTTGTGAACATACATTAACAGGGAGCTGTGAGAGGTGAAGGATATCCTCAAAAGAGAACTGAGAACATGGGATATCACTGCTCATGTCAGACGGATTTTGGTCCAAAGCAGAAAATACCAAAAAGATGTGTAAGACATAACTAAATAATAATACTTTATAAATGATTCAAGGGTTAATGGGGGGAGGGAGGTGTGGGCAGTGAGGAGAAAAATGAGGAGCTGATACCAAGGGCTCAAGTAGAAAGCATAAGTTTTGAGAATGATGAGAGAAACAAATGTACAAAAGTGCATGACACAATTAATGTATTGTGGATTGTGATATGAGTTGTACAAGCCCTCAATAAAATGATTTATTTTTTTAAAAATATGTTTACTTGTATTTCATTGATTATGACAAGGAATTCAACTGTGTACATCATAACCAACTATGGATAGTCTTGAGAAGAATGACAATTCCAGTATACTTCATTGTGCTTATGTGGAACTTCTACAGGGATCAAAAGACAGATGTGTGAACACACAAAAAAAGCATACTGTATGGTCTAAAATCAAGAAAGGTGAGCATCAGGTTTGGCCCTATTCACCATACTTATTCTACCTGTAATAATTCAAGCTGGATTATATAAAGAATGCACAATCAGGATTGGAGGAAGGCTTATTAGCGCCTGGTGATGTGCAGAAGACACAACCTTGCTTGGTGAAAGTGAGGACTTGAAACACTTGCAGCCTTCAGTATGGATTTCAAAAAAAATAAGGAAGACCAAAATCATCACATACGGATTAATAAGTAACAATGCAATAAATGAAGAAAAAATTTATAAGTTGTCATGGAATTAACCTTGCTTGGATCCACAATTAAGGCTCACGGATGCAGCAGTCATGAGTTCAAAAGATGCAGTGTTCTGTGTATATGTGCTGCACAAACCTCTGGGGAGAATTGAAAAGCAGTAATATTACTTTAATAACTAAGGTGCACAATGGTATTATCCTCATAACATGTGAAACTAAGAAGACTTTATGAGTTTTAACTGTGTTGGTAGCAAAGAATATCCCGGGTATCATGGAATGTCCAAAGGACAAACAAGTCTGTCCTGGAAGAAGTATAGCCAGAGTCCTCTTTAGAAGTGCAAAGATCAGGAGACTTTGCCTTACATACTTTGGACACACTTTGTTAGGAGAGATCACTGAAGAAGGACATCATGCTGGGTAAAGTCAAGAGCAATGAAAAAGAGGCAGCCCTCAACAAGATGGATTGACACAGTGGCGGCAACAATGGACTCGACCACAGGAACAGTTTGCAGTATGATGTAGGACCAGGCAATGTTTTATTCTGCTTAGTATTGATCACCATGGTTCAAAACAAACTTGATGGTACTAACTGATAAATTAGGATTAACTGATCAATTCTGCTACTGAAATCTTAATGCTAATCCTGGCAATTCCTTCTTGCTGTTTTTCTATGGATTTTAGTTGTAAGTTTATTGTTTTTGTTCTAACAGAACTTTCCTGAATTCTTCTGTTTCTGCACCTTCTTGATGTTGTCTACAGTACCGCTTTTTCTCTGAAGCTAATGAATGGGATTACACAGCGTTCCTTTTATCAAATAAATTCAATGTCATTTCTTTCTCAATAATATATTCTAGCTTTCCGAATTCTACCTTGCAGGGCTGGATAGGGCAGAGGTTGTACACTGGTGCATATAGGAGCTGGAGGCACAGGGAATCCAGGGTGGATGATACCTTCAGAACCAGTGGGTGAGGGGCGATACTGGGAGAGTAGAGGGTGAGTAATTTGGAAAGGGGGAACTGATTACAAGGATCTACATGTGACCTCCTCCCTGGGAGACGGATGGCAGAAAAGGGGGGGAAAGGGAGACTCCAGATAGGGCAAGATATGACAAAATAACAATCTATAAATTATCAAGGGCTCATGAGGGAGAGGGGAGCAGGGAAGGAGTGGGAAAAAAATAGGACCTGATGCAAAGGGCTTAAGTGGAGAGCAAATGCTTAGAAAGTGATTAGGGCAAAGAATGTACAGATGTGCTTTATACAATTGATGTATGTATATGTATTGATTGTGGTAAGAGTTGTAAGAGCCCCTAATAAAATATTTATTAAAAAAAAGAAAGTGGAAAGAAATATAATGAAAAGTTTTCTCTCTATATGTATATTCTAGCTTTATAACTCTGTCACTTGTTTAAGTGCCCTCTGAATTGGTCTCAGCATGAATTGAAATTGTCGGTTGTCTCCAAAAAATTCAAGTATCATATCTGTATTTAACTGATCATTGTAATGTTGGTATGTTCATAAGCACTCACCAATTATCAAATTTAAGCTGTCATGAGAAGAGGAGTGCATGCACAGTTCTGTTTGATGTTCATGTAACATAACTGCGGGTAAATCTGTCTAAGGCTGAGTACTTATATAGTGATTATCAACTTGCACAGGAGTGGTATGGATGTAGTTGCTTCCTAGTCAATAACACAGGTGCTTGTGCTGACAGGTAGCTGTCCTAAATGGATTATGCTTGTTAAAGCAATGTCAACCAGCTCACAACTCACAATGGCCATGTGTCTCCTCTAACAACTTTTTTCTATTATTTTCTATTTAGCTTTTTCTATTAGTTGGTATTTAAGTGGGTGTTAACATACCCAGGGCAAAAAAGAACAACAATTGACCAAAAATCAGTGGTGAGGAGGGTGCAGGAGGTCTGGTGGGTCTTGATCAAGGGCAATATAACCTATAGGAATTCCTGAAACCCAAAAGAATGCTGAACATGATAGTGAGATAGGAAGTAAAAGGACATAGAGAAAAGAATTAGGAAACAATGGGCATTTACAGACACCTAATTAAAGGCATATAAAATAATTATATATGATGATGGGGAGAGAGATCTAAGGACATATATGGATAGGTTTAGTATTAAGGAAGCAGATAGACATTGGGTCTCTACTCAAGTACTCCTGCAATACAAGAACACTTTGTTCTAATAACCCAGCACTCTGAGATGCTCAACTTCACAACACAATCACTGGAGACAAAGTGGGTTCATAAACAAATGCGGTGAAGAAAGTTGATGATGCCCAGCTATCAAAAGATATGGCATTTGGGGTCTTAAAAGTCTTAAAGATAAACAAGGGACCATCTAGCCTAAAAACAACAAAGCTCACATGGAAGAAGCACACCAGCCTGTGTGATCATGAGGTGTCGATGAGATCAGGTATCAGGCATCAAAGACCCAGAGCAAAAAAAATCATCATGTGAATGAAAGGGGGAGTGCGAAGTGGAAGCCCAAAGCCAATAGGTAGGCAACTGGACAAAAGGGTGCAAAAGGGCCGTGGGGAAAACATGTGCCAGTCAGGATACAGTATAGCACTGATGAAACATACACCTTTCCTTTGGTTCTTTAATACATTCTTCCCCCTGTTCCCCCACTAGCATGACTCTAATTCTACTTTACAAATATGGTTGGACCTGAGTATGTACAGGTATACAGATAAGAGTTGGAACCACAAGGAATACAGGACAGCTAAATTCCTCGGGACCAATATTGAGATTACCCATACCAGGAGGGGGAGGGGAAGGTGGGGACAGAAAGGGGAAACCAATCACAATGACCTACCTATAACCACCTCCCAAGGGGATGGACAAGAGACAAGGAGGTGGGGAGAGACACCAAACAGTTCAATACATGAAAAAATAGTAATTTGTAAATTATCAATGGTTCATGAGGGACAGAGGAGGCAGGAGGAAGGGAAAAAGAATGAGGAACTCATACAAGGTTTTAAGTGGAGAAAAAATGATCTAGAAACGATTATGGCAACATATGTACAAGTGTACTTGAGACAATGGATGTATGTGTGGATTCTGACAAGAGTTGTATGAGGCCCCCAATAAGATGATTTCAAAAAATAAAATGGGTTATATCATCAAATGGTGTATTTAGAATGTAAAAGGAAAAAACTAGCAGGGAACTGCCTGTAGAGCACTCAACTGAAAATAGGAAAACTGAGCAAAGACTCAGAGTTCACATAATACAGAGCAATCAACACTGGATAACAAGGAATTAATCTGGTTATCTGAGAATTGACTGATCATAAAACAGATCAAACTTTAAAATATTACTCTTGAATATTACACCTTAGATTTTATTAACATAAATATTTGCTTAATGACATGACAATACTTTCTTATGGCAACATGCTTATGATAAAGACTAATACAAGTTATACATATCTATCAACCCATCCAAACTATAATAACAAAACTATAAATATTTAATGACAATTCATATCTAAAAATACTTTTTAAAGTATTACCATGGGAGAGGGGGAGGCGGGGGGAAGGAGGTGGTGTTGACCAATTCAGGGACAAGGGAGCAAAAGTGATCCAAAATTAGTGGCAAGGTGGGTGTGAGAGGCCTGCCTGGTAGGGATTCAGCAAGGGCAATGTAGTCGAGATAAATTACTGAAACCCAAATTAAGGCTGAGTAAGATAACGGGACAAGAGCAAAGGAAAAGGACATAGAGGAAAGAACTAGGAGGCAAAGGGTATTTATAGAGGTCTAAATACACGCATGTCATATGTAAATATATTTATATAGGATGCTGGGGGAATAGATCTATGTGCATATATTTATAGGTTTAGTATTAAGGCAGCAGATGGACCTTGGACCTCCACTCAAGTTCTTACTCAATGCAAAAACACTGTGTTCTATTTAACTGGCATTCCATGATACACACTTCCTGACACGATTGCTGAAGACAAATGTGTGCAGAAACAAATGTGGTGAAGAAAGCTGATGGTGCCAGGCTATCAAAAGATAGCGTCTGGGGTCTTAAAGGCTTCCAGGTAAACAAGCAGCCATCTAGCTCAGAAGCATCAAAGCCCATATAGAAGAAACACACAAGCCTGTGTGACTATGAGGTGTAGAAGGGAGCAGGCTATCAGACATCAAAGAACATAAAAATCATAACAATGTGTGCCCACCTTCCCAATATGATCACTGAAGGGAAATGTGTACATAAGCAAATGTGGTGAAGAAAGTTCATGGGGTCCGTCTATGAAAAAATATAATGTCTGGGGTCTTGAAGCCTTGAGGATAAATAAGCAGCCATCTAGCTCAGAAGCAACAAAGCTCTTGGGAAGGAGCACACCAGCCTGCTAACCACGAGGTGTCAAAGGGACCAAGTGTCAGACATCAAAGAACAAATAATCTTATCATTGTAAATTAGAGTGGGTGCAGAGTGGAGACCCAAAGCTCATCTATAGGCAACTGGACATCCCCTTACTGAAGGGTCGGGGAGGAGATGAGCCAGCTGGGGTGCAGGTTAGCAACGATGAAACATACAACTTTCCTCTAGTACTTAAATATTTTGTTCCCCCGCTATCATGATCCCAATTCTACCTTAGAAATCTGGCTAGAGCAGAGGATGCACACTAGTACAGATAGGAACTGGAAACACAGGGAATCCAGGATAGATAATCCCTTCAGGACCAGTAGTGAGAGTGGCCATACCTGGAAGGTAGAGGAAAGGTGGGTGTAGAGGGGGAACCATTTACAAGGATCTACATATAACCTCCTCCCTTGGGGGATGGACAACTGAAAAGTGGGTGAAGGGAGACGTTGTACAGTTTAGGATACAACAAAATAATAATTTATAAATTATAAAGGGCTCATGAGGGAGGGGGAGAAGGGAAGGAGTGGAAAAATGAAGAGCTGATACCAAGGTCTCAAGTAGAAAGCAATTGTTTTCAGAATGATGAGGGCAACAAATGCACAGATATACTTGACACAATGGATGGATGTATGGATTGTGATAAGGATTATATGAGCCCACAATAAAATTATTTTTTTAAACTTACTACTAAGGTCCTGAGTAGCCTTTAAATTCACTTAGGGCTTCATATAACTTTCAGGTTTAACAGTCATTCTAGACTCTTATTAAACATTTAAACAAGCCTGCTAAAGCATAGCGTTGCAAGATGACTTTACATATAAACATGTAAAGAATTCATCAGTTATTACAAATTCACAAAAATCATTACATTTGCATGCACCAATTTGTTAGCATGTACCTGATAGAGTTCTTCTAAGCTGTATTTAATAGACGTGTTATTCTGAATAGCACATACAGCTTCTTTTAATTTTAGCCATGCTTCTTCATTGTAATTTTTCAGTCTTAAGGGTTTTTCTAAGAAATAAATAAAAGATTAAGCTATAAAGTATTTCAGAAGAGCACTTTAAGACATAACCTCACCATATCTACTACTGATTGTCTACCTCAATTCAATGTGTTCCTCACAATTTTATACTATATTTCTAATCATTAAGATGCTAACAGAAATGTTACATGAAAATTGTCAATAATATTATTTAAGAACTCTAAAGCATTTACTTTGAGAGGGGAAACAAAGATATGATGTGTAAAATCACAGTATATCCTGTGGAAATGTCAAGTCTAGAATCCAAGAATCAAAGTCCAAAACCAATGTCATTTCTAACATGCATGAAAGTTAAAAATATGAAGTTAAAATTTAAATGGAGTATGAAGAACCAAAACTTAAATTTTAATTCTTAATTAGATTACCTTTAAAGTTTTTGATTACCAACTTTTTGGCAATACCACTGGCAGGCTTACTTTCTGCAAAACTGGACAAGGTCATGAGAACCTTTCTTAAGTATTCTACATGGTGTTCTGTAGGACTAGAAAAAATTATCAAGCCTTCATCTTTAAACTGTTCTTGGTCCTCAGAGTCCGCAGAAGAGGAAGATGAGTCTTCTTCAGCCATTTCTATTAAATCCTATAATATTAAAGATAATCATTTTAATCCAATTTACTACAATATTAAAGGTTAATTAAAAGATATCTAATAAGCTTAAAGCTAAATATGAAGTAGATAATGAACTAGAAGAAAAATAAGCAATGTTTTTTATATTTTAATAATACGTAGAAGTAGATGAATAAGAATTAACAGTACTGAATCTACCCTAGAGGGATGAGTAGAACAGCAGTAGGCATGACAATAATGCCATATGAATGAATGCATGTCCAAACAAAAAAGCAAATAGCCTAGAGGAAAGGAAAGAAAAATGGAAATCAAGTTTCAGTTACAGTCGGTGTGACTTCCAGGGAAACAGGATCTCCAAGAAATAAGCACAGGAAGACTTTTTCAACAATGACCAAAAAGTCCAAAGAGAAGTAGTAGTGCAAGCTTTCTTCTACTCCAAGTTAACTTGTGGAAATGAACAAAGCAAAAGGAGGGCGTACAACTGCTAGCTGTTTATCCCATTCTTGTACGTCTCATTAACCACTAACCAGTAGCCCAAGCTGCTTCTCTGAAGGCCTCTCCTTCCTTCCTTCCTTCCTTCCTTCCTTCCTTCCTTCCTTCCTTCCTTCCTTCCTTCCTTCCTTCCTTCCTTCCTTCCTTTTCTCTTTTTTTCTTTCTCTTTCCTTTCTCTCTCTCTCTGTCTCTCTTTCTCACATTCATACACACACATATACACACACACCACCACCACCACCACCACCACCACCACCCGCCTCCCCTGTAAAACCTCTGGTGGCTTAGTGGAGATAATAAACTGAAAACAGATTGTAAAATGCCACAACCCTGCTAAGTACTTCCTGATTTTTAAACTTAGTATTTATTTCTGCTACCTTCCTTCTTCCATGTGCCCTGAACTCAAAGAAAACATGTACCCCTAACAAATAAAGGTACATGTACTCTGACATATCACATTCCCCCTAACCATGTTTTCCCCCTTCTCACGCAGGTCAAAATAGACCCTAGAATGTACATTGCTATAGCAAAATTTAACATCACAACCACCCCACAGCTTCTTTTTTTGTTTTCTCTTCTTTTTTTTGTTCTTCTTCTCTCTCCAAGTCCTTATTTTTCTATTTTTAGATTCTATTTCTACTAAATGCCTATAGCTCATTTCATTGCTTGAAAACAGGGATATATATCTATAGATGTAGATAGAGACAGATAGATGTATACATACATATGCATACACATATTAGAATGTGGAGGTAGATGAAAGAACCAACAGCATTAGATCAAATGACTAGAGTGTTAAGAAAGACAACAGTGTTGATGGCAATAAAGCCTTGGCAAACATAAATATTTAAAATGTCAAATCAAAAATATCTAGAGCACTATATTTATCTACATTTACCAAAAGATATTTCTATAACTATAGGTACAGAATATAGGTAGATATATATAACTATACAAATACATACATACATACATAAAGATACATGTGTGTGTGTGATATGTGTATATATGCAAGAGCAGGCTACTGTGGTTCTTCTGGCAAGGCTCTAACTCCCACCAAACAATATTTTCCTGTTGTGCATTGGGTAAGAAATTAGGGGGAGATCATGATAGATTCTCTTATGAGTAATTGTGAACAAGAGTCACAGAAATGCCAAGCTGTTGTATATTAAATGAAACATCTAAAAAGCAGGGGAATCTCATCATCAGAGAGGGCCAGGATTGGTGAGCATCCTCTAGATTCATGACCACCATGCAGTGAATCTCCTGGATCCTAAAGATAACTGCATAAGCAGAGGTACAGCTGCAGCATTAAGATCCAGACCATGGATCAGAGCAGTGGACCAATAATCAGAGGAAGCAAATACAGCGAAGTACTTTTGTGCAGAAGGTTGGCCTGTGGAATGTGATACTTCCTGGAACTTACTTGGGAAACTTGGACTTGCTTACCTATGAAAAGTGTAGCTGAGGTTTACTCCAGGGGTGTGTCTTTGTAAAATTAATTAAGTGAGCTGTGTTTACTGAGTCAGCAGTTTTAGTTGATTGCCTTTGAGTTGAAATTTACAGGAGAATGTGCCCATTTCGACATTTATTACCAGACCTGAAAGAACTTTGCAACATGTCATGAGCACTTTTTTTACTGGCTTTACAATTGGTAATCTTCCTAACAAGTACTTTAATCAGGAATTTTGCATGTGAGTTCAGTATACTCTTGCAATGGATATAGAACCTAGAGACCAAGTAGAGGAAAAAAATATATAGGGACAACTCCCTCCCCAACCAAAAAAAAAAAAACAAACAAAACTTCATTGCCCTCAAATCAATGATGACTCAGAAACCCACTGTGGGGTTTCTGAGACTGTAATTGTTTACAAGAGTAGAAAACCCAGTCCAGACTTTCTCCCACAGGGCTGGTAGTTTCAAACTAATTAGTATGTGGATTACATCCAAGGACATAACCACTATTCCACCAGGGCTTTTAGACAAAACGATATTTAATACAAACAATGACTGCCATCCAATTACTCTTTACACAAGTAGGAAGTTCCATCTTTCACTTCCTAAGTAGATAGATAAGATACAGTAACAGAGATATGGGTATATATTGAAACATACCTATTGATAAAATGCATATATAATATTCAAACAACATTGTTCATTTCTCTCTCCCAACTATCTCTTACTGTGCTCTCCTGGTTAAAAAATATTTCAGTATATATATTCATTTTTAGTTACCGCCCCCCTCTACATTACATTTTCCCTTATTTGCATACCCTCTTGAGCCAGTCATATGGACCTTAAAATATTATTTTTCTCATTTATCACTCTCCTATCCTACCCCATACCCCCTTCTCTTTTATTTCAGCAACCCCAGCTGGCTGCTACACACAGCTTTTGTTGATTCCACACTGGGCATTCAATAACACACACCAACATGAGCATGCTGCTATAACAAGAGGATTTAGCAACCTTATCCAAGCAATACTACCTTTCTTTTCTTTTTCATTTTCTTTTTTTCTTTTCCCTTCTAATTTTACTACTTCTATGCACATGTATGTACATGTTTTCTTATTTAATGGTTCGATATACTATTCTCTTTTCATACAACTCTTTGTCCTCTATCTCTTGTAAAACTTATTTTCCTTAAACTTATTTTTATTACCTCTCAAAAAGTTTCTTACTTACATAAATTCTGTTTTTCCTTTAATTTCTATTCTTCCCATCCTCTAAATTCTGACTTTATTTTCATTAACTCCTGTGTCTGATAGTGGCAACCCTTAAGGCATGCACCAGGGATCAATGCTACTGTTGGTTCTCTTCCACCACTATCAGTGAGACTCTTGGAAGTGCTTGCCAACACCAGACCCTACTGGCCTTCACAGAGTGCCTCCTCTCTGATCTTATTTCTAAAGTCTCCAGTGTCCATGCACAGGTAGAAAACCTCGCTTGCTGTTTTGTTCAGGGGCAGTTCCACTCTGCCACTAGTAACTGCACCACAATTGCACAGGAACATCAGCATTCACAATGAATACACACACACAGAGAACAATCAAGAAAAACAAACACAAACAATGAAAATCACCCAAGACCAATGGAGTACACTGAAAAACAGGCCTTGCATGCAATTGTCAGAAATAGAATATAGTCAAAACTCATTCAAGTGCCTTCAAAAGCTGTAGGAAAGGAATTTCAAAACTATAGAAATCCTTCACCAAATGTCATTCCACAAGAGCAACAGTAGAAGTAGAAACACAATAAAAGACCTTAATGATTCATAGAATGGAAGGAAAACCAAATGTATGAGCTTGCAAGCACTGCTTCCAACAAGAGAAAAAAGCAACAAATTAATCAAAGGAATACAAAGAAAGTTTAAGGATGTAGGATATCATATCCACAGTAAAAGTCTCACTGGGAACAATAAAAGTCTTTTACAGTAAAAGACTTACTGGGAACAATAAAAGTCTCACAGGGGTCCTAAAGCATGAGGAAACAACCAACCATTAAAACCAAAGAAAATACTAAAATAAATTATGAAATAGACCTTCCCCAACACCATAAAGGAGTAGAAACAAACAATTCAAGAATCTGAGAGAAACCCAAACAAGGCAGACCCCAAAAGAAAAACACCACAGCATAACAAGTCAACTCTCTAATTTCAAGGAAAATGAGAAACTCTTGAGAGGAGGTAGGGAGGAAATGAAGGAGTTTAGAAATACAAGCTAATAAAGAAAAGGTACTGATATGTATGTGATTTTAAAATTTGCCACAATCATAGACAGATGACCAGCAAAAAGATGCAGAGACAAGAAACACATATATATACATACTAAGAAATGGAGTAAAGGAAGTAGAAATAAGCCACTGTAACGTAATAAAAAATTTAATTAAGAAAAAATACCCAGTGCTGTAAAGTATTAGCAATTCATAGCTACAAAAGGTGACAAAGTAGAACTGCTTTATAGGGTTCTCTTTGCTTTTACTTTTTATACAATCATATTGTCAAGCCTCTCTTCTTCAGTAGCACTGGCTGAGTTCAATAGGCCAGCCTTTCAGTTAACCAATGAACAAATTATTTTCACCACCAAGCAACTTTTAATACAAGAAATGTACATTATGTGTCCATTGATTTTATGCTTAGTCCTATATATATTTGCTTATCCTAAAATTATAGGTATCAGTAAAAAAGAAAGTCCTTTGTTCCCATATAGTATCCACTGTAAAAGCTAAAATGTTTGAAACCACAAGTGATAAAAAGCAAAACTCAAAGAAATTTTTTAATATATCAGTAAGAATTTAAAAGGCAATATGAGAAAACAGAGGGAAAGAGAATACAAGGTGAAATCAAGTAAAATAATTCTCATAAAGGCAGAGACCGAGAAATTACAGGCCAAGAATTATGATAAATATATATACATAGAACACACATATTAATATAAATTAAGAGATAACAGGAGAGGCAAAAAAGAGAAAACACATTTTTAACCAGTCACAAAACACAGAAAGATCTAAACATCAGAAATAAATATGAGAGGTGAAGGGCAAAAGAGAGATTTTTAAAATCCTTGTATGTCCTGGGAAAAAATGATCAAAGAGACAGGTAACCGAAACAAAGCAAGCAAAACATAGAAATCCGAGCAAGTGCAAAGTAGAAATAAATAAATAATAGCATTAAAGGAGAGTTAATGCAAAGGGGAAAATCTTAGGAACCTAAAAATAATAATAGTGAAACCATAAAGCATCTACTTCATCTCATGGATGGACCTAGAGAATATTATGTTGACCTACTGCAAGGATAAATACTGGGATAAAGACTGGTCCAAAGAGAACAGATTTTGGAGTTTACTAATGGAAAGGGAGAAAGGTGAGGAGATTAGCCAACAAACTATCTTATATACTCAAGTATAAGCCAACCCAAATATCAGCCTAGGCCCCAAATTTTACCACAAAAACTAAAAAAAAAATTAGCTGAAAAACAATTATACATTTGAATGTAACAGTTGGAAGAAAAAGCATAGCATATAAACCATACACTATAAAAGAGACAATTCTGAATAAAAATTTTATAAACTCATTGGCAGAACAGGGCAGAACTGCCTCTGTGAGTTTCAGAAACTTTAACTCTCTACAGGAGTAGAAAGGCTTTCTCCTTCAGAGGAGCTGGTGGTTTCCAAATGATAACCTTACAGTTACCATAAAACCCACTATGCCACCATTCTCCTTCAGGATTAAATTAGTCAAACAAAATTTAAATCAGAACCTACACAAAACACATGCAAGACTAAACAAAAAGACAGAAAATGAACACAAGATAGTAAAATAAAGTCAAAATAAGAATGATATGCGGGAAATAAATTTTTTAAAAATCAGAGAAGAGGTAGGAGGAAGTAAGGAGATTACATGGGCCGGGGGAGGGTTTTAAAGATAATAGGAGAGTGATAAAAGAGGGAAAAAAGGAAGAATAAAGGACACAGATTTAAACTGAAATGTACATAAAGAATTAGCTACAGCAACACTATAAGCAAAACTAGATTAGGAAGAACAATAAACTCTGAGTGAAAAAGAGCATTAGAAAAGCAAAAAAAAAAACTTCAAAAGACTAGGAAAGTAGATTGACAAAAGGAAAAAAACTTTTTTTAAAAGAATAAAATGATAAGTTGATGATGAATTTGTGATTTTTAAAGAAAGGGGAGAACAGAAAATAAAAATAATAAAGTAAGACAACAATGAGAGAGTACAATAAGTCGAGACATAAATAAAGACTCCTGGAATCATGAAAAATGTTAGCAATGAAACAAAGCACCGGCAGTTGTTTCAAGTCAATCTACTGTGTATTAAGATAGAAATGTGATTCCTAAGGTGGTTCCAGCCATTCAGGTAATAGTCAAGTGCTTGACTATACTGATTACAACTCCAATTGAGATAACAGACAAATGACAGAGCTAGAAAAAGGGGTTAAACACCAATAATGAAACCAAGATTAAACTATAAATAAGCTTGAAGGAGTATGAAGGGAAAAAATTAAAATATAGCAGAATTTTCTACAAACCTCAGTCACCTCAGTCCGTGGAAGGAAAGAGAAAATATGTAAGCAAAAAACCCCAAAAAAGAACAGTGTGGGCTTAGAAGACAAAAACAGTTTACATTCAAAAGAATGGCAGAATGGTGAGAAAAATGAGACTCAAGGACCAGGGTAAAAACAAGATAAACTACTATAAGGACAATGCTTTAATAAGAGAAGATGAAGAAAAAGGTTTGAGAAAAACAGGGAAGCACAGCACATAAGAGACACTAGTAAAATATTTTATATTAAAAACAAAGACTTTAAAGTTGAGGGATAAACTGGGTGCACAAAACACACAAAACTGTGCAAACAGAAAAAAAAGTAAACAAGCCACTCAGGGCAGCTACCAGCTATCAGGAGAGGAAAAGAAACCCTGAATTTGAAAAAAGACCGTGCCGAGATAAATTTGAGAAGTTTCTGAGAAACTGAGTCCCTGTTACCAGACAAAAATCAGAGTCCACCAGACAAAACAGGTAGCATGACTTACCACAAAAATCAAAGTCCGCAATCCTGAGGGGAAAAACACAAATATACTTTAAAACTTGTGGCGGAAGGGGGCAGTTTTACACGTGGGCAAGTTCGGGGGGAGAAAGTAGAAAACACCAGGTTTACATAAGCGCCATCCCTACGCAACCTACTTCACCATCCTCAAGTTCAGAGAGCTAGAAGTGCTCACACGTCTTATCTTCAAGGTTAAGGCAAAATGGATTAGTAAGATCTCCCTCATTCGTATTAATGTACTTGCCTCGAGAGACGCGGAAGCACCACCTCAGCAGCGAGCGTCGACTAACCTGAGATCTCGCGCAGTCTTAGTTCTCGCGATATGGGAACTCAACATTTCATTGGAAGGAACTGATTTCAACATCTCTCTTATGACACAGTCCCACATTTTGCAGACAACCCTTTCGCAAATCAAGTTTGGACACTAGAGCTGTGTCCAAATCAGTGCAATCATTTTAACGTATAGGGAAAGGGTCAATCAATGCTAACGCAAATGAAAGCTGGCATTAAAATTATGTAAATGTGGAACAGTAGGTAAATCCATTCTGCATTCCGGAGGCGGGAGGGAAAACCACAAAGACTAGGTAGGCATCTTCAGCCAGAAACTGAGCGTGTGAAGTAAAAGTAAGCACTAATCAACTTAATTAAACATACTAGACTTATATTCATTACTGTCTTCCTTTGCAGAAGAACCATCGTGACTGTTACTGCAATCTATTTTAATCAATTAATATGTGGATCCCACGAACACCGCTGTCATCAAACCATATATAGGACTTCAAGATTAAAACTAATTAGGACCAGTCAGCCTCATTTTCCTTAGAGCTGTGTTTGAAGGGTTGGAGCACCAACCTTGGCTTCGTATTCCAGCAGGTAACCCAGAGTGCCACCTGGCAACATCATTTCTTCACTTCTAGGGACATATTGGTAAAATCTAATCTTAGTGGTTAATCCCATTATATTACTAAAAACAATTATCTGAGATACCTTTTACTTATGCACGTGCCTCTTAATATCTGCCATGGATTGTTTCACTTGACCTTTTAAATTAGTTATTATGACAAAATTCTAATTAATATAAATATATTTAAATGATATCACAAATGGACACATTTTACTTGAGTCAAATATGTGTGAATCCATATATATTATATTTACATACATATATATCTTACTTTTATAGTAAAAGAGAAAATATTCACTTTTCTCCTTTTATTAACGAAAACAATTCTAACAAGAGTTTTTTAAATGCCAGGAAAAGTCTCCCTACCTGTAACTGATAATAAGAATTTTAATATTAATAAATAATACAGCACACGCACACTGTTAAGTATTTCATGTAGGTTATTTAATTTAATTATCTTACCAATTATATAAAGTGGGGAAACTGACTAACCCAACTCTCCCAGACTTGTTTGTGCTTATAACATGAAGAAAGAGAGGACTTCACTTCTTATACTCAATAACGGCACAAATCCTGAACCCTGAACAAGGCAGTAAAAAAAGTCAAGCGATTAATGAAAAGTGTTTTAGCTAGTATCATTGAGAATAAGAAAGAAGAACATGTTTAAAACTGATTGTGGGGATGATGGTACAACTTTTAAAATATGATTGCACTATTAATTTATTAATTATATTTCAAAGTCACTATTTAAAAGGTTTATCATGCAGTGCAATGCTGACTGTGAAAGGAAAATAACTATCTGCAAATAAGTAAATTCACTTAGTGTTACTATTATACAAATTAATGTACCAAGCACTAAAGCAAGAGCTAATGAAATTGAGGAATTTTATTAGTGTTTTCAATTCAAAATTGATCAAACGTGCGATTAAAATGCATTGACAATTATTAGTGATTGGAATGCAAAAATTAGAAACAGAAAGGGAGGAATAGTAGTAAGGAAATGAAACTGGAGATCCCATCATAGAATATTGCAAGGACAACAAATTTTTTCATCACAAATCTTTTCTTTTAATTTGACAACACAAAATCATATGGGCTTCTCTAGATGGAATAGACAATATAAAATCGACTACATCTATAGGAAAACATGATGGAAACGATAAGTATCAGCAGCTTAAACTCATTGAGAGGGCTCCTGTGGAATAGACAATCAGTTGTTTATACGTAGGAACAATGCGAAGCTGAAGAAAATTAAAACAAACATCAAATAGGAAAAATACAAATTTTGAGTGGGTCGCAAGAACAATTTTAAAGCACTGAACATTAATTACTGAAGATGTGATGAGCTGTGGGATGACATCAAAATCATCATACATTATTAAAGTAAAAGACAATTTAAAATACACGAAAGAAAAAAATAACCAAAGTGTCTGTCAGAAGAGACTTTGAAACATACTTGTAAAGGTAGCATCGCTAAAGAAAATGGAAGAAATGATGGAGAAAATAATTGAAAAGAGAATTTCAATGGGCAACTTGAGAAGACAAAGTATTATAATAAAAGGTCCAAAGAACTAGAGAAAACCTTTTAGAAAACCTAAAAGGAAGAACATTTAAGCATATATTAAACTTTAAGAACTAAATAAATTTCAAGCCTCAAGTTGAAAAATCCCAAGATTCTATGGGGAAAATATTGTCTGATGTAGGAAACATCAAAAGTAGGTTGAAAAAATACACAGTTCAAAAAAAGATGTAGATGACATAAAACCATTTGAAGAGATAACATATAATAAGAACCAATTAACTGAAGAAAGACATGTAAACTACATTGAAGGCATTAGCAATAAAAGAAGGCTCCACGAATTGTTGAAATACCATAGAAATATTTTAACAACCTAATAAAGCACAGGAAACACTCATTCTTCTATGTCAGGTAGTTTGGAAAGCAGCTATGGGCTGACTGATGGGAATACATCTATATTTGCATCCATACCAACGAAATATGAAACAACGGAATGTGCAAAGTATAGAACAATATCATTAACCTCATATGCAAGTAAATTTTGCTAAGCATCAACTAACAGAATTGTGGAAATACAGGCAGGGAAATACTGCCAGAAATTCAGCTAGAGTCAGAAGAGAACATGGTGACATCAGATGGAACTTGGCAGAAATCAGAACACCAAAAAGATGTGTACTTATAGACAAAACATAGGTGTTTGATTGTGTGAACCATAATAAGCTATAGATAACCTTGAGAAGAAAATATTTCAAAATACTAAGTACTGCTCATGCAAAACTAGTATACCCATCAAGTATCACTTGTGCAAACAACGTAACAAGGGAATCCTGTATGGTTTTGAGTGAGGAAATATGTGTGCCAGGGTTGCATCCTTTCACCATATGCTAAGTAAATAATCAAAGAAGATGGCTTATATGAAGAAGAAGGTGGTATCCGGATTGGAGGAAAGCTGAGTAACGGCCTGCAATTTACACACGATGCAACATTGCTTGCTGAAAGTGAGAGAGACTTGAAGATCAAGAGTTGCAGCCGTCAGTGTGGATTACAACTCAATGTAAAGGAAAGCAAAACCCTCACAACTGGACCCCGAGGAAATCTCACTATCACTCATTGCCATTGAGTCAATTCAGATTCATAGTTGACACTCCAGGAGGAGGTAAAGCTTCTCCTTAGAAACTGGGATTCTGAGACTATAACTATTTACAGAAATAGAAAGCCTTATCTTTCTCTTGATGGTTGGTGGAGTGGTGTTGTTATGTGGTGTCACTTTGGAACCATAGTGACTCTACCATGTAGCACAGAAGGAAACAATGCCCAGCCCTGGGACAACGTCTTAATCGATATGTTTGAGCCCAATTTTGCACAATGTTGCCAAGGGATATTTCATTTTTGCTGCCCTATTACTAACATGATAACATTTTCATTTTTAAAATCATTTTATTAGGGGCTCATACAACTCCTATCACAATCCATACATGCATCAATTATGTAAATACATTTATACATTCGTTGTTCTCATCATTCTCAAAATATTTTTGCTGTCTACCCAAGTGTCTGGCAACAGGTGTTCATTTTTTTCCTTCCCTCCCCACTCCTCCTTCCCTCATGAACCCTTGATAATTTATAAATTATTATTTTGTCATACCTTGCTCTGCCACACGTCTCCCTTCACCCTCTTTACTATTGTCTGTCCCCCAGGGAGGAGGTAACATGTACATCCTGGAAATCTGTTCTGCGTTCCAACTCACCTTCTCCATACCCTCCCAGTATCACCACTCACAACACTGGTCCTGAGAGGACCAACCACTATGGATTCCCTGTGTTTCCAGTTCCCGTTTGTACCAGTGTACATCATCTGTTCTACTAAGACTTGCAAGGTAGGATTCGGATCATGACAGTGGGGGAGTGGGGAGGAAGCCTTTAGGAACTAGAGGAAAATTGTATATTTCATTGTTGCTACATCCCCTCCCCAAGAGCCTTCTGTAAGGGAATGTCCTGTGGTCTACAAATGGGCTTTGGATCTGCACTCCCCAATCCCTCGCTCATTCACTATGGTAAGATATTTTGTTCAGATGATGGCTGATAACTGATCCCTTTGACACCTTGTGATTGTGCAGGCAGGTGTGCTTCTTCCATGTGGGGTTTGTTGCTTCTGAACTAGATGGCTGCTTGTTTACCTTCAAGCCTTTAAGACCCCTGATGCTACATCTTTGGATAGCTGGACACCATCAGTTTTCTTTGCCATGTTTGCTCAAAGGACTTGTCTTTTCTGATAGCAGGTCTAAAACATGACCTTGTGATTAGCATCCCAATACATGACCACTAGCTCCCAGGTCTCATAAAATCATGACACAAGAAAATGTATTAAATTTGACATGGATTTCAATTTGTTTAGGTTCACCATCAATGCTCATGGAAATTTTAGACAAGAGATGAATGATGCATTGCATTTGGGTAAATTTACTGCACAAACGTTTTCAAGTGTTTGAAAGTAATGGTATTACTTTGAGGGTGAAGGTGCACCTGATCTTTTGTTGTTTTCAACAGCTATGGGGTTTTCAATAGCCTCTTTAGAATGTGAAAGTTGGCCACTGAATGAGGAAGAAGAATCAATACATTTCATTTTGGTGATGGAAAAGAACAGTGAAAGTATCATTGACTGTCAAAAGAACAAATAAATCTGCCTTGGAAGAAGTACCCCAAAATACTCATTTAAAGGGAAGATGGGAAGCTTTTGTCTCTCATGCTTTGTGTGGACCCACTTCGTATAGTAACTTGACACTGAAAAACTTACACATAGCGTGAAAATATTGTCAGATACTTAAAGCCTAAGGAAAAGAAACAGAACATTGCTAGAAGTAGTGATGGAGAATGAGCCCCTCAAGTCAAAAGCACTTGAAATATAACTATTGACCATTTTACTGTCAATGTGTAAAGTATGTGGGAATGGAAGTCTTCTGTATTTTTACTTGTTAACGAGGAACAACTCAATGTAAATAGAAAAACCTTCAAAACATCTACTAATAATTAGAACTTGTACATCATGGAAAATAAAATGGAATGCATAAATATTACTATCCTAGAAATGAATTAGTTGAAATGGATTTCAATTGGCCATTTTGAATCAGAAAATCATATTGTTTACTATACTGAGAATGACATAAGCAAGAGGAATGGAATTGCATTCATAGTAAAAAGGAACATTTTCAGATCTATCCTGTAATACTGTGTGATATAATTGTATCATCCAACTTTAAAGAAATATTTTGACTACTATTGTTCTTCAAATTTATGCTAAAATGTTTATAAGACCAATGACTTGTTCATAGCAAACACATTTTTCCAGTAACACAAGAGATATCATTGCTGATGTCAGATGGACCTTGACTGAAAGGAGAGAATATCAAAAAGATGTTTACTAGTATTTTGTTGGCCATGAAAGAAGAATGGGAATTCCAGAGCACTTCATTATACCCACAGAATGATGAAATGCTGCATGGTTTAAAATCCAGAAAGTTGTGTGACAGGGTTATATCCTTTAATTGTATTTACTCAGTGCATATGCTGAGCAAATAATCCAAGTAGCAGAGAATTGTCTGAAGAAATATGTGACATCAGGATTGGAGGAAGGCTTATTAACAACCTGTGGCAAGCAGCTGACACACCTTGATTGCAAAAAGTGAGGAGAAAGAAGCACTTGTCAGTATTGCAGCCTTCAGTGTGGATTGCAACTCAATGTAAAGACAAAAATCCTCACAACTTCACCAATAGTTAACATCATGATAAATGGAGAAAAGATTGAAGTTGTCAAGGAATGTGTCTTGTTTAAATCCACAATCATTTCTTTTGGAAGCAGCAGTCAATAATAGGGTTTAAAAGAAATCAGGCCTAATCGCTTCTTGGCCTTTTGACGAAGATCAAGCATAAAATAAATCAGGCTCACATTAGAAGTCTTTGGGGAGAGCCCTACAGTGAAAAGACCCAAAACTTAAGCACGCACGGCTTAAAGCCACCTGGTCATGGGTACTAGAACAGAGCAGCCCTATGTCATACAAATACTTAAAGGCATCCACTAAAACGCTGACAATACTCTCAACCATGCGCCCCAAGTAGGAGTGGGAAAGGATAAAAGCAGAAGCAGACTCCTGCATTTTCTCTCTCCCTTCTACTCCCTCTTATTTCCAGGCATTTACACATGTCTCTCCACCTTCCCAGGATCAGCCCATATATAGTTGCAGACTCTCCAGTGCCTTACCTATGCAGCCTTATATACTTTCCAGAGACAATGTGGACTATCTGAGACTATACTTCCCAAGACTTCTTTTCACTCTTAAAAGTCACTTGGACATAAAAGAAAATCAGTCAAGAAATCAAAAATTGTAGCCCATCAGGTAAACCTGCTGCAAACAACCTCTTCAAGAATTGAAAAGGAAAAAGAATTGAAAAGCAAGGATGTTGTTTTGAGGGCTAAGGTGTGCCTGATATTTTCCATCACCTCATATGAATGTGAAAGATGGACACTGAATAAACAACACTGAACAAGAATCAGCGCACTTTGAATTATGGTGCTGGTGAAGAATAAGCATTTTGAAACTGTCATGGAAATGCAAGAACAAATATGCCTTGCAAGAAGTAAGGCAAGGGTGCACCTTAAAAAAGCAAATGTGGCGAAGAAAGCTGATGGTGCCTGGCTATCAAAAGAGATAGTGTCTGGGGACTTAAAGGTTTGAAGGTGAACAAGCGGCCTTCTAGCTCAGAAGCAACAAAGCCCACATGGAAGAAGCACACCAGCCTGTGTGATCATGAGGCGTCAAAGGGATCAGGTATAAGGCATCATCAGAACAAAAATCCTACCATAGTGAATGAAGGGGGAAGTACAGAGTGGAGACCCAAAGCCAACTTGTCAGCCATTGGAGAGCCCCTCACAGAGGGGTCTAGAGGAGGAGATGAGTGAGTCAGCTGTGACATAGCACCGATGAAGAATACAGCTTTCCTCCAGTTCCTCAATGTTTCCTCCCAGCCCACTACCATGATCCGAATTCTACCTTGCAAGCGTGGATAAAGCAGAGGTTGTACACTGGTGCAGATAGGAGCTGGAGGCACAGGAAATCCAGGGCAGATGATACCTTCAGAACCAGAGGTGTGAGGGACGATACTGGGAGGGTAGAGGGTGAGTGGGTTGGAAAGGGGGAACCGATTACAAGGATCTACATGTGACCTCCTCACTGGGTGATGGACAACAGAAAAGGGGGTAAAGGGAGATGCCAGATAGGGCAAGATATGACAAAATAATAATTTATAAATTATCAAGGGCTCATGAGGGAGTGGGGAGCGGGGAGGGAGGGGAAAAAGAGGACTTCATGCAAAGGACTTAAGTGGAGAGCAAATGCTTTGAAAATGATTAGGGCAAAAACATGTACAGATGTGCTTTATACAATTGACGTATGTATATGTATAGATTGTGATGAGTTGTCCCTAATAAAATGTTAAAAAAAAACATTTTTAACGAAATTGGTAAGACTTTTTCTTACATATTTTTTTTAATTTATTGGGGCTCATACAATTCTTTTCACAGTTCATACATATACATATATCAATTGTATAAAGCACATCTGTACAGTCTTTGCCCTAATCATTTTTTCTCCTCTTTTCTTTTTTTACATTTTATTAGGGGCTCATACAACTCTTACCACAATCCATACATATACATACATCAATTGTATAAAGCACATCCATACATTCCCTGTCCCAATCATTCTCAGGGCATTTGCTCTCCACTTAAGCCCCTTGCATCAGGTCCTCTTTTTTCCCCTCCCACCCCATTTCCCCCTCCCTCATATGCCCTTGGTAATTTATACATCGTTGTTTTGTCATATCTTGCCCTATCCGGAGTCTCCCTTCCCCCCTTCTCTGCTGTCCCTCTCCCAGGGAAGAGGTCACATGTGGATCCTTGTAATCAGTTCCCCCTTTCCAACCAACTCACCCTCCACTCTCCCAGCATCGTCCCTCACACCCTTGGTCCTGAAGGTATCATCCACCCTGGATTCCCTGTGCCTCCAACCCTCATATGTACCAGTGCACAGCCTCTGTCCTATCCAGCCCTGCAAGGTAGAATTCGGATCATGGTAGTTGGGGGGAGGAAGCATCCAGGATCTGGGGGAAAGCTGTGTTCTTCATCGGTACTACCTTGCACCCTAATTAACCCATCTCCTCTCCTAAACCCCTCCATGAGGGGATCTCCATTGGTCGACACTTGGGCCTTGGGTCTCCACTCTGCACTTCCCCCTTCATTTAATATGATATATATATATATACATATATACATACATATATACATGTACACATATATACACATACATACACACACTTATATCTTTTTTTTTGCATGATGCCTTATACCTGATCCCTTGGGCACCTCGTGATCACACTGGCCGGTGTGCTTCTTCCATGTGGACTTATTTGCTTCTGAGCTAGATGGCCGCTTGTTCACCTTCAAGCCTTTAAGACCCCAGACACTATCTCTTTTGATAGCCGGGTTCTTACATATTTTAGAAATAGTAACACGAGAAACTCTCCCTGGGAAATAACATCATGCTCCGCAAATTAGAGGAGCAGTAAAAAAAATATCAATAAATAAAGTATCATTGAGATGAAATTACACAGTGGTCCCAACAATTGGCTCAAGCACCACAGAACCAATTCTGAGTATAGTGCAGGGCCAGAAAGTGTTCATTCTGTTCTTGTTTGCTGGGTTGGAAGTAATTCAATGGAACCTAACATCTATAACATAGAAGGAAAAATAACATTAGATAGGCACCTGTAGAATAATCAGCCATGCAAATCAACTTGGCTTCATTTATTTAAGGACAAATATCAGAAGGGCCAGGAAAAGGAGGCGTGGATACAGGCAATGGAGGTAATAGAAGAAGTGCTGTTGTGGTTGTGCTGCCTAGTCAGTTCCACTCTTAGTGATCTTATTTACAGCAGATGAAACACTAGCTGATCCTGTGCCATATCAGAATAATTATGTGTGATCTCTGCGCTGTAGCTATCTTACTGAGGGCCTTACTCTTTTCCACTACCCTTCCACTTTACCAAGCATGTCGTCCTTTTTGAGAGACTAGTCTCTTCTGAAAAATATCTGAAATGGTAAAAAGAAAATCTGTCCATGAGGTGGAATTACATGAGACAATGGCTCAACAACCTAGCTTCTAAGTGGTATTATTGATATATCTCTCCGAACATATTTTTGGTTTATGGAAATGTTGAAGCCTATAGAAACCCCAACAGCAATACAATTATTCATATGATGTTGTTGTTCCTGTTATATGGCATTGAGTCAGTTCTTATCCATAACAACGTTATGCACAAAAGACGTAAACATCTCTTGGTCTGTGCCATCGTCCCAATTATTTCTATGATGATATATATATAGATAGATAGATATATCTATATATATAATGAATATATATATATATATATATAATGAAATCTTACCATCCTTACTCTAAGGAGATCTCTGGCCTTACTTCTTCAGGACAGACTTGTTTGTCCTTCTTGTGAGTCCATGGCAAATTGAAGATTCTTAGCCAGCACCACAATTCAACCACATTGATTCTTGTCTGAGCTCATAATTGTTTGAGCTCTTTGCTGCAGCTATCTCATTGAGGGCCTTACTGTTACCAGTGACATAGCTTACAGCACCAGAGCAACACATAAGCCACTACAATAGTTTGTAACTGATAGTACACATCATCAAAGGAGCCATGACAGTATATAATACTCTCAAACATATGGTTGCGTTAAGGACTTCACCAAACCAGTCAGGAAAATTCTAGAACAGTTCACTGACAAAGTGGCAAAGAAGCACTCTGTCATCTAATCTTCTGAGTGCTATACTATACAATATCCTTAGGTCAATAACATATTTAACTGAGGAAGCAGACCTTGCACAAAATACAGAGCTAACCATGAAAGAAATTCCAATACGCTCTTATGGGAGGAGGTCTAATCCACAGTCTGAGGGAATCCATCTAGCATATGGCAGTGATTATCCATCTAGTTACAGATGGTGTGTAGATAGATAGCAGGGAGGAGTGAAGAAGCCAATGTCCAGAGATAAGCCACCTGTGTGGTCCTGATCCATGAATCCAGTCCCATAATTTTGTGCCTACGTCAGCCTATAGGACCACTGTGGACACAGCAATTTGTTTCTCTGGCAAAGGCCAATACATAAATTCCTAAACGCAGCCTTACTTTTACACTGTATATGGGTTGAACATTAATGTAAAAACACTGTGGGCACTATCTTTCTTTGCCTATTTGACTTTTATTGCCTGGACCTTCTCCTGACTATCAGGGGCTGAGAAGGGCAAGTGTATGTGGAGCCATGATGGAATCTTCAGGGAGAACTGTGATGATAGTGAGCCAGCAGTCAGGCTGTGAAGATCTAACTTCTCAGAGGAAATCATGTCTAAATGTGTGCATCTGTTGGAATCAAGCCAGAAAGATTGGCTTGAAGCTTTATCAGGAGTACATTGGTGAGAGGATCAGTGTAAATCCTAACAGGTACAAAGACTTTTGTGCTCTGTTTCTCAGTTTTATTGCATAAATATTTTGTTTCTGCTTCCAGTTTTAGCAACAAACTCATCGGGGTCTCCTGTCCCTTCTCATGTACTTTTAAAAGCCTATCCTACCATAGACACTAAAAATCAGTGGCCTCAGCAGGGAGGGGAAGTAATATCCTTGACAGCTTCTGCCTTGGTGTTAAAAAGGCTTAGTTATCAAGAAGATGAATTTCTTCCTGAACTACTAGAATATACTGTAAAAATTTCTGACTCTCCCTTCAAATCTCAAGCTTTTGGGCAATCATGAATATTTTAGCTATGAATTATGGACTTCTTAGATAACACATAATGGCTTGATTTGTTATAAAAAAAGAATACCTCTTTCATAAAAAACAAATGCTTGTGTACCAAGTACTTTTACTAACCTTGATCTTAGCCAAAAGGCCGAGAAGCAATATTCCAAGTACTTTTTAAAGAATTCTCCATTCTCTACCATCTCGTTTCACCCAATACCTTTCCAAAATTCATCAAATATTTATGAGTCCTGTAGTGTAATAGACTAAATTTTAAAGAAAACCTTATGAAGAAAAAAACAAAGAAAGATTTATAAATTATCAAGAAGCCATGGAGGAAGGATGAAAGGAAAGGAGGGGAGAAAATAATGAGCTCATGCTCAAATAGAAAGAAAATGTTTACAAAAAGGTAGTGACAATATATGTATGTACAGATGTGTTCGACAAAATAGATTTATGTATGGATTTTGATGAGAGCTGTAAGAGACCCCAAATTTCAACTTTTAAAATGTTGAGAATTCCATTTTCCATGAACTACTTAGAGCCTTTCACACATCTCACTTTCATTATATTCTCTGTCCAGTGTTCTGGCTTAAAAGTACTATTTAATCATTTGTTTAGAGGGAAATCAGAACAAGGAATTTTGTGTTAGAAATTTTTTTTTTCACAAAGCAAAATAAAGGGTGACAGCATTGACATTCAACAATCCTAAAAGTGGGCTAACTCTTTAACATAAAGCAGCACTATCTCAACATGTTTCCATTGTTGGTTTGTCAGTGTGCAGATTTAAATTTTTTTTATTTGGGACTCATACAACTCTTAACACAGTCCATACATACATCGATTGTGTAAAGCACATTTGTATATTTATTGCCCTCATCATTCTCAAGACATTTGCTCTCCACTTAAGTCCTCATTTTTTATCCTCTCTCCTCACTTCCACCTCCCTCTTGAACACTTGATAATTTATAAATTATTATTCTGTCCGACATCCCCCTTCACCCATTTTCTATTTTCCATACCCCAGGGAGGAGATCATATGCAGATCCTTGTAATCTATTCCCACTTTCCAACACACCCTCCCTCTACCGTACCTGTATCGCTACTCACACCACGGGTCCTGAAGGGATCATCCGCCCTGGATTCCCTGTGTTTCCAGTTCCTGTCTGTGCCGGTGTACATCCTCTGGTATAGCCAGACTTGCAAGGTAGAATTGGGATCATGATAGTAGTTTGCATTTGTGTAGTGGGAGGGGCAGTAAACATTTAGGAACTAGAAGAAAGTTGTATTTTCATCGTTGCTACATCGCACACTGATTGGCTCATCTCCTCCCTGAGACACTTCTGTAAAGGGGTATTCAGTGGCATACAAATGGGCTTTGGGTCTCAGTCCCGCACTCCACCCCTTCATTCACTATGGTAAGATCTTTTTGTTCTGATGATGCCTGGTACCTGATCTCTTTGACACCTCGTGATCTCACAGTTTGGTGTGCTTCTTCCAAGTGTGCTTTGTTGCTTCTGAGCTAGATGGCCACTTGCTTAACTTCAAGCATTTAAGACGCCAGGCACTGTATCTTTTGATACCTGGGCACCATCATCTTTCTTAGCCACATTTGCTTTTGCACCCATTTCTCTTCATGGAGGTGAGCATACAATTATATGATTTTAGTTCTTTGATGCCTGATAATGGATCCCTTAGGCACCTCGTGATCACACAAACTGAAGTGTGTCTTCCATGTGGGCTTTGTTTCTTCTGAGCTAGATAGTCGCTTGTTTACCTTCAAGCCTTTAAGACCACAGTCGCTGTCTCTATGATAGGCAGCACCATCAGCTTTCTTCAACACATTTGCTTGTTCATCTGCTTTTTCTTCAGTGGTTATGTCTGGAAGGTGAGCAACATAGAATGCCAATTTAATAGAACAAAGTATTCTTGCATTGAGGGAGTACTTGAGTGGAGGCCCAATGTCCTTCTGCTACCTTAATACTAAACCTATAAATATATGCACATAGATCTATCTCTATCCTAATATAAAATATATTTACGGATACACATGTCTTTATCTAGACCTCTATAAATGCCCTTTGCCTCCCAGCTCTTTCCTCTATTTTCTCTGACTTTCCTCCTGTCCCACTGTCATGCTCAGTCTCCACCTGGGTTTCAGCAATTCCTCTTGGTTACATTAACCTTAATCATGCCCTACCACGCCTCCACACTCTCTTACCACCAATTTGGTCACTTGTTGTTCCCTTGTCCCTGGATTTGTTAACACCACTACCTTCCCCACCCACCCACCGCTTCCTCTCCCATGTACCCCCAGGACTGTCAGTCCCATATTTTCCTCCTCCAGATTGTTCACCCAGCCTATCTTATTTAGACAAACCTCCAGAGATAATAACATGCACAAAAACAAGACAGAACACAACCACGCAACAATATACGGCAAAACAACAATGGCAAATCAATGACAAAAAAAAAACACGACAAGAAAGAAAAGCTTGTAGTTAGTTCAAGGATTGTTTTTTGGCCTTTAGGAGTGCTTTCCAGTCAAGTCTTTTGGGCCACCATGCCCTTGCCTCACCTAAAGTCTACCTTCAGCATTCCCTGGGGAATTGCCATTCCATTCCCTTGATGTTCTGTTGCACCCCCTTAGTGTTTTGCCTGGGTGTGGCAGGATCAGATCGGGTGAAATTCCCACACTGTGTCTCTGGTGGTGTCTCCTGTAGGGCAATGGGTCAGTGAGGGGCGTCATGTCTCCTAGTGGTGCTGGCCATGTGGTCCTTTCTGTGGACTGGCTCTTCTAATCAGGAACATTGTCCTCATGGCCTGGTAGGCCAGGATGTGCTCCACTCTTGCTTTCATCTGCTCCCATGTGCAAGTTTTGGAAAAAAATTCCACTTCATGTTACATGATATTTTTAATCCCTCATCAGGTTTAAAAGTGGAATAAAATTAAAATCTCATCAAGTGTAAAACTATACTGAGCAGTATTGAGCATCAATCTGTCCTAATGAACCAGGTTAAACTATGGCAGAGCAAATTTGCTATTTAAAAAAAAATAATGGGTTGTACACATTTCAGTATAATAAATGTTTTCAATACATTTTAGAAAGGAAGACGAGAGAAGAAAAATATAGACAAATCTTACAAGAAAATTAAGGGGAGTTCTTTGCGAAGTGAATAAATAATAGTACACAACAACCTTAGATTATCATACACAGCAACAGTATTCTAAATCAACTGATATTTTAAAATATCAAAAGTAAAACAAATTTTGAGATTGAAAATAGGAAACCAGAGCTATCGATTTTAATCAAGACATTTTCAAAATAAACATAATAGGATAATTATAGAACTTCCAAATAATAATTGCTCTTTAACCAATTCCCAGCTAGTTGAGTATTTTCATCAAGATAGAATGCTGAATTTTATTAAATGGTTTTTAAGAGAGTTAAAATTAAGTGTTTTTTAATAAAATCACTTGTTTTACTTTTGTTTTATATTAATGAAGTGTATCACATTGAATTCCTAATGCTGATCCAATTTGAAAATCTGGAATAAATTTCAATTGATCATTATGATCCAGAAAATGGAAAGTTAAATAAAAGAATCAACAATAAGTTTGTTTATTTAGAAATAGGTACAAAATAAGCAAACATCTGGTAGTTCTATTTAGGTAAAGAAGAAAAAATTCAAATATAATTAAGGAAAGCAAGAATGTCACAACAACACCTACTGAAATGATAACAGAAATCCTTGAAAATATCCCTCCCACAAATTATGAAAATCCAGAAGAAATAAGGAAATGGTGACACAATGGCTGTATCAATGGGCACAAACATAAAAAAAATGATTATGAGGATATATAGAGGAAATAATTTCCTCACCTAATGGTGGAAATAATACCACATGTAAGTAAAATATCAATAGAGATCATTTTTAATGGCTGCAGCAGTACACTGCTATCTGATTCAGAAAAGGATCTGTTATGAAAAATATCATGGCCTTAGTCAGTCAAATAATGACTGAATGCATAGAATTTCAGGCATGGAGACTATAGTCATTTGGGTCACTGCCTCATGCAGCTTACTTATTGCTTCAGGTACTACTCAAACCTGATCTCATATCTACCACTTCCATTAAATTATGTACTGGTGTTGTGTATGTCTAACTATATAAGTCTGTGCATCAGACAACACCAAGTTCCAGATGATCAATTCAGGTTGCAGGGTTACTTAGTGGCTTATGGTGAGAGATTCAATCTCTCCTAAAACTCAGTAACATGTCACAGCTGTTTCTCAAGGGGGAAGTAGATGGCAGTGCTTGTACAAAGATGGCAGTGCTTTGCCCCCAATCCTAAGGTTCTGTGCTGCAATTCAGCAACAGAGTCCTTCCAGAGACTCCAAATTGCATCTCTGTCTGCAACAGATGCTTAAAGAACTGTTGGATCGCTGAGTATCATATGACTGAAATGGCAGAGTGACTTCACAGTAGTCTGAAATTTCTCCAAATCTTTCTTTTTTGAAGGACATGATTCAAAGATTGCAAAGTTTCAAGTCACTTGATAAATAGGTTGAGTATCATGCCCAAATAGGGACATGTAGCCACCAAAATCTAAAAAGACACTGCAGGTGTTGTGCCTCTTTTTCAGTTGTGCCATAACTTGTTTTGTATTTTAGTAGGAATATCTCAACATGCCTGACATCACTGGACACTTAGTAATTTCAGTGATGGAGAAAAGAGACTGAACTTTGGTTAGGTTAATTTTCAACCTTCTAATATAAACCAATAAGTGGAGTCACTTAGATATACTTCTTACAGAATAAGTGGAGTCACTTAGGTATACATCTTAGTTAACATATGAATGCAATGGATCAGCATGACATTTTGTAGACAATGTCTCTGTGCTGCAGACAGCAGTGCTGGAGAGTTGAAGTTCCCCTCAGGTAAAAAGGTGCATGTAAATGTTGTCATTTATAGATGAAAGTAAGCTATTTGTGGTGACTCTTATAAACAAAATTTTAGGAAAAAGGCATTGACCAGACTAATAAATGTGGACCATGTACTGTATTAATTTAAACAAGCAATGGGCATGCATCTAGAATAGCAGCTGCTACTGGACATACCACCGAATTAAATAAAAAAGAATTCACTTATTCTGTCCTGAGTTTTGTACAATTAAATTGGAATGTGATAGGAATAACCACACCTGTATCCTACATGTTTGGGTAGTACTACTAATCTTTCTGGGAATACAATGTTTATTTTGGTTTTCTATTTTTCTAGATAGTGGAAATTCTAGTATTTGTACTTAACTTTTCCTAGTATAATAGTTCCTATTCCGCATGCCAGATATTGAATATTGGGGTTCTTTGGAATTAGGGTAATCACTATAAGATGTATTTGGGGACCCACTAGACCCACTGTGAGATTAATTTTGCTAGGATTTTATTAATAACTTGACCTCCATATGCTTCCAGTAAGCATTCTGACTAGTAAGTCTGCAAAACATTTTGAGTCTAAAGGAATTAGTGTAAATTTAGAGACACTGTTCAGTAATTTACCCCAATTCTGATGATTTTTGTAACAGAGTTTTTGTGCCAACATTGTACTTGCAATAAGATATGGGTCGTGGGTAGCCTGTCAATCAAGTTGAAGACTGAAGACCTACTTTAGAGGTGCATCTGAGATAAATGGCTCTCTGGAGACCTGCCCACTCACCTCTCTCTGCCTTCACCTTCCTGATGGTGAGCCAACCTGAGACCAGAGAGATCGCTGTGATGAACTCCGCCATTGGATCCAAAAGACTGTGCCCACTGGCAGGTGATCTTCCTACATTCTGCATCATTGCATGTGGTTATGTGAGTCGGAAGAGGGACTTTGGACTAGTATTAAATTTATGGACTTGAGTTGGAGTGGACTGGGATCTTTTTCTAAAACATAAAGCTTCTTGATACAAAGCTCTTTCTTACACATATATGATGTTATTGGATTTGTTTCTTAGTCAACCCAGCCTAACACAATTTTCTTTCCCCCACTGAATAGTTACTCTTGTAAAAGGTTGTAGATTTCTTTATGGAAGGCTTGAGAAAGACTAACAGTATAAAATTATGACAGTATGTGAGATCATTCCTACAAAGTACTTAATTCAAGGGCTTGGGGGTCAACAAACTGGCTCAAATGTGGGGATTGATTGAATAAATAAAGATACATTGCTATACACCAGCCTAGAATTCTTCTTGTACAGATCAAATAAACATTTAGTAGATTCCCATTTGTTTCCTTCATTGGAACTCCCTACCTAAATAATCAACACTATAACTCCATACAAGTCAAACTATTCTGATAAGTACATTGACTGCTGTCCATATGGCAACTATATGGATGTTGCCTGTAGGCCCCATTTCTGTCCAATATTGCCCTTAATTTAACTTCAAAACATTTTAAGTTGAGAATGCAATTGACATTGTAATTCAGCCATTCTTTTAATAAGATTCTGCATTTGGTTTTTGACAACTCTGATAGTACAAAAAATAAGTTTTTAAAAGGCACACGTGGAAACGTTGAGGTCTTTTATGCAGCCACTGAGGTTTGACTATGAAACTCTGAGTTTATCTCTTTCCCTTAACACTTTGTTGTAAATAGGATCAAAATTTAAATTGCTTAAAAATACAGAACACAAAATATTCAGTCTTCTTCTCATCAATATTTCCTCCATGGTGGTGATATGCTGCTTATCAACATTACCACTTCATGCTGTGGATTAAATTACCCTCTGTATTAATACCAGTAGAGCTATCAATCCTAATGTAGGCAGACTACAGTCTACTAGAGACAAGGTTTGGGGGCCTTGAAACCTAATAAGACCGGAGAAGCAATTTATAAAATGAGTTTTGTTTCCTCATAACAAATTTTATTACAAATGTGTTAGGCAGTATTACTTATGGAAAAATAAGCAGGAACGTTTAAAGATATACATACATGGAAAATATACATCAAGACAATGCTCACCCAGTTCCAGAATTAGGCAAGTTCACAGCCTCACAAGTTCCAAGTTTGGGGATCAAATGTTACATTGAAGACTTCTCTCTTGTGTAGCTGTTGGTTAGGGAAGACCAACAGGAAGATCACTAGTGGCTCCACAGAATGACTCTAAACTTTAGAGTCATTAGAACCCATAGGGATTTGATCACTCTCAGAATTTGGAGACAAGACGACAGAACATAAGCTTAAGTGAAAAGAATCAGAAGCTAAAAAGCCGTATGAAGAATCAAGACTCAGTAGAAAGTGAGCAGACTTATCCACAGAGTCCTTATATAGGAAATAGGACGCACTGCCCATGAAACTTCCCTTTAATAGCATCAATGCTGCAGACTAAATACAAATGTTGCACTTCATCCTGATTGCCTCAGGTATCATTTTCTGCTTACAGCAGATGTCATTATGGAGTTTATTATTTTGTGTTAGGACATTTCATGGGGATTTACTAAGGCTTAACTGTTTACCCTGACATTCCTAACCCAACCAGACTGACACAAAACTTATCATATGTGTTATTTTGCTGATATCTATAATCAATATTCATGAAAGCCATGGTCAATAATTCAAACTATGTATTGCACTACATACATCTACTGTAAAAGAGTTATTTAAAGTATTGAAAAATAAGGATGTCTCTATGAGGACCAAGGGGTCTGACCCATGCTATGGTATTTTCAATCACTTCATGTGAAAACTGTACAATGAATAAGGAACAACAAAAATAATTGATGCATTAAAATTGTGGGGTTGGCATAGAATGCTGAAAGCACCATGGACTTTCAGAAGGATAAACAAATCTCTCTTGGAAGTAGAACCAGGACGTTCCTTAGAAACAAAAGTGGTGAAAATATTACCATGAGAGTCTACTCTCAGGAAAAGGACATAAGCTTGGAAAAGTAGAAGGTCAGAAACAAATGAGGAAGACTGCCAGGATGGCATGACACAGAGGCTTCAACAATGGACTCAAAGATAGCAGTAACTCTGAAGATGACAGGGCATCAGTAAATATTTTCTTCACAGGACACCTGTCAGTCAGAACCAACTGAATAGCACTTAACCAAACCAACAACAGAAGAAACTGACAAAACTATACATATACTATCTACCTAAACTAACTCTGAAATAGAAAAGATGAACAGAATCATAACAAAAGAAGAAATGGATCAGTCATTTAAAACATCAACATAAAAGAGACCAAGATCAGCTTCCCTGGTGAATTTTACCAACTTTGCAGAAAAATTGCTGTTATTGCTACTGAGGTCGACTATAAATCAAAAAAGAGCTAAAATCGATTCTACTAAAACTCTTTTTTAAACATTTTATTAGGGGCTCATACAACTCTTATCACAATCCATACATATACATAGATCAATTGTATAAAGCACATCCATACATTCCCTGCCCCAATCATTCTCAAAGCATTTGCACTCCACTTAAGCCCTTTGCATCAGGTCCTCTTTTTTTCCCTCCCTCCCCACTCCCCACTACCTCATGTGCCCTTGGTAATTTATACATTGTTATTTTGTCATATCTTGCCCTATCCGGAGTCTCCCTTCGCCCCCTTGTCTGCCGTCCATCTCCCAGGGAGGAGGTCACATGTGGATCCTTGTAATCAGTTCCCCCTTTCCAACCCACTAAAGGCTTGAAGGTGAACAAGCGGCCATCTAGCTCAGAAGCAACAAAGCCCACATGGAAGAAGCACCCCAGCCTGTGCCTTCATGAGGTGTTGAAGGAATTCGGTATCAGGCATCATCAGAACAAAAAATGATATCATTGTAACACGAAGGGGAGTGTGGAGTAGAGACCCAAAGCCCATCAGTAGGCAATTGGACATCCCCTTAAGGAAGGATCTCAGGAAGGAAACAAGCCAGTCAGGGTGCATTATAGCAACAATGAAATATACAACTTTCCTCTAGTTTGTAAATGGTTCCTCTCCCCCACTATCATGATACCAATTCTACTTTACAAATCTAGCTAGAGCAGAGGATGTACAATGACTGGTACAGATAGGAACTAGAAACACAGAGAATCCATGGCAGGTGATCCCTTCAGGACACCAGCAAGTGCGATCACAAGGTGCCAAAGGGACCAGGTATAAGGCATCATGCAAAAAAAGATATATATATATATATATATATGTGTGTGTGTGTGTGTGTGTGTACACACCATATTGAATGAAGGAGGAAGTGCAGAGTGGAGACCCAAGGCCCAAGTGTCGGCCACTGGAGATCCCCTCATGGAGGGGTTTAGGAGAGGAGATGGGTCAGTCAGGGTACGAGGTAGTACTGATGAAGAACACAGCTTTCCCCCAGATCCTGACTGGCTTGTTTCCTTCCTGAGATCCTTCCTTAATTGCTTTGGGTCTCTACTCCCCTTCGTGTTACAATGATATCATTTTTTGTTCTGATGATGCCTGATACCGAATTCCTTCAACACCTCATGAAGGCACAGGCTGGGGTGCTTCTTCCATGTGGGCTTTGTTGCTTCTGAGCTAGATGGCCGCTTGTTCACCTTCAAGCCTTTAAGACCCCAAACTTTAGATCTTTTGATAGCTGGGCATACCTTTCTTCACCACATTTGCATATGTGATCTTGTGGGGGAGGTGAGCACACAAGATATGATTTTGTATTCTTTGATGCCTGATAACTGATCCCTATAGACCAATATTCTTCATGAACATAGATGGCAAAGTTATCAACAAAATCCTAGCCAATAGAATCCAATAATATATAGAAAGAATATGATAGATAAAACATATTTACACCAGATATGCAAAGGTGTTTCAAGACTAGAAAAATAGCCAATGGAATCCATCACAAAAATAAAACAAAGTTAATAAAACATGACCATATCTATTGATTTATCCATATCTAGTGGAATATTATACAACCTTAAAGAAAACTTATCCATCTAAAATAACACCTCATAACATAGATGAATCTAGAGGACATTATGGAGGGTGAATATTGCCTATCACAAAACAACATATAATGCAAAAGATCAAGAAAATGTTTTCACACTAAAAAGTATATATTTTACTGCTACCAAGGATGGTAGAGGAAGGGAGCAAAAGGGTATCACTGGCTGGAGTATGGGCAAAAATACGTGTTAGAGCAAACCATGCCATCCAAATTGAAGTCATATGCTTTGAAAGTGAACTTAGTGGGCATATGTGAAATATTCAGCGTATTTTTAAATAAAAATAAAACTATAATTTAGAATTGCTCATTTTAAAGCAGCCTGAAAACCCACAGGGCTTGTGAGTCACTATGAGTCAGAATCAATTTAATGGCAATGAGAGAGACAAATGTATTAAGAATTTGTCTATATTTTCTTTGTTTTCAAATTTGTTGTATTATAGATTTTAAAAATTTTTTGTTGTGATTATCTCAGTTGAAACTTATTTAATATCTCCCAGTTGCATTGATAACATTGGTTATTTGAATTTCCTCCTTTCTTTTTTACTAATTTGGTCAGTGGTTCATCAACTTAGTTGATACTTTCCAAGACTCAACTCATCATTGTACTAATTTCCATGTTTTCCATTCCAATTATCTTTGCTTAGAGCTTTAGTGCTTTGTTTGTTATAACTTTAGACTTTTGCTTTATCAATTCTATTTGCTCATTATTTCTGATTAAGTTCTAATTTGATCCTTTTAATAATTTATGTATTTAAATAAATTCTTCTTTGAGTATTACTTTTATTTCATGCTTAAAGTTTTGTTTTTTAGTTCAAGAATTGTTTGTTGGCCTTTACAAATGTCTTCCAGTCCAGTCTGTTGGAGCACCATGCCCTGGCCCCACAGTCCACCTTCAGCATTCCCTGGGGCCCTTGCTGCTCCATTTCCTTGCCATTCCACTGCACTCCCCCAGGGCTGTTCCTTGGTGTGGCAGGATCAGATCGGACACAATTCCCATACTGTGTCTCAGGTGCATCCTTAAAGTTTTAATATATTGTTTTCATTGTCATTGCATTGTCAGTATTTTAAAATTCAATTTTCAATTTTTTGCTATGAACCGATAGTCATTTGGGTAGTATATTATATAATTTACATGTATTTAATTTGATTCCATATTTTTATCTATTTGATTTCTTGTTTCATACTGGTATGGTCAGATAAAAGCTTTTTATTTCAATTTTACAATATTTATATTGACCAAAAAGTGTTCTGTTCTGGAAAAATATTCCATGTGCACTGAAGAATAATATAGTTTATGTTTGCTTGCTTACTTTGGGGTTACTCCTCTCTTCAACTGTTAAAATCTGTATATTTTTGGACTGTGCTATTTGGTACATAACTATTTATAAATGTTCTGTTGTTTTAGTAAATTGACCTCTAGTCATTATATAATGTTCTTCTTTGTATCTTATAGTGGATTTTCCTTTAAAGTCTATGTTGTCATATATTAACATTGCCATTGCCGGTACTTTTGGTAACTATTTGTTTGGAGTAGAAGGGCAGTGAAAAAGAGGAAGACCCTCAAGGAGATGGATTAACACAGTAGCTGAAACAATGGGCTGAAATACAACAGTTGTGGATATGGTGTAGTATCAGGCTCTGTTTCTTTCTGTTGTACTCATGAGCTCCTAGAAATTATAATGTGTGCTAGGGAAATGTTGTTTAATCCTTTGGCCTTTCAAATCAATTTATGTACCTGTATCTAAGATATATGACTTTTGTAGACTAAAAAGGAAATCCATTCTGCTGCTCAGATTCCTTTGCCTGATGTGTTAATCCATTTGCATGGATTATTGATTGCTGAGCATTAACTGCTGCCAAAAATCTGGCCTGCTAGCTACAATGTCTGTAGTTTAATTCTACCAGCTCCTTCATAGGTGAACAGTGATGTTCCAGTAAATATCTATAGACTTAGATTTGGTTTGATTTATTGTGCTATGCATTTCTTATGTGATATTAACAGTTTCTTTGCTCTTTTTCATTATCTATGTTGAATAAATGTGAATTTTCATGTTATTTTATTTCTTTTTAATGACTGTTTCTTATTTTACTAGTCTTTGATTTTCTTCATTTTAAGATGATTCATTAATTTTATGATGTTACTCTGAAGTTTACATTTATCACCTTGATATGGATGTTCTGTAACTATTCTTTAAACCATTTGTTTTGAAGTTGTTGTGGAAGTTATTGTCTCTGTTCCTTCTAATCCACTTTGTAGATATGTTTAACTTCAGTGGACTGTTTCCCTGTTTTGGGATCTGTATGATGATATCATCTGTCATTTATGCCAGATTTTTGTCTTGTCTGATGTCACTTTTTAAAACAGAATAATTTGAACAATTATTTTTAGTATCTTGTAAAAAGTCTTGAGGTTACTAATTCTTCTAATTTTTGCTTATCTGAGCTTTTCCTAATTTTGCTTTACTTTTTTTGAAAGATGGGAGAAAGTTTTCTACCCTGTCAAAACTTCTACTTTCACAAACCCACAGGCACAACCTCTACTTAGCATCACTATAATTTAGCACAAACTTGATGGGAGTGAATCTGCTTGTTTGTTTTAAGATAATTTTGTTGAATATACAATTCTGGGTCATATATTTATAGCTGAATATGTGATATTGCACTGCATTTTTCCTCCATAGTTACTGATGAGAAATGTGGTTATTTTTGGTTTGTTTTCTAGAGACCCTTTTCTTTGGAGACTGGGTAGCATAGGGGTGACATAGGGCTTTGATCTATATGGTGGGAGTGGTAGTTAGATAAGTAATGGATATGTCTTCAGAGCACTTCCCTGCACAGGCTTTGACAGTCAGGTGGCCTCTAAAACAAAAAGATTTGGAGAATGGCACACAAAACTGGATAAAGGTGAAATTCCTGATGATTGCTTTGAAGTTTCACTATTTGAAATTCTGGTGATGCATTAGACTACTTACTTCAAGTTATATAGTTCATAAAAAATGAGATTGTTTGCTCTATGTAGTCTTAGAAATTCAGTTAGGTTAGTTTTTATTACTCAATTGATATCCACATGGATGGACAACAACTGGGATAGAAATCCCCATCCCTAGTTTCTAGGTCTGTCACATCCCTGTTTTTCATAAACAGTGAAACACTCACTTTTCTGTACTTACTCTTGTTCCTTTGTAGAAGTGCATTCCCTGCTTTATGAATCCCTCATCCAGATAAGCCAAACTCTGTATTTCCCTAGTTTTAAATCTCGGTGTCTTACACAGTTGTACAAGTAGGAAAATTCAGGCTGGTGCAAATTCATCAGTCAGATGTAAGCTGAAGGTTCTTGAATTCTTGTAGCTATAGAACCAGACAAACAGGAAGCAGGATGACAAAGAAAGAGGGCCACAGTCTGATGGATATAAACACATCCCAGGTTTGTCAAACAAATTCAAGCTTGGCACTCCAATGACAGCTCCTGGAATCTGCAGGCAGCAGAAGGATCTATTAACTGTACACATAATTGAGTTACTGCAGAAAGCTAAAAGCAAAAGAGAACTTGGCTTGGCTTAGGATTTATAAACATATTAGCACTTATTAAAAGCAAGTAAATACTTTCACTTGGGTTTTTAAATATCTTCAATGTATTTCCTGTTTGATGGAATGACAGGTCTATTTTTATCCTTCCATCTTTTATGTAGCAATAATGTATTAGTTTTGCATTAAATATTCTTTTATGAAATCCTCTGTGATACATTACTGTAATATGAACTGAGCCGCTTTCTCCGTGAGACTCAGCTTTAGTTTATTTCCTTTGTTTAGTTGAAAACTGGCAATCTCTTTAAGAAATAGCAAAGAAACAAACAAAATAAAAAGTAACTGGTGTAATTCCCCCTGATAGGCATTAAATGTACAAGTATGGAGTTTGTCACCTAGAAACCCCTCCCCAAAATATGTGAAAAAAACAACTCCTTCACCTAAACCAGCGGTTCTCAACCTGTGGGTCACAATCCTTTTTTGGGGCGAACGACCCTTTACAGGGATTGCCTGATACTTAACAGTTGAAAAATTACAGTTATGAAGTAGCAATGAAAATAACGTTATGGTTGGAGGTCACCACAGCATGAGGAACTGTATTAATGAGTTGTTGTATTAGGAAAGTTGAGAACCAATAATCTAAACACTAATAGCTAATAACATTATGTGACAGAAAAGTATAATGAATCTAATATCATGATCTGGATGTTCTCCATAAGCTTTCAAACTTCTGGCTTCATCTGCATTATACTTTAAAATTACATCACCCTTGTTATCCTTAAAAAAGACAAATTTGTTTGAAAATGCATGATTCCAAAAAATCATTGTTTCTCCAATTACTTTGAAGGTAAAGAAAAACTCACTATTTCATTACATGTGCTGCTGCTTCTCTTAACCTCTCCCAATACACAGAGGCTTATTGAATAGTGATCAATATTCTAAAAGACACGCCTATTTCACTTTAATAAAAGCAGAAGTGGTGAAAGCCAATTTCTTGGTAAAGCAATTATTAGGATTTCTAACGTATTTCAGATGCTGCTGTGGTCTATTTCACTCTGAGAAGCAGAATATAAAAATATAGAATATATAAAAATACAGAATATCCCCCAAAATTAAATCTTAAGATTCAAAGAGTAGGTTTGGGCTCTCACACTCTTTTAGAATCTTAATTTGTGTTTAAAAATGATGTGATAGTCCTTGGGCTTTCAAGACCGAAGGAGATAATCAGCATTAAAACAATATAGAAACACTGCCTGAATTTTTTCTATCCAAGAATGTAAGAAAGAAAAAAAATTACCTTGGTTATAATAAAGTCTGTAGAAATAGGTCAAGAGCACAATGATCCAAATAAAAGAAAAACAAAATAAACTCTTTGCCATTGAGTTAATTACAACCTTTAGTAACTGTGAAAGGTGGGACACAACTGTCTGTGGGTTTCTCAGACATAAGACTTTTAAAATCCTCTCTAGAAAGGCACTAGCAAAAAATATAAAAACCAATTCTTTAGGAATTCTAAAATTAATTAAATTATTACAACCATGACAGTGTTTATTTTAAAGTTGAATTTCAGTAAGTACAGTGAACTTTTTGTTGTATTAATTTGTCATATTTATAATCTTCTCTCCCAGTTCTCTCCCAGGTAGCTATGAAAAAATAAACACCTCACAACCATGGGTAGAGAGAAGATAAGCTAGAGGTTCTGAAGGATATAACCATAAATAAATGTCTGGAGTTCATTAAGAATAAATTCTACTTTCAGGACTTTTCTTCACTAGTTCTGACTCAGACTTAAAAAGCCAAAAAGCCAAACTCTCAACCACTGAGTCAATTCTGCCTCAAAAGAACCCTCTCAGGCTAGCTGCCCATCTGAGTTTCTTAAGGTGTAACTCTTTACAGGAGTAGAAAGCTTTGTCTTTCTCCCTTGGAGGAACTAGTGGTCTTGATCTGTTGACTAATGTGCAATTACCAAGCCACTAGTGTGCACTCACTACTAATTTTACCCACTGAGGTTTTCATTTTACAGAAAAAAAATTACAGAGTGCAAACTGTTAAATTTTACAGTTATTTGAAATGGTTGGAAAATTTAGTAGCTGAGGAATAAAGTGTTTTGAAGTGTAAATGTGACAAATGTGGAATTCCATATGTTTGTCTATGGGTGGTTTTATGGTATTTTTACTATTGGCTGGCCTTGTGGCTACTGCAAAAATTTTAACTATCTATTGCAATATTGGAAACATGCACAATACTCCTGAAAAAGTAAGGGACTTAAAGGGTTTAGGTAGTAATGGAAAATTTGGCTCAACCATGACCAGACCTCTAAGCTAATTAAACAGAAAGTTAAATAGTCCTAACACTAAAGACTACAACAAACTATTTCAGAAAAGTCAATAAATAAGCTCAACATCAAAAACTTCTGAAGAAAATGAACTTGACTTCCACAGTTCAGAATCTTATTTGTAATGTCCAGTTTCAACAACAGAATTTAAGATATAACAAAACAAAGAAACTGTGGGCTTCATACCATTATACATTTGTATTAGCACCTAGTTAAAGAAAACTTTTTACATATTTAGAAAAGAAATTTAAGTCCATGAAAATAACAACAAATTACTACATTTTTTGTTTTCTTTACTCTCAGTAAGTCAGTAAAAATAACAACTTGCATTAATATAAACTCACTGCCACTTGGGTATCAAGTCCCTAGAATACGTAGCATAATACCAAAACAGAAATGGCCTTTATTGAATGTCTTATGCTATTTATCCAAATCTTAAGAGTTTGCTACACATCTTATATAAAATAAAATCAATGGAGAAAATTGCAACATTTGCCAATCTTCTCAAAAATAGTCCCACAAAATACTGTTGTCCAAAAGTGGGAATTATTCAGAATAATAAAAATATTAGTCTTATACAACAAAATAAAAATCTTTATCACTTGCCTTCAAGACCATTATAACTCCTAACAACATCTTCTGTGTGTCAACTCCATAGAATTCCCAGTTGCTATGTCATACTCACTCCCCCTAACCCCAATATATTATGAGATCTTTTGTTGAAGATGCCTCTAAGTAGATTTGTACTGCCAATCTATCCATTAGGAGCCAAATACTTAACAGGCGCATCCAAAGACTCAAGTCTTGAACACAACTTAATACAGAGATGATGACAAAATGAGAAGACATGCTGACTTTAACTGGCCAAATATGTTTCTACTTATTCTCAAACACTAATAACTTATTAAATACAACCATGAAATGTAAATTTAAATGTAATTTTTACCTGATAGTCTCATAGATCAATCAATATAATGTCCAAGGTATTTATCCAAACCTATAAAACAAATTTGACACATTTTATTTAAAATAAAACAAAGAGCAATATTAAACTAACTCTGCATGCATTATCACTCAGTGTGAGTCGAGTATCAAGAAGTCGAGAAAAACAGTAATATTAATAAAGATTACTAAGGTTCTAAATTTATGAGACATTGGGTCATAAATTAAACAACAACTTTCTTAAAACTATTCAAGTTGCCAAATTCCATTAAAGGCTATCTAAGAGGATAAATTTTAAAATTAGAAGTCGTACATAAAATGTTCAGCTATCTAGTACATTAAGAGCCATAAATTTATATAAGCATACTCATTCACTCGCCCATTTATATAAATAAAAGCTCAAATCTTCTATTAGTTGATACACTAGAAAACCGATAATAAAAATAAAATTGGTAAAAATGAATCTATCTGACCTACTGGAATGAGAAATTTCTCATTATGTGGTCAGGTAGTCCTGATGTTTTCATACTCAGGAAATTCATTATTTTATGTTACACAAACCATATTTAAACAGCCCAATTCTCTTCTCACAAACCAAAATCTTATGAGGGAACAAGAATTGCATCAAATATCAGACATTTTTTGATGGTTCCCCAGGGTTCCCTGGGGATAGGTTTTGGTGGGATTAACTAACATTTTACTCAGAATTCAGGTTATCTGTTTTATAGATTGGTTAAGTCTTAATTATTTACTCATTCAGGGGTTAGGTAAACACTGTGGGAGAATGACATTGTCAGTGATTCAAACAACTTATAAACGTATCTTCACAAAGGTCTTGTTTTATGAAAAAATGTAAACCGTTGTTGTTTATAAGTATTTTTGGAACTCACAGAAAAGTTTTTGGCCAATATAAATCATAGATGAACTATTAAAAATTAGTTTAATTTAAGTCAATTTCCATGCCTACCTGTTTTCTCTATTTCCCTCTAATATGACATTACCTTTTTATACCATCAAAACACATCACCTCTATTCATCCACTTCCCAACATTTTGATTACCTGAGCATACTCTAAGTGACAAAAAAATAGAGTAATATAATGTCAAATTTTTGTTAAACAGTGGGACAGTTAACCAACATACTATTTATAGAAAGACTTAAGCCGCCAAATTCTGATCAAAATTTATGCATGTACATTACATACATTTATATATACTCATATACACACACATACATATAGACAGCCTAAAAAGTAAAATGCTGCAATATTCTGAAACCTATCCTGCTTCCAAGTGACACATATTTAAGCAAAGAACTCATCTGTGACAATTTCTACAGGATCTCCTACTCAATCTCCCTGAATTTTAAAGTAATGAAAAGGCCTACAAACAAGAAGTAATTTATCTAATGATATTAAGTACCACTACCATGACAGGCTGGCTGTTCTGTCTTTAAATAAACACTTGAGTAGACTGACTATTGTATTCCTTTTTGGCTCCTTGCTTTACTTTGGACATCAAAATAGCTCATTCACCCTTAAAATACATATTCAAAGCTTAGCATTATTTGGCCCTACATGTCACCAGAAACTTTAGAGGTACTAGAAGGTAACTTAATTATTAATACAATCTTGTTTTAGAGACTTGGTGATTAATCCAAAGCTCTGTTATGTTTTATGAATGTAAGTCAAGAACACATATAGGTAAAATGTGTAACATTTAACTGAAGAAAAAAAAAACCCTGCCTGAATGGCCTGATTTTTCTGTTACCTTAGCAGCTCAAATCACTTATGTTGGTACTTAGGACTAACTACAAAGAGAGTATCTGCCAATTACATAGAAAAGTTAAATGGCTATAATGTGGGGCTGATAAAAAGAAGTGAATCCCTTTAAGTCCCAAGTGGGGCTTCCTTATCACCAACACCTTTTTAGCTTCCAGACAAAAACAATAAAGAAATGGGAAAATTTACCACCAAAATAGTTACTTACTGATTAAGGTCAGAATGACAGAGACTTATAAATAATTATTTTCAGTCCAAATATATTTTGCAATACTTCTTAATGGTTACATATATGACATTGAAATTACTACTAAAATTTTATATGAAAACTTATCTTTTGTTAAAAGTGTTAATGTTTCAGCCAATTGGAGAAATTTCAATACAGTTTATATGTTAGATCAACACTACCCGGTAAAGTTTCATTGATGATAAGAAAAATTTTAGCACTTTCCAAAGCTATAATCCTTACAGGAACCAGTCATATCTTTCCAAATTATGTAGAATAGCTAGTGGGTTTGAACCACTAATTTTCATTGTGACACCAAGACTCCTCCTACTTACAGCAAAAAAGGAAAAAAATAGACAAGTGTGAAATTTTCTAGTTTCATGTTTTCTACCTGTATTTCCTAATCTGCCTGTGATTAAATCCTCTATCCTAAATTAAGAATACGAAAGAAAGGATTACATAAAGACAACCTCCACAGAAATGCAGGGATAATAAATAAGGAAAAATGGAAACATGAAACTACTGCTCAACATTATCATTGGGATCCAGTTCGCATTTAACGACGAAAATCATCTTTAACCCTCCCCCCCCCAAACAAATCTTTCTTACTTTGCCCATCTTCTTTAAACACCAACTCTCTTTTTTTAGATTCATTCTCATTCTTACCTCTATGCCTGTTTTTACCTCCCTAAGAGGTAAACTGTTAAGTAATTATGCATAGCAAACCCACTGCCATGAAGTTCTTTGGAACTCACAACATTATACACCAGAGTAGAACATATCCATTTGCAGAGGCTATAAACCATCAGAAATAGATTGTCTCATCATTCTTTGTTGGATTTGAGTCATATTTGTCTAAAAGATGGCTCCAGTTGAGTTCCAAAACATATATCAATTAAAAATTAAAACAGGGTTAAATAAAGTACATGGAAAAAATTTAAATGTAAATTCAAATAATACAATAAGATTTTTAAATGACTTAAATTGCTTACTCATTAATATTAAATTTGTACTTTGCAAAAGGTATGTTCAGTCTTCTTAAGCATAAAAGTAAAATCTACATAAAACACAGAATAATGCATCATTTTTTAAAAAAAGGATCTTTTTAAAAAATCTTTTTATTGGGGCTCATAAGGCTCTTATCACAGTCTGTACATACATCAATTGAGCAAAGCACCCTTATATATTCATTGCACTCGTCATTCTCATAATTCACCTTCCACTTGGGTTCCTGGAATCAGCTCGGTTTCCCTTTTAATCCCCCCTCCCCGTCCCTCCCCGATCCCACCCCTGGTCCCTTGATAGTTTATAAATAATTATTATATCTTATCTTACACTCCCCGGCGTCTCCCCTCACCCGCCTCCCCATTGCCCATCTTCCAGAGAGGAGGTTACACATAGATCTCCAAGATCAGTTCTCCCTTTCTACACGCCCTTCCCTCCTGGTGTCGCCACTCCCGCCACTGGTGTTGAGGGGTTCGTCTGTCCTAGATTCCCTGTGTTTCCAGATCCCTACTGCACCGCTGTACATCCTCTGGTATAACCAGGTCCGCAAGGTAGAAGTGGGGTCATGATAATTGGGAGGGGAGAAAGCGTTCAGAACTAGAGGACGGTTTTGAGTTTCATTGTTGCTACACTGAACCCTGAGTGACTCATCTCCTCCCCACTACCCCTCTGGAAGGGGTGTCCAGCTGTCTACAGATGGGCATTGGGTCCCCATCATGTATTCCCCCTCTTTCACGGTGATGTGATTCTCACCACCACCCCACCTTTGTTGTTGGAGACCTGGTCTCCTCTGCCCTTCACGATCCCCTATGTTTGTGTGCTGCTTCCGTGTGGGCTTGGTTGCTTCTGGGCTAGATGGCCGCTTGTTTGCTTTCAAGCCTTTAAATCCCCAGAAGCTATATCTCTCAGTAGCCGGGCACCTTCAGCCTTCTTCACCACACTTGCTTATGCACACCTTCATCTTCAGCGATTATGTGAGGAAGGTGATCCCACAATGATTGTTTTTGTTCCTTGGTGTCTGCTTTATGGTCCATTCAACACCGTGTATTCGCTTAGGCCATGTGCTTCTTCTCTGTGGGCTTTGTTGCTTCTGAGCTAGATGGCCGCTTGTTTGCCTTCAAGCCTTTAAGACCCCAGATGCTATGTTCTTTTGATAGCCGGGCACCATCAGCTTTCTTCACGTTTGCTTACACACACATCTGCCTTCAGTGATCATGTCGGGAAGATGGGTATCCTGCAATGACCGTTTAGCAGGGCGAGGTGCTATTTTATTGGGGGATTATACATGAGGAGGCCCAATGTCCATCTGCTACCCTATTACTGAACCTTTAAGTATATGCACATAAGTCTATTGTCCCCATAATCATAAATATATTTACATATGTACAAGTCTGTATTTAGGGGAAGGGAGGAGGTGTCGCCCAACACAGGGACAAGGGAACAGTGAGTGGTTCAAAACCAGAGGAGGGAGGGGAGGGGAGGACTGGTAGGGAGTGACCAAGAGTAAGGTAACTGAGAGGAATTACTGAAACCAGAATAAAGGCTAAACATGGTAATGGGATGGGAGGAAAGTGAAAGGAAATAGAGGAAAGGAGTAGGAGGCAAAGTGCATACAGAGAAAAGGATCTTTTAATCTTACTTTTATTAAAGAGACATACAACAAATTACATAGTAGGATAATGCTGTGAAATCATACTCATATTTTTATAGTTTATAAGCAAAGACCAACCTCCCTTTTATAACTGAATACTCCAGTCACAGGGTTTGTGGAACACACTTCTGTCATTCAATACCAGAAAGACAAGGATGTCAAGTTCAGTTGGGTTCTTTATTTTAGTGTGCTTTACTATGAAATAACTCATGAAAGGAGGGAGCAGTTTGGCATTAAATTTGATTCCCATCCAGAATTGAAACCAGTCTTTTACAAAGGGAGTATGAATGAATATACCTTATAGTGGCCCAAAAAGTTAAATACCAAAACGTTAGTTAATATGCTTATCAGACAGAGTAAAACGAAGCAGCAATATACAACAAGACAACAAACCACTGACAAAGAACAAAACAAAACACAACAAGAAGAAAAGCTTGTAGTTAGTTCAAGGATCGTTTGTGGCCTTTAGGAGTAGTTTTGCTAGGTCTTGTTTTTTGTGCATGTTATTATCTCCGCAGGTCTGTCTAAATAAAATAGGCTGGATGAACAATCTGGAGGAGAAAGCAACGGGACCTACAGTTCCATGGGGACATGGGAGAGGGGGTAGTGGGGGGAAATTAAGTGGTGTTAACAAACACAGGGACAAGGGAACAACATCTGATCCAAATTGGTGGTGAAGTGGGTATGGGAGGCCTGATAGGGCATGATCAAGGGTAATGTTATGAAGAGGTATTGCTGAAAACCGAGGTGGGGACTGAGCATTATAGTTGGAAAAGAGGAATGTCAAGGGAAATAGAGGAAAGAGCTGGGAGGCAAAGGGCATTTATAGAGGTCTAGATAAAGATATGTACATATGCAAAGATATTTATATATGAGGATAGGGAAATAGATTTATGTGCCTATTTTTATAGGTTTAGTATTAAGGTAGCAGAAGGACATTGGGCCTGCACTGAAGTACTCCCTCAATGCAAGAATACTTTCTTCTATTAAATTGGCATTCTATGATGCTCACCTTCCTGACACAACCACCGAAGGCAAAGCACGTGAATAAGCAAATATGGTGAAGAAAATTGATGGTGCCCGGATATCAAAAGATATAATGTCTGGGGTCTTAAAGGCTTGAAGATAAACAAGTGGCCTTCTAGCTCAGAAGCAACAAAGCCCATATCGAAGAAGCACACCAGCCTGTGTGATCACAAGGTGCCGAAAGGATTCGTTATCAGGCATCAAAGAACAAAAAATCATATCATTCAGTGCACACCTCCACGATAAGATCACTGAGGACAAGCGGGTGCATAAGCAAATGTGGCGAAGAACACTGATGGTGCCTGGTTATCAAAAGGTATACTGTCTGGGTCTTAAAGGCAGGCTTGAAGGTAAACAAGCGGCCATCTAGCTAAGAAGCAACAAAACCCACACGGAAGAAGCACACCAGCCTGTGTGATCAAGAGGTGTCGAAGGGAACAGGCATAAGGCATCATCAGGAGAAAAAAAAAAACTTACCAAAGTGAACGAAGTGGGGAGTGTAGAGTGGAGACCCAAAGCTCATTTGTTGGCCACTGGAGATCGCCTTGCAGAGGGGTCTAGGGGAGGAGATAAGCAAGTCAAAGTATAATTCAGTACCAATGAAAAATACAACTTTCCTGTAGTTCCTAAATGCTTATCCCCTCAGCGCCCCCCCACCCATCATGATCCAACTTCTACCTTGCAAGTCTGGCTAGACCAGAAGATGTATACTGCTACAGATAGGAAGTGGAAACAGGAAATCCAGGGTGGATGGATACCTTCAGGATCAGGGGTGTGAATGGTGATACTGGAAGGGTAGAGGGAGAGTGGGTTGGAAAGAGGAACTGATTACAAGGATCTACATGTGACCTCCTTCTTGGGGGGCAGACAACAGAAAAGTGGGTGAAGGGAGACTCTGGACAGGGCAAGATATGACAAAATAATAATTTATAAATTATCAAGGGCCCATGAGGGAGGAGGGAGCAGGGAGGGAGAGGAAAAAATGAGGACCTGATGCCAGGGGCTTAAGTGGAGAGCAAATGTTTTGAGAATGATGAGGGCAATGAATGTTCAGATGTGCTTTATACAACTGATATATGGATTGTGATAAGAGTTGTATGAGTCCCTAATAAAATGAGTTTAAAATGGTTATCAGAGTCACACAAAGAGAGGACATTAATTTCTTAGGCATTCTTAGATCCCTAGAAAAAGGCTATATGAAGCCATTAAACATACCGGACGTTTTAAAGACTTTAGTGAGGCTCCAAAGGCAAGAATCACACCTGTGTTTAAGGAGTTATATAAGGCAGGTTCTGACTCGGCAAGTTTAGAACACTATGTCGCCATCTACTATCGAAAACATGAGACCAACTTTCCCCAAATACTCTTACTTCCACAGGTCTGGGAATACCTTTGCTCTCAATATGAGGATGATCTTTTAAGATTTCTGGAAGTAATGAAGTAGGAATCAATAGCGAATCCATAGTTATTCCTATCTTGGATTAAGAACACTCTCAACACTACTGAATGATTTACTATAAATAAAAGAATACGATGCAGGAAGTAACCAATGGCAACTGCAATAGTTAGCTTTGTAAGTTACCCACACCTGCCAAGGATTAACTCCATGCCCTGTGGGCCAAGAGCCTGAGGTTCCCCTACAGGTGCTCACGGAAGACGCCAAGTTCCAGGGCAGTGTGCCGCGAATCAGGGGGCACCACCAGTCTGCTGTAGGCCGGATAAAAAATGCAGCCTGCTCCCGAAGTACCATGAGGAGAGACAAGGATAGCTTCCTAAGTCCTCTTCAAATTTCAGAGGCGCGTTCGGAGGGCGGAATAGGTTAGTTCCTGCTCAGCCACAGGAGGGAGCGAGTACAACCCCGCAGGGGCTGGGGGAATGGCTGGTCAACTGCAGCCGCATTACCCTTATTTTTAGGAATGGCTAGGCAGTGTCGCAGCTTCCACAGCTCCTTCCTGGGCGACCTTAGTAGTTTCTGGAACAGAGCCTTGGCAATAGAGGAGCTCCACTCGCCGTGTGACGCACCAAAATGCGTGCTTGTGACCGCCTTGCCCTATGGAAATCAGCGTGAGTCAGCTTGGCGTCAGCGGTGACGTCACAGCTGCGAACCTCAAGAGCCAATGGTTGTTGTCACTGCTTGACCCGCCCACTGGCTCTCTTGGCGCAGGAGTGACGGACGGGGTCCTGTTATAAACGTACGTATCCGACGCATCAGGCAGGATTTGGGGCTGACCAAGTGACACTTATTCTGAGCAGAGAACTCATCTGTCACACAATTTCCACAGGCTCGCCTACTCAATCTCCCTGAATTTTAAGAGTAATGAAAAGGCCTAAAAACATCAAGTAATTTATCCAATGTCATGAAGAATACAGCTTTCCTCTACTTCCTAAATGCTTCCTCCTCCGCGTCCCCCCTTCCCCCCCTACTATCATGATCCGAATTCTATCTTCAAGTCTGGATAGAACAGAGGGTGTATTCTGGTGCAGATAGGAGCTGTAGGCACAGGGAATCCAGTGCAGATGATCCCTTCAGGACCAGGGGTGTGAGTGGCGATACTGGGAGGGTAGAGGGTGGGTGGGTTGGAAAGAGGGAACTGATTAAAAGGATCTGCATGGGACCTCCTCCCTGTGGGACGGACAACAGAAAAGGGGATGAAAGGAGACATAGGACAGGGCAGGATGTGACAAAATAATCATTTATAAATTACCAAGGGCTCATGAGAGATGGGGGAGCGGGGAGGAAGGGGGAAAAAAGGGGACCTAATGCCAAGGGTTTTTATTGGAGAGCAAATGCTTTGAAAATGATGAAGGCAATGAATTTACAAGGGTGCTTTACACAATTGATGTATTTATGGATTGTGATGAGTTGTATGAGCTCCTAATAAAAAGTTTTGTTTTGCGAATGATAATGGCAACGAATGTACAAATGTGCTTAACATAATGGATGGAAGTATGGATTGTGATAAGTGTTGTACGAGCCCCCAATAAAATGATTTTAAAATAAATAAATAAATTTTAAAAGTAAGCCAAACAAAGCAACTATTACTCAAATTTATGTACCCAACAAGAAAGCTTCTGATGAAGAACTTCAAAAATTCTACCAATACCTCCAGACTGAAATTGATTAAACATGCAATCAAGATGCTTTGATAATTATTGATAATTATTGATAATTGGAATGCAAAAGGTGAAAATAAAGGAAACGTACTTGGAAAATAGTCTTGGTGATAGTAACAAGACTAGAGATGCCATAATAGAATTTTTCAAGACCAATTACTTGTTCTAGCAAATACTTTTAAACAACACAAAAAGCAACTGGTAAAGTGGACTTCCATAGATGACATACACATAAATCAAATTAACAAAATGTGTGGGAACAGATGATTCAGAAGTTCAATATCAGCTAAAATCAGGCCAGGGGATGACTGTGAAAACAATCATCAATTGTTCACACGAAAGTTGAAGCTGAAGAAAAACGTCCACTAGAGTCAAAATATGACCAGAGTCTATCCCACCTGAATTTTGAGAATATTGAATGTTCTCATTGAATGGCGGAAGTCCTCATGAAGACATCAAAGCATCCTGAAGAAAGCAAATCATCAGTTAAAAGGCAGAAAGGAGAGAAAAGACCCAAATGGATGTCAAAAGAAACTCTGAAACTTGCTCCTAGTCAGAAAGAAGCTAAGCCAAAGAGCTCAATCAAAAATTTCAAAGGGCACCTAGAGGAGAAAAAGCCATATATAATGAAATGTATAAAACCCTACAGTTAGAAAACCTTCATTGTACCTTAAGGTAAGAGAACTAAAGAATTCAAGCCTTGAGTTGAAATATTAAGATTTATGGACAAAATAGAATATTGAAGGATGCCAGAAGCATCCAAAGAAGATGGGAAGAATACACTGAGTCACTGTACCCCAATAGAACTAGTTGGCATTCCACCATTTCAGGAGGTAGCATATGAGCAACCACCAATAAAGATGAAGGAAGAAAAAAGGAGAAAAGGTTGATGTCAAGAATTTCATCTTGTTTGGAAAAGTAAGGATGCTACTTTGGGGACTAAAGTGTGTCTGATCCAAGCCATGGCATTTTCCCTTGCCTCACAGGCATGTGAAAGTTGGATATTACATAAGCAAAATTGGAGAATATGCAGATGAGTCCATGAGAAAAGTATTGAAAGTACTGTGGGGTGCTAACAGGACAGGTCAACATGACTTGGAAAAAATAAGGCCAGAGTGCTGCTTATAGGCATACTTTAGATATGTTATCAGGAGAGAAGAGTCACTGCAGAAGGTAATAATGCTTGGTAAATTACCGGGGCAATGAAAAAGAAGGCTCTCAATGGGATAGCTCAACAGAGTGGCTGCCATGATGAGTTGAGGATCAATCAGAAAAATTAAATTCATGCATTAAGAACAACCTATGAATAACATAGGAAAAAATTAGAATAATTGTGGGGATGGTGCAGGACCAAGCATAATAGGGTCATTGTGAGTTGAAATGGACTCGATGGCTTCTAATATCAACAACAGGCAGCATAACCTGTGTTAAGATAACTCTTTATTCTTTACTGAAAAAGATGGCTTTTCAGGGAACTCTTCACTGAAAAGGGAGTTAGTTGTACTATTTTAAAAGTTTGATTGGACATCGAATACAGGTAGTGTCAATAAAGAGCTAAAACTACAAATCCTTTTTGGAATGCTAGAGCAATATTTACATGCTATTAGGAAATGTATACATAAAAGAGGTTGGAGGGGGACAGGTTGCAAAATAGAATTTAAAGTGATTACATGTAAAACCAAGATGTTAATTTAAAATTTTCAGTGACCCACCTCAAAGAGAGTCATAAACTCAGAAGGTACTCACTGCCATTTAGTAGATTCCTACTCACAGTGACCCTATGGGACAAGGGACTGAAACTGCTGACAACTAACAACCAGACTCCTAACTGCTGTACTAGGATTTAATGGCAAGGTGAGCAAATGGATACCACCAGCCACTCTGGGAGAGAGATGAGGCTTTCTACTCCTGTAAACAGTTATAATCTGGCACAGGGGCATTTTTCTACTCAGCGGGTAGCCTCTTTTAACAACAAAATCAATTATATTCACACAAATATTTTCTTCAACTTGTTGAACTTGCTGAAATGAGTTTTAAAATAAATTTACCTACATATGTTCACATATTGCATTAAAAATGTGAAGATTGTGGTTTGTTATCATATGCAACTGATGAATCTCAAATTTGTTGATTTAGGAGGTAGTATTAGTCATCTTGGATTGGAGCAATACCCTTTGCATGTACACAAACACCTGACCTCACATGGACACAATTCTTGTATATTAAAAAATCATGGACGTATCTTTGTGGGAGGCAATCAATATGGCCATTTTTCAGCATTTCATCGTGTTTGCTTAACTGTTACATTTATTTTGTTTTTTGGAAGAAAACAACAGTGATTACAAAAAAGATTGCTTAGTTAATTGAACTAGTATTGATTACTTACAGAAAAAGAACATACAGATTCCAGCGACAACACATGGATTTATCCTCAGGCATCCTCAAAGATAAAATCTAGGAATTAAATTCAGACAGGAAAATCAGGCAGATATTATATGTCCTTAGCCTACTCTGCGCTAAGGACATATAATATTTCCTTGCCTGGTAAAAGCAGTATAACAAACAGAATTCTGAATTCTGAGTATCCAAATCCAAGAAACTCATGTATATAACAAGATTAATATACACCTATAATCAATATAAATCTCAAATGTAGTCATAATTTAATGATTCAACAGTACTCTGTAGATACATATATTTACAAACACGAATACAAAGTTTATACTGTTACATTATCAATTTATCATTATCATCACCTATATCACTGGAAAACTGAAATTCATCATCTCTTTGTCCAAATGTATACTTTAAAATTTTTTTAGCTCAAGGTATGACATATATACTCAATATGTATTCAAGATTACATTCAAATGAATTGGCTACAAAAAAGAATGGTGATAATGCAAAAATAATGTAACTGAGAGATAAAAAGTTTATTGGAAGTCAAACTTAAATTCTAGCATAGTTCCATTGCAAAAATATTGTTTTAAATTTCCCTAACCCTATTTAAAAGAAAAATATTCTTTTAAATCTTTCTATCATGTGTTAAACATTTTTCAGAGAAAATCTATTTACAACAGAATGAGACAATGCCCCATCATTTGTTATCTGCACAACCAGTCTTTTGACATCATTGTTGCAGCCACTGTATCAATTTGTACAACCCTTTTTGCTGGCCGTCTTACATTACCAATTCTTATTTCCTTCTCCAGGAACTGATTCCCCCTCATAATATCCAAACTATAATAAATTAAGCCTCCTTTAAGGATGATTGTGGTTGTGATTTTTAAAGGCATATTTGGCATATATTCTTCTGTATAACCATGGGATAGCTTAATATGCATCATCATTACCATAATTCAAATGCATCATATATGTGATCCTTAGTCAATGTCCAGGTTTCATGTATTTATGAGGCAATGACTGGGATCATGCACACCATTATTCAAAGTGATATCTTGGGTTTTGATGGGACACAGAGATTTGAAACTCATATTACCAATGCAAATGTTATTTGATTTCTTGACTTCTGGTCCCATAGATAGTGATTGTGGATCAAAAAAATATTATCTCCATTGATTATCATGCTACTTCTTGGTCTAGTTGTGAGAATGGTATTTTGAGGCATAATCTATACTGAAGTCTGTGTTGTTGTACGTTTCCTGAAGCTGATTTCCACATAAAATGAGCCTATACAAGGCAGCTCTCTCTGCAAGACTGAACTTTAGAATTTTTCCTTTGCTTACATGAAAAAAGCCCCAAAACCTAAATAAAACCCCAAACTGGTGTATTCTCCTCTGACAAGCATTATATATACAAGTATGGAGTTTATTAACAAATAAACCAGTCACCAAAACATATAAAAACATACACAATTCTACAAGAATTCCTTGATCTAAGCTCCAATGCTCAATACTAATAAATACAAATAACCAATAGAATTAGGGGAAAGAATAATTTAATGAATCAGGTTATCATGCTCTGGAAGTTCACCATATGCTTTCCAAAGATTGAGTGAACATTTAAGTAACATCTAAGAACCCTACGTTTTTAGTTTGTTTATTTTTCCCTGTTGGAAATATCACAATGAGAACCTGTACTTTAGAATATTCCCAGTTCCCATTTCAAAGATTATGACAGAAAGTTACTGAGAGGGAAGTGTAATAAAATGAATATTTATATTTAACTTTGGGAAGATTTGAAAGCAACTAAAATCATAAAAGTGTGCAATGACAGTGTGAATAAAAATAACACATCAAACTCCAATGTGTATAAAAAATATAAGAAACATATTTAGCCTTAGATTTAAGGGAGGAATTTGTATTATATTTCAAATGCTGCTAGTGGTCTTTGAGTGACTCTAAACATCAGAAAAATACAAATTTTTTTTAAACATTAGGGGCTCATACAACACTTATCACAATCCATGCATATACATACATCAATTGTATAAAGCAGATCTGTACATTCTTTGCCCTAATCATTTTCTTTTCTTTTTTTACATTTTATTAGGGGCTTATACAACTCTTATCACAATGCACATGTATACATACATCAATTGTATAAAGCACATCCGTACATTCTTTGCCCTAATCACTCTCAAAGCATTTGCTCTCCACTTAAGCCTTCTGCATCAGGTCCTCTTTTTTTCCCCTCCTTCCCCACTCCCCCGTCACTCATGAGCCCTTGATAATCCACAGATTGTTATTGTTATCCGGAGTCTCCCTCCATCCCCCACTTCACTGCTGTCCATCTCCCAAGGAGGAGGTCACATGTGGATCCTTTTAATGAGTTCCCTCTTTCCAACCCACTCACCCTCCACTCTCCTAGCCTCGCCCCTCACACTCCTGATCCTGAACGTATCATCCACCCTGGATTCCCTGTGCCTCCAGCTCCCATATGCACCAGTGTACAGTCTCTGCCCTATCCAGTCCTGCAAGGTAGAATTTGGATCCTGGTAGTTGGGGGGAGGAAGCACCCAGGATCTGGGGGAAAGCTGTGTTCTTCATCAGTACTATATCGCACCCTTACTGAACCGTCTCCTCTCCTAAACCCCTCTGTGAGGGGATGTCCAGTGGTTGACACTTGGGCCTCGGGTCTCCATTCTGCACTTCACCCTTCATTCACTATGGTATATATAAATATATAAATATATGTGTGTGTACATACATATACATATACACAAAGATACACATATACACACACACACACATATATGTATTCTTTTTTTTTTTTTGCATGTTGCCTTATATCTGGTCCCTTTGGCACCTCATGATCGCACCGGCTGGTGTGCTTCTTCATTGAGGGCTTTATTGCTTCTGAGCTAGATGGCCGCTTGTTCACCTTCAAGCCTTTAAGACCCCAAACACTATCTCTTTCGATAGCCGGGCACCATCAGCTTTCTTCGCCACATTTGCTTATGCACCCGTTTGTCTTCTGTGATCGTATCATGTAGGTGTGCAGCCAATGATATGATTTTTTTGTTCTTTGATGCCTGATAACTGATCCCTTTTCTTTTCAAACTTACAGATTTGAAATTTTATGTTCTCTACATTTGAAGTCTGTCCCTTTAGTGGACTTTGCTAATTTCTTTATATTTGGTCCCTTCCAAATGGATTTTATTTAAAAAACATTTTATTAGGGGCTCATATAACTCTTATGACAATCCATACATATACATATATCATACATACATATATCAATTGTATAAAGCACATCTGTACATTCTTTACCCTAATCATTTTCAAAGCATTTGCTGTCCAATTAAACCCTTGGCATCAGGTCCACTTTTTTCCCTCATGAGTCCTTGATAATTTATAGATTGTTATTTTGTCATATCTTGCCCTATCAGGAGTCTCCCTTCACCCCCTTCTCTGTTGTCTGTGTCCCAGGGAAGAGGTCACATGTAGATCCTAGTAATCGGTTCCCCCTTTCCAAACCACTCACCCTCTACTCTACCAGTATCGCCCCTCACCCCTTGGTCCTGAAGGTATCATCCACCCTGGATTCCCTGTGCCTCCAGTTCCTACATGCACCAGTGTACAACTTCTGCTCTATCCAGTCTTGCAAGGTAGAATTCGGATCAGGGTAGTTGGGGGTAGGAAGTAACCCGGATCTGGGGGAAAGCTGTATTTTTCATCCGTACTACATCGCACCCTGACTGACTCATCTCCTCCCCTAAAAACCTCTGTGAGGGGATCTCCAGTGGCCAACAAATGGGCTTTGGTTCTCCACTCTGCACTTCCCCCTTCATTCACTATGGTATTTATTTTTGGATGATGCTTTATACCTGGTCCCTTTGGCACCTCGTGCCAAGCTAGTGTGCTTCTACCATGTGGGCTTTGTTGCTTCTGAGCAAGATGGCCACTTGTTCACCTTCAAGCCTTTAAGACCCCAAACACTATCTCTTTCGATAGCCGGGCACCATCAGCTTTCTTAGCCATATTTGCTTATGCACCCTTTGTCTTTGGCGATCATATCATCGAGGTGTGCACCCAATTACATGATTTTTTGTTCTTTGATGCCTGATAACTGATCCCTTTTGGACCACGTGATCACACAGGCTGGTGTGCTCTGCCATGTGGGCTTTGTTGCTTCTGAGCTAGATGGCCGCTTGTTTATCTTCGAGCCTTTAAGACCCCAGATACTATCTCTATTGATAGCTGGGCATCATCAGCTTTCTTCACCACATTTACTTGTTCACCCGCTTTGGCTTCAGCAGTTGTGTCAGGAGGGTGAGCATCGTAGAGTGCCAATTTAGTAAAAGAAAATATTCATGTATTGAGGGAGTGCTTGAGTAGAGGCCCAAGGTCCTTCCACCATCTTAATACTAAACCTTTAAATATAGACACATAGATCTATTTCCCCATCTTTATATATATTTTTGCATGTACATGTCTTTGTCTAGACCTCTATAAATCCCCTTTGACTCCTAACTCTTTCCTCCATCTCTCTTGACTTTCTTCCTGCCCCACTACTATGCTCTGTCCCCACCTGGGTTACAGTTATACCTCTTCTTTACATAACCTTACCCTTGATCATTCCCTACCAGGCCTGCCACTCCCCCCTCACCACCAATTTGGATCCCATGTTGTTCCCTGGTCCCTGGGTTTGTTAACACCACTTCATTACCCCTACCCCACCTCCCCCCTGTCCCAAGTCCACCCAGAACTGTCGATCCTGTTGTTTTTCCTCCAGATAGTTCATCCAGCCTGTCTTATTTAGAAAGACCTGTGGAGATAATAACATGCACAAACACAGGACAGAAAAAAACAAAACAACAGCATACAACCAGACAAAAAAACAGCAACAACACACCACTGACAAAGAACAAAACAAAGCACATCAAGAAAGTAAAGCTTGTAGTTAGTTCAAGGATCATTTGTTGGCCTTTACGAGTGTTTTTAGTCCAGTCTGTTGGGGCACCACGCCCTAGCCCCAAAGTCCACTTTCAGCATTCCCTGGGGACCTTGCCATTCCATTCCCTTGCTGTTCTGCTGCACTACCCCCAGTGTTTTGCCTTTATTTCTGGGTTTTCAGTTATTTTCCATTGTTCTGATTATGTCATTGTACCAATACCATGCAGTTTTGAGAACTGTGGCTGCATAGTATGTGCAAAAGTCAGGTAAAGCAAGTCCTCCCACAGTGTCCTTCTTCTTAGGGAGTTCTCTGCTAATACTGGGTTTCTTCCCTCTTCATATGAAGTTGGTAATCAGTTTTCCCATTTCTTTGAAGAAAGGTGATGGTAATTGTATCAGGATGGCATTAAACTTATATAGTACTTTTGGCAGAATTGGCATCTTAACTATATTAAGTCTTTCAATTAAGAGCATGGGATATTCTTCCATTTGTTGAGGTCACTCTTGGTTTCTTGTAATAGAGTTCTATATTTTTTCCTGTAGAGATATTTTGTTTTTTTCAGTAAGGTGTATCCCTCTATATTTCAATTGTGTTTCGCTATTGTGAAGAGTACCACCTTTTTGATCTCTTCTTCTGTGGTCTTATCTGATGTGTATAACAGTCTGATGGACTTCTGTTTGTTGATCTTTTATCCTGACACTCTGCCAAACTCCTCTATTGCTTCCAGTACTCCCCTTGTGGAACTTTTGGGATTTTCCATATATAAAATCGTATCATCTGCAAATAACGATAATTTCACCTCTTCATTCCCCAGACAAATACTTTTGATGTCACTTCTTTGCCTTATGCTGTTAGCTAAAACCTCCAGCACGAAATTAAATAGGAGTGGTGACAAATGGCATACTTGGCTGGTCCCTTTTTTCAGTGGGATTGTGTTAGTCTTTTCTCCGTTGACTACCACTTTGGCTGTTGGTTTTTCATATATACTTTGTATTGTCTTGAGAAATTTTCCTTCCATTCCTATCTTCGCTAGTGTCTTAAACAGGAATTGGTGTTGGATGTTGTCGAATGCTTTTTCTGCGTCTATTGATATTATCATGTGATTCTTACACTTTTTCATGTCAATGTGACGAATAATACTAATGGTCTTTCATATGCTGGACCATCCCTGCATCCCTGGTATGAATCCCACTTGATCATGGTGAATTATTTGTTTTATATACTTTTGTATTCTGTTGGCTAGTATTTTGTTAAGGATTTTTGCATCAATGTTCATTAGGGATATTGGTCTGTAGTTCTCGATTCTTGTGGGATTCTTGCCTGGTTTGGGTATCAGAGTTATACTAGCTTCATAGAAGAAGTTCAGGAGTTTCCCATCTTTTTCTATGTTTTGGAAAAGTTTGTTTAGGATTTGTGTTTGTTCTTCCCTGAATGCTTGGTATAATTCTCCAGTGTGGCCATCTGGTCCAGGGGATTTTTTTTTTTTTTTGGTAATCCCTTGAAAACCTTGCCTATTTCTTCTAGTGCTATGGATCTGTTGAGATTCTTGATGTCCACTGAGGATAGTCTAGGGAGGAATTGTTTTTCCAGGAATTTGTCCATGTCTTCCTAATTGTTGAATTCATTGGAGTACAATCTTTCATAGTACTGTGTAACTATTCTTTCATTAGGGTCTGTTGTAATGACCCCTATTTCATCCCTTATTCTTGTATTGAGATTTGTTCCCTCCTTTCTTTGGTTAGGTTTACCAATGGTCTATCGATCCTGTTTATTCTTTCAAAGAACCAACTTTTAGCAATATTATTTTTTTCCAGAGTTTTCTTATTTTCACTCTCCTGGATCGCTGCCCTTATTTTTATAATCCCTTTTCTTTTGCTATTAGTAGGATTGTCCTGCTGACTCTGCTCTGGTTTTTGTAAATTTTGTGTCAGCGTATCAATCATGAGTTTCTCTTCCTTTCTCAGGTGTGCATGTATTGCTGTGAAACTTCCTCTGATGACTGCCTTTGCTGTGTCCCATAAGTTTTGGTACATCGTGTGCTCATTTTCGTTGGTTTCTAGAAATTTCCTGATTTCATCTCTGATCTGCAGCAGTACGCACTCCTTTTGCAGTAGAGAGTTATTCATCGTCCAATTATTTGCTCTTATTTTCTTTGTCTTCCTTTTGTTGATTTCCAGTCTTATCGCACAGTGGTCAGAGAGAGAGAGGTCTGTGTTATTTCAATGTGCTTAAAGTTATGTAGATTTGCCTTATGCCCCAGCATGTGGTCTCTCTTCGTATATGTGCCATGGGGACTTGAAAAGAATGTGACCTTTTTTTATATTTGGATGAAAAGCTGTGTAAATATCTATCAGGTCAAATAGTCTAATTGTGGAGTTTAGCTCTCTAGTCTCCTTGTTGAGGTTCTTTCTCTGTGATCTATCTTGCTCAGTGAGTGGTGTGTTGAAGTCTCCCAATATAATTGTCGAGTATGTGATTTCTTTCTTAATCTTTGGAGTATTAGGTTGACGTATTGGACTAGTCTCTCATTCGGGGAATATATGTTTACAATGCTTAGTGGTTCATTGTCTATGATTCTCTTGAGCATATGTAGTGTCCCTCCTTATCTCTTTTTATGGTTTGCACTTTGAGGTCAATTTTATCTGAGATTAGGATTGTAACCCCTGTTTTTTTTTTTTTTTTTGTATACCATGCTGTTTGCTTGGTAGGTCCTTCTCCAGCCTTTGATTCTCTGCCTATTTTTTGTCTGTAGCCTTTAGATGTAGGTAGCAGATGGATGGGTTGTGTTTTCTAAGCCATTCTGCTAGTCTCAGTCTTTTAATGCCTGAGTTCAGGCCATTGATATTCAGGGTTATTATTTCCATCTGCGGACTCTGTGATGTCATTTTATTCCTTTTGTGTTGGGAGTTTTCCTACTTTCTTTTATCATTTGTGTGTGTTTCATTCTTGACATCTTTCCATCCTTAAGCCATTGCTATCTTGGGGTCTGTTTTCTCTTTGTTGTGCTCTGGGTGAGGTTGTTCTATGTGACAGTCTCTTATTTATGCTTGGTGAGTGTTGTTCTGCCCATACTGAGTCGGTGAGGATCTTTTGTAAGGCTGGGTCTGTTGTAACACATTTTTTGCGTTTTTCCTTGTCTGGGAAGACTTTTACTTCTTCATCAATCTTGATCATTAATTTGGCTGGGTAGAGTATTCTTGGATTTGCGTCGTTTTCCTTCAATTTTTGGAATATGTTACTCCACTCTCTCCTTTTTTTCATATTTTCTGCTGATAGGTCTGAGCACATTCTTATATGGGAACTTTTATATGTGATTGCTTGTTTTTCCCTAGCTGCTTTCATGATTTTCTCCTTTTCCTCAAAGTTGGATAGTTTAACTATTATGTGCCTTGGTGATTTCTTTTGGGGTCCCTTCGTGCTGGTGTTTTTTCAGCCTCCTGGATGGTTGCTTAGTTTTCATTCATTCAGCTGGGGAAGTTTTCCTCCAAGAATTCTCTCGCTATTGTTGCAGATGACTTCTTTGTGTGTCTTCCTCCTGTAGGTCAATGATGCTTCAAAGTTGTTCCGCTTCATAGCATCAGACATGGCTCTTAGGTTTTTTTCAGCTTCTCTGATGCTCTTATTAGTTTTTGGTCTCAGTCTGCTTGGCTGTCCTCCAAGACACTGATGGGGTTCTCTGATTCCTCCAATTGATTCTCAAGGACCGTGATTCTGCTATTGTTTTTCATTATCTCCTCACTAAGCTTCTTATTTCCTTTTGGTGTATGGCTTTTATCTCCTCTATCGTTTCATCCTTTTTCTGTATTGTTTCCCTCACATTCTGTATGGCTCCAAACAGCATTCTGAGAATTTCTTTGTGTGACATCTCAATGTCTGCTTCTTCTATGTATGTTGTTATGTTCAGGGCATCTTCTGCCTTTGCCTTTGTTTCTCCTGTTTTTTCGTCGAAGGCATTGGGGCTGATGGCTGTTTGCATTGTGTTGTTTTTGAGGGACCAGATACCATTTTCTAGGCTCCCTCTGGGAGACTTATAGGAATGCTTCTTCGAATTGCCTACAGCTTATATTACTAAGTGATTAACCTAGGGCTTTATCTTCATTTGGCTTCCCAAACAGGGGAGTGCTCCAGATGGCAGGTAGGCTGTCAGCCCCAGTGTTGCAGAGGCTGGTCTGAAGTTTGTTCTATTGGTTTGAAAGTTGATAAGTGTTGGCTGAGCTGCCTTATGTCCCCAGGTACACAGGCAGGAACTCCTGGGTGAGAAGTCGGGTATATCCCCTGGAGAGCAAGCAGGCCTTACCCTAGCCTTGGGCTATCTATGCAGGGTGGAGCTCACCTAGCTGGGTGTGACCCAGGCGCAAATGCCCTATGGCAATGGGAGTGCATCATAAATCCGCAATGGAGTGTGAGAGAGCAGGGTAGGGATAAGGAGGAGAGCAGGCTAGGAATAATAAGGAATAAAGAGAAAAATTAAAAAGTAGGACTGTGCAGGGGTATAGGGAAACTAGGGAAGCAAAAGCAACTATGTAGCTGAGTCCCACTCCCTGCCTGTGGAGCTGCAAGGGCTTACTCCCTGCCCCAAGCCCAGCAGCAGTCCGCAGCTGAGCCCCAAGAAGGGTCTCAAGAAAGCCACTGAGCAGCCCTTAGAGAAGTAGTGGGACAGAGAGCAGAGATGTCAACAGAAGTCATAATGTAGCTGAACCCTGATCCCTGCCCGTGGACCTGTGGGGGGTTGGGTTTAGTCCCTGCTCACAGGTGTGGCAACCTGTGGCTGTTCTGTGAAAAAGCCCCTGAGCAGCCCTCCAAGGCTATATGGGAATAGAGAGCAGAGATGCAAACAGAAGCAACAATGTAGCTGAACCTGATCCCTGCCAGTGGAGCCTCAAAGGTCCTGTCCCTGCCCTGAGGCAGGCAGGGGAAAACTGTGGCTGTGCTGAGACCAAGCCTGGCCACAGTCTCCAAATGGTCCCGCCTCCAGCAGATACAGTGGCTTGCTGGGCTCCAAATGGTCCCGGTTTGGCAGATACTGTGGCTGGGCCAAGGTCAAGCCCCACCCGGTTTCCACTGAGATAAGCCAAAAACCCCCAGCGCCTCAAAACCCTGTGGGTCTGTGCCTACTTATCTTTATGATGCACCTCCTGCTATCCAGCAGCGTTGAATTTCCCTCTAAGCAACTCTCCTGGGCTGGATTCTGCAGAGTCCCTCTGGTATGTTTACTCCGTAGCTATCTTCCCGGAAGTCCTCCAAAACTCTCTCTTATATGCTGCAATAGTTTATTGTGCCAACCTGGACGATATACAAAAGTAGGATTAATTGAAGGGCTGAGAGATAAATGGCTCGGGGAACCTAGCTTTCCTTGTCTCTAGTTCTTTAATCACCAGACCTGGGTGTGGCTGCCTTGCTTGTTCTTTGCCTCCTCAATTGAGGGTTTTATCTGCTTCACTCAGTAATTCTTGTTAGTCTGTTGTTTTGTTTTACTTTTTAATGTTTTACTACATGTGAAATCCACGTATTAGAATATACGTCCTATGATACAACAGTGGGTGACAGGTTTACTAGAGGAAACCTCAGAGGGGCTGCTGACCAGAGTCAAAAGGCCCTCTCTGTACAGACTAGCAAGGGTTTTTAGGTCTACTAAAGGGGTGACATTTGTTAGTAGGATGTGTGATTTGATTTATTCTGGGAATCAGGGTTAACTGCAGGCAGGTGGATTAATGAACAAGATGTTTCTTCAGGGATATCTTTGCTGCTCATGTAAAAGATCACTGGGCAAGGTGTTTATATAGGTGGACATTTCTTTGGGTCATTGTCTCTTTATTCCCAACTAATAGCATAAAAGTAAGAGAGGTGTTGATGTCTATCTGACTACTTCCAGCTTTGGCTACTTCCTGCATAGTTTGGGTGTTGCAAGGCGACTTATTACTTGTGCCCCTGGGACTGAAGTAGGAGACTGTGTGGATTTTGGACTTGAAGTAGGAGCTGGCATTGCAGTTTGATTATCCTGGGCAATAGCTTTGTGAATAGACCTAAAATCGAAGGGGAGAAAGCAATTAAAAATTACTACTACCAGGCTTCGGAAAGGTATAACCCATTTTAGAGGGCCTGATAGAAAATGATATGTTGCTACAGTTTTATAGCTCTGTTGTTTGGTTTGGAGATTATTTCATGGCCAACCCCTGCCTTACAGGTATAAAAGTAGGAGTCTTCTTGTAAAGGAAGCTAAATGCCCCCTTATTGTCCTATTCAAAAGTCAGTATCTATTCTGTTTTGTAGGACTGCTGCTGCTAGTGAGTCAATCCGGGTTTGCAAACCTGGACTCTAGAAGAATTCACTTAGGGTTTCTGCTAACTCTTTTGACAAAGTTTGCCTAACATGCAGGGAAATGCTTAATACTCCTATCCCCAGTGCCATACTTGAAGTTAAACCTATCAGTAGGGGAATCTGGTGAATAGCTCCCTTGTGCCTTATAGCTATAAAGGTGATTCACGAGGGACAGGAACTCTGTATTATGCTGGAAGAAGTGTTTTATCAGGTGCCTAATATACTACTCAGCATAGAGTCCAGTACAATTTTTGGGGAAACAGAGATACCTCTAGTACCACATAAAAAGAAGATTCTTTCTTTGTTAAGGAAAAGACAAAGACCTAGTGAGAACAACCACTGGAGGTTCACACTACCGAGTCAGACTGTGCTATAGTTTACTGTGCCAGCCTGGCCGATAAACACAAGTAGGATTAACTGAAGGGCAGAGGGATAAATGGCTCGGTGAGCCTCGCCTTGCTTGTTCTGTGCCTCAGTTTAAAGGGGTACACTACCTGTGGGATGCCTAGCCTGTGTACTGTGTCACTGTAAGTTGAGGTCCCTTTAAGCCCACACGATTGGAATGTTCATCTCTGGAGCTGGGGACTGACAGTTGATGACAGTTGGGGACCTGCCTTCCTGTTTGCTGCCTGGGTATATATAGCCCAGCTCTCTCTACAGAAAGGGGACTGGCAACTGGCAGCTCTCAAAACTTGAAGGACTGTTAGTGTCTCACTGCTTTATATTTTAACTCTTAATTTCTTGTATTATCTATCTGTATATTATTTAACGGTTTATTACTTGAATTATATATCTATCTTTATAAATATATTTATATATAATTACTAGCAATCTGGTTTGTCTCTCTAGAGACAGACTGTTAACTGTCCAATACAGACTGCTAACTGATTCAAATGGTCCTTGGGTGAAGGGATGTGAATTGGAGCTATTAGGTTTTCTATATGGAGAAAGAGTTCCTTCAGGTCTATCTGGGCTTCTAGTTTTTATGTTATTTCTAGCAATGTTTTACAATTTGCCTGGTCACTTTTTGTTTACTCATGTGGTCCAAGAGGGCAATTAGGTGTGCAGCTTGAAATGAGTCAACCTTGGCAAAACCCCATTTGTTGTGTCAAGCAGGGTGAAAGGGTGGGCAGAATTTTTGGCCAGCCCATGTATCATAATGTTTTAGTGGTTGCTAACCCTCTGGCCATCATGATGGACATGGTTTTGTTTTTTGTGCCACAGTCAGCATAGGGGGTTAGATAAATGGTGGCTTTTCAATGTTGTGGATGTAGTGCACTGCACCTCCGTAGATGTTGTGGTGAAGTCAGTGCACAGGGAGCTTAAGGTAATAAGTTGGTTTGATTTATCAAACCCACAAGGGCAGAATAATTTCTATGTGGAATGAGTTGTTGGTTCTTGGCTAAATTTACAATTGAGAATATATTTCCAGTTTCCCGTTTCCATGCTTTGCAGTGGATATGCTGGGCACCTGGCCCACTCAGGCAAAGGCATTGGCATTATATCACAGTTTCAACCGGGTAAAATCCCAGCAATTTTGGGACAGGTTATTCAGTGCCTGGATCTGTTATTTTGTCCCAGGTTTTGTTTATGATTTTTAGATTATAGTGGGCTCTTTTCACAGTGTGGAAGAAGTTTACAAAAGGGATAGCAAGAAAGGGCAAAAAATAACTGCCCTGCAGTTTAATTTGGGAAGGTCCCTTGGAGCCACATTTCAGTTAGTAATGCTAGGAAGCTGGTCACCTTTACTGATATACCGTTGCAAGTCTTCAGTTATGTCTTCTACAAATTTGCCAGACTGAATAGTATCAAGGCTCATTCTGGAGAAATCATAGTCTGAAATATTAATGCTGTAACAATACAGAAAATAAATATTACCATTGAAGGGATAACAACAGAGATCCCTTGGGAGTTTTCTAGAAAAATAATAAAAACAGTTTTAGGTTATACATATTTAACACTGCTTATGGGGTCTTGATTACGACTAGGGAGGCAAAGTGGAACAAATTTATTCTTTCAAATTTTCAAGGGAGTGGAACAGACTCCGAAGGGGACCACCATCCTGGATTTGAGGGTTATTTTCTTTTTTAAAAGAGTAATTTAACAGGACCTAGTCTCGAGGCACTAGTGCCTAGGGAGATTTTACATAAGTGCTGGAGGGCTTTGTTGACTGTTCTTCACACAGGCTTTATAATATAGGGCTGACTACAGTTATGGATAGGGACCAATTGCACTGGATGGTTGCTGTGAAAGGTGCCAAGGGCCTTCTGTATATTAATTCAAATGGGTTGATCTTTAAAGGTTGTCTGTGAGAGCTCTGGAGTTTCATAAGGTAGTAGAAGCAGATAGTTCTGTGATATGATTTTTAATATGCTATTTAATATGAGATTTATTCTTTTGACTTTTCCTGATGATTGTAGATAGTATGGGATGTGAAAGTACCAGGAAATGTTTAGCTCTTTGCCCATAGTTTTGATGATTTATGCTATAAATTCTTTACCACTATCTGATCAAAGAGATAGCAGTATGCCAAAGCAGGAGTGATTTCTTAAACTAAATACTTGGGTATACTTTCTGTTCTTTTATTTGTGGTTGGAAATACTACATCTTAGAAATGCATCTACTAGGATGATGAGGTATTTTGTCACAATTTGTCTGGTAACATATATGTGAAGTCAATCTGCCAGTCTCCTTCAGAAAGGGTTCCTGTAGGAACTGTAGGGTTCCTGTAGGGTTCCTGGGTAGGAAACAAAGGGGAATGATGTTGGACTGGAGAAAGCCACTCTGACAAATAGGGCAATGAATGAAGATGTTTCATAATTCGTTATGTATTTCAGGAGTAATTTTAAGGGAGAAACTTTAAAAATTGCAGGAGAGGGAATGAGCTGCTGTGGTATGTATTAGAAACTGCCTTTTAAGAAGTCTTTTTGTCGAGAATTTGGAAGATTAGTTTCCCATCTAGGTACCAATGGAGGACTGGGAAATAATGCCATGTATTTACACAGTGTTGTGGGGTGGGATAATATGTTATTTTTTTCCGAGAGCCTCTGGTGGTTAGCAGGAGTACATAAATGCACAGCCAGAATAAGTATACCTTTCAATGACAAATCTTTTCCTTGCCTTGGTGGAAGCATTCATCGTCCACCAGGTGGCTCTTTCTTCATTGATGGTGCATCAGCCTTTCCTGCAGAAGGGTGGTGAGAACAGCCGACTAACTTCACAAACCTTTCTCTCTTGTAATGTCCTTCACTCCTCTCTACTAATAAAACCAAGCTTCTCTATAATAAAACTGATAATAAAAATAGATTTTCAAAGTGCTATCTATAGACAATGCTGCGATTTAAAGTTGAGGAGCAAAAAAATGTCAGAGTGAACATCCTTTAATTCGCTACAGGCTTTTGGTTTTTCAATATAATAACATGTCTATTCAGTTGGACATCCCCTTTCAGAAGGGCCACAAGGAAGAGAGAGCCAGGCAGAGTGTAACACAGCACTAATGAGACATACAAGTCTCCTCTAGTTCTTTAATGCTTCCTGCCCACACTATCATGACCCCAACCTACCTTACAAATCCAGCTAAACCAGAGCATGACCAGATAAGAGTTCAAAACACAACAAAGGCAGGGGGAAAAAAACCCTCAGGACCAATAATGAGAGTAGCAGAGTAGTGATACCAGGAGGGAAAGGGGAAGTTAGGAGGAGAAAGTGGGTACCGATCACAATGATCTATATGTAAAACCTTCCCAGGGGGATGGACAACAGAAAAGTGGGTGAAGGGAGACTACAGTCAGTGTTATACGTGAAATAAACAATTTACAAATTATCAAGGGTTCTTGAGGGAGAGAGCATAAGGGAGGAGGAAAATGAACTGATACCAAGGGACTCAAGTAGAAGAAAATGTTTTGAAAATGATGTCAGCAACATATGTACAATTGTGCTTGTCACAATGGATGGATTGAATGAGATAAGAGCTGTAAGAGTCCCCAATAAAATGATTTAAACAAGATAATATGTATCTATTATGCCCAAAATTTTGCAAGGTTTACATAGAGATGTCGAGCTTTATCCACATGCTCTTTCTGCACCTATTAAACTGTTCATGAGGTTGTTAAGTCTAGGAATATATTAATGTACTTTTTCCCCTGAAATAAATAATTCTTAAAAATTGTTTTAAATTGTTTTGCTCTGTAACCTGTATACTTTAAGTAGTCCAATGTGAAGAATTTAGTGAATTTAAGTATATTCACAGGATTGTGCAGTTATCATCATTATCTACTACTCAATATTTTACTTCCCTTGATAGGAAATCCAAGCTCTATTAACAAGTACTCTCCTTCCCCTCTTCTCCCATCCTCTTGCCACTACAGTCTTCTCTAGAACTGCATTCCTTAGACATTTCCTGTAAATAAAGTCTTATTGGACCTACCAGTTTTAATGCATTAGCTTGTTTTCATGTTGTTGCTTACGTCAGTACTTCATTTTATTTCTGCACACCATTGAAGTATATGGATACCACATTTCACTGATTTAATTCTTGGTGTACATTGATATTCAGCTAGTCAGTATATGAATGATCCTATAAATAGCCAAGTACAGATATTTGGATACCTTTTGAGTTGGACATAATAATAAGTACATGTTTATGTTTTTGAAAAACTGACCAAGCATTTCCTGAAGTATTTGTAATAATGTATTATTAAAAAAATATGAGGGTTCTAGTTCCACATTCTTGTCAACTTAAAGCATTTCTGAATCATAGTGTGTGAAATGGCATCTCATTATAGTTTGATTTGAATTTCTATAATTAAATCATGCATCTTTTCAATGTTTACCACCCATTTGCCCATATCCTCTGCAAAAATTAAAATAATTTTAATACTTTTGAATATTAGACACTCTTGAAGATAAAGAATTTCAGCATAGCATCTATTGCTCTGTAGAGTTTTTCTTTTAGTTTCTTCATGGTGTCCTATCATTTTGATAAAGCCCATTTTGTCTCTTCTAGGGGAGTGTCTTAGTGGGTCGTTCTGTAATACCACATATGGTGTGGATGAGAACAGGATGAATAGGGATTTATTTTCTCACAATTCAGAGCTATGAGACCAAGAGCAGAGGACCAACTAAAAGGAAAAGCTTTCTGTCTTGCCTTATTTTGGAGCTCTCCAAGTGGCATCTATCTTCGACCCTTTTGTGCTTGCTCATTTGCTTTTGTACCTAAATATTTTCTAACTCAAAATATTTCCCTAACACACCATATATTGCAACAGACTCCTCAACACCACAAAGGAACCCTCTTCACGAATGGATTATCCACAGCATTGCTATTTGTCTCTCAGATGGGTCTCACTCACAGTAACTTCATGTGAACTGCCAAAGGGAGTTGTTTTTGTTTTTTATCCTGTGACTTACCTTTAATAATACGTCAAAAGCACACATTGATGGGTTTGATTACATGGAAATTTAAGTTATCTGTTGGTGAAGTATACAAGATGTAGGGTTAATTCACTGAAAGAGAATATTATATCAAAACTAATAAAAGAGAAGTATCAATCACATACATACAAAAGCACTCTGAGAAATCCAACCAGAAGTTTTATTGGGGACTCATACAGCACTTATCACATACACGCATCCACTGTGTCAAGCATATTTGTACATGTGTTGCCATTATCATTTTCAAAACATTTTCTTTCTACTTCAGCCCTTGGCATCAGCTAATTTTTTGAGCCCCCTCTCTCTCACCCTCCCTCACAAAACCTTGATAATTTATAAACTATTATTTTTTCATGTCTTACATTGACAGACGTCTCTCTTCACCCACTTTTCTGTTGTCCATCCTTCAGAAAAGGGATTATATGTAGATCGTTGTGATCAGCTCCCTCTATCTCCTCCCACCTTCCCCTTTCCCTCCTAGTATAGTTACTCTCATTATTGGTCCCGGGAGATTTCTGCCATGGATTCCCTGTGTTTCCAGGTTTTACATGCTCTGGCCTAGCCAGGTTTGTAAGGTAGAATTGGAATCATGATGGTCTGGAGGGAGGAAGCATTAAAGAACTAGAGGAAAGTTGCATGTTTCCTGTAAGGTTTATTTGGGCGTGAAACAGAACCAGAGATCCAATTAAGAAAGTTTTAGAAGCAGGCTTTGTTGAGAAGCTTGCGGGCGGGATCAGCAACTCAGAGCATTGAGTTATTGAACCCGCGCAGAGGGAAGTGTGAGTGGTTTTATACCCCTTTCTGACAGGCACAGAGAAAAAAAGGGGGATAACTATGCTTACACAAGGGATTGTAAGAAAAGGAAGTAATTGTTAAAATTTTCTAGGAGTTGGATCGGCGTTGGGCAAACTAGCTGAGCAAGCGTCTAGAAGTTGGGCAAGCTGACTGAGCAAGCGTCCTGTTAGTAAAAATATGCTGGTTTTATACAAGGGAGTGGGGGGTAGGTACAGGGTAAGTTTCAAGAACTTAACATAGTTCCAAAATCAAAATGGAGTTACTTGTGCTAAGATCCTTCATTTCCTTGGTGCTATACTGTACCCTTACAGGCTCATTTCTTCCTTGTGACCCTTCTTTAAGGGAATGTCCATTTGTCTAGAGATGGGTTTTGGGTCTCAACTCTGCACTCTCCTTTGTTCAAATTGATACAATTTTTTGTTCTGATGCCTGATCCCATCAATACCTCACAATTACACAGGCTGCTGTGCTTTTTCCACCTGGACTTTGTTGTTTCTCAGCTAGATTTGTTGCTTCTCTGCTTGTTTGTCTTCAAGTTTTCAAGACCCAAGATGCTATACCTTTTGAAAGCCGGGCATCATTATCTTTCTTTGCCACATTTGCTATGCACCCATTTGTCTTCAGTGATCATGTTGGGAAGGTGAGCATCACAGAATCCCTGATTTGAACAAAGTGTTCTTGCGTTGAAGGAGTACTTGAGTAGAGTTCCAATGTCTGTCTGCTCCCTTGATACTTCACATATGAATATACGTGCATTTCCCTGTTGTTATAGAAAATATATTTACATATGTACATGCCTGTATTTAGATCTCTATAAATGTCCTTTGCCTTTTAGTTCTTTCCTCTATTTCCTTTTACTTTCCTCTTGCCCCAGTATCATGCTTGGCCTTCATTCAGGTTTCATTAATTCCTCTCAATTATGTTGCCCTCGGTCAAGTCTTACCAGGTATCCTACACCCTCCTCCCCATGCATTTTATTTTTAAAAATATTTTTTAAACATTGTATTAGGGGATCATACAACTCTTATCATTATCCATACAAACATCAATTGTGTAAAGCACATCTGTACATTCATTATCCTCATCATTGTCAAAGCATTTGCTCTCCACTTAAGTCCCCTTTTTTTCCCCTTCCTTCCCATTCTCCCCTCCCTCATGGGCCCTTGATAATTTATATATTATTATTTTGTCATATCTTTCCCTGTCCGACATCTCCCTTCACCCACTTTTCTGTTGTCTGTCCCCCAGGGAGGAGGTCACATGTAGTTCCTTATAATTGGTTCCCTATTTCCAATCTACTCTCCCTCTACTCTCCCAGTATCACCTCTCACACCCCTGGTGCTGAAGGTATCATCTGCCCTGGATTCCCTGTGCCTCTAGCTCCTACCTGCACCAGTGTACATCCTCTGGTCTAGCCAGACTTGCAAGATAGAATTAGGATCATGATAGGGGGAGAGGGGAGGAAGCCTTTAGGAAACTAAAGGAAACCTATATTCTTCTTCGGTGATACATCGCACCCTGACTCATCTCCTCCTTACACCCCTCCTCAAGGGGATCTGCAGTCGCTGACAAATGGGCTTTGGGTCTCCACTCTACACTTCCCCCTTTATTCACTGTGGTAACCTTTTTTTGTTCTGATGATGCCTTATACCTGCACCCTTTGACACCGCATGATCACACAGGCTAGTGTGCTTCTTCAATGTGAGCTTTTTGCTTCTGAGCTAGATGGCCACTTGTTTACCTTCAAGCCTTTAAGACCCAGATGGTATACCTTTTTATAGCCAGGCACCATCAGTTTTCTTTGCCACATCTGCTTATGCACCCATTTGTCCTCAGTGATATCATGGTGGTGTGCACCAATGATATAATGTTTTGTTCTTTGATGCCTGATAACTGATCCCTTCAGAACCTTGTGATCACACCGGTTGATGTACTTCTTCCATGTGGGCTTTGTTGCTTCTGAGTTAGATAGCTGCTTGTTCATCTTCAAGCCTTTAAGACCCCAGACACTATCTCTTTTGATAGTCGGGCACCATCAGCTTTCTTCACCACATTTGCTATGACCCACTTTGTCTTCAATGGTTGTGTCAGGAGGGTGAGCATCATAGAATGCCAATTTAATAGAAGAAAGCATTTCTGCATTTAGGGAGTACTTGAGTGGAGGCCCAATGTTCTTCTGCCATCTTAATACTAAACCTATAAATATAGGCACGTATATCTATTTCCCCATCCTCATATATATATTTGCATATGTTCATGTTTTTGTCTAGGCCTTATAAATGCCCTTTGCCTCCCACCTCTTTCCTCTATTTCACTTGACTTTCCTCCTCTCCCACTATCATGCTCCAGACCCACCTGGGTTTTAGCAATAACTCTTCATTACATTACCCTTGATCATGCCCTACCAGGCCTCCCACATGTATCTCATCACCAATTTGGATCACTTGTTGTTCCCTTGTCCCTGGGTTTGTTAACACCACTTCCTTTCCCCTGTGCCCTTCTCCTGGTACTCCCCCCCTCTCCCCCCCTCCACCCTGAAACTATTGCTTCCATTGATTTCACTCAGGAATTTTTCATCCCACCTATCTTATCTAGATAGACATACTGAGACAATAATAAGCACAAAAACAAGACAGCAAAACAACAACAACAAAAACAGTGACCAAAAAATAAAAGAAAAAGAAAGAAAAATCTACATACATAGTCCCACGCTTGTTGGTTGACCTTTAGGAGTTTTTTCTAGTGAAATCTAATGGGGTTCCACACCCTAGCTCCAAAGTCTATTTTTGGTGTTCTCTGGGGACTTAATTTCTCTGCTCCCCTTGCTGCTCCGTTGCATTTAGAGTTTCACCTATTGTGACTCCAGTGTTGCTCCTCAAAACAATATGGGTTTTAGTGAGGGATGTCTTGCCTCATGGTGGGGCCAGCACTATGGTCATCTCTGTGCAGACTGCTCTGAGCAGGAATTGTGTCCTTGGGGCTTGGTGGCCCAGGATGCATTCCGCTCTCTCCTTCCCTCATTATATGTTCCTGTGTGCTATGATCAGACACACCCTTCTCCCTGAGTTATAACTTCAGTGCTGTCCTCTGCAGTGTATCCCTCTGGGAGGGAAAAGCTTGTGTCCATGTGGTTGGAATTGAGTCAGACCAATGAGAGTTTTCTATATGCTTTGGTGATGCAGTAGATAAGTTCTTGGCAGGTCACTAAAATGTTGGTGTGTTCAAATTTATCACTTGTTCCATGGGTAGGCACTCCTACAAAGACTACATGAAACCCTATGGGGCAGTTCCATTCTGTCACATAGGATAGAGGTCAAAATATCTGACACCATTCTACCACTACCTCCTCAGCAATAGCTTATGCCCCTCCACCTCCCTGCCCTGCCCCAAGCCCATCAGTTGAGTTTTCAAATTGCTAAGTTTTTGCCACTCACCTACCCTTTACAGAGTGGTGTAGTGATTAGGATTTAGGACACATTTTGAGGGTCTACAACACCGTAATATTTCACATATAGATGTTTCTCCTCCCCAAATTAGTCTTATAGGTACTATCAAAGGGGGATTATGTTATCCTGGATCAAACTTTCAAATTCACGGCCTTAGTAAGTTTACAAACATTATTCTTGCATTTTCTTTCACTTTTAGTACTGAAATTTAGATCTTTGATTCATCTTCTTTTAATCATAAACAGTCTGAAGTTTAGATAGATCTTAATTCCCTCTCTTATGGACATTCACTTGTCTCAGCACCATTTACTGAACAGATTCTTACTCTGATGAAATGAACGGGGTATTCTTGCCAAGACATATCTCAAAACCTCTAACAATAGCTTTAAGTCACTACCACAATCAATAATGCCACTTTTAGTTGTTTTTGAAATTTGGAAGTGTAAAGCCTCTTTTTCTTTGATTGTTTGCCTCTCTTGAGTGTTTTGTGCTCCTTCTACAGATTTTAGAATTAGTTATTCATAGCACTGATTCTATGGTTGGCCCTCTGTCAAGTTTTAAGTGTCTCTTTGGCTCACTAAATTTTCCCACTGTTGGGTGCCATTGAGTAGGTTCTCAATCTCAACAACTGTACAACACTGCCCTTCCCTATGCCATCCTCACAATTGCTATGTTTGAGTCCATTATTGCAGCCTATGTCCATCTGTCTGGTTGAGGTTCTTTCTTTTTTTAAATACCTAAAATACATGAGGCCAACTCTCTCCATTCTGTAACCAGCATTCTGGCTGTCTTACTTACAAGACACTTCTGTTCGTTCTTTTGGCAGCCCATGGTGCTTTCAGTATATTTACTGAATATATACATTCCAATGAATCATAGCTACAATTCCAGTGCATCCATTCTTCTGCTTAACAAACCTAAGGCAACTTTAACAAACATATAAGGCAATTAAAAATACCATGGCTTGGGTTCCATGCAGTTTTGTGCTCAAAATTAGTAATGAGTAGTTAGTCCAGGGTCTATGGCCATGCTGTCTCTGTCTCCATCATGCTGCCTCATGATTATATGTGGTGTAACTCAGGGAAATAGGAAAGGTGCAAAACTCAATCATTCTCCACATTTCTCAGCTAATATAATCTGTGATATATAATTTAATGTTTGTCATAGAACAGAATTCAGATTTTATTCCTCCATTCTGAATGGAAAGGAAAAATAAGTTTAAAGTAGATGGTGGCTTAAGTTAAATGGAAACACAATATATGATTCATATTATATTGTGATGAAGTGAGTTCTCAAAATAGTTCTTCTATGCATTTCTCTTTAAAGTCCACCAGTAATTGTAAATGTAAACAGAGTGTGTAAAACATGAATAGAATGTATCTCACAGTTTTGTTGCCATTCCCCCTGGCTATAACAGAGCTATCTCACAAGCAGGAAGAGAAAAAATTCCTGGGACTGTCAAGGAATAACCAGCTACAACAGAACACACTGGAAACACACTGAAAACCCCTGCCTGAAGTAAAAGAGGCAGCAGACATCATGTGACATGAGACCACAGGCTGAGGTAAGGAGATCATAGTACAAAGAAAAGGAGGAGGTGTCAGAGCAGCACACTGTCTCCTAGGCTTATGGCAGCAGAGACCAGCAGACCACATGGCTGAGAAGCTGAGGACTAGAGATATCTGGCCCCTGGCTAAGGATAGATGTTACTGTATACAAAAGGCTGTATCCTTAATGTTCTCTATTATTGACTTGTGAACTGATAACTTTCCTAGTAATCCCTCATAACTGTGAGTGTTGTCTGTGGCAATACTCATAGGAAGGAATAGTTTTCAGAATTGGGTAAAGAAGGTTAGAGAGTGGAGGCATGTCTGACCTCTGGCCCAAGGCAATAGGCCTTGGCTGGTAATGAATGTAGCCAGAAAACGTCACATGAATGACCTCTGTGCCACTTCCTAGGTAAATAAATTTACACTAAGTGTAATATAACAGTTCTAATTAAGATTATTTTTTTGCATATGAAGGTCCTAATTCCTATTCCAGTATTTCATCTACCAAAATACACAATCCAAGCCCACAGCCATTGCATTGACTCCAACTCATGTTGAGCCTGTGGAGGGTTTTTGAGTCTGTGTTATGCAAATAAAAGGAGGAGTAAATGTAACAAAGGGTTCTTTTCAACACATATTTGTTAGAACTGGCAGACTTATATCTAATTAAATGTTTATGCAACACACACAAAACCAACCTTTGTCATACTGTTGGTTCTGACTCATAGCAAGTCTATAGATATGACAGAGTAAAACTACATCAGAAGTTTTCCAAGACCTTATGTTTTAAGGAAACAGAATACTACACTTGTTTCCTGTGAAGTAGTTGGTGGGGTCAAACTGTGGATGTTTCAGCTAGCAGCTAAGACAGAAACAATGCACCAGGAGTGTTCTTTTTTGCCACATCATTTGTATTATTTGGTATTAAACTAAATCAACGGTCACAACTTTAGTAAGCAAGTATATTCAGAGCCATGATTCCAAAGATGAGTAAACCTAAGGCTTTCTTCCATCACAAATAATTTCTAAGTTCCTTAAAAGACAGGCTCTTCACTTTGATGTGGCAGTTACATAATCTGTCAACTTACAAAAGGGTGGAGTCTAGCCTGCCAATCGGATCATAACCAATGAGGCCTTGGTGTGGGCATGGCCTTCTCCTGAGGATTCTTGGAACTCTGGTCTTCCTCCCTGGAGCAGGATACACACTCTCCCTCTGTGAGACAGTCCTATTGACAAGTCACATGGAGCTACACCAATGGAACCAAACTTCCCACAAGATTTTCCCAACAACTGGCCTGTGAACTTCTTGCATTCTTCATCATTGCATATGTTGCAAGAGTCAGAGGAATTTACAGACTGGTATCAAACCTATGGGTTAATATCTGACTTATAGACTTGATCTGGACTGGACTGGGATGTTTTCTTAATATACAATTACTCCTTACATAAAGCTTTATCTTATACAAATATGTGTGTCTCTGGGTTTGTTTCTCTAGTCAACACAGAATATCACTCTTGTAATTTAGATATCGTGAGAAAACAAATAATGCATTTTCTAACTTTATAGAATAAACAATGGAGGGAAATGTAGCCCTGCCCAGTAATATGCTCTCTATAACAATCAAGTTAATCAGTGTTAATATAAACCTTATTTTCTTGCCTTTTTAAGAACTATAACCCCCCAAAATATATTGTTCTCAACCACTTTTATCCCTGATTTGAAGGACAATCCAATCAGTAAATTTTAAAATCTTCACAATTGATATACTTTTCAAAAAGGCATTAACTCTTCAAGTTCAAAAGTGAACCCATTCCCAATGAACACCTTGACTCAAACATAAACATAAATTGTATAGAGTAACACAAAGATTCTGCTTCTCAGAGCAATCAATGTCCTCCTACATAGGTGACAAAACATTCTGAAATCTGTGAGTGATAAGCTATTTTTCTCAGTAACATTTAACCAAACACAAAATTCCTCCAAGTCTTTAAAATGTGAGTTACTTCACTCCAGTGTCCAATTGCGGCATAAGCTTTTGGGTTTTATTGAGATTTACTCCGGTGAAGGCAAAAATTACAAGGAATTCTGATATTAGCCTTTTCTTGTTTCTTGTGATCTTGGTTACTAAGATAATTACTACGTGGGCTTGTCTTCTGATGAGATATTGGAAAAGAGAACACTTTATGCCACTACAAGGGAGAAATGCTGCTTGCCAAAGTTCCACAAAGTACTGTTTTAAAAATCTTTGAATAAAAAAATGACTGGGGTGGGGGGTGTGAATGAGACTGGTGTTCACAAATACCAGAGTTCAGAGGAATGGTAGTCTTAACTATCAGTTCATAAGATCTGAAAAAATACAAAAGCAGAAAAACCAAAATCCTTCTAACCTGATCAGTAGAGACATTAGGATAAGCAGAATAGAGAATGAAGTTCTCAAGGATCTGTGTACATGGCAGCAGCAGTCAGGAGATCAAATAACATTGCATTGGGTAGATTTATCCAGTGCTGCCGAGATCATCATAAAGTGTCCAAGACTAAGATTGTACCTTTGAGGACATAGGTTATCCAACCCAATCAGGACATTTTAAGCAGGTCATAGCCACTCTACACTAGCAATTTGTAGAGTTTCTTGTGACATCAGCTTGTACCTTTCTGTTTTTCAAGTGACATAGCAGCATATTGTGTTAACTGAATGAAATCAAACCCATGACACTCTGGTGGCAAAAGATGGGCCTCCCCTCCACAAAACAGAAAGAATTTCCACACTGTCCGATACCACTATTATGGGTGGATTTGTCTCCATGCCAGCAAGTTTGATTGTACACAAAATATATGGAGATGCTCAATATTTTAGTTCCACTGTTTTAAGAGATTCTATTCATTGAAGGACAATATGAGGAATCCTGGATGTCTCTATCCCGATTAACATTTTTCTTTATACTATACAATTTGAAATCTTATTTCATAGGGGTTTGGACTTTCATTCCCTTTTAACTAATGATGTTGAAATCTTGTCACACGATCGTGAGAATATTATTTTACAAATAAAACATATATAATTCACAGAATAAAATGAAAGACTAAGCAGAAACAAATTAAAGAGGGATATACAATTTTAAAAAATGTTTCTCATTTGAAAGGTCAATATAACAAAGGGGGAAATATTCTAAGAGAATGTAGATATGAAAATAAGGAATAATGATGACAGCAGATAGAACAGCATTAAAAGTCACCTGTCACATTACTATGAGAATGCATTAAGATAAAATTGAAACATTCAATGGAATGGTATCATTTTTTAAAACACACATGTTCTCTTATTGGAAAAAAATCCTCAATCTGAAGGCCAAGGAGTTCATTTTGACTTCTCATAAATTAATAAGATATAATAATGGATATCCACATGCATAAAAATGAAGCAAGACCCTTATCTCACTCCCCACACAAGAATAAATTCAAGGTGGATCACAGACCTTGAAGTTAAACCCCAAACTATTAGGGCCATCAATGAGGGAATTGGGACCAACTTGAGAACTTTGGCGCAGGATATACACAGGCTATCAGAAATAGGAAAGGACACAAACACAGAGGAGGCACAAATTGACAAATGGGATATACTGAAGATAAAACACTTAGGTACATTAAAGAATTCACCAAGATAGTAATAAGAGAGTCCACAGACTGGGAAAACATCTTTAGCAATGACACATCAGACAAAGGCCTTATTACTAAAATCTACAATACTCTGCTAGCTTCCAAAAAGAAAAAAACCAAAAGCCCACTTGAAAGGTGGGCAAAGGACTTGAACAGAAATTTTACAGGGACAGAAATCCGAATGGCCAACAAACATATGAGAAAATGTTCCCGATCTTTAGCCATAAGAGAAATGCAAATTAAAACAACAATGAGGTACCACCTGGCACCCTCAAAGGTAGCCCAATTCAAAAAATCAGAAAGCACCAAGTGTTAGAGGGGCTGTGGGGAGACAGGAACTCTCATCCACTTCTGGTGGGCCTGTAAGTACATACAGCCACTATGAAAATCAAGCTGGCGATACCTAAAACAGATGGAAATAGAGTTACCATATGACCCAGCAATCCCCCTACTGGGCATATACCCAGAAGAGGCAAGAAACAAACCAAGACCAGACATCTGTGCTGCAATGTTCATTACGGCACAGTTCACAATTGCAAGGAGTTGGAAGCAACCCAAATTCCCATCAACTGATGATTGGATTAAAAATCTGGTATATAAATACAACGGAGTACTAGGCATCACTAAAAAGCAGTGATGAACGTATGAGGCACATAGAGGCATGGGAAGAACTGGAGGAAATCATGCTAAGCGAAGTAAGTCAGGCACAAAAGGACAAGTACAACATGAGCCCACTTTGGTAAGTATTAAAAAAACTTTTTAAAATGCAAAAGTGGCATAGGGGAAAAAGATACTGTATACAAACATTTTTGGGGTGAAGACTGTGTAGTATGGAAGAGACCAGAACAAAACCAGGGATGCACATGGTAGACAATGGTGGAGAGGGGGGGAAGGGAAAACAAAAGGATGAATACAAGGAAGAAAAGGGTAGGGGGGGCATGGGGCATTAATCCACCCAAGGGGAGGGTATTGTTTATATCTCCACAGGGAAAGTGGGACCAGACTTCAATCCAGTGTCGCAAGGTGTGAATGCAATATCCAGGTGTGGAGTAGGGAACCAGTGGAGAGGTCTGGGAGGCTGGCCCCAGCACCAAAAATTAAGTGCATTCCTGCCCCTCCCCCAAAAAGAATTTGTTCCAAAGGACGACATTGACTCTGCAGCTCCGGGAGATGAACATATCTGGTCAGAGCACACGGGAGAAGATGAAGGGGCAGGAGGAGAGAGTGGAGCACAGTCTGGCCCACCAGGCCCTGATGATGATATTCCTGAGTAGAGCAGCCAGTCCACAGAGAGAATAACATGACTGGCCTGAGAAATGATGCCAATCGGTGACTAAGGGCGATACAGGGGACTGCACCAGAGACACAGTGTGGGAATTGCACCTGACCTGATCCCACCACACCGAGGCAAAGCACTGGGGGAGTGCAGCAGAACAGCAAGGGAATGGAGTGGCAAGGTCCCCAGGAAATGCTGAAAGTGGACTTTGGGGCCAGGGCGTGGTGCCCCAACAGACTGGACTGGAAAACGCTCCTAAGGGCCAGCAAACGATCCCTGAACTAACTACAAGCTTTTCTCTTGTAAACTGTTTTTTTCTGTTCTTTTTCAGTGGTTTGTTTTTGTTGTTTTGTTGTCTGGTTGCATACTGTTGCTTTGTTTTCCTCTGTCTTGTTTTCGTGCATGTTAGTGTCTCCACAGGTCTGTCTGAATAGGACAGGCTGGATGAACTATCTGGAGGAAAAACAACAGAACTGACAGTTCCGGGGGGACCTGGGGTGGGGGGGGGCAAGGGGGTTAAGGAAGTGGTGTTAACAAACCCAGGGACAAGGGAAAATCATGGGACCCCAAATTGTAGAGAAGGAGGAGTGGCAGGCCTGGTGGGAAATGATCAAGGGTAAGGTTGCTTAAAGAAGAGGTATACACTAGCCCAGGTGGCGACGAAGCATGGTAGTAGGGCAGAGGAAAGTCAAGGGAGATGGAGGAAAGAGCAAGGAGTCAAAGGGCATTCATGGAGGTCTAGACAAAGACATGTACATGCAAATATATATAGGAGGATGGGGAAATAGATCTATGTGTCTATATTTATAGGTCAAGTATTAAGGTGGCGGAAGGACCTTGGGCCTCTACTCAAACACTCCCTCAATGCATTAATACCTTCTTTCATTAAATTGGAATTCTATGATGCTCACTCTCCCAACACAACGGCTGGAGCCAAAGTGGGTGAAAAAGGAAATGTGGTGAAGAAAGCTGATGGTGCCCGGCTATCAAAAGAGATAGTGACTGGGGTCTTAAAGGCTTGTAGATAAACAAGCGGCCATCTAGCTCAGAAGCAACAAAGCCCACATGGAAGAACACAGCAGCCTGTGTGATCAGGAGTTCCCGAAGGGATCAGTTATCAGGCATCAAAGAACAAAAAATCATAACATTGACTGCACACCTCCATGATAGGAACGCTGAAGACAAATGGGTGCATAAGCAAATGTGGTGAAGAAAGCTGATGGTGCCCGGCTATCAAAAGAGATAGTGTCTGGGGTCTTAAAGGCTTGAAGGTGAACAAGCGGCCATCTAGCTCAGAAGCAACAAATCCCACATGGAAGAAGCACACCGGCAAGGGCGATCACGAGGTGCCAAGGTACCAGGTATAAGGCATCATGCAAAAAAAGAAAGATATAAGTGTGTGTATGTATGTGCATATGTGTGTATATGTATATATGTATATGTATATATATACCATATTAAATGAAGGGGGAAGTGCAGAGTGGAGACCCAAGGCCCAAGTGTAGGCCAATGGAGATCCCGTCATAGAGGGGTTTAGGAGAGGAGATGGGTTAATTAGGGTGCGAGGTAGTACCGATGAAGAACACAGCTTTCCCCCAGATCCTTAATGCTTCCTCCCCCCAACTACCATGATCCGAATTCTACCTTGCAGGGCTGGATAAGACAGAGGCTGTACACTGGTACATAGGAGGGCTGGAGGTACAGGGACTCCAGGGTGGATGATACCTTCAGGACCAAGGGTGTGAGGGACGATGCTGGGAGAGTGGAGGGTGAGTGGGTTGGAAAGGGGGAACTGATTACAAGGATCCACATGTGACCTCTTCCCTGGGAGAGGGACAGCAGAGAAGGGGGGAAGGGAGACTCCGGATAGGGCAAGATATGACAAAATAACGATGTATAAATTACCAAGGGCACATGAGGGAGGGGGGAACGGGGAGGGAGGGGGAAAAAAAGTGGACCTGATGCAATAGGCTTAAGTGGAGAGCAAATGCCTTGAGAATGATTGGGGCAGGGAATGTATGAATGTGCTTTATACAATTGATGTATGTATATGTATGGATTGTGATAAGAGTTGTATGAGTCCCTAATAAAATGTAAAAAAAGAAAAGAGGAGAAAAAAATGATTAGGGCAAAGACTGTACAGATGTGCTTTATACAATTGATGTATGTATATGTATGAACTGTGATAAGAATTGTATGAGCCCCAATAAATTGTTAAAAAAAAGATCAGCAGATGATATGACTGTGCTTGCTGAGAGCTAAGAGGAACTTTAATATTTTTTGGTAAATATCAATGACTACAATCTTCAATATGGGTTACACCTCAAGAACACAAAAATCCCCACAACTGGATCAATCAATAAGCGATAAAAGCACAGGAAAGAGATTGAAGTCATCAGGATTTCATTTTACTCCACAATGGAGTCCGTGGAAATGCTAATCAGGAAATAAAAGGAATTACATTGTATCAGGGAAATCTGCAATAAACGATCTCTGTAAAATGTTAAAAAAAAGATAAAATTAAACATTCAAAGGAATGGTATCATTCTTTAAAACACACATGTTCTCCTATTGGAAAAAAAATCCTCAATCTGAAGGCCAAGGAGTTCATTTTGACTTCTCATAAATTAAGAAGATATAATAAAGTACCATGTATGTTTCAGAGGCTGCATTATCAACAAACACTCATGGAAAAGAGTTGACAGTCTGCACAAACTCATCAGCAGACAAGCTGCTGTCACCAGAGTACAAAGCCACCACCAAAAACCAATGAAAGAAAAACGAAAAAAAACCCACGAAAAGTATGTATCAATACCCCTCAGGAATATACCGAAAAAATGTCTGAATAGATTCAGTAGTATATTAAAATAATTATGAAAAATAGACTACTTAAACACATTAAAAAATGTAGAGGTGGCCTATGAGTTAAAATGGACCATGGTAATAGACAATATTAGTAAGAAACAAGCTACGAATTGCAGGTTCTTCTTTGTACATCCAGAAAGTGGTTGCGTTACATTCCACTAACTACTTGAAAGGATAAAGTGGGAAAAAGGTACTTATAAAACAGAACCTCTTCAGAACCTTCCTATTTTGAAACCCACCCACACACAGCCTTCCTTCTTTGCTCACAGGTCCTTGTGAGTCAGGTTGAATCTTCCTTGGTAAGAATGAAGAACCTTCCTGGCTGAGTGCTGTTCGACGTAGTTTGACAGTCTGTCTTGTTCACATCGAAAGTGCCGAGAATCCTAGAAGAGATGGGTTCCAGAAAACCATGACCACTCAATCACATCACATAAAAAGCAATTAAACTTACTTTAAAACGTTATCTTCTCATTTGGTTTCAAAGACTGTGAATACCTGCCACTCTGCTAGAGAATTAAGAGTTACTGTCTTGGAGAGACACTTAATGATATTTTGAATGCATGTTTATGTACATGTGTGTGATGTGTATGGGGGGGTTGTTAGCTATCAATTTTCCATGACACGTGAGCTTTTATTAATATTGATTCACTAGGATTAGTACTGTCTTTTTACAATCTGTGTTAACAATTAGTGCTGGCTGTTGATAGCCAAATAAGCTGCCTAGAAAAATTACCATGATCAGAATAGCAGTGAGGGAGGTGAAAACTACATGAAGAAGTAGAGGAGGGTAAGCATGGGTTGCTAGTTAAAGGTGTTGCATTGGCACCTTTGCTTCTGCTAGTCCATCATACTCAGTTATGAACGGAATGGAATATGCAGACAGGTACTCTTCTGACCAAGCCCTTGGCACATGTTGATTTGAAACTATTTTCTCTGACCACCTGATTGACAGGGAAACATGATGTGACACTGGAGTATGTTTCCATCCTAAGGGAGAGAAGAGTACATAAGGAAGGAAGGAAAGGAGTTTTTCTCTGCATGTGAAAATGTTCCTGCATAACATGGAACCCCTGCCTATAAGATACCACAAACTGGGAGTCACTAGAGTCTGTTTCTCCAGAGGCATGGGGATCAAACCTGCTCCGGATTACTTGACATGGCAAAACAGACTCCAAAGCCAGTAAGTCAGTTAGGCTATTATTCCACTGAGCCCCTCATAGGACGCTGACAGTATTGCTCCCAGTCACAGATGCTATCAAACCTTACCGAGATCTTCTCTATAAACTTTCTCTGTCCTATCTTCCTTCAGGTTTGACTGCATGGGATTGAGCCACAGGTCCTCACTGATCACCTGGTGTAGGAAAAGAGTGGTTAGCTATGAACTAAGACTCCTTGCACACAACAGTGGAGAAACCGCACCAACCGTTCGTTATGGTTACCTGTGCAATCTTGTTTGATCCCGGGCAGTTGTGCTCTGAGATCCAAGAAAAGAAGTCAATCCTGGTGTCATGGTGTCTGTTGCAGTGGGGCACAGGTTCATAGTCCCTGAACCACAAGACTGGAGTTGATTTAGTGGCACTAGAGCCTGTACAGGGGGAAGGCAAGGATGGATAAAGTGGTGGAGGATGTTTCTCAGTGGTCACCCCTTCATACTATCCATCCATCAGGGTGCCACCTCTCACCAGTGCTGTTAATGTCATACTTCTTAGTGAACTCTCTATTCCGAAAATAGGGGTTTCTCTGAAATGAAAACATGATCTTGCAGCATTTGTGCACACTAATGAGCTCCTTAACCTGCCAGGTGATGGAGAGGGAGCATGAAAATCGATTTAGAAAGATGTGGCACTGAGGGCCACCACGTAGGAGTCCTTCCCCATGCATTTCCCCGACTAACCTACAAAATGACCAGGTAGCTGAGCATGGTTTTGTCTTTCTCAGTGATGATGGTCGATAGCTGAGGGTGATTCATAATCTGATTTTAGTCAAGGAGCCTTGAGAGACAAGCCAGTAAAAGAACTGGACAGGAGCAAGAGGTCAGCAGCAAGTGTTCCAAGCATGTAGTCTACCAGACCTCTTGACAATACCAGACTCATTTGCCCCAACCTAACATTCATTCATCATATGACCTCTAGAATGTAATGGTTCTCCGGGGTATGTTCTCATCCACAGCTATATGTAGGCTGAGGAAGGATGTCTGTGTGGGCTCTTGGCAGGAGAGGGATTTCAAATACCTCCATGTGTCTGGTGTGTGTTGTAAGGAGGGTGGTAATGTGGTGGGACATTGAGTCCGCTGATCTAGTTAAGTCACAGACAGTTCATAAAAGGATTCTCTCTTTGAAACTCCTACAGCATCTCGCCAGCTATCCAAACTCATCCCTCAGGTAATATCTTGAAGGTCTGGGATGGAGAGAACAGTATCTGCACGGTGACTTTGGTTTGGAGTAGCCACAAAACTGACAAAAGACAAGTAGGAAGAGGATGCACATGTGATGATAACAACTGTCCCTCTTGTAGTTAGACTGATAGCAATAGATGTGTGGCCATTCTTAGACAACCTGTGGGCACTGCATCTGGTCCCTGGCTAATTTGGACATACCCATTCAAAAGGTACTTTGGGGCAAGAGGTACAACAGCAGTCCCAGGATGAAGGGAACTATAAGGTAGAAATGAATTTTACCGTGGGCACCTCTGTCGTGTCCTTTTAGGATGCTACCCTCCTACATATCCCGAGGTTCAATCCCCACACACACATCCCCTAAGAGGTCCTCTGGTGCCATCATGAAAAGGATACAGCTTTTGCCAGAAGCCTGGGATTGCTTGGAGGAGGGCACTCCGACGTTCCAGGTAAGTCTTGCAGTCCTGTACAAGGTTCTGCCTTATACGGAATTATGCCCTGCCACTTCGGGAATTAAGGTCATTCAACTCAAACTGAATGGTCTCCAGCGCATCCAGGGAGCCCTGGAGGCGGCTGGTACCCGGCAATGGCATCCTCTCTGAGGATAGTGGCAGCTGAAGTGCACGCAAGGGGGCAGAGGCGAGTTGGGGAGCGGGTGCGAGGGGGGTGGGGGCAGGGGCTGACTGGGATGCAAGTTGGGGAGGCAGAGTAGGTGAGGTTGGGGCCTGCTCGCATTTCTCCTGATGCCCCACCCCCTCCTTCTTCTGCAACAAGCCCTGTGTCTCAAGGTCTACCTCCACAATACTCACACCCTTCTTTAACACTTCCACCTTCTCCTGTTTTTCCACCTGCCTGCTATGTTCCTCCCCTGCCTCACTCTCCTGAAGCAGAAGGTGGGTGGAGGTGACCTTCTCCTCAGCTGCTGCGTGCTCTGCCAATGCGGAAGTGCCACAGCTCACAGGGAACTGCTCCCCAGGGTTCCCCGGACTTGCCTTTTCCAAAGAGCCAACTGCCACGCCTGCTTCCTCACAACCCATGGCGTCCAAAAGGCCTTCCCCAGATCCTGCTTCCCTCGCCATGGGAAGGTTGTCTGCGCAGAAGCCAAAGCGGTGGAACTCACAACCGAGGCCTCACTGGCAGTTGCAGGGAAGAACCCTGGTCTCCTCCCTCCTTCCAGAAGCGCCTGGTTGCAGAGCAAAGTGCGCCTGCGCAGTGATTTGCAGCCTCATTGTGGAACCTTGGGTGAGAAACTATCCTAGTTCCACAAGCATCACGGCCAAAGGCACTAATCAGAAGGGCATCAGGTCAGGGCTGGGTTCCTAAGGCTAACCCTTCTCCCCTGCCCTTCTGCATGCATATCCACCACAGTCACTGCAACACTGGGCTGTGGGGTGCAGAGGGCGCTGTCTCCAGGGCCGCAGCAGAATCTTTGCCCCTGTGGAGGAAAGAGGCGAGTGCCTAGCTCATTTGGCACTGCCCGTTGCAGTCTACACTTTCCATGGAAGCACGTGCTGTGCCCCCTCCAGTGTTCATTTCTCAGGACAAGGTACTTTGGGGCCCCTCCGGTGTACACCAGGTTAACACTGCCCTAGATTCCACTTACCCTGCAAGATGCCCACATTTGTACCTTTCAGAATTGAAGCAACACAAAGCCTCCTTTTCTGACCGGTGTCCAAGAGAAGTCTCTCCATCCCTTCCCTGAAGCTCCCTGGACAACTGGGAAGCCACCCAGGACAACCTCGAGGTCCTCTTCCCATCATTTCAGCTGCTTCAGGCTAACAAAGCCTGAGAGTAAAGGGTATTTGGGGACGGGCTCAGGCCCTAGAAGACCAGGTATATGCGTTTCTGAGTCTACAACAATTAGCCACGGGTTCTAAGGTCAGGTCAACGCACAGGGTGTCATACTCCTTTTTCCCCCTTGACTGGGTGCCATCTCTGGGTGTGCTGTGGGAGTCTTAGGTGTGCTAGATAATCTAGGGTGTTGCTTCATTCACTTTCTGCTGGGCAGCAAATGTATCTTTCTGGTTCTTCCATAAGACAGGCAACCTTGGAGGTCTACAGGATCCTGCTGAATGTCGGTAGTCTCAAATGTGGGTATCTCTAGGTACACAGAATGTGGTTGCACGGAATCCAACAAGCCTTTTCTGTCCAGCCATGCTCTTTGACCCTGTCTATGGCACGGAGGTGTAGGTAAAGAGACAGCAGATGATCGTGCCTCACTGGTGAGTTTATGTGCAAGAGCTAAGGAGGGCGTTTCTCCAGCCAGTGGTCCTCCTACATAAAAGAGAAAAGCAACACACCCACAGTTTACAACTGAAGGAGACCAACGGGTGTAAGGCTGTACCACAACTGCATCGGGTTTTGAAAGGCACATTGTGGGCACACAGGCCTCTCTGACACCTTTCCAGGGTCTAATGCCCCACTTTGATTTGTTTAGCAGGCCATCCTGGTGATTATGTCCCTAATCTAGCACCCCATGGAATGAAACATATAAAGCCATAGTAGGGATTTACACAAATGAAACAGAGAGGGTGACACGTACTTGTGTTTCTTCTGCAGGGCCACTCCTTTATTCAGAATAAATTTGTCTAAACATTTCACTACACCTTTAAGGAATTTTAATTTAATTTACCTGTGTAAAATATACATCTCTATATAAATATGCATGTATACATATCTATATGCATATTTCTGTGGTCAAGTTGTAAGACACTAAATACTTCACAAATTCCCTCAGTTTTACTTTTCCGCTTTTTATTAACCACTTAGGCCAATATTTCTTACCAAGGATTAGGGATTCTGCCACAGTGTGTTGATATTTTTCTTTCCCTAAGGAGTATTATTGGTTGTTTGGAGAAGGGTACAGAGGCAGCATGAACAAATAATACACTAGATTTCTTTGTGTGTAACAGGCCATTGTATCATATTATAGCTTAATTAAAAGTATTGCTATGTGCTACTGAGCCAGTTCTGACTCACAACAAACTTATGTACAACAGATCAAACATGACCTGTGCCTGTACAGGCTCTCATTCAACTTATCAACCAGAGCGTGGCACAGGTGATCGACTAGGCTGCTATCCAGCGTGCTGTGGGTTCTAGTCCACCCCCACACCAAACTCAACTCTAACTCACGGTGACCCCAGAGCACACAGCAGAACCTTCCCTGTGGGCTTCCCACACCAAAGGCTACTTAGGGTTTCCAAAGGTGGGTGAGTCCAGCATTGGTGTGGGGTGGCAAGGGAACAATTGAGGTTGGGGGTGAGCTGCTAAAGCAGGTATCAACAATTTATCTAAAACAGTGTTTCTCATCCTGTGGGTCACTACCCCTTTAGGGGTGGAATGACCCTTACACAGGTGTCACCTAGGACGATTGGAAAAAACATAAATATTTCACAATATATAATTACATATTTTGTGTTGAATAACAATGCTTTAATTATGTCTAAGTATATTCGATTTATAACAATTACAGGACATCCTGCATATCAGATATTTACATGATGATTCATTAACACTAGTAAAAAATGACAATGATGAAGTAGCAATGATATACTATTATGGTTAGGGTCACCACCACAGGAGGGTCAAGGCCTGAGGAAGTTTGAGAACTGCTGTCCTAGAGAGTGGGCATTATTAGAAATGTCCTTAAGGGTCCGGGGGTGCTGAATACTTTATGTCTCCAAAGAGGGGGCAGTAGGCTAAGCAACTGTGAGAACACCTGCAATGGCTAGAAGGGGAGCCTCAGGCTGTTCACCCAATCCCCAGGCAGCCAAGGAGAAACCTGTGCCTCTCTGAGGGATGCAGAGTCACCCCAGGGAGGAGTCCCAGACAGAATGTGGCTCTCCTTTCCTCTTGCTTTTGAATGATTATAGGATAAAATGCCTCTTAAACAGTCGTGGTTCCTGTGATCAAGTCGCCGGTGGCATTATTTTGGTATCAATGCCAAGTGCCCAGAGTGTGACAAACCACCCTCCATTTCACGTGTCCTACTGGCTTGTTTGCCCACATTGTCCTTCCAGCAGGCTTGCTTTCACTTATTGACAGTGTATGTGTGTGTTTGTGTGTGTGTGTGTGTGTGTGTGTGACAGAGAGAGAGTGTGTGTGTTCAGCAACACTACAAGGCAAAACAAGACTCCACCCACCCCACACCCAGGTCCTGTGAAGGGGATGGAGACCCCACAAAGTGACACTGTCAGAGGGCTGACCGCAACTGTGTGTCTATCCAATCTGTGGGCCGTGTTTCAGCTGAAATGTATCGCTTTATAAAAATCCCCATGCCATTATTTACCACAATAGATATTGATTCACAGGGCCAGCATGCATGTGCCCACATTCCTCCCACAGGGTTGTGTGACTTCACCGGTCTGTGCAAGTTCACTCATTGAAGCTCCTCATGTGCTCTGGTCAGAGCTGTCATCCTAACTGGGATGGAGTGATGTTTTCAATCACAGTGTATGATCAGCACATCACTGCCACTCAGCTAGAGTAGGATTTTAAATACAATGTCTCTCTGAACCAGCTAGGACCACCCACTGTTGGCTTCTTTGTCACCAGTGATTTTGTCACATGCTACCGAGCTTCAGTCCCAACATTGTGGCGAGTTGATGTCTCAAAAAACATGAATGTCCTATCCAACCCTGCAAGGTAGAATTCGGATCATGGTAGTTGGGGGGAGGAAGCATCCAGGATCTGGGGGAAAGCTGTGTTCTTCATCGATACTACCTCACACCCTAATTAACGCATCTCCTCTCCTAAGCCCCTCTGTGAGGGGATCTCCATTGGCTGACACTTGGGCCTTGGGTCTCCACTCTGCACTTCCCCCTTCATTTAATATAATATATATATACACATACATATATACATATACACATAAATACACATACACACACTTATATCTTTTTTTTTTTTTGCATGAGGCTGTACACTGGTACATAGGAGGGTTGGAGATACAGGGAATCCAGGGTGGATGATACCTCCAGGACCAAGGGCGTGAGGGACGATACTGGGAGAGTGGAGGGTGAGTGGGTTGGAAAGGGGGAACTGATTACAAGGAGCCACATGTGACCTCTTCCCTGGGAGAGGGACAGCAGAGAAGGGGGGAAGGGAGACCCCGAATAGGGCAAGATATGACAAAATAACGAGGTATAAATTACCAAGGGCATATGAGGGAGGGGGGAAAAGGGAGGGAGGGGGGGAAAAAAAGGAGGACCTGATGCAAGGGGCTTAGGTAAAGAGCAAATGCCTTGAGAGTGATTGGGACAGGGAGTGTATGGGTGTGCTTTGTACAATTGATGTATGTATATGTATGGATTGTGGTAAGAGTTGTTGGAGTCCCTAATAAAATGTAAAAGAAGAAAAAAAAAAAAAAAAGAGAGGAGCTGACATCAAAGGGCTCAAGAAGAAAGTTAATGTTTAGAAACTGTTGACACCAACAACTGTACATGTCTGCATGATAAAAATGGATGTATGGATCGTTATAATATATGTAAGAGCTCCCAATAAAATGACTTATTTTTTTTTAAAGAAAAAAAAATTAAATAATTCAAAAACATAAAAAAAAAAAAAAACATGAATGATGTCTTTGAGAACAAAACCGTCATTAATGGAAAAGCAGAAGAAAAATCAAAAGGGCTTCCTAGGAGTTACTCAAAATGTTGTAACTACAAATGAATTCAAAGGGAGCTCTGGCGTTGTGGGGTTTCCATGTGGGGCTGCTAACCACAAGGTCGGGGGTTCAAAACCACCAGCACCTCTATGAGAGAAAGACGAGGCTCTGTGCTTATGGAAAGTGTGTTCCTTTTCTTGTTAGGTGCCAAGTTAGTTCCAAGGCATAGCAACCCTCTGCATGACGTAAGGAAACTCAGCCTGGTCCTGTGCTACCTCACATTGGTTCTTAAGCCAGAGCCCAGTGCTGCGGCCTACGTGTCTGTACATGTCCCTGAGGGCCTTCCTCAGTGTCGCTGTCCCTCCATTCTAACAGGAATGATGTCATTCTGCAGGGCCTGGAAACTCCTCACAGTCTGGCCAATGTGAGTGAGACTCAGTTTCACCACCCTCATCTCTGAGGAGCATTCAGGCTGTGGTTCCTCCAGGATGACAGTTGGCTTTACTGGACATCAACGGTGCTTTCAGCACTCAGCTCTGTCACCACCACCTGATGCACCGGTGCTCTTTTGCTCTTCCTGAATCAGAAAGAATCATCACATGATGTGATGGAGGAGGCCATTGCCAGGGTGAGCCGCTCTGAATCCTGACAGTCCTGTGAAGCCATGGAGGTAGTTCTACCCCATTGGACAGGTTCACTGACAGCATGGCCAAAGTGGCATGAATTTGAAGAGCTTTGAGACTCCACACACCGAGACCACACAGTGCCCTGTCATGAGTGGTGACATAGCTCTGACATGTGGCAGCTGGTCTTAGGACTGTGGAGCTGGTGCTCATGTTGCCCAGCAGTCCTTTCGACAAAGTGTTTCCATGAGTTCTTTCTATTTCTCTCTCTCTCTCTCTCTCTCTCTCTCTCTCTCTCTCTCTCTCTCTCTCTCTCTCTCTCTCTCTCGGTGTTTCTCTAGCTTTTATGCTCCAGATGAGAAGCCATTAGCTGCACCAATGAATGGCTGCACAAGCTTTTAGGGTTTATTGAGATTTATTCAGGTGAAGGCAAAAATTACAAGGAATTCTGATATTAGCCTTTTCTTGTTTCTTGTGATCTTGGTTACTAAGATAATTACTACATGGGCTTTTCTTCTGATGAGATATTGGAAAGGAGAACACTTTATGTCACTACAAGGGAGAAAGCTGTTTGCCAAAGTTCCACAAAATATTGTTTTAAAAATCTTTGAATAAAAGAAATGACTGGGGTGGGAATGAGACTGGTGTTCACAAATATCAGAGTTCAGAGGAATGGTAGTCTTAACTATCAGTTCATAAGATCTGAAAAAAACAAAAGCAGAAAAACCAAAATCCTTCTAACCTGATCAGTAGAGACATTAGGATAAACAGAATAGAGAATGAAGTTCTCAAGGTTCTGTGTACATGGCAGCAGCAGTCAGGAGATCAAATAACATTGCATTGGGTAGATTTATCCAGTGCTGCCGAGATCATCATAAATTGTCCAAGACTAAGATTGTACCTTTGAGAACATAGGTTATCTGCCCCAATCAGGATATTTTAAGCAGGTCATAGCCAATCTACACTAGCAATTTGTAGAGTTTCTTGTGACATCAGCTTGTACCTTTCTGTTTTTCAAGTGACTTAGCAACACATTGTGTTAACTGAATGAAATCAAACCCATGACACTGGTGGCAAAAGAAGGGCCTGCCGTACACAAAAGAGAAAGAATTTTCACACTGTCTGATAGCACTATTATGCGTGGATTCGTGACCATGACAGGAAGTTTGATTGTACACAAAATATATGGAGATGCTCAATATTTAGTTCCACTGTTTAAGAGATTCTATTCATTGAAGGGCAATATGAGGAATACTGGATGTCTCTTTTTACTATACAATGTGATGTCTTATTATATAAGATTTGGACTTTCATTCACTTTTAACTAATGATGTTGAAATCTTGTCACCCATTCTTGAGAATATTATTTTACAAATAAAAAAATATATAATTCACAGAATAAAATGAAAGAAAAAGTTGAAACAAATTATACAGGGATATGCAAATTTTTTTAAAAATTTCACATTTGAAAGGTCAATATAACAAAGGGGAAAATATTTTAAGAGTATGTAGATATAAAAATAAGGAATAATGATGACAGCAGACAGAACAGCATTAAAAGTCACCTGTCACATTACTATGAGAATGCATTAAGATAAAATTGAAACATTCAATGGAATGGTATCATTCTTTAAAACACACATGTTCTCCTAATGGAAAAAATCCTCAATGTGAAGGCCAAGGAGTTCATTTTTACTGCTCATAAATTAATAAGATATAATAAAGTACCATGTATGTTTCAGAGGCTGCATAATCAACAAACACCCATGGAAAAGAGCTGACACTCTCCACAAACTCATCAGCAGACAAGCTGCCGTCACCAGAGTACAAAGCCCCCACCCAAACCTAATGAAAGAAAAACGAACAAAAACACGAAAAGTATGTATCAATACCCCTCAGGAATATACCGAAAAAATATCTGAATAGATTCAGCAGTATATTAAAATAATTATGAAAAATAGACTATTTAAACACATTCAAAAATGTAGGGGTGGCCTATGAGTTAAAATGGACCATGGTAATAGACAATATTAGTAAGAAACAAGCTACGAATTGCAGGTTCTTCTTTGTACATCCAGAAAGTGGTTGCGTTACATTCCACTCACTACTTGAAAGGATAAACTGGGAACAAGGTACTTATAAAACAGAACCTCTTCATAACCTTCCTTCTTTGAAACCCACCCACACACAGCCTTCCTTCTTTGCTCACAGGTCCTTGTGAGTCAGGTTGAATATTCCTTGGTAAGTATGAAGAGCCTTCCTGGCTGTGTGCTGTTCGACGTAGTTTGACGGTCTGTCTTGTTCACATCAAAAGTGCCGAGAATCCTAGAAGATATGGGTTCCATCATGATATTTTGAATGCATGTTTATGTACATGTGTGTGAGTGTGTATGTGGGGGGGTTGTTGGCTATCAATTTTCCATGACATGTGAGCTCTTATTAATATTGATACTCTAGGATATAGTACTGTGTTTTAACAATCTGTGTTAACAATTAGTGCTGGCTGTTGAGACGCCACACAGTGCCCTGTGAGTGGTGACATAGCTCTGACCGGTGGCAGCTGGTCATAGGACTGTGGAGCTGGTGCTCATGTTGCCCAGCAGTCCTTTGGACAAAGTGTTTCCATGAGTTTTCTCTCTCTCTCTCTCTCTCTCTCTCTCTCTCTCTCTCTCTCTCTCTCTCTCTCTCTCTCTCTCTCTCTCTCTCTTTCTCTCTCTCTCTCTTTAGCGTTTATGCTGCAGATGAGAAGCCAGTAGCTTCAACAATGAATGGCTGCACAAGCTTTTGGGTTTTATTGAGATTTATTCAGGTGAAGGCAAAAATTACAAGGAATTCTTTTATTAGCCTTTTCTTGTTTCTTGGATCTTGGTTACCAAGATAATTACTACATGGGCTTGTCATCTGATGAGATATTGGAAAAAAGAACACTTTATGTCACTACAAGGGAGAACTGCTGCTTGCTAAAATTCCACAAAATATTGTTTTAAAAATCTTTGAATAAAAGAAATGACTGGGGTGGGAATGAGATTGGTGTCCACAAATACCAGATTTCAGAGGAATGGTAGTCTTAACTATCAGTTCAATAAGATCTGAAACAGTACAAAAGCAGAAGAAGCAAAGTCCTTCTAACCTGATCAGTTGATAAACAGTAGGATAAACAGAATAGAGAATGAAGTTCTCAAGGGTCTGTGTACACGGAAGCAGCAGTCAAGAGATCAAATAACATTGCATTGGGTAGATTTATCCAATGCTGCCTAGATCATCATAAAGTGTCCAAAACTAAGATAGTTCCTTTGAGGACATAGGTTATCCGACCCAATCAGGACATTTTAAGCAGGTCATAGCCACTCTAGACTAGCAATTTCTTGAGTTTCTTGTGACATCAGCTTGTACCTTTCTGTTTTTCAAGTGACATAGCAGCATATTGTGTTAACTGAATGAAATCAAACCCTTGACACTCTGGTGGCAACAGATGGGCCTCCCCTCCACAAAACAGAAAGAATTTCCACACTGTCCGATAGCACTGTTATGGGTGGATTAGTCTCCATGCCAGCAAGTTTGATTGTACACAAAATATATGGAGATGCTCAATATTTTAGTTCCACTGTTTTAAGAGATTCTATTCATTGAAGGGCAATACGAGGAATCCTGGATGTCTCCATCCCGACTAACATTTACTATTATACTATACACTGTGATGTCTTATTTCAAAGGGATGTGTTCTTTCATTCTCTTTTAACTGATGATGTTGAAATCTTGTCACTCCTTCTTGAGAATATTGTTTTACGAATAAAATATATATTATTCACAGAATAATATGAAAGACTAAGCAGAAACAAATTACAGAGGAATATGCAATTTTTTTAAAGTTGCTCACTTGAAAGGCCAATATATAACAAAGGGGGAAATATTTTAAGAGAATGTACATATCAAAATAAGGAATAATGATGACAGCAGATAGAACAGCATTAAAAGTCACCTGTCACATTAATATGAGAATGCATTAAGATAAAATTGAAACATTCAATGGAATGGTATCATTTTTTAAAACACACATGTTCTCCTATTTGAAAAAATCCTCAATCTGAAGGCCCAGTAGTTGATTTTGACTTCTCATAAATTAATAAGATATAATAAAGTACCATGTATGTTTCAGAGGCTGCATAATTAATAAACACTCATGGAAAAGAGTTGACACTCTCCACAAACTCATCAGCAGACAAGCTGCTGTCACGAGGGTACACAGCCCCCACCAAAAACCAATGAAAGAAAAACTAACAAAAACACGAAAAGTATGTATCAATACCCCTCAGGAATATACCGAAAAAATATCTGAATAGATTCAGTAGTATATTAAAATAATTATGAAAAATAGACTATTTAAACACATTCAAAAATGTTGGGGTGGACTATGAGTTAAAAATGACCATGGTAATAGACAATATTAGTAAGAAACAAGCTACGAATTGCAGGTTCTTCTTTGTACATCAAGAAAGTGGTTGCGTTACATTCCACTCACTACTTGAAAGGATAAAGTGGGAACATGGTACTTATAAAACAGAACCTCTTCATAACCTTCCTTCTTTGAAACCCACCCACACACAGCCTTCCTTCTTTGCTCACAGGTCCTTGTGAGTCAGGTTGAATCTTCCTTGGTAAGAATGAAGAACCTTCCTAGCTGAGTGCTGTTCGACGTAATTTGACGTTCTGTCTTGTTAACTTCAAAAATGCCGAGAATCCTAGAAGAGATGAGTTCCAGAAACCCAAGGGACCACTCAATCACATCACATAAAAGGCAATTAAACTTACTTTGAAATGTTCTCTTTTAGTTTGGTTTCAAAGAATGTTAATACAGGCCACTCTGCTAGAGAATTAAGAGTTACTGTCTTGGAGAGACACTTAATGATATTTTGAATGCATGTTTATGTACATGTGTGTGAATGTGTATGTGGGGGTTTGTTAGCTATCAATTTCCATGACATGTGAGCTCTTATTAATTTTGATTCTCTAGGCTTTAGTACTGTCTTTTAACAATCTGTGTTAACAATGAGTGCTGGTTGTTGATAGCCAAATATGCTGCCTAGAAAAATTCCCATGATCAGAATAGCAGTGAGGGAGGTGAAAACTACATGAAGAAGTAGAGGAGGGTAAGCATGGGTTGCTAGTTAATGGTGTTACATTGGCACCTTTGCTTCTGCCAGTCCGTCATACTCAGTTATGAACGGAATGGAATATGCAGACAGGTACTCTTCTGACCAAGCCCTTGGCACATGTTGATTTGAAACTATTTTCTCTGACCACCTGATTGACAGGGAAACATGATGTGACACTGGAGTATGTTTCCATCCTAAGTGAGAGAAGAGTACATACAGGAAAGAAGGAAAGGAGATTTTCTCTGCATGTGAAAATGTTCCTGCATACCAAGGAACCCCTGCCTATACGATACCACAAACTGAGAGTCACCAGAGTCTGTTTCTCCAGAGGCCTGGGGATCAAACCTGCTCCAGAGTACTTGACATGGCAACCCAGACTCCAAGCCAGTAAGTCAGTTAGGCTGGTATCCACTGAGCCACTCTGAGGACACTACACTTTTCCTCCCGGTCACAAATGCTATCAAACCTTACCGAGATCTTCTCTATAAACTTTCTCCCTCCTATCTTCCTTCAGGCTTGACTGCATGGGATTGAGCCACAGGTCCTCACTGATCACCTGGTGTAGGAAAAGACTGGTTAGGTATGAACTAAGACTCCTTGCACACAACAGTGGAGAAACCGCATCAACCGTTCGGTATGGTTACCTGTGCAATCCTGTTTGATCCTGGGGAGTTGTGCTCTGAGATCCAAGAAAAGAAGTCAATCCTGGTGTCGTGGTTTCTGTTGCAGTGGGGCACAGGTTCATAGTCCCTGAACCATAAGACTGGGGTGGAGTGAGTGGCACTATAGCCTGTACAGCGGGAAGGCAAGGATGGTTAAAGTGGGGGAGGACGTTTCTCAGTGGTCAACCCTTCATACTATCCAACTATCAGGGTGCCACCTCTCACCAGTGCTGTTAATGTCATACTTCTTAGAGATCTCTCTGTTCCGGAAATAGCGCTTTCTCCCAAATGAGAACATGATCTTGCAGCATTTGTGCACACTAATGAGCTCCTCAACCTGCAAGGTGATGGAGAGGGAGCATGAAAATCGATTTAGAAAGATGTGGCCTTGTGGGCCACCAAGGAGGAGTCCTTCCCCATGCCCTTCCCCGACTAACCTCCACATTGACCAGGTAGCTGAGCATGTCTTTGTCTTTCTCACTGATGATGGTCGATAGCTGAGGGTGATTCATAATCTGATTTTAGTCAAGGAGCCTTGAGGGACAAGCCAGTAAAAGAACTAGACAGGAGCAAGAGGTCAGCAGCAAGTGTTTCAATCATGCAGTCCACCAGACCTCTTGACAATACCAGACACATTTACCCCCAACCTAACATTCATTCATCCTACGCCCTCTAGAGTGCAAACATTCTGTGGGCTATGTTCTCATCCACAGCTATATGTAGGCTGAGGAAGGATGTCTGTGTGGGCTCTTGGCAGGAGAGGGATTTCAAATACCTCTATGTGTCTGGGTGTCTGGTGTGTGATGTAAGCAGGGTGGTAATGGGGTGGGACATTGAGTCCGCTGATCTAGTTAAGTCACAGACCTTTCATAAAAGGATTCTCTCTTTGAAACTCCTACATCATCTCGCCTGCTATCCAATCTCATCCCTCAGGTAACATCTTGAAGGTCTGGGGATGGAAAGAACAGTATCTGCACGGTGAGTTTGGTTTGGAGTAGCCACAAAACTGACAAAAGACAAGTAGGAAGAGCATGGACATGTGATGATAACAACTGTCCCCCTTGCAGTTAAGACTGATAGCAATAGGTGTGTGGCTATTCTTAGACAACCTGTGGGCACTGCATCTGGTCCTTGGAAAATTTGGACATACCCAATCAAAAGGTACTTTGGGGCAAGAGGTACAGCAGCAGTCCCAGGACAAAGGGAACTATAAGGTAGAAATGAATTTGACCATGGGCACCTCTGTCGTGTCCTTTTAGGATGCGACCCTCCTACATATCCCGAGGCTCAATCCCCACACCCACATCCCCTAAGAGGTCCTCTGGTGCCATCATGAAAAGGATACAGCTTTTGCCCAGAAGCCTGGGATTGCTTGGAGGAGGGCACTCCGATGTTTCATGTAAGTCTTGCAGTTCTGTACTAGGCTCCGCCTAATACGGAAGTATGCCCTGCCACTTTGGGCATTAAGGTCATTCATCTCAAACTGAATGGTCTCCAGCTCATCCAGGGAGCCCTGGAGACGGCTAGTATGCTGCAATTGCGGACTCTATGCTGATAGTGGCAGCTGAGGTGCAGGCGAGGGGGCAGAGGCGAGTTGGAGAGCAAGTGCGAAGGGCAGGCGGGGGCTGGGGCTGACTGGGATGCAGGTTGGGGAGGCAGACTATGTGAGGTTTGGGCCAGCTTGCATTTCTCCTGATGCCCCAACTCCTCCTGCTCCTGCAACAAGCCCTGTGTCTCAAGGTCTACCTCCACAACACTCACACACTTCTTTAACACTACCACCTCCTCCTGTTTTTCGACCTGCCTGCTCTGTGTGTCCCCTGACTGACTCTCCTGAAGCAGAAGGTGGGTGGCGGTGACCTTCTCCTCAGCTGCTGAGTGCTCTGCCAATGTGGAAGTGCCACAGCTCACAGGGAACTGCTCCCCAGGGTTCCCCGGACTTGCCTTTTCCAAAGAGCCAACTGCCACGCCTGCTTCCTCACAACCCATGGCGTCCAAAAGGCCTTCCCCAGATCCTGCTTCCCTCGCCATGGGGAGGTTGTCTGCGCAGAAGCCAAAGCGGTGGAACTCACAACCGAGGCCTCACTGGCAGTGCAGGGAAGAACCCTGGTCTCCTCCCTCCTTCCAGAAGCGTCTGGCTGCAGAGTAAAGTGCGCCTGCGCAGTGATTTGCAGCCTCATTATGGAATCTTGAGTGAGAAACTATCCTAGTTCCACAAGCATCACGGCCAAAGGCACTAATCCGGAGGGCGTCAGGCCAGGGCTGGGTTCCTAAGGCTAACCCTTCTCCCCTGCCCTTCCGCATGCATATCCACCACAGTCACTGCAACACTGGGCCGTGGGGTGCACAGGGCGCTGTCTCCAGGGCCGCAGCAGAATCTTTGCCCCTGTGGAGGAAAGAGGCGAGTGCCTAGCTCATTTGGCACTGCCCGTTGCAGTCTACACTTTCCATGGAAGCACTTGCTGTGTCCCCTCCAGTGTTCATTTCTCAGAACAAGGTACTTGAAAGATGCCTTCATTTGTACCTTTCATATCACTGTGATCAGTTCCAACTTATTTCAGTATGACAGGCACAGTAGAAGTGCTCCTTTGTGTTTCCACAGGGTAAGTCTTCATGAAAGGCACAGTACCATCTTTCTCTCAAGGAAAACTGGTGGAGCAGAACTGTTGATCTTGAGGTAAGCAGTCTGACATGTAGCCCACTATGTGCCATGGCACTACTTACTGAGAAGTATGGCCAGAGTGCTCTTTAGAGGCTAGCCTGGAGGAAATTAGTCCGACATAGTTGGAGCATGTTGTCTGTCAGGGGAGACCAGACCCTGGAGAAGGACATCATGTTTAATAAAGTAGAGGAGCAGGGAAAAAGAGGCAGGCCCTCAATGAGATGGATTGGCACAATGGCTGCAACAAAGGGCTTCAGAATGGGGACAATTATGAGGATGGTGAAGGAAAAGGAAAGGACTGTGCTGTTGTGCATAGAGTTGCCATGACAAAGAAGTGACTCCATGGCACCTCAACGGCCAAATTTTACAGTTTGGTTTTAAAAATGCCCGTCCTGAAAATCTTATGCACAAGTTCTACTCAGCTATGATGATGTTGTGTCAAAAGTCTTGAAAGCAGCGAGCAACGCTTGTTGCATGATCTATTATCAAATTTGCAACGTTTGTGAATTCTGTCCATTCCCAAAGTCAAAACACAGAAAAAGTAGAACAGTAGAACTGAATGCAGAGCCCAGAAGTTAATACATACACCTATGGCAAAGGATCAAAACACATTATATGGGGAAGAGATAGTCTTCATCAACTGATAATGGCAAAATTGGACTTGCTGCAGAAAAATGACAGGAAAGTTGCTTCCTTCATTAATAAACAAATAAAATCTTGGTGTGGACTAAATATGTGAGTGTACACCCTCGAACTAGAAAGATTATCAGCGAAGAACTAGGGACAATTGTAAGGGTCCCCAAATACATGGCATACATGCACTATCAAACAAAATGAAAACATGCACACAGCAAATGGTGATTGGCACCGCCTAACAATAAGAGACTTAGATATATGACAAGATCTCTTCAGTGTAGGACAAAGAGAACCTACAAACGGCAAACATTTTTTTTTTTTTGGCAACGACATATTCAACAAGGAACTAATCTCTAAAATTCATAGGAAACTTCAACACCTCAACAAGGACAGAATAATTCCAATTTGAAAAGAATGCCATGTAACGGGATCTTCTTCCAGAGACTACATACAGAGAAAGCCTCTGTCTGAAGCTAAAACCCTGAGTTCTGACCTCCAAGCTCCTGAACGGTGGGAAGGAAATGTCTGTTCTTTATAGCTATCTACTTGGGACTATTTCTGTTACAGAAACACCAGAAGCAAAGAGAGCCTGCAAGCAAGTCATTTAACCTCTCTGTGCCTCCATTTTCCCACATGTAAAATGGGAACTGTTTAAATTGTGATTGAGAGGATTACAAAGTTATGCAACATAGAAGGATTTCCTTAGACCAGTGAATGGTGGGCTGTAGTCCCCTAACACTTGCTCAAAAATACCTCCACTCTCTGCCATCTAGTTTATGCCAACTCACAGCAACACTCTAGAATGGGGGTAGAACTGCCCTTGTGAGTTTCTGAGACTAAAACTCTTTACAGGAGTAGAAAGCCCATTGTTTATCCCTGCTCCCTTTGAACCACGGACCGTGCCATTAGTAACCCATGCAACTGCCCAACATGTAACCAAGACACTACCACGCCTGCTTGGATATGCTAGATACACTCTTATAAGGGTTCACACAGCACCCCCTAAGACTCCCATCTCCCCAACTTTCCTACTTCCTTCCTCCCCTGTGGTCCTATACAGATGACCTGGGCTTTCAGTCACAGACTGGTCATTCATGAGATGGGCTGCCAGAAAAACAAAAGCCTTGGGAAAAGTAGAGCTGGAATGCTCCTTCGAATCAAAGATAGTAAGACTTTGTCTCTTCTACTTTGGACATGTTGTTAGTAGAGACCAGTCCCTGGAGAAGACCATTACACTTGGTAAAGTAGAGGGACAGAGAAAAAGAAGACATCTTATACAAGATGAACTGACACTGACTGCAATCATGGGCTCAAACATGAGCACAACTGTGAGAATGGTGCAGGGTGGGTCAGGGTCTTGATCTGGTATGCCCAAGGTCACAGTGGGTTGTTACCTTCTTAGGAGCACTTCACAACAATAACATGGGGTAAATTTGTACCTGCTTGAGCGAAAGTGAGAGGTAAGGAGACCCTGTAGTAGATGTTCACTGGACAGGCTGCTTAGGGTTACTCCTCATCTCCGCCACCATTAAACTTCCTCAGTAATTTTCTTCCTTGAGGCCCAAGACAGTCCCCTCCTGGCTCACTGAATCCAATTAGAGGCAGGTTGCTCATGGGACTACAGGCATCTCCTGATGTTCACATCTCTGAATCTCAGGACAGACGGTGGCCTTCCTTAAAGCCTGCCTGCAAGCTGATCCTGCCTCACCACCTGGAGGTCCAGAGATTAACCTGTGGCAGCAGTCTCCTATAGGGCCCTCCCTCCCTTGGAGATAGCACCACTGCATGGCCATGGGAAGTTTCACCACGTAAACACTGCTGGTGGGCTGGCCACTTTACAAAGGACAGGCTCCCCATGGTCCTCACGATTCGCCCAGTAGATCTGGGGGTTAGAGGCCAGGCCTTGTGTGGCTTTGAAGGAATATCACCTGTCTCCTGCTACTGACCCATCCTGACTACAATTGTTTCTTCTGGGAGGTAGTGCGTCTCCACTTTCAGCTGCAGAGAGGCTTAGTGCCTCACAAATTGGGAAGCAGCCCAGCTGGTACTTGAGCTGGTTTGTTTCCACTAAGTCACACCTCTCCCTGCCCAAGCCTGTGAATTTGGTCAAGTGTCAGCTGGGCTTCCATTCTCAGGCCTCAGTTCTCTGTTAAAGGAGGAATATACTGGGCCCAAACACTGGCTCTGTTTGAAAAGCAGAAAAGAGGGTACGATGATCTGAGCGGTAGAATGGAGGATGGTGGAGGGCTGAGCATGTTCCCTGCTACTCTGGTTGGAGCTACAGGAAGTGGGCTGGTTCCACAGCAACCTGGTGTCCCTCCACCCAATGAGTAGGGCAGTCTGCACCAGAGTGTTATGGTATCTGGGACCTCAGCTGCAACACTTGTGGTGACAGGAGCCCACACAACCCAAAGCTGCATGTTTCAACTTTAGGCAATTTGGCAATTTGAGCTGCTAGAAATGAAGGCCAGATTCCAAAGTTGACATGGAATGAGAGAAATTAGCATTTGCTGTCAGATGGATCTTGGTTCAAAGCAGAGAAAACGGAATGATGCTTACTTGTGTTACATTGACTATGCAAAGCCATTCTATTAGACTGGTGGACCATAAAAAACTATGGATAACATTGTAAAAAAAGGGGTACTCCAGAACACTTCATTGTGCTCTTGCAGAACCTATACATGGATCAAGAGACTGTGATTCTAACAGAAGTGGGATTCATAAGGTTTCAAATAAGGAAAGGTGGGCATCAGGGCTGTATCCTCTCACCATACTTATTCAATCGGTATTCTGGACAAACAATCCCCAAAGTTGGACTATATGAAGAAAAACAAGGCATCGGAATTTCAAGGAGGCTCATTAACAATCTTTGATATGCATATGACACATCTTGTTTGTTGAAAGTATAGAGGACTTGAGCATTTACTGATGAAGATCTAAACCTACAATCTTCAGTGTGGATTACACATCAACTCACACAAAAAAACCACAAAAATCTCACATCTGAACCTATAAGCAACATCACCATAAAGAAAGAAAGAAAGTATACAAGTTGCCAAAGATTTCTTTTTACTTGGATTCACAATGCCCATGGAAACAGAAGTCATGAAATCAAGAGATTATACAAAATACTGCACTGGGCAAATCTAATGTAAACCACCTCTCTAAAGAGTTAAGCAGCAAAAAAAATTCCTTTGCAGAATAAGGAGGACCTGACCCAACCAGAGGATTTTCAATTGCCTAATGGGTATGTAAAAGCTGTACAATAAATAAGTAAAAATGGGGGCGGGGGGGGGATGGATTTTAACTCTTGTATTGGCAAAGATTATTGAATATGCCATGGATTCCCAAGATATCAATCTTGCTTACTAAAATCTAGGAAGATTTATAACACATTTCAATGAAAATCAAAGGCTGAAACCTCAGTTTATACCATAACTCAAAGAAAACCAAATTCCTTATAACAAAACCAATTAAAAACAGCATAATGTACAGATAAAACAGTGCCGTTGTCAAAGAATTCATTTTACTTGGGTCCACAACCAATGCTCATGGAAGAGGCAGTCAAGATATCAAAGAACACATTGCATTTGGTAACTCTGCAGCAAAAGACCTCTTTAAACTGTTGAAGAAAAGGATGCCACTTTGAGGACTAAGGTATACGTGTTAGTAGGGGTAGACTACAGAAACAAATCCAGGGAGAAGCATATATGTGTGTTTAAGAAAGAGCATTATATATAAGAAAAATTGCATCTTAAGAAAACATCCAAGCCCAGTCCTGATCAAGTCCATAGTCTGATATTAGTTCATATGTCCAATACCAATCTATAAAGTCCTCTTCAGATTCATGCAGCACATGCAATGACACTGAATGCAGGAAGATCAGAGGTCAGTGGGTGGAAGGTCTTGTAAATCCAGTGGCAGTGTAAGCACATCAGCTCTGGTTCCTCCAAATGGTTCCTCAGAGACTCTAACAGTCATCAGCCTGTCTCCAGGTATTTTGTCAGCAAGTATGTCTCAAAAGGAGTGAGTGTGTCCCAAATCCAGTGAGATATTTATCTCCTTAGTACCTCAAAATGAGTTAATCAAACTCGACTTGAATGACATGCTAAACTGTACCCCTTCATTCTTATATCACAAATTGACAACAGATTAGGTAACTACCATAGTATAGTACAACTAACTAAAGCTATGATATTTTCAACCAAATCATATGCATGTGAAGTTTGGGCAACGAATAAGGATGATTGAAGAAAGTACCATGGACTGCCCAAAGGAAAAACAAATATGTCCTGGATGAAGTGTAGGCAGAATGTTCCTTAGAAAAGAGGATGGACAGACTTCATGTACTTTGGACATGTTATCAAAAAAGACCAGTCCCTGGAAAAGGGCATCAGGCTTCGTAAACTAGTGTGTCAGAAAATGAGGAGGACTGTCCTGAAATAGAGTGATACAGTGGCTGCAACAATGGGCTCAAACAAAACAACAGTTGTGAGGATGGTTCTCTTGTACATAGGGCCGTTATGAGTCAAATCCACCTTGACCAGATCCTAGAAACAACCAGCAGAAAGGCCAACAGGTTGCTGTGAGTCCAAATTGATATGAAGGCCATGGGTTTGGTTTGGGCTAGCTGTTGGAAGGAAGCTGTCAATGGTGTAATGATTCGTGCAATCCATTGCCCTAGATTACAAGTGTGAGCCTACCTAGAAGCACTTTGGAAGAAGACATGGTGGTTCCCTTCTGAAAGATCAGCCATTGAAAACCCCATGGGGCACAAATCTAGTCTGAAGCACACAGGGTGGTCATGCTATAAGGTCAACTCAGCAACAAGCTTTAAGCTGCTCAAAGCTTCAGAGCCAAACAATGCATCTCCCTGTCAGTTCTTCCCATCAGGCTAGTAGGGTTTCTTTGGGACAAAACATGACAAATAGCACCCTCCCTTCCTGATAACAGTTATTATACATCCACCCTCTCCACTCTTCTACTCTCCCTGGCCTCCACCCCAGGTCTTCTCTATTTTGGCCCAAATAGTGTAGACCCTCTCAGAAACAAAAGAATAGGAGGAAGAAAAAGATAACGGACACTTAGCAGGCATTAGTTTTTATCAAGAGATGATAAGTCACAACCCCTAGGCCAAATTCAGTTGACTTTCTATATAACATAAAAGACAAAAAAAATGGGTTTTGTGTTTTTAATGGCTGGGGATGTGGGTGGAAATTAAAAAAGAAAACTATTATTAAGTAGCACATATGTATCTGAAATTCTAATTCCTATGTCCAAAATTTAAGATTTCAATCAGTCACTCCACAGACACACACACAAACACAGTTGTTGTTTTTTTAATTAACATGTGTGGATTCTGAGATAGAAATCTTTAGGGGAACCTACAGACATCCTCATCTTTCACCTAAGGAGTGGCTAGTGGATTGGAACAGCAAACTATATCATTAACAATGCAAGGTTTATCCAAAAGCACCATCAGAACTCACTAAACCACACCCATTATTTACATATGCTTGTGGGGGCTTTTAAATGAGCTGTGGTTGCATTGTGGGTTGTGTCTTTGACTGTGATGCAAAATGTCAGCAGTTCTACCATGCACTCTGAGAGAGAAAGAAGGGACTTTGTACTCCAGTAAAGAGTTAGTCTCAGAAACTCACGGGGGCAGCTCTACCCTGCCTTATAGTGTCTGTGAGTATCAGCACTGACCCAATGGAAGTGAGTTTGGTTTAAGTTGCAAAGGCACAGATGGCAGAGGCCATATGGTCCTCAGAGGCTAAGATAATTAATGACTGGTCCTCTATAGGAAAAGCTTTCCAATTCTCGTTCTAAATGCATCACTTTCAATCCTTATAAAGACCCACATGTAGATATAGAATCTTCACTTTACAAACAAGGAACATGCTTGTGGATGTTCACTAAATTGCTCAAGTCCCTCAGCTCCACAGTAGGTGAGCCAGTCATATTCACACTCAGGCAATTTGAGTCTAGTACCCGTGTCCTACCCATTGGTCAGACACCATCTCTCAACCCAAACTAGAGTCTACCCACACATCTCTGTGCATGGTGTGAATGACCAAAATATCTACTTTGCTCATCAGCCACTAAAACCCCTAGATCCTATCTATTCTCACCTCATTAGTTCTTCGGATCTCTTTCAAGTCCACTCTAAAGAGGGCCTGTAAGCCAAGTTGCTTCCATTAAAAGCAACTGCTCTGCAAGCAACATCCACATCAGACACGGAGGTAGCAACTACTGGGTCAGTTCTAGCCAGGGGTTTCTAAAAATTCACACACACACACACACTCACACACACACACACACAATCTTGATCTTAGGCTGAAGTATCTGAGAGTAGAGGTCCCTGGAGTTGCTGCCCTGGCTATGAAAATCTCAAGACCACCCTCCCATTTCTCTTTCTGGATAGGCAAGGAGGGAGAAAGGTGGCATGCTCTGTGGTCACAGAACTAGACTAGGTTTAAATCTAAAGCAGGCAGGCTAAAGATATATGTGGATGATGGCAATGATTCCAACAGGTCTGGGCACACAGATTGCTGATCTGTGATTACACTTGATTTGATCAAAGCAACTTGAGTCCCAGTTATTAACCCAGAGCTTAGATTAGATGCACATTGTAGACTACAGATCCCATCAATAAATATGAAATCATAACTAGAAGGCAAATGTCTGATTTTTAATTTATATGCATATTAAATGTAACCTTGGGAAATCCACATAATCCAGCCTGAGAGTTACAAGGCAGTGACTGGAAACCCAGTTTCTTCTAGTGCAGGTATTTGTTAGGGACAATATCACGGGTTCAAGGGACCCTGGCAGGGCAGTGATTACATGTTGGGTAACACTTTCTGTCTTATATTTTTTAAATCATTTTATTGGGAGCACTTACAGATATTATAAAAGTCCACAATTTAATTAGAACAAGCATAAATGTATAATTGCTACCACCACAGTTTCAAAACATTTTCTTCTTGAGCTATTTGATATCAGCTCCCCTTTATCTTTTTCTCCCCCACCCTATGTCCCAAGAATACTTCTTATTATATTATATATTATTACATATACTAATATATAAATTATTTATATTATTATTTTGCTGTATCTTACATCATCCAATGTGTCTGTTCACCTGAAGTTCTGTTATTCATCCCCTGAGAATGTCACTGATTTATACTTATAAAAATTAACAAATATTTCTATGTTTTACTATTAAAATATTATGGCCAACTGCATACCCACTATTGTAATGAAGATGAGCAATTTCTATTATCCTATAAAATACCCCTGGCCCCTAGCAAGTACTCTTATAAATTATGTTCCTAACGTATTGCCTTCTCCAGAAAGTCACATAAATGGAGTAGTACAGTATGAGTGTTTTGAATCTGATTTATTTCACTTACCGTAAAATTCTTGAGGTCCTTAAACATTTCTGGGGCATTAACATTTCTTTCTTTGTTTTCCTCTTATTTTACTGGGCGGCTCTTACATCTCTTAATACAATCCGTACATTCATCCAGTGTGTCAAGCACATTTGCACATATCCTGGCATCATCATTTTCATATCATTGTCTTCCCACTTGAGCCCCTGATATGAGCTCCTCATATAATACCATGAAGTTACAGTCTCAGATTGTACTTCTATCCTGTGCTATAGGACAGGAGTCAAATTGACTCAAGTGCAGTGAACTTGAGTTTTGATCCACCAATCCCCCACATCCCACAGCACCCTACTCTTACCCATTCCAACTATTCCTGGAAGGTCCCCAAAGCACTGGGGTTTGTGGCAGCCCACCTTGAGTATCACCACCCCCATTAGAATGGTGGGAAAACAGGCTCCAGAAGGAGAGTGAATTCAGAAGAAGCCTGTCTCGCAATGCCAATGGCACAGCTTTGCTCAGACCTATGTGAAAAGCAAGTCTCAGCGCTGGTTACTATCTTTCAGCCAGGAATGTGTCTGTGGTGGGGATGAAATTTTTCTGCTGACTTCACCTTTGCCAGCTTTGTTCTAGCTCTTTGCAATGGGAAGGAGGGAGGAGAGACAGCTCTACAGACACAAGTAGAAAGCCTACACAGACCTTCTCCAACCTCCTACATGCCACACCCCTCTCTTCCCAGGAGATACTGGGGAAGAAAAGGCTCAGTAATGAGAACTGTGAGGAAAGCTGATCCTAGACTTTACTGCTGCTACCCTATAAACAGAAGAAACTCCCAGCCAGGACTAAGTGCAAAACCCTCTGGGCTACTTGGTCACTGTGTGAACTTGGCCAAGTCACTTAACCTCTCTGACCCCTTACGTCATTCTCTGTGTGGTTTTTGTTGTCAGACAGCATTGAATTGGTTGTGACTCATAGTCACCTCTGGACAAAGCACTGCCAGAGCCAAGTCATCCTCATCACTGTTGCTATATGTAAGCCATTGTATCCATCACTGGGTTCATCCATTTCATTGATAATCGTCCTCTTTTTCAGAAACTCTATACTTTACCAAACATATGGTCTGTCTCCAAAGACTGGTCTCTTCTGGCAACATGTGCAAGGTACATGTGACAAAGCCTCATTATCCTTGTTTCTAAGGAGTATGCTGCTCTACTGCTTCCTAGAGAGAAATGTTCATGCTTTCAGCACTCCATGATTTATTCAATATTCTTCACCAAGTCCATAATTTAAAGACATTCATTCTATGTCCTGAGGATTTCTATTCCCCTACATAGATTAGTCCTGGGAATCCACAGGGGAAGTTGTAACCAGTCCTGAGAGTATACAGTAGTCATGGTCCAGTATTTGCAAGTGAACGAAGCCTCTGGTGTAGGCAAATGACCCCAGAGTCTGTTGTGTAGTGTGGGCAATGGCAATATCTCTTTAATGGGGTTGCTGTGAAGCTTAAGTGAGGCCACAGAAGAGCACCTGGTGCTTCACACATTGTAAGTGGTCTAAAAAAGCAGTGTATTACTTCTAGAACATTGCTTCCACCTACCATAGCTCCTCTCCAGCCAAACACAAGTTCAACTCTCAAACCCACACTCAATTATGCCTACAGTCTGCAGCTCCAGGCTTACTTTCCCTGACCTCCTGGTGATCCATCAGCTGTACTCCTGACCCTGTACTCCACCGCATCCCAGTTGAAATCTTGGTGAATTTGCCCCTTCAGGGAGCTTTGTCCAGAGCCCCAGTTCCAAACCTCCCCATCCTGCTCATAGAGAAGCCAGCTCCAGCTCTAGCCTGACTCATCGTCCTACAACCTGCCCCATACCTGGGTATAGTTCCCACTCTGAAGTGCATATCACTTTCTGCAGAGCTATGGCATGGCAGATATGCCCTGGAGACTGCCAGTCCTAGAGCCCGGCTCATATAGTGGATGGTTGTTGGGATGCTCGGTCACTGGTTAAAAACACCAGGCATTCCACAGGGGAATGATTACAGTCTTGGAACTCACGTTGTCCTATAGGGTGACTTTATCCTGGCATAGACTCCATGACAGTGAGTTTCAGTTCTTAGGGGACACTGTGTATTTTGCAGGCACTGAGGACCTGTTCCCTGTTCTTTTGATGTCACCACCCCAATTTTTTTTTCTGGGAGTGATCCTCTCCCAGGTGCATTATTATGGTTCATGGCCACTGAACTTCTTCGGGCCCAAAGTAGGCACATGCCTAAGGTCCTGGCCGGGTCTGGAATCTGAGTCCAGCAAGATATGAATAAACTGGCTGGGGACCAGCCATTCTTTGGATCTCACAGGCTTGGAAACGATCTTCCTAGAAAGACCTGAAGAGTGAGTCTGTCCCTGTGTTTTCCAAACCATTCTCTCAACACCCCTTTCAGATGCTTGGAGCTTCTTTCTAATCAATCTATTTCTGAAGAAGTTTCCCAGAGCCAGATCCCATTGCGTGGGGAAAAGAATGCTGACTCTGAACCCCACATCACATACACACAAGTACCCACAACCAGAACTGCAGTCATGGGCTCTGAATCCCATCAGAGTGTTCAGTGAATGGTCTTCAGAAAGAGCTCTATACTCTCAATGAAGACTCACTTGCCAGCAAGTGAGGTGACAAGGCTGAATCCTTGTCAGCCATCCTGTTGTCAGCCATCAAGGAATCTAAGGGGCCTGCAAGCCATGTGGGGGTGGTGCCTTTTCTCAGAAACCCACAGAGGTAAGTTCTACGTTGCCCGGTAAATGGCTATATTCTGGACCAACTCAACAGTGGTAAGTTTGTTTTGGTTTTGTTTTGAGAGGCTCCTTAAATTACCTTGGCCCATGCTGTCTGCCCCCTCCCTCTCCTGTTATCACTCTTCCTACCCCTCCGGTGCCCTGCCATGCCCTTGCTGTCTACAACCTCCTCAGCACAGTGCAGCACAGATGGAATGACTCCTGGGCTCCACTCTGTCTGTACTTCCCACACTGGCCTCTCCTCAGGCCATCCTCAGTGCTGCCACTCAACTATGTCCTGCCAGCCCCATCATAGGATCTTTGAAAGTGCTCTTTCCTAGAACTTGGACCTCCTCCCCACGACATTCTCCTGCTTCATTCCACTCTGGTCTCTTCCCACTCTCAGTAAAGTCTCCTCCCATAAAAATAAACCCCTTACTCTGTCTGCTCTTTGAGAATGTCTCCACCAGAAACTGTTACGTGTTTACTAGTTACTGGTTTTACCCAGCCACATTGGCCACTTCAGGAGAGCAAGAAATTGATTTGCTGTGCAGCACTGAAACACCAGCACCAAAACACTGAGCACATGACCCTGGGTCACCGTTACATCAACTCTGACTCAGGGCCACCAATGTGTGCCAGAGTAGAACTGTGAGCCAAGGAGAGTCAGGAGCTGACTTTTCAGAAGCAGATCACCAGGCCTTCCCGCTCAGGCACTTCTGAGTGGAGCTGAACCACCAATGTTTTCACTAGTAGATCACCACTTAAGAGTTTTTGGGCACCTAGAGATGTCTGGTACAGCAGGTACCCATAAAGTGTGGACAACTAAAGGAAGGGAAGGACAAATGCCTCAACTTCTCCACCCAAAGAAAATTCAATTCATTCTGAAATATTGCTTTTGAGAACAAACCGTGAGGTAGGGTGCTCAAAAGATTTGCCTTTAAATCCTGGATTACTAGGTTCACATTCTGGCTTTATTCTGATCCAATCTTCAAATAGCATCTACCTGCAGGACTCAGTTTCTTCACTGAAAAATGACTAAAGAGAACCACCACTACAATGGGCTGCTGGCGGAATTGTATGCATTTCCACTAGCACAGTGATGAGGCAGGTGGGGCCAGGCCTGCCACTGTCCCTGGAATTCAATGCTTACATTTATAATTGCTCTCTTACAGAAAGTTACTGGTCATGAACAGAAAGAACATGTGAGATCAGAGACCCTGGTGAGAGCAGCTTCACCAGCACAAGTTTTCTAACCCAAGTTAAGAGAGGGCTAAGCCTGGACTGTTGACTCAAGAGGCTGCCTAGGGGCTTCAACTTGTACCATTGACATAAATAAGAGTGTCAGGGAAAGTAGCAGCTTACCCAATGCATTGTGCCCACCAGCCATTATTCTACTTGAAGACAAGCCACAAAATCAAACTGGCCCTTCTAGAGAGGCCCAGGTTCAGGGGTAATGATTCCCAAACCCAGTGCCCAGTCTGCCCCGGCTCCCTTCAGAGGCCCTGGAAGAACCAGCTTAGCTTCATCAGTTTCATACAAATGACCACTTCATACATTTAAGTCACTATATCACCCAAGATCTGAGGAAATTATAGTAATTTTCTCAAGAGGTTAAGCTGCTTGAACTTTGGTCTACAACCTCAGTGTGACTCAATTCCTTGGAAGATATAAATGGCCTCTGGGATGATCTCTGCCTGTCAGAGAGAGTACAGAGAAGTGACATAAGGTCAAGATAGCACCGTCTCTGTGACATCCATGAGCCAGGTGCTGCCCTCAAACATATTCCATTTCTTGGGAGCTATAAAGGAAGTCTTGGTGGTTAAAGGGTGCAGTCCTACACTTCTGTACAGGAGGCCAGGGTTTGATTCCTGAACAATGCCCCACCTGTGTCCTGGATCTGCCAGTGGAGCCTTGCTCAGACTATGATGCTGAGCGGGTTTCTGGTGAGCATCAGGCCAGACGCCCCTCAGTGGCCTAGCTGCTGGCAGCAGCAGGGAAGGGGTCACAGCCTTGCCAGGCCCAGGGGCGGGGAGCCCCAGCACTGGGAAGCTGGTGGTGGAGGTTGTCGGGGAGGGCGTCCTGCGAGGGGCAGGGGGTGCGCTACGGCTTCCCATCTCTGCGCCCCTTCCTTGGGGTGGGAGGGGAGCTAAGGTGGCAGGAATGAAGCCTGAGGAGGGACTGGGCCACAAGGGCTAGGGGCCACAGCAGGGAGCATCCCTGCTCCGGTGCTCCTACAGATCACTGTGGAGCCTGGAAGGGGGACTCTACAGGGCCACGGAGACCACGCCTTCGGGGGAGGTGTGGCGGCAGCTCCCCCTCCCCTCGCTGCCTCCCACGCTCACCCCGCCCCCTCCCCGCGGGCCCCTCCTCCGGCCCCCCGGGGTGTGCGCAACCCCCCTCCAGCAACCGCTTGTGGGCGTGTTGGAAGCCCTGAGGCATTGCCTCCTTCAGCCTGGCCCCGCCTCTATGTCCATCTACCCTTTGTGGCTGCTCTCTGGGCTCCAGACCCCTGGCGTCCCCTCCCTTCCCCCCAAACATGGCAAGCGATTTCAAACCTGGAGACCTCCTCATCTTCGCCAAGATGAAAGGCTATCCTCATTGGCCAGCTCCAGTAGATGACGTTCCTGAGGGGGCTGTCAAGCCACCCACAAACAAACTACCCATTATCTTTTTTCAGGGGAACATCAGACTAAGATGGGCTAGGAGAAAAGGCCTGGTGACCTAAGACTGAAGAGTTGTGAATCACTACTGTTTATTCCCCAATGTATGTGGGGATGATGACAGTTTAGGCACTTCTGGGGTTAGCTCCACAATAAAGGAACCGTGGTGACCACGTGGCTCACAAGTTGGGCTGCTTAGTGCAGGGTCAGCAGTTCAAATCCACCTGCCCCTCTGAGGAGAAAAGACACTTTCCACCCCAGTTACAATCTCAGAAAACCACTGGGGCTGTTCTACACTGTCCCACGGTGGTTGCTGGTAGGTGGAACCAACTCAATAGCCAGGAGACAAGGGTTGAAGCAGGATGATGTCTTTGGGGCAGGGCTCCAGGAAACCTCACTGCTGAGGTGAAATCTAAGCTGAAAACTGAAAGCAATGATGAGACCTTGTCCAGGGTCTCAGCCTCCACCTCTGTCAAATGGGTATCATTATTATACGTACTTCATAAGGTTAAGAGACCAGAGGTGCAGTAATTATTGGTCTGTGGTTCAAAACAAACCTATAGCTCAGGGTAGAACCAACCACTCCCGTAAGTTTTCAAGAATGTAACTGTTTGCGTCAGTAGGCAGATCCATCTTTCACCCGAGGAGTGACTGGTGGTCTCAAATTATGAATCCCAGGCCCAAACCACCTATTCATCTATTAAAATGTGGCTCTGAAGTCATACAGAGCCAGAATTACCAAGTGGAGTTGATGAATGGTTGGCATCCAATGGGGAAAAGCAGTGAAAAGGGCTATAAGAGTTCACAGAGACAGCATTGAGAAGAGGGTCCAGGCAGAGACCAGGCCCCTGTAACACTAACCCCTCCAGGTCTCCTCAGGGCTGGGGTCTACCTTTATGAGCCTTTGCTCTCTGGAGAAACCAACACTTCTGTCTGCATCTATCAGAGTCTAGGATAAAACAACACACTACTAGGAGAAATTGTTGCCAACAAGTTGAATCCATGAGTCCTAAGGGAACCCAGGTGCAAACGGTATGCAATGGTGGATAATTTGGAAGCAGATGCCAGGTCAGTGGTCTAAGGCATCCCTGGATGGATGTGAATCTCTAGCCTTTTGCTTATCAGCTGAGTGCTTAACTGCTTATTACCTAGGAATTACTGCAAAGATGAAAGAATTTTCTAAATTGACTTCCAGTCCCTTGGCCTGAAATCAGATGCCCATCCATCTAAGCTTTACTGAGGGTCAACCAGGCACTAGACTACAGGATATCTTGTCCTCAGTGAAAAGAACCTGATGGAGAGCCAAGTATTTCTTTTTTAGGTGTCTGGGAGGTACAGTTTGCCTCTGACTACTAAGCTAAAGTTTGACAGTTCAAAACCACCCATAGTCCTAGGAAGTAAGCCTGGAGTTCTTTTTGCATCAATATTATCGCCAAGAAAAGCCAATTAATCCTTTCTAGTCTTTAACTGTTGCAGTCACTGTGTGCCAGAATAAGCTACATCAATGGGTGTTTTTGACTTTTTAACTGTATTTTGATTTGGGGAAAATTTACAGAGCATATTGGCTTAGAAGAGTTCAAGCATATTTTGATTTGTGAGATCATTTGCAGTCCCCACATCAAAATAACACTATTACCACTGCCTCCTTGTGAATCCTGCATCCCTTCTTCTCAGGTTCCCCTCCCTTGCTGCCTACCAAGCTTTACCCCTGGGGAGACACAGCCCTTTGGATCATGCTTTACTGGTGGTAATGCCTTGGTGTTCTTATTAACATCATAGATCTGAGAATTATGTCTAGGTGGTGGTGGTGGTGGTGGTGTGGAGTTCAGTTCCAGGCTCAAGAGATGTATAAGAACCACAGTGTGGAAAGGCTATCCCTTTTTATTTGACCAGGGAGCCTGGTAGTTTGCATGAGTGTGTGCTTTCTTCTACACTTTTCTTCCCCTCTCTCTAGGACCTCCTTTTGTCATAGCTTTCCAAGTTAGCTGGTAGCAGTGGCAGCTGGTCTTAGGACTGTGGAGCTGGTGCTCATGTTGCCCAGCAGTCCTTTGGACAAAGTGTTTCCATGAGTTCTCTCTCTCTCTCTTTCTCTCTCTCTCTCTGTAGCTTTTATGCTCCAGATGAGAAGCCAGTAGCTGCACCAATGGCTGCATAAGCTTTTGGGTTTTGTGGTGGCTGTGGAACTGTCCTCTGTGCACAAGAGGATACAATTAAGGGCACTAGATGCCAGTAGCACCCACCGCTTAGTCAGGACACCCAGACAGTTCTCCCTAGATTGCCAGATGTCCATGGTGGGATCCAAATTTGCCAAGTAGAAACCAGTACACAAGATATTAAAGCAAGGAGCTAGTCCGATGATATTTCTTCCCCAGTTCAAGCCCCTTCTGCTGCCCTTGAGCTTCAGCACAATGGAGTTGCCACACTACAAGCTCCCAGGGCTGATGGGAAAGGTTCTGTGGCTCAGAACCCCAATGTGGCTCTGCCTTGATATCTTCCTCCATCTCACGCACACACACCCAAATCACCAATGTCTGTTTCACTTGGCCCTCAAGCAGTTGCAAAGTACAGGTTATTGCTGCGTCAGGTGACCTTCTGGCCTCCTCTTCTTTTCTCGCCTGGTCCTTCTTTCTTTCCAGCCCTTTCTCTGCTTGGTTTATATGAGTTTACAGAGTCCATTACACTGTAATTCTCCAGGAAGCCAATCTTGCTTGTCCCTCCCCACATGCTAGCCATGCATTTGGCCCCAAAGAATCCCATACCTGTAGCCGTGTTAGATCTGACACAGCATTTGGAAGGCAGGCCCAGGCCCAGCACCCCATTTTTTACAAAGTAAAGCTGCAATAGAGCAAGTGTTCTCAGTCTCCTAGAGAACGGCATCTACACACCTGCTCCCCAAAGTTTCGTTAATTGCTAGTGTCCCCTGGTTCTAATACAGCAACCCTCTGCCTTTCCTCTCTCTGAAGAGAGGGATGCAGGCCCAGACCGGATCTGACTCATTTGCTGAACATCCTCTCTTAAATGCACAAATAAAATAATAGTTCTGTCCATTTTCTCCTTCTGTGCCCCTCCTTCATTCCAGGCTCTGTCAGCCTCCCAGTTGAATATTCCCATTTAGTCCTAACCACAACTAGGGCTGCATCGGGGTAGGTCCATGTGGTTTCTCCTTGGGCATGTCTTGCAGGAAGTCAGACTTGCATGCTGAAGCTGCGAACTGCTAAGGCAGCTGCACCCTGGTCCAACCATCACAAAACAAGGGACCCGAGAACTTGAAAGGTGATGCTTACTAAGCCATTTATCCCTCCGCCCTTCAATTAATCCCACATGTGTTTATCAGCCAGGTTAGCACAATAAACTAATGCAGAGCCCAACCAGAGAACTGTCAGCATTCTTCCACTGACTTTGAACCCATGTGACTCTGCACCCAACAGCTTCTGATCTTCCTGCATCCTGCTTCACCTTTTTGTGTCATTGGGCTGCAGCTTTGTGAGTCTGAAGAGTGCCCCAGCTTTCATTATAACAATGGACTTAAGTGGGACTGGGCAGGGCTGTCTTCTTGATATAAAATTACTTCTTGATATAAAGCTCTTTCTCATACATTTGAGAGTTGCTGCTTTTGCTTCTCTAAACAGCCCAGCCTAACGTACATAGCAACCCTGTGTGTAAGAGAACAAAACACTGCCAAGTCCTGCGGCACCTTCCTTCTGGTAATCATTGTGTCAATCCATCCCGTTGATGGCCATCCTCTTTTCCTCTGACTCTCCCTTTACCAAGCTTGTTGTCTTTTCCAAGAGGCTGCTGCTCTTTTCTGATGACACATCCAAAGTTCGTTGGACCAAGTTTCACCATCCTCACTTCTAAGGAACAGGCTGATTGTACTTCTTCCAAGACAGAACTGTATACTTTTCTGGCAGTTCACCTACAACCAAAACCTGCCTGGCATCAAGTTGATTCTAACTCACAGCAACCCTAAAGGACACGGTAGAAGTGTCCCTGTGAGTCCCCTAGACTGTTACTGCCGACAGGAGTAGAAAGCCTCATCTTTCACATGTGGAGTGGCCGGTGTTTTAAAAGACTGACTTTGCAGTTCACAGGGCACTGGGTAACCCATCACACCACCAGGGCTCTTTCAATTTTCTTCACCAACACCTTAATGGAAATGCATCAATGCTTCTCTGGCTTGCTTATTCATTGTTCAGCTTTCACATGCACAGGGGCTTGGATATGAGGGTTGATACAAGGGCTCCTCTCCCACCCTCCCAGCAATCTTCTACTCTCAGAACTGTGGGCGAACCAGTGGTGGGATCTAGCCAGTTGTCAACAGTTCAGCAAAACCAATACCTAGTTTTTTAGTGAGTTTAGTGAACTGGTGGTTAAAGTTGCACTTGAACTCAGGATTCTCTAAGGTGGGCAGCTGGGCACCCGGGCAGCCACCCAATGTGGAAATCATAAATATGCATCCCTTTTTTTCTTTTTTAACAGTGCTCTGAACAACAGCATATTCTCAGGAGACATAGTGATGTTCATTCTGTCCACAGCTATAAAAATTAGAAGGAACTATGCTTGCAATATTTTTTATTTTTTATTTATTAAACCTCACTTTGCTTTTAATGTAATACTACATCTCCCCCCTCAACCTGTTGTTTCTCCAGAAAGTAAAGCATAAAACGTAAAAGAAAGAAAGTGCCAAACAACCATTGTGTGACATGTCACCATTCTTTTCCGTTTTCATTATGCCCAATTCCCACAAAGTACTATGTGTGAATTATGCAATTCCTGATCGTGTTCAAAGGGCTAGAAATACTGTCAGAACTATTGCTATTAGATCGAAAAGGTAGTTTACAAAGATGAACATAAAGTATGCAGAGAGGGCAATTCGCCCAGCTATTTCTAATCTATCAAACCAAAATGACTATTGTCTAATTGGTCTACCTCTAAAGGAAGGAATCCTACTCCTGCTACTTCCTAAGGATAAATCAAACAGCCCATAGTGTTGCATGCAAGTAAATACTATTACAAGTGAAGACAGTATGGGTGTGTCTCAGATACGTTACATTGTTTTGTTTTGGAGCATTATTTAAATTTTTCATTAATATCTTAAGACTCTTCCCTTTAACATAGCGTAGTTTTATGGACCTCTTTTAGTGGTCTTAGCATTGACTGTGCCAAATAATAAGCTACCTTTAGGTCTTCTTTCTTTTTGGGGGGCATCTAATGATCATTAGGGCACAAGCCGGTTGTTAACGTATCTGAATCGCACCCCTGCATAGAACCTCTGAGGAGGCGTTTTCCATTTCAGTCGGAGACATGGTCTCCAGGAAAAGGCACACTGAGTTCCCGTGTCCTAACTCTTAGAGTTGCTGAAAGAGGTCCCCCACGGAAAACCTCCGCCCCCAGAGTCACCCCAACGCTGGGAGGCTCAAAGAAGAGACCCCCGCACAAGATGAGAATACAGCTCCAAGGATGATCTAGCCCCATCTCCAGTTACCCTCACCCCAACCCGCCCCGCACATACCCTTCAAGGGCCAGGTTCAAGCCTTTCATTGAAGAAACATGGCTGGGGTTTACTGAACAGCAAGAGCGAAAATGAAAAAGCTCTCCCACTGAGAAGTGGGGCTTACCAGAAGTCAGCCCTTTCGGAAAGCTGAGAAGTTGCTCACAGACAGTCTCACCGGCCACACGTGGCTAACAACTGCCGCAAAGAGAGGTCCTTGGGGAAGGGGATCTCGGCCGGAACTTCTCTCCACCCGCCTCGCGCTGCAGTCTCCGCCTCGTGGGGCCCAGGAAGGTCCCGCCCAGGGAGTACCTGCGGAACCAGGAAATGGAACACTTTCCCCACCTCCACTTCCTCTCTCCGGCGCCCTCTATCGGAGAAGCCCATGCCTTTCACCACGCCCAGCGGCCCAGGCCGGAAACTGAAAGGGCCCTGCTCGGCCTTTCTCCTCGCGGGCAAAAAGGAGTATCTTGCACCTGGTGAAGCAGAAAGCACTGGCCCACACACAATGGCGGACCCCTACTCAACCAGGAAAAGGGAACGCTAGTGGGTGCTACTGTTAAGTGCTCAGATAGTTGCCAAATCCTCTGCCAGTGAAAGCAAGCTCTGGGAACTTACTTTCACAAAGCTGACAGCTGAGAAAAACCTGTGGGGACAGGTCTGTTCCGTCACATAAGGTCGGGGTGGTGGGGGCGGTGGGGGACATTCTGGGAGGCAAAGGCGACCTGATGGCTCCTAGCACCTTTGTGAAGAACTGTCACCAGATGTTGGGAGCACTCCGTGTCTGACACTGTTTTCTATAACTCTGATTCTCACAGTATCCCATGTGGGAGTTGCCTCTATCATTCCCAAGTGACAGCTGAGAACTCTGAGGTGCAGTTTGTCTCTGGAGTCGGATCCGCTGAGGTTTCAACTCTGCCCCTTACTGATTGCTAGCCTGAGCCAAGGCAACAGATGCATTTTCACCCTGCTCAACTGGTTTTTGAAATGGAGACGAGCCTCTCTCCCTCATGGGTTGCCTGTGATATTGATGATGTGAGGCGCCATTGAGTCACTTTTGATTCACAGGGAGCCCCAGTGCCAGAGTTTCACTGCCCCTTAAGGTTTTGCAAACTTTACAGAAGCAGAAGCCTGGGCAGTTCTCCCTCCAAGGCCCTGGGTGGGCTTGAAAGCCCCACCCTGAGGATACTGCTAAGCTCCTGAGGATACTGCTGAGCACACCGCTAAGGCTCCTAGCATTGTGCTTAGTCCAGAGGCAACACTCAGTGTTCACTTTAGATTGCATCTATTCCACAACACACGTTTTCATACCCCTGATATCTTCATGTGTCTTACAAGGGATGACATGTCACAGTCTCTTTGGTGGGTGGCCCTAGGGCACAAATGCCACTGCCTATGCAAGAATAAACCTTGTCAAAAAGTGTAACTATAGCAGTCCCTTCCATGTCTGAGTAAGTATAGCTCTTTCAATAAAAATGAAATAGGTTTGCGGTTCGACAAGAAAGCATTGTGTCTCACTCTCATTGACAGTCTCTTTTTATTAAGGGTACATAACTTAATGTTTTGTCTTGCTGTTGATGGACTCTTTGTTTGGAGGAAATGCCATGCAGGTTCCTTACCACAAGCCTGGCTTCCCCGAGGCAGAGATTTTCGATCATCAGCCTCTGCTACTTCCTAAGCTCTGTTGTCCAATCCTGCCATTGCCAAGTGACTGGAGAGTGTCTCACAGCAGAGGTGATGAAGTGGATTTCCCCACATCACTGTTGTGGGAATTGCCTTGGGCTTTGGGCCCCAGGGACAGAGCACCAAATGCTAGGTGAAATGTTAAGAAGTTCTACATATTCCTCTCTGCCCTAAAGACATGCACTGGGCTGTTGTTGCGGTCAGGAGAACCAAACACATATGAAGCCTGCCCCGAACCCCACCCAGAGCCTGAAGCAGAGCCACCCCAGTCAGCCCAGTTTGTGTGAGCAAGAGGCACAATGGCTTTGATTTTTAACTTATTGTGATTGTTGAATTGTTGGGGGAATTCACTTAGTGTTGTTGCTATTTTTGTTGTCGTTGTTGTTATCTACTACCACGTTGATTCTGATTCCTGAGCCCCCTATATGGAACTGAAGAAACAGTTTGATCCTGTATTGACCACACAATCACAAGCTCATTCAAGGAGATCAAAGGATGACAATTAGGCCAATTCATCTCCCTCAGGATCTCACATGCTCTCCCTGACCCTGGATGTCACCAAACATGATATTCTCTAGCCATGCATCCTGCTTGCAGAGCTCCACATTCAGTGTACCAGACAAAGTTCTGTTGTGATCACTAGGGTTTGCATGAATTGATTTTGAAAGTAGATCACCAAGTCTTTGTTCCTAGTTTGACTTAGTCTGAACATTCTACTGATGCATTTCCACCACTGTGAGTCCCCAAGCATGTGGGCAGCATGCAAGCCATCTCAGTATGACTGTCAGGTGGTTGGGGGATGAACTCAGCAGCACCAACAGTAGCAGAGAATGACCTTATTAAATGAGAAGTGCCTTGAGTGCGAGGACCAGGACTCATTTTCCTAGACTTGTCTCTGCATGTGCAGGGTACAGAGGATACTCCGAGAGGAGCAAAAAGGGGAAAGGCGGACTTTGGAGTCAGACAGGGGTGGCTTCAGGTCTCATTTCTGCTTCTTAAAATCTGGCTGAACTTGGCAAATCACCTTCCATGCCTAATACTTCATTCCTCACCTGTGAAATGGGGACTTTGAACTGGGAAGTGATAGGAACTGAGTAAACTCTCACTAATTGGAACTCTGGGCACAGTGCCAATCCCCTGTCAACTGCCACAGTATTGCGTACCCCAGGCATTTCAAGTAGGCTCCAGATGTTCTTGCGCATGCCAAGGGAGATCCAGCAGGGTGAGAGCATCCCTCGACAGAAGATCAGGAGCCCAGAAGGTTGTCTCCAAACTGCTCCTGGCACCCAAGGCTACCCTTTTACAGTATGCTACCTAACCTGCGAGCTATCCAGAATGCTCGGGTTCATGTCAGGCTCACAGTTGGTGACTTTCCACCCCTGCAGAATTTTCCACCTAATTTCATCCTGGTGAAAAGGCAAGGGCAGAGAAATGAGGGCATAAGAGCACTGCTCATATGGACCAGGTAAGGAGGCAGACCTCACACACCTGTCCCCCGAGGCCCACCAGCCAGAGAGGCACACTTGCACAGGGAAGTGAGGCCTCCTGACCATTCTAAACTCCAAAGCTGTCGTGTTGTGCCCCAAGGACGAGAACCCAAAGGGTGTTCTAGGGTTCTTTGCACTACTGTTTCTGAGAATAATTTAGGTTTAAATTCGTGCATTTGACCGAACTTTAATGTGGGGCTAAGTATTAGTGGACACAGAAACAAGTATTCCTGCCCTTCTAGGACCTGACCCTGGCATTCTCTCAGCCTCTCCTGTCTGAGGGGTCTTATGGTGGGTTGGGGGGCCTGTAGGCACCCAGGGAACTTCAGGGAATGAAAGGAGGGAACTGGCATCCTTGTAAGCACTTGCAGAATCTTGTAAGCACTTCTCCTAGATGCCAGTGAGGAAAGGAGGCTTCAGGCTCCACCTGGTGGAAAATCTTAAGGGATAGGCAACTGTCAGGGATTGCGGAATTCAGGGTTGTGGTCCATGTTGAGGCCCCAGATCTCGCTTTCAAGGAATGTGTGTATGATGCCAGGGTGTGTGCCAATGAACTTTGTGCTGGCATCTTCCCTCCACAGGGGAAAAGGTTCTGCCGTGCTCAGTGAGGCGGGGACCACCACAGGCTGCCACGTATTGCAGAGTTAACACATTGAGCCTGTGCAGGATTTATGGGATGGTAGAACTGGGTGAGAGGGTGTTTCTCCAGATGCCCTCCCCAGGTGTCTCCCCATTGGTGCCTATGCCTAGGCTTGGCAGTGGCCAAGGCCCCTCACCCAAGCTCCTAGAAAGACCCTGGCCAGTCCCTGAGGAGACTCCGAGGTTGTGCCCCATGCATGCTTTGCACTTTCATCCTGGAACTGCCCGAAGGCCTACCTCAGCCTAGGTGGGCTGCAGCTCCTGCTTTTAGAGACTCAGGGCGTCCACGTGAGCCATTCCTGAACCTCTTGCATGGGCATATCACCACATCACCAAGGTGAGTGAGGCAGCATCTGGGTCAGGCTCTTTGTTAGTGGAAGGATGCAAGCACATGGGCTTTCCAGTTGGCCCTTCAGAATGAGGGAGTCGAAGACACTTGTAGGAGGTGCCCATGGGAGCAATGGCATGTCAGGATTGACAGAGCGGGCATAGCTGAGGTGAAGCTGGAGAAAGAGATGCCCTTGGAGGCAACCCTTGAGTCCTTGCTCCTACAGGTAAGTTGGGGCTGGAGGAAGAATTGGTGGTGCAGGATGAGCACATCATGTTGGGGAAGAGGCAGGGGCTTTTGAAGAAATGGATTGGGAGGAATGTTCCGAAGAGCAATGATCAACCCCATTCCCAGAGTCAGCCTCAGTCCCAGCAGGAGCTGCTTCCATGTCTGGGTGCTCCCTGCACCCAACATTCCTTGGAGGCTATTCCATTGCAGCTGAATGCACTGAATGTCACACCCAACAGGAGATTTCAGGCCTGCAGGGAAATCAGGTGCAATAGAGTTAGACTCAAGTAAGCCCACAAGTGCCATGATCTGGGGAATACCAGGCTTCTAGATGAAAGCTGTATTCTTTCTACCTTTGGCTCTGCAGGGCCCCTGAAAGGTGAACTAATGAAATTCACAGTCCATGAGAGGAAGACACAACTTTATTCCAGAAGGATAGGAGTGTGGTGAACAGAGGAGAACCAGTGTACTCACACAAAAATTGTGCTCTGCCTGGGTGGCTTTTCCTTCCTGTGCCATAGCCCTCTTCCAAACAAGCCTGGAGCTGTGCCCTGCATGCACACACCTCACTCTCCTATGGACCTTCTCATTGCTTTGTGATGACTACTGGGCTTCAAACACAGCTGGGCATTCACTTGGTTTGTGCCTGGGGCATATTCCATATGCTTGGTGTCGCCCTCACTCCTCACAGAGAGCTTAACTTAGCGCTTTAGGCAATAGGAGATGATTCCAGACTCCCAACTCATGTTAATATTACTACGATCAAGTATACATGTATTCCCTGGCACCCCAAACACACGCACACACACACACACACACACACACACACACACACACACACACGTACGTGCGCGCGCGTGCGCACGAAACCATATCTTTCAGAAACAGATGTAGCCCAGAATCTGTGGAAACTATGATGAAAAGATCACCCAGATGACCACCAAGTCCCTCAGAAACATCTGATGAAGGAGTATGGCTTGAGGACAGATCAGGTATATCTGTTATTGACATGATGTCTGAAAGACCTTCAGTCAGAAACACTGACTGTTCACTAGGTGTGCTTTGCCTGCTCAAGCCTGCCTCACCTTGCACGGTCCTTGACAGAAATGCATTGTCAAACTACTCCCCTCCCAGATGGCAGCCATGGTCAGTGTGGAATGTGAAGACCGTCTCAGCTACATTTTAAGGCCTAGAGTTGTAAAACAGGCTGTGAAATGAATGGGGAATGTGACAGAATTTGTCAGTTCTGCCAAATATATCTCACTTCTTTGGTACTCCCGCCTTCCATATAAAGAAGGCTTTTGATACCAAGGAAAGATCGCTATTTTGAGAAAGAAGGCATCAACAGAATGAACATCATTCATTTTACTGGTAAATATTCATTCCTTTGACAGGTAAGGAAAATGTCAGGATGGAATTTTACCCCTGTGAAATCAATGGCTGTGTCTTACTTTAGTGATCTCATCCTGCTATTCTTAGCACCTTTCAAAGAATCATTCAACCACTACCCAAAATACAGCAGACATACTACTTCTTACTACTTCTAGCCATATTTGAATTTCTCAAAACTTAAAACAGTGCACCAGGGCACAGAGTAACTCTTGAATGAGTAATTCAAAGCCTCTGTCTGATTGTCTGGTTGAAATATAAGTAAATATACTATTCAGTTGGACGACAAAACTTTACCAGAATACATGAATGAGTCTGACTGACATTAGATCTATACAGAAGCAAAACTGAAGTATGGTAGCATCTAAAAGTTGAACTGCTTCTGTAGCAGGAAAAAAAACCAAACCCAGAACATGATATTTACCAAATCTATTTCAATTGTAGCTGTTAATTTGGAGAGCCTAAAAGGATAAGAATTTAATTTTTAATACAGTTTTCTGCAACTACCTCAGAAACCCACTAATGACAATCCAATAAATGAAAAGAAAGAGAGAAAGAAATTACAAAAAACTAATAAATTGATATAAATCAATTTCTCCCTACAACAGACAAACCTGTAGTGGAGAGATTGCTGGTAGAATAACTCATATTTCCTAAAACTACAATGAGAATGAGAATATAATAAACCTTTAGAGTCTTTGATCTTCCATCCAGAAAATACCCAAGGTACATATAACAGATACAATTTTCAAAAGTTCTACCCTGACTGGATCACTTCGTCCTGAAACAAATCTTTAAATATGCCAAAACCGTGATTATCATGTAATGAAGTAAAGATACCAAGGAGAGGCACATCAGCTCCGCAGCATATAACCCGTGAAGAAAAAGAGGACATGGGAGTTTACTGGAGATCATTTTGAAGATTTTAGACAGGGTGCATTTCCAATATTAATATTTATTTAGGTCAAAGCAAAAATTACAAGGCGTTCTCATATTAGCCTTGTCTTTTTTCCCCTTCTTTTGTGATATTGGTTACCAAGATAATTACTACATGGGCTTGTCTTCTGATGAGAAATTTAAAAACACAGCACTATATGGCACTACAAGGAAGAAATACTGCTTGCCAAAATTCCAGAAAATAAGTTTTAAAAAAAATATTTGAATAAAAGAAATGCCTGGCTGGAACTTGCCACTTCAACTGCACATATATTGGCTGTGAAAAGTTTTGTTATATCTCAAAGATTCTCATCATTACTGTCTCTGTGAGTTTTCTCTAGTATTCTCTTGCCCAATGCCCTCACATTCTGCACGTGTTCTTTTCCGATGTTAAATGTGCTATAACGATACCTAATTGCTTCTTTTCTAAGACATTTTTTGCTTTCATGTAGGAATTGAAATTAGAATGTTCTCCTCCTTTCCATGTGCCATGTTAGGAAGCCTACTCATGCTGTGGGCTAGGCACTGGCCCACTTACAGCAAGTTCAGCCATGCATACTCACCAATTACCCCAGGGATAGGAGGGTGGGGAGGGGATGAGACTGCTGTTCACAGAGACCAGAGTTCAGAGGAAGGGTAGTCTTAACTATCAGTTCATATGACATGAAAAAAACACAGAAAAAGAAGATGCACAAGCCTGATAACGTGACCAGTAGAACCATTAGGATAAACAGAATAGAGATTGATGTTCTGAAGGATTTTGGACCCATAATCTCCATACATGGAAGCAGCAGTCAGGACATCAAACGACATTGCATTGGGTAGATTTACCCAGTGCTGCCACGACCATCATAAAGTGTCCAACACTAAGCCTGTTCATATGCTTTAGCCACTCTACACTAGCAATTTCCAGAGTTTCTTGTGACATTAGCTTGCACTTTTCTTTTTTTTCAAGTGACATAGCAGCATGTTGTGTTAACTGAAGGCTATCAAACCCATGCAACACTCTCGTGACAAAAGATGGCCTTCCATCCACAACAATATTATGGGTTGAATCAATCTCCATGCCAGCAAGTTTGAGTGTATATAAAAATATGTGGAGATGCTCAAGTTTTTAGTTCAACTCTCTTAAGACATGCTATTGATAGACTGGCAATTTGAGGAATCCCGATGTCTCTATCCTTACTAACATTTTTATTAATTCTAGGCAATATGAAGGCTTATTTGATAGGGATTTTGTCTTTATTCTCTTTTAACTAATGATGTTGAAATCTTGTCACCCGTTCTTGAGAATATTATTTTACAAATTAAAAAATATATTTCAGTGAATAAAAATAAATATTTAAGCAGAAATACATGATGGGAGAATATGCAAATTGTTTTAAAAGTTGTTCCTTTGAAAGGTCAATTGTCCCGTCCCGTGGGACATTCACCATGGATCCTGGAGGAGAGTACTGGGGGGTACAAGAGGCACAGAGAATGAGGACAAGACAATATCCTGATCAAGTCCTGTTTTAATGAACAAAGAGTCACAGCTTTATAACGGCCAGCAAAGGGGGGAAGCCTCAGCTGCACGTGCAAATTAGGCTACCTTGGCAACAGGCCAGTCAGGGAGTTCAGGGGAGCGGGCCCTGCCCATGAGTCAGCAAGGGCTTACAGTCTTCAATTAGGTACGCAGAGGAGTGGCATGTACACGCAAATCAAGCATAGGGGAAGACGATCTTTTGCTCAATCAAGGGGATGCAGGGCATGGGTGCTTATCTAAAGAGCATCACCCCTTGTTTGCACAAGCTTTACAGTTGCAGTGCTCTGTCACGTAGGCTGGGGTAGAAGAATGGCCAGAGCTCAGGCTAATAAATTCCAAGCAATGGCCGGGCCTCATGGCTCCGGACAGGTCTCCCTTTTATATATTGTTCAAAGCCAAGAGAAATCCCTTTGGGAACTGTGTCTTAGGTTGTCAGGCATCAAGAATCATCCTTAGCCATCATTGATCAATGGAATGTCTTCATAAAATAAGAGCAAACCAATGTCTGCCTTAGGTTGGTATGTCTCGTGCCGATTTTACCCGTCAATGACTGCCAGTCCTTCAGGCTTTGCGGAGGGGGATAACTCCACGAACTTGGTTCAACTCACCGTTGTTCAGATGAGCTTGTGCAGTACTTCATGCTAGCATGGTTTGAGGACATTGCAGATAACAAGGCAATAAAATTCAAAATTTTTAAAAATGTTAACAACATTATATTCCTTATATTCATGCAGAAACAACCCAGCGTTAATTATCTCATTGTTAAGCAAGCACATTTGATACACATAGCAACTCTATCTTTTGCCAAGTTAGACATCCTTGAGAAAATTAAAACACCTGTTTTCCCTGACCTTGCATACTTTCTTGCTCTTGTTAGAGTCACAGAAGAAATCAGCAAACACTGACACAAGTCATGAGATGTTTCAGCTGTTTTAAGGTTGTCTTAATGGCCTTTAACATCTTTCTTTCCCCCGTTTTAATTTACTGAAGACGTTTTCACTCAAAACGTCAGCAGATGACTGTGTCTGGCTTAGGTCATCAAGTCCTGATATCTCCCTTACCCGTCATCAGTCATAGCCCTCCAGGCGACTATGACCTGTCTTGGGTTGAGAGACTCAGACTCGATTTTACCCGTCATTGACTAACCAGCCTCTGCCTTACACCCCTGTTTGGGGAGGGAGCGAAGTGCACAGGTGCACTTCATGAAGTTTTGTTACTAAGGCCAATAATTTAACCATAACCTTGCACAGTATCATAGGAAGTATGCATAAAATCAACAATACACACACTTGCTGTGACCATGTTATAAAGAGCATTAACTTTTTGTTCTAACGTTCTATCTTTTTGAGTAGCCAACACATCGGTCGCATTTTGGGATAAAGTACAATTGCTTTAGTAATAGCAGTAGCAACTAAACAATATAGCTAAAATACTTGCTATAAGCAAACCTACAAAACTCCTGGTTTTCTCGGTCTCTTCAAATACCTGTAACCATCTTTTTAAATATTAAAAGATTGATACAAAATAGCAATGACAACACCCTCAGGGGTTCAGGTAATACAATTGGACAAATTACAATTATTATAAGTCAATCATCATGATCTATAGTAATATTCCCTGCCAAAAGTACATAAGACGATGTTACATAGGCAGTAACATTTCCTTGCGGTCTGTAGGAAAAGCCCATAAGCTTCACATTTCCAAAGTAGTCTCTATTTTCCATTCGGCAATATTTTTTTTTAGTATTGTCCTGGTTGCTGGACCAATCAATGATATATCTCTCTTTTGTGATGTTATACTGGATGGGCTTGTCCGTGCGACTTGATCTCCATAATATGGTTTGAGTCTCTAGTCCACAAGAAGAAAAAGACTGTAGAGTGGATGAGATTACATTTCCTTCACCTTGTACAGGGAAAACGTGAGTCAGGAAAACTGTGATTTCCAGACTCCCCAGACAGCAGGATGTAAGAGTGGTGGATCAGGAACTTAAGCCTAGTACTGCTTACTGTGCAATGTCCCCAGAAGCACTTAGAGGCAAGTTACTATCTGCATAGTTTACAAACTGCACCAAAGGTTCAGGCAGCCACCAGGCTCCATCAGCCTCCTGTCGGAGAAAACACAAACATGCCCTCGCCCCCAAATCAGGAGGGAGCTGGCTTTTGCCATTTTCCATTAAGTAGATCTTTCCTTATTACATATGCTTTGTCTTTATGTTTGGCAATCTTTTTCCAAAGGCAGTCAGCAGCAGACTGACAGTGTGCATCCAAATTCCAAAATGTTAAAATAAAGTATGATTAATTAAGTTGTGGAGTAGAAGGGTATATCTCCCCTTTTTTCATTTTGTCTAAATGTTGCTTAATAGTTTCATTGACACATTCCACAATCCCTTGGCCTTGAGGATTACAAGAGATTCCAGTTATGTGTTTAATTTGAAAAGTGACACAAAATTAAGTAAATGATTTACTAATATAAGCAGATTCATTATTTCTCTTTAAGCATTTATGTATACCGATTACAGCAAAACAATATAACATGTGTTGAATAACTAAAGACGTTTCTTTCACCAGTCATAGGAGTGGCCACAATAAATCCAGAGTAAGTGTCCACTGTAACATGCAAATAATTCAATTTACCAAATGAAGGAATGTGAGTAACATCCACCTGCGAAAGATGTAATTGAAACACTGCTATGATTGCATGTAGCTCAAATAACTGTGCAGATTGAGCAGGAAGTTTTTTACCATAGTGTGTAGCTGCAGTTCCATTAGAGGAACCATCAGTAAATATTGGAAAGGCATGAAGTATGGGTTTATTTTTACAAATGCTGGGGGAAATGAATAAATTTTTTTTAGCAAATAGGAACAATTTATCTGGAGGATAAATATTGTTCACCAATTCACAAAACTCATCAAATGCTAATCCCCACGAATCACAACATTCCCATAACCAAGAAGTTTGGAGTCTGTCATAAGGTATGACTACAGAATTAGGGTCTTTCCCAAAATATTTAACAGACTCGGACCTAACTTTCATCACTAATTCAGCTCTTTCTTCAAAATAAGGTTTCAGAACTCTTTTTTCTTGAAGAAGCTAAATATACCCACAATAATGGTCTTTACTGCCATAACACACCAGATGTAAAAGTACCAAGGATTACCATAATTAATTTACATAATTTGTTGTTATTTTTTTAAAACAATTTATTAGGGGCTCATTCAACTCTTATCACAGTCCATACATATAAATACATCAATTGTATAAAACACATCTGTACATTGTTTGCCCTAATCATTTTCTTTTTTTTTCTCCTCTTTTCTTTTTTTTACATTTTATTAGGGACACATACAACCCTTATCACAATCCATGCATATATATACATCATTTGTATAAAGCACATCCATATATTCCCTGCCCCAATCATTCTCAAAGCATTTGCTCTCCATTTAAGCCCTTTGCATCAGGTCCTCTTTTTTTCTTCACCTCCCTCCCCGCTCCCCCCTCCCTCATGTGCCCTTGGTAATTTATACATCGTTATTTTGTCATATCTTGCCCTATCCGGAGTCTCCTTTCCGCCCCCAGGGAGGAGGTCACATGTGGATCATTGTAATCAGTTCCCCCTTTCCAACCCACTCACCATCCACTCTCCCAGCATCGCCCCTCACACCCTTGGTCCTGAAGGTATCATCCACCCTGGATTCCCTGTGCCTTCAGCCCTCATATGTACCAGTGTGCAACCTCTGCCCTATCCAGCCCTGCAAGGTAGAATTCGGATAATGGTAGTTGGGGGGAGGAATCATCCAGGATCTGGGGGAAAGCTGTGTTCTTCATCGGTACTACCTCGCACCCTAATTAACGCACCTCCTCTCCTAAACCCCTCTATGAGGGGATCCCCAGTGGCCAACACTTAGGCCTTGGGTCTCCACTCTGCACTTCCGCCTTCTTTCAATATGGTATATGTATACATTTATATACATACACACACATATATTTACATATACACACATATATCTCTTTTTTTTGTTTGTTTTTTGCATGATGCCTTATACCTGGTCCGTTTGGCACCTCGTGATCGCACTGGCCGGTGTGCTTCTTCCATGTGGGCTTTTTTGCTTCTGAGCTAGATGGCTGCTTGTTCACCTTCAAGCCTTTAAGACTCCAGACACTATCTCTTTTTGATAGCCGGGCACCATCAGCTTTCTTCACCACATTTGCTTATGCACCCATTTGTCTTCAGCGATCCTATCATGGAGGTGTGCAGTCAATGTTATGATTTTTTGTTCTTTGATGCCTGATAACTGATCCCTTCGGGAACTCGTGATCACACAGGCTGCTGTGTTCTTCCATGTGGGCTTTGTTGCTTCTGAGCTAGATGGCCGCTTGTTTATCTTCAAGCCTTTAAGACCCCAGTCACTATCTCTTTTGATAGCTGGGCACCATCAGCTTTCTTCACCACATTTACTTTTTCACCCACTTTGGCTCCAGCAGTTGTGTCGGGAGAGTGAGCATCATAGAGTTCCAATAAAATAAAAGAAAGTATTCATGCATTGAGGGAGTGTTTGAGTAGAGGCCCAGGTCCTTCTGCCACCTTAATACTTAACCTATAAATATAGACACATAGATCTATTTCCCCATCCTCCTATATATATTTGCATGTACATGTCTTTGTCTAGACCCTATAAATGCCCTTTGACTCCTAGCTCTTTCCTCCATCTGCCTTGCCTTTCCTCCTGCCCTACTACCATGCTCCGTCCCCACCTGGGCTAGAGTATACCTCTTCTCTGAGGAACCTTACTCTTGATCATTTACCACCAGGCCTGCCACCCCCCCTCTCTACCATTTTGGGTCCCATGTTGTTCCCTTGTCCCTGTGTTTGTTAACACCACTTCCTTATCCCCCCTACCCCCCCACCCCAAGTCCCCCCGGAACTGTCGGTACCGTTTTTCCTCCAGATAGTTCATGCAGCCTGTCCTATTCAGTCAGACTTGTGGAGACACTAACATGCACGAAAACAAGACAGAGGAAAACAAAGCAACAGTATACAACCAGACAACAAAACAACAAAAACAAACCACTGACAAAGAACAAAACAGTTCACAAGAGAAAAGCTTGTAGTTAGTTCAGGGAACGTTTGCTGCCCCTTAGGAGAGTTTTCCAGTCCAGTCTGTTGGGGCACCACGCCCTGGCCCTAAAGTCCACTTTCAGCATTCCCTGTGCACCTTGCCACTCCATTCCCTTGCTGTTCCGCTGCACTCCCCCCAGTGATTTGCCTCGGTGTGGTGGGATCAGGTCAGGTGCCATTCCCACACTGTGTCTCCGGTGCTGTCCCCTGTATCGCCCTTAGTCACTGATTGGCATCATTTCTCATAGTGGGGCCAGCCATGTTGTTCTCTCTGTGGACTAGCTGCTCTACTCAGGAACATCATCCTCACAGCATGGTGGGCCAAGCTGTGTTCCACTCTCTCCTCCTGCCCCTTAATCTGCTCCTGTGTGCTCTGATCAGATATGTCCATCTCCCGGAGCTACAGAGTCAACGTCGTCCTGTGGAACAAATTCTTTTCGGGGGAGGGGCAGGAAACCACTTAATTTATGGTGCTGGGGCCAGCCTCCCAGACCTCTCCACTGGTTCCCTATTCCATGCCGGGATATTTCATTCACACCTTGCGACATTGGGTTGAAGTCTGGTCCCACTTTCCCTGTGGAGATATAAACAATACCCTCCCCTTGGATGGATTAGTGCCCCATGCCCCCCCTACCCTTTTCTTCTTTATATTCATCCTTTTGTTTTCCTTCCCCCCCCCTCCTCCACAATTGTCTACCATGTGCATCCCTGGTTTTGGTGTGTTCTCTGCCACACTACACAATCTTCACCCCAAAAATATTTGTGTAAAGTAGCTTTTTGCCCTATGCCACTTTTGCTTTTTTAAAACATTTTTTAATTCTTACCTCAGCGGGCTCATGTTGTACTTGTCCTTTTGTGCCTGACTTACCTCGCTTAGCATGATTTCCTCCAGTTCTTCCCATGCCGCTATGTGCCTCATATGTTCATCACTGCTTTTTACTGATGAGTAGTACTCCATTGTATGTATATACCACAGTTTTTTAATCCAATCGTCAGTTGATGGAAATTTGGGTTGCTTCCAACTCCTTGCAATTGTGAACTGTGCCGCAAAGAACATTGGAGCACAGATACCTGGTCTTGGTTTGTTTCTTGCCTCTTCTGGGTATATGCCCAGTAGGGGGATTGGTGGGTCATATGGTAACTCTTTTCCATCTGTTTTAGGTATCGCCAGATTGATTTCCATAGTGGTTGTCCGTACTTACAGGCCCACCAGAAGTGGATGAGAGTTCCTGTCTCCCCACAGCCCCTCCAACACTTGTTGCTTTCTGATTTTTTGAATTGGGCTACCTTTGAGGGTGTCAGGTGGTACCTCATTGTTGTTTTAATTTGCATTTCTCTTATGGCTAGAGATCGGGAACATTTTCTCATATGTTTGTTGGCCATTCGGATTTCTGCCCCTGTGAAATTTCTGTTCAAGTCCTTTGCCCACCTTTCAAGTGGGCTATTGTTTTTTTTTCTTTTTGGAATCTAGCAGAGTATTGTAAATTTTAATAATAAGGCCTTTGTCTGTTGTGTCATTGCTAAAGATGTTTTCCCAGTCTGTGGACTCTCTTATTACTCTCTTTGTGAATTCTTTAGATGTACACACGTGTTTTATCTTCAGTATATCCCATTTGTCAATTTGTGCCTCCTCTGTGTTTGTGTCCTTCCCTATTTCTGATTGCCTGTGTATTCCCTGCGCCAAAGCTCTCAAGTTGGTCCCAATTCCCTCATTGATGGCCCTAATAGTTTGGGGTTTAACTTCAAGGTCTGTGATCCACCTTGAGTTTATTCTTGTGCATGGAGTGAGATAAAGGTCTTGGTTCATTTTTCTGCATGGTGATATCCATTTTTTCCAGCACCACTTGTTAAAGAGGGCATTGGCTTCCCATTTGATATTTTGGGGGGCCTTGTCAAAGATCAGCTGTGTGTATGCTGATGCTTTTATTTCTGGGTTTTCAGTTCTTTTCCATTGGTCTGAGTATCTGTCATTGTACCAATACCATGCAGTTTTGAGAACTGTGGCTGCATAGTATGTGCCAAAGTCAGGTAAAGCAAGCCCTCCCACGGTGCCCTTCTTCTTTAGAAGTTCTCTGCTAATTCTGGGCTTCTTCCCTCTCCATATGAAGTTGGTAATAAGTTTTTCCATTTCTTTGAAGAAAGATGATGGTAATTGTATCGGGATAGCATTAAACTTATATAGTGCTTTTGGCAGAACTGACATCTTAACTATATTAAGTCTCCCAATCCAAGAGCATGGAATATTCTTCCATTTGTTGAGGTCGCTCTTGGTTTCTTGTAATAGTGTTCTATCGTTTTCCCTTTAGTGATCTTTTGTTTTTTCAGTCAGGTGTATTCCTAGATATTTCAATTTGTGTTTGGCTATTGTGAAGGGTACCACCTTTTTGATCTCTTCTTCTGTGGTCTTATCTGATGCGTATAACAATCCGATGGACTTCTGTTTGTTGATCTTGTATCCTGCCACTCTGCCAAACTCCTCTATTGCTTCCAATACTCCCCTTGTGGAACTTTTGAGATTTTCCATATATAAAATCATATCATCTGCAAATAACCATAGTTTCACCTCTTCCTTTCCCACACGAATACCTTTGGTTTCACTTCTTTGCTTTATGCTGTTAGTTAAAACCTCCAGCACGATATTAAATAGGAGTGGAGACAAGGGGCATCCTTGTCTGGTTCCCTTTTTCAGTGGGATTGTGTTAGTCTTTTGTCCATTGACTATGACTTTGGCTGTTGGTTTTTCATATATAGCTTGTATTGTCTTTAGGAACTTTCCTTCCATTCCTTTCGTCGCTAGAGTCTTAAACAGGAATTGGTGTTGGATGTTGTTGAATGCTTTTTCTGCATCTATTGATATTATCATGTGATTCTTACACTTTTTCATGTCAATGTGATGAATAATAATAATGGTCTTTCGTATGTTGAACCATCCCTGCATCCCTGATATGAATCCCACTTGGTCATGGTGAATTATTTGTTTTATATACTTTTGTATTCTGTTGGCTAGTATTTTGTTAAGGATTTTTGCATTGATGTTCATTAGGGATATCTGTCTGTAGTTCTCCATTCTTGTGGGATCCTTGCCTGGTTTGGGTATCAGAGTTATACTAGCTTCATAGAAGGAGTTTGGGTGTTTACCATCTTTTTCTATGTTCTGGAAAAGTTTGTGTAGGATTTGTATTAGTTCTTCCCTGAATGCTTGGTAGAATTCTCCCGTGTAGCCATCTGGTCCAGGGGATTTTTTTGTTGGTAATCCCTTGATAACCTTTTCTATTTCTTCTATTGCTATGGGTCTGTTGAGATTCTTGATGTCCACCGAGGATAGTCTAGGGAGGGATTGTTTTTCCAAGAATTTGTCCATGTCTTCCAAATTATTGAATTCATTGGAGTACAATCCTTCATAGTACTGTGTAACTATCCTTTTGATTTCATTAGGGTCTGTTGTAATGACCCCTCTTTCATCCCTTATTCTTGCTATTGAGATTTGTTCCCTCCTTTCTTTGGTTAGGTTTGCCAATGGTCTATCGATCCTGTTTATCCTTTCAAAGAACCAACTTTTAGCAATATAAATTTTTCCATAGTTTTTTTAAATTTTCCCTCTCCTGAATCTCAGCCCTGATTTTTATAATTTCTTTTCTTTTGCTATTAGTAGGGTTGTCCTGCTGACTCTGCTCTAGTTTTTGTAAATTTTGTGTCAGCGTATCCATCATGAGTCTCTCTTCCTTTCTGTTCGCTTGGTAGGTCCTTCTCCAGCCTTTGATTCTCAGCCTATTTTTGTCTTTAGCCTTGAGTTGTGTCTCCTGTAGGCAGCAAATTGATGGGTTGTGTTTTCTAAGCCATTCTGCTAGTCTCAGTCTTTTAATGCCTGAGTTCAGGCCATTGGTATTCAGGGTTATTATCTCCATGTGGGGACTCTGTGATGCCATTTTTTCCTACTTTCCTTTCTCATTAGTGTGTGTTTTTTGTGTGTATCATTCTTGACTTCTTTCCATCCTTAAGCCATTGCTCTCTTGGGGTCTGTTTTCTCTTTGTTGTGCTCTGGGTGAGGTTGTTCTATGTGTTGGTCTCTTATTTGTGCTTGGTGAGTGTTGTTCTTCTGCCCATACTGAGTCGGCGAGGATCTTTTGTAAGGCTGGGTTTGTTATAACATATTTTTTTAGTTTTTCCTTGTCTGGGAAGACTTTTACTTCTCCATCGATCTTGATCGATAATTTGGCTGGGTAGAGTATTCTTGGATTTGCGTTGTTTTCTTTCAATTTTTTGAATATGTTACTCCACTCTCTCCTTTTTTTCATAGTTTCTGCTGATAGGTCTGAGCATATCCTTATGTGGTGCCCTTTATATGTGATTGCTTGCTTTTCCCTAGCTGCTCTCATGATTTTCTTCTTTTCCTCAAAGTTGGATAGTTTAACTCTTATGTGCCTTGGTGATTTTTTCTTGGGGTCCCGTCGTGCTGGTGTTCCTTCAGCATCCTGGATGGTTGCTTGGTTTTCATTCATTCAGCTGGGGAAGTTTTCCTCCAAGAATTCTCTCGCTATTGTTGCAGATGACTTCTTTGTTGTGTCTTCCTCCGGTAGGCCAATAATTCTAATGTTGTTCCACTTCATAACATCAGACATAGCTCTTAGGTTTTCTTCGGCTTCTCTGATGCTCTTATTAGATTTTTGTTCACGTTTATTAAAGTCTGCTTGGCTGTCCTCCAAGACATTGATGCGGTTCTCTGATTCCTCCAATCGATTCTCAAGGAACGTGATTCTGCTATTGTATTAGGTTATCTCCTCCTTAAGCTCCTGTATTTTCCTTTGGTGTATGTCTTTTATCTCCTCTATCATTTCATCCTTTTTCTGTATTGTTTTCCTCATATCCTGCATGGCTCCAAGCAGCATTCTGAGAGTTTCTTTGTATGGCATCTCAATGTCTGCCTCTACTTTGTATGTTGCTATGTTCAGGACATCTTCTTCCTTTGTTTTTTGTTTCTCCTGTTTTTTTGTTGAGGTCGGTGGGGGTGATGGCTGTTTGCGTTGAGTTGTTTTTGAGGGACCAGGTGCCATTTTCTAGTCTCTCTCTGGAAGACTTATAGGAATGCTTCTTCGATCTTCCTACAGCTGATTTTGCTAGGGGATTAACCTACGATGCCCCAGATGGCAGGTCGACTGCTTGCCCCAGTGTTGCAGAGGCTGGGCTGAAGTTCCTGCTATTGGTTTGAATATTGATAAGTGTTGGCTGAGCTGCCTTATGTCCCCAGGTACAAAGGCAGGAACTCCCTGGTGGGAAGTCTGAGGAGTATCCCCTGGAGAGCAAGCAGGCCTTACCCTAGCCTTGGGCTAGCTATGCAGGGTGGAGCTCACCTAGCTGGGTGTGACCCAGGCACAAATGCCCTAGGGCAATGGGTGTGTCCTGTAAGTCCTCAATGGAGTGTGAGAGACCAGGGCAGGAACAAGGGGGGAGAAAAGTCAAAAAGTGAGACTAGACTGTGCCGGGGTATAGGGAAGTGAGGGAAGCTAAATAAACTATGTTGCTGAGTCTCACTCCCTGCATGTGGAGCTGCAAAGGCTTACTCCCTGCCCCAAGCCCCAGCGGTAGTCCGCAGCTGAGCCCCAAGAAGAGTCGCAAGAAAGCTGCTAAGCAGCCCCCAGGGAAGTGGGGGGACAGAGAGCAGAGATGTTAACAGATGCTGCAGTGTAGCTGAAGCTTGATCCCTGCCTATGGAGCTGTGGGGGTTTGGGTTTAGTCCCTGCTCAGACCATGCGGTGCGGCTGCGGCTGCGGCTGTGCCTTGAAAAAGCCCCTGCGCAGCCCTCCAAGGTTGTGTGGGAAAATAGAGCAGAGACGCGAACAGAAGCAATAATGTAGCTGAATCCCGATCCCTGCCAGTGGAGCCGCAAGTGTCCTGTCCCTGCCCTGAGGCAGGTAGGGGAAAACTGTGGCTGTGCTGAGATCAAGCCCTGCTACAGGCTCCAAATGGTCCCAGCTTGGGCAGGTCCGGCAGCTAGGCTAAGGTTGAGCCCCAGCCGGCTTCCACTGAGGTAAGCCAAAAGCCCCCAGCCCCTCAAAACCCCGTGGATCTGTGCCTACTTATCTTTATGATGCACCTCCTGCGATCCAGTGGCATTGAATTTCCCTCTGAGCAACTCTTCTGGGCTGGATTCTGCGGAGTCCCCAATTTGTTGTTCTTGAATACGTAAATTTACTAATTTTTAAGGTTTGTTCTGCTAAAGGGGAAATTTCCCGAGTTGAATTTGGATCAGGATCTCCTTTTAAAATATCAAACAAAGGCTTAAGTTCTCTTGTACGTATTTTAAAATATGGTCTAAGCCAATTAATATCTCCTAATAATTTTTGAAGTTTGTAAGTGACATTTTCTTATTTCTATCTTCTGGGGTTTAACAAAACCTTTCTGTAAAATATGTCCTAAATATTTGTAAGGTTCAATGACTTGTACTTTTTCTTTTGCTATAACTAAACTACGCCTTTTTAATGCTTCTCATAATAAGTCAAAAATAAAGAGAACCACCTTTTGGTCCCTATGAGCCATCAAAATATCCATGTAGTGAATGATATACACCGATGTTTCAGAAGTTTTTACTGGCTTTATAGCTGCAGCTACAAACTTTTGGCATGGGGTGATGCTATTAGATATTCCCCGACATAAGACTCTCCACTGATAATGCTCCACAGGTTCTTTAAAATTAACATCAGGAACACTAAAAGCAAATATTTTATTATCTTTGGGATCCAAGCATAGTCTGATTTAATTCAACAAGTTGCCATTTCTTTTTTCTAACAGGTCTCAGCACTGCCTTGCATTTTTTAAAGCCAATTGTTTAATTTTTAATACAATTCTTGATTTTAATTAGACAAACGGACACAATATTAGCACATACTTGAAGGTCACTTATTCTACAAATGATGGCAATATTTTCCTTGAGAGAGTAGTATCATTGATATAATTATTTTTTAAATACTCAAAAAAGACTCAACTTCAAGCAGTATTAAACACAAGCAAAAGTGAATTTATTCTTAAAATAAACATTCAGAAAAACCTTTTTGTACATACAAGTGAAAGAGTATGTAATACTTACACACACACAGAAACACACATGTGCGCACGCGCACGCACACACACACACATTGTTCACACAAGCAACTTATACCTGCAGCAATTTGAAAACTCTCAAGAAACTCTGAATTCCACAATAAGTAGCCTCTTCCTGACAAACACGTTTGAGCCAGCTGTTACCAGTCTCCTGTCCAAAACACATTTTCTCCTATTACGGCTTCTACTAACTCCCTAGTAAAAGGAGCCACAGAACCATATTAAGAACAAGCAGATTTTAAATCTTTTACAGTTTTGAATGAAATGAGGAGAACATTCGCTCATCCTTGAGCATCTTGTCCTTTAACTGGATAACATCCTGGAATTCCTAAATCTACTCCCTGTTATGTTGCTAATGACTCTTGCTCATGCTCTCAGGCTATCCCCTTTGCCATTGTTTCATCCCAGCAGGACGTCTGAGTCTCCAGGCACCAAGTTTCAAAGTCCTAGATCCTTATCATGATAATGTATTGACCCTCCCTCTAACTGCTTCTGCCCACTTTCAAAGCCCTCAGGTTCACTTTCCAGTGGCTTCTGGGGCTTCAGTGGTAGAGGAGGAGGAGCTGGAGGCTCAGCAACAACTTTTCTTTCAATTTTGTTTGAGCATGCAATCAAATTATTCTCACCCCGGAGTCCTTCATGCTTAGGATCCAGGCTATCCCTAACATTTACAGTCCCATCCTCAGTAAACCAAGGACATATCTTAACCACAAAATCTGAAAACTTCGCTAATCTTTGGTAACTTATATTTGTTCCTGTAGCTTATAACATATTTTGAAACATATTTACATACATACATTTATTTACTAGAATTCTGTCCCATTATTTGTTACTTCCAACTTTTCACCCCTTACTCATAATTTTCTTTAAATATTCTTGGCCGTGCTTCTTAGTCGTGTCTGTCATGGGATCCTCTGTTTTAATCACAACTTTTAACCTTTACTCCCTGTGCCTTTAAGGCCTCTTTCAATTGTTTCACATAAATCTGATGCGTGCTTAAGTCTTGACCCATCTTTAGGCGCTCTCACCTTCAGTCTCGCCGCAGCAGGTTCCCGAGGTGGCCAAAGGAATTTTCTTCCACTTTAACTCGTATTCCTGCACCTTCATTGCTCACTTTATCCCTAGTATCCAGCTCACACGATGGGTGCCAGTTTCCCGTCCCGCGGGACATTCACCGTGGACCCTGGAGGAGAGAGTGGGAATTGAGGGCGGGGGGGGCGGGAGGAGAGTACAAGAGGCACAAAGAATGAGGACAAGACAATATCCTGATCAAGTCCAGTTTTAATGAACAAAGAGTCACAGCTTTATAACGGCCAGCAAAGGGGGGAAGCCTCAGCCACACATGCAAATTAGGCTACCTTGGCAAGAGGCCAATCAGGGAGTTCAGGGGAGCAGGCCCTGCCCGTGAGTCAGCAAGGGCTTACAGTCTTCAATTAGGTACGCAGAGGAGTGGCATGGTCACGCAAATCAAGCATAGGGGAAGACGATCTTTTGCTCAATCAAGGGGATGCAGGGCATGGGTGCTTATCTAAAGAGCATCACCCCTTGTTTGCACAAGCTTTACAGTTGCAGTGCTCTGTCACGTAGGCTGGGGTAGAAGAATGGCCAGCGCTTAGGCTAATAAATTCCAAGTAATGGCCATGCCTCATGGCTCCAAGCAAGTCCTAATAAATTCCAAGCAATGGCTGGGCCTCATGACTCCAGACAGTCAATGTGACAAAGGTGAAATGTTAAGAGTATGCAGACATTAAAAATTAGAAATAATGCTTACCATAGATAGAACAGACATAACAGTCCTCAGTCATATTACTATGAGTATGTATTAAAATAAAATTCAAACATTCAATGGAATGTTATCATTTTAAGACATACATGTTCTGCAATTGGAAAAAATCCTTAATCTGAAGGCCAAGGTGAGCATTTTGGTTCTACTAACCTTATTGCCTAGTCTTGGCAACCGGGACTCCATTTAGAATCCGGTGCCTTCAGCTTGGCTCTCAGAATTCACCTCTCATAGACCTCCCTTTCACTGACCTCCCTCTCTCACTGATCACCCCCTCCCCTGCTCAACCTTCAAATTCCTGGAGCCGGCTCCTCCCGGAGCCAGAATGTTTTCTGAGGATAAGTACACTCTACTCTACCCGTCCTTGGCACATAGATAAGATCAAAGACCTTCTCCCTTCTGAAGCACCTGTGTGCACAGATCTTCCCCAGTTTGGATTCTTCCCAGCTGTGCCTGCCAGCAGGGGTATAAAGACGCAGCTCAAATTTCCAAAAGTGTGGTTTCAAAGGCTCAATTCCCTGAGTTGCTGAATCCACACGCAAGCCTCCCAATAAAGCCTGCTTCTAAATTTTGCCGATTGGATCTTTGGTTCTGTTGCACGCCCCCAAATTCCTTACACTTAAAAGATATCATAAAGTACCATGTATGTTTCAGAGGCTGCCTAATTGGCAATGCATAATGCAGAAGATTAGACAGTTTCAACAAACTGATCATCAGACAAGCTGTAGTTACCAGAGTACAAAGGCCACAACAAAAGCTAAACAAATAAAAACAAGAAAATTATGGATCAATATTCCCCAGGAATATACTGGAAAATATCTGAATAGATTCAGCAGTATGTTAAAATTATGCAAAATAAACAGTTTGAATATATTTAAAAATGCAAGGGTGGCGTATGATGTAAAATCGACCACGTTAATATACCATATTAGTATGAAATAAGTTAAGAATTGCATTCTTGTCTTTATACATCCAGAAAGTGGTTGTATTCAATTCCACTCACCATTTGAAAGGTTAGACTTGGAAGAAGGTACTGAAATGTTGCACTGGAAACAAGGTACTTATAATACAGAACCTCTTCAGAACCTTACTTCTTTGAAACCCACCCACACACAGCCTTCCTTCTTTGCTCACAAGTCCTTGTGAGTCAGGTTGAATCTTCCTTGGTAAGAATGTAGAGCGTTCCTGGCTGTGTGCTGATCGAGGTAGTTTGATGCTCTGTCTTGTTCACATCGAAAGTGCTGAGAATCTTAGAAGTGATGAGTTCCAGAAACCCATGGAACCACTCAAACACAGCACATAAAAAAGCAATTAAACTTACTTTTAAATGCTATCTTTTCGTTTGGTTTCAAAGACTGTGAATACCTGCCACTCTGCTAGAGAATTGAGGAGCCATTCAAACCTAATGAAAAGTTGCTGTCTTTGAGAGACACTTAACTTGATGGTGGCTATATTTTGAATGCATGTGCACATGCATGTGTGTGGTTGTTGTGGGGGGATTGTTCGCTATCCATTTCCATGGCATGTGAGCTCTTATTAATTCTCCAGGATTTAATATTGTTCTTAACAATCTGTGTTAGCAAGGAGTGCAGGCTGTTGACAGCCAATCCGGTTATATAGAAAAATCCATGAAAACAATTCCCATGATCAGAATAGTACTGAGGGAGTTGAAAACTACATGAAGAAGTAGAGGAGGGTAAGCATGGGATGGTAGTTAAAGGTGTTGCATTGGCACCTTTGCTTCTGCAAGTCCGTCATACTCAGTTATGAACGGAATGGAATATGCAAACAGGTACTCTTCTGACCAAGCCGTTGGCACATGTTGTTTTGAAACTATTTTCTCTGACCACCTGATTGACAGGGAAACATGATGTGACACTGGAGTATGTTTCCATCCGAAGTGAGAGAAGAGTACATACAGGAAGGAAGGAAAGGAGTTTTTCTGTGCATGTGAAAATGTTCCTGCATGCCAAGGAACCCCTGCCTATAAGATACCACAAACTGAGAGTCACCAGAGTCTGTTTCTCCAGAGGCATGGGGATCAAACCTGCTCCCGAGTACTTGACATGGCAACCCAGACTCCAAAGCCAGTAAGTCAGTTAGGTTAGTATTCCACTGAGCCACTCTGAGGACGCTGACAGTATTGCTCCCGGTCACAGATACTATCAAATCTTACCGAGTTCTTCTGTATAAACTTTCTCCGTCCTATCTTCCTTCAGACTTGACTGCATGGGATTGAGCCGTAGGTCCTCACTGATGATCTGGTGTGGGAAAAGACTGGTCAGGTATGGGTTAAGACTCTTTGCACACAACAGTGGAGAAACCGTACCAACCTTTCTGTGGGGTTACCTGTGCAATCCTGTTTGATCCTGGGCAGTTGTGCTCTGAGATCTAAGAAAAGAAGTCAGTCCTGTGGTCATGCTGTCAGTTTCAGTGGGACACAGGTTCATAGTCCCGGAACCACAAGGTTGGAGTGGAGTCAGTGGCACCTGTACTAGGGAAAGGCAAGGATGGTTAAAGTGGTGGAGCATGTACAGACAGCAGTGGACAACTCTTCACACTCTCCATCCATCAGGGTACCTCCTCTCACCATTGCTGTTAATGTTTTACTTCTTAGTGATCTCTATATTCAAAAAATAGGGGTTTCTCCCAAATGAGAACATGATCTTTCAGCATTTGTGAAACTAATGGGCTCCACATCCTGCCAGGTGATGGAGAGGGGGGATAAAAGGCTATTTAGGAAGATATGTACTTGTGTGCTTTCAAGAAGTCCTTCCCCATGACCTTACCTGACTAACCTCCAAATTGACCAGGTAGCTGAGCATGCCTTTTTCTTTCTCACTAATAATGGGTGGATAGCAGAGGATGATTCATAATCTGCTTTTGTTCAAGGAGCCTTGAGGGGAAAGCTAGTAAAGAATAGAAAGGAACAAGAGGCCAGCAGCCAGTGTTTCAAGCATGCTCTCTGCCAGACCCCTTGACAATACCAGACACATTTGTCCCCAACCTAACGTTCATTCATGATATGCCCTCTAGAATGCAATGGTTCTCTGGGCTATGTTCTCATCCACAGCTGTGTGTAGGCTCAGGAAGGATGTCTGTGTGGGCTCTTGGCAGCAGAGGGACTTCAAATACCTTCATGTGTCTGGGTGTCCAGTGTGCGATGTTTGGTGTGGGCCATTGAGGCCTCTAACCTAGTTAAGTTACTGACAGTTTATCAAGGAATTATGTCTTGGAAACTCCTACAGCATCTCACCCTGCATCTCATCCCATCATACTGATAAGAGGGTTGGGAAATTCCGGAATACAGAGAACATTATCTGCATAAGGAGTTTGATTAGGGGTAGCCAGAAAAATGACAAAAGGCAAGGAGGAAGAGGACATCCATGTGAGGATGACAGGTATCCTCCTTGCAGTTAGACTGACTGGAATAGAAGTGTGGCCATTCCTGAGCAGTCTGTGGGCAATGCATCTGGTCTCTAGCAAATTTGACCTACCCAATCAAAAGGTACTTTAGGGCAAAAGGTTCAGCCACAGTCCCAGGATAAATGGGACTATTACATAGAAACTGATTTGACCTTGGGCACCTCTCTGGTGTCCTTTTAGGATACTGCTCACCTTCAGATACTGTGGCTCAATCCACACACTCTCATCTCAGAGGTCCTCTGGTGCCAGCGTAAAAATGAAACCACTTTTGCCTCAATACCTGGGATTTCTTAGAGGAGGGCACATTACCGTTCCAGGTAAGTTTTTCAGTTCTGCACCAAATCTTCCTCATTCGTAAGTAGGCCCTGCTACTTCTGACATTAACACCATTCAACTCTAATGAATAGCCTCCAGGGCATCCAGAGAGCCCTGGATGCTGGTGAATCCCAGCAGTGGCGGTCTCTCTGGCGTTGGTGGTAGCTGTGGTGCAAGCACAGGGCAGAGACAGGTTAGGGAGCCAGTATAGGTGGCATGGGCTGCGCACATTTATCCTGAGGCCCCTCCTCGTTCTGCTCCTGCAGCAAGCCTTGTGCCCCTGGTCTACCTCCACAACACTCACACCCTTCTTTAACACTACCGCCTCCTCCTGTTTTTCCACCTGCCTGCTATGTTCCTCCCCTGCCTCACTCTCCTGAAGCAGAAGGTGGGTGGGTGGTGGTGACCTTCTCCTCAGCAGCTGTGTGCTCAGACAATGCGGAAGTGCCACAGCTCACAGGGAACTGCTCCCCAGCGCTTCACGGACTTGCCTTTTCCAAAGAGCCACCTGCCCTACCTGCTTCCTCACAACCCATGGCAGGCAAGGGCCCTTCCCCAGATCCTGCTTCACTCACCATTGGGAGGTAGATCAGGCAGTAGCCAAAGCCGTGGAACTGATGCTGAAGGCCTCACTGGCAGTTGTGGGGGAGAATCCTAGTCTCTTCCCTCCTTCTAGAAACTTTTGGTCGGAGAGCAAAGTGCGCCTGCCCATTGTTTTGCAGGCTCACTGTTGAATCTTGTGTGGGAAAGCATCTTGGCCCTACCCACCATAAACTCCAAGGTCACCAATCAGGAAGTGATCAGGACAGGGCACATTTCCTAAAGAATAACCCTCTTACCCCTACCTTCCGCATGCATATTAACCACCATAAGCCCTGCAAGACTGGGCCTTGGCAAGCAGAGAACAATGCATCCAGTACTGCAGCAGATCCTTTGCCCCTGAGAACAGAAGATGCCAGCGTCCGCTCATGGGCACTGCCCCTAGCTCAATCCACAATTTCCTTAAAAGCATGTGCTGGGCCCCCTCATTTCTCAGAAGGAGGTACTTTGGGCCCGAATTCCACTTTCCCTGAAAAATGTCCACATTTGCACCTTTGGGTTCCAACGCAGCCTAAAACCTCCTTTTCTGGCGGTCCAGGAGAAGTCTCCTCCTTCTCTTCCCTGAAGCTCCCTGGGTGCCTGGGAAATCACCCAGGCCACCCTCAAGGTCCTCTTAGCATCAGTTAGTGGCTTCAAACAAACAAATGCTGACTTTAAATGGTATAATCTGGAGCCAGGCTCTGGCCCTAGAGTACCAGGCATATGCGTTTCTGAGTGCACAACAATAAGTCACTTGCTTTAAGTCATGTCAACGCACTGGGTGACTCATTCTCATTTTTGTCCTTGTCTGGAGTCATCTCTGTGTGCTGTGGGATTCTTGCGTGTGGAATTGATGATCTAGGGGGTCACTTCATTCACATTCTTCTGGACAGCAGGTGTATCCTTCTGGTTCTCCAAAAAGCCAGGTGATCTTGGAGGTCTAAAGTTTCCTGCTGAATCTCAGTAGTCTCTAATGTTAGTGTCTCTGGATACACAGAATCTGGTTGCAAGGAATCCCCCAAGCCTTCTCTGTCCAGTCACGCTCTTTGACCCCTTCTAGGGGAAGTAGAAATAGCCAAAGAGATTGCAAAAGATCATGCCTCCCTGGTGAGTTTGTTATGTGCAAGAGCTCAGGAGGATCTTTCTCCAGCCAGTGGTCCTCCTACTTGAAAGAGAAAAGTGACACACCCAGCGTTTACAACTGAAGGAGACCAAAGGGTGTGAGGCAGTACCACAACTGCACCAGAAGTTTTCAAAGACACATTGTGGCCATACAGGCCTCTCTTACACCTTGCCTGTGGTTAAACCCCACTTTGGTTTACTTAGAGGGCCATCCTGGTTATCACTTCCCTAATAACTCACCCTCAGGAATGAAACATATACAACCCCGGTTAGAATTTACACAAATTAAACATAGAATGTAGGACAGGAAATTGTGTTTCTCCATGCAGTACACCCCTGTATACAGAACAAATTTGTCATGACTATGACAACTAATCTAAACATTTCAGCAATTTTAATTTAATTTACCTGGGTAAAATGTATATCTACAAACACACACACACTTATATGTATGTATATTTCTGTGATCAAGTTGTAAGGCACCAAATACTTCACCAATTCACTTCAGTTTTACTTTTCCTCTTTTTACTAGCCACTTAGACCAACATTTCTGAGCAAGGATTAGGGAATCTGCCTCAGTGTGTGTTTGGTTTTTTTTTTTTTTTTCATTTCCTGAGGGACATTATTGGTTGTTTGGAGATGGGTACAGAGATGGCATTTTGTGGGTGTGTTTGTGTAACAGTTCATTATATATATAACTTAGCTTAATTAGAGTTATCACTAAGTGCTACTGACCCAGTTCTGACTCACAGCAAACACGTACAACAGATAAAAACTTCACCTGACCCTGTGTTTTCTCAGAATTGCTGCTCCTTTTGAGGCCTTTGTTGTGGCCTTGGCGTCTTTCTGAAGTGTCTTTCTTCATTTGGATGACCTCTAATTTACCAAGGATTATTTCCTTCTCCAGGGTCTGGTCCTTCCTTGACCACTTGTCTGAAGTAAGTGGAGCAAACTCTTGCCTTTCTTACTTTAATTTTAGGCAAGTATTTCACAGTGACATTAGTTATAGTCTTTTTGTCAACAGTTTTATTGACAAAGAGTTTACATATCATATCATCCTCTGGTTAAATCACTCAATCAAATCAAAGAAAATTTCACAATCACATTAATTTTTAGCACATTTTACAGCACCCTCTCCCATATTAAAATTGCCCTTAATAACACAACTTCAAGAGAGTGAACCCCAATGGCAACTCATCTCTGAGAAACATTCAAATGGAAAATAATGTAATCAGGTTGGTAAGAAAATCCAAATGCACAGTTCTTACTCATGGATCAAAATTCTACAAGGGTAAAGAGATATAATTAATTTAATTTCCAGTGACATTTGATCTTACATTTGGAGACAATATTTCAAGTATTGTTATCTTCAAATGTTGAAAGGCTGTTGTATCTGAAGTCCCATGAATTCACCCTTTTATGTTGCATACATTATATACTCCAATGTACAACGCTTGACAGCATATAACAGTTACCAGGAAAATTGGACCACCATGACCGAAGGATGGTACAGCAAATCACAGTTTTGACAAGAAAGCCATAATTACAGAATTATTTTTAGATACAATTCTACCATCAATCAGGCTTGGCTTCCTTTTCCTCTGCTTCATAAGAATATGGACTCTCTTCTAACCCACCCACGGACGCCAAAAAAAGAAAAAAAAGAATATGGACTCTCTTAGTGTTTTATGTGTCCATTTATTTATGGCAGGTAACTCTTACTTTTTAGTTACCGACATCAGCTGGTTTGTTCCCTTTGTTCCCCCTCTCCCTGTTGCTTGCACCATTTTGTCTGCAGATTTATCCTTTTCCTATTGCCTTTTTGGACTTCTTTCTTTTTGTCCCCAGGGACAGGATTTGCTGACAACCTCACAGATTCTTCTTGAGGCCTTCTTTAACAGACTCTTTAGCTAGCTGACCTTCCTTTTGAGGATCTGGGTTTTGGGGAGGGCACTTGCCCCATGCCTAAGGACTGCTTTACACCAGAGGTTTCTCAATGCTGGGTTGCCTGTCTGCCATCACTCTGTGTGACACCAGAGCCACTGGGACCTGTGGTAGGTATGTGGTAGAGCCATATGGAACTGGATTGGTTGGCTGTCAATCCTCTCCCCACAGAGCATTGGCCTGCTGCAGGCTCCCTCTCCCCATCGGTCATCCTGCGGGGTTGATTTGTTCCTTAGTTCTGTTAACCTTCACCCTGTATAGTTATTATTTATCTTGAGTACTGAAGGAGCGTGCTTCATATAGTGACACAGTCCATCACAACAAAGAGATCAGTACTCACTGCTTCAAATCACCAAAAATGTAGTTATCTTGTTTTTATTCCCCCTCCCTTCTGTACTTTTCCTCTCATCTGGAATTCTTCTTCCAAGCTCTCTAACTTCCCATCCTACCCTTCTCCCTATGCTTGCATCTCCTCACATCTTCTGCAGAGACCTTAAAATCCTACTTTTGGGTTGGAAAAATGTATTTCTCTTTCTTCGCTTACAATAAAGGTGTTATTACATATTTATTCTTAAACATTTACTATGATTGCTAAGAAATTTGTTCTCTAGGTTTTTCCAAGCCCTTCAGTTTTTAAGAGGGTGAAATTGTTTTCTATTATGCATAATATTATATTTTATCAAGGTTTTGTTTACCAATGTTTGTATCCAGACTTGTTGGTTGTCTCCATCTTTTTGCTAATATAGATATTTACTCATTAAGAAAATAGGTGTGTCTATGTCCGTTTGTGTTGCTTTCTTTGTTTCTTCAGGGTATATACCCAGTAGAGAGAATTCTAAGTCATAAGGTCCTTGTATACACATTTGTTTAAGGAAGCGCCACACTGATTATCATGGTGACTACAATTCTACAGCCCAACCAGCAATGTAAAAAGATTCCCAAGTCACTTCAATCTTTCTTCTTATTTACATGGGCTTTTATTTTATTTAATATTATAAATAACTAGTAAAATTAGAGACTGATAACACATAGACAACTTAAGAACTAGATTTGTTCAAGATGTTTCATTTTTATCAATAATAGTAACTTATGATTATTAGAGAAAGGTGTCCTTCAAATTCAACATTTACAGGTAAAATCATTAATGTTTTAGAAGTATACATGTGGATGGGTGTTTGTGAGTGTAATTACTTATATTTAAACATAAATCCATATCAATGCAAGATATACTGGTAAATCTGTCAAAAATAAAACTTTTTACAGTAAAATGTCAAAACATTCTTTTAGTTCTCGAATTAAGTTACAAATATGATTAGAACATACTAAAACTTTTCAGTAATAATTAGTTAAATAACATTAGCCAATGGTTCAAAATTGTAATGACTTTTTAATAATAAGCAGAATGTTGAAATTAAATAGAAAATTATTCTTTTGGAAATATCATAATTTTAACATCATAGACATACTTGGGATGTATTAAAAGCATAGAAAAACAACTATTAATTCCTTTTTCTACAATCATGCATTAAAGTTATAGGATCATTTTAATTATACTTATTGAAGCATTCTATAAACAAAACACAGTTTAACTTTAGTTTGTGCAGTTTGGTTTATTAATAATAAAACATATACTTGGGTTTGCTGCAAAATATATACACATGTGTCAAGGAGACTATTTTCTTTTGATTAGCATTTAGAGCAACATACATTAAGAGTACAGTAGATTAGTAAAAAGAGGAACTGACCTAAGGGCTCAAGTAGAAAATGTTTTGAAAATGATGATGGCAATATAAGTAAAAATATGCTTGACACAATTCATGTATGGAATGTCATAAGAGCTGCAAGAGCCCCCAATAAAATGATTTAAAAAAAAAGAAACCTCAACCTTTCTAACGTTCATTATTTTCTGTTTTATTGAATTATGCTCAAAGTGTAAGTGTATCAAAGAGGTGGTATCTATTTGATTTATGTTTCCCTTACTGCTAATGAATGCGAATATTTCTTCATATGGTCGATGACTGCCAGGATGGCGATTTTGGTAAATTAGTTATTCATGCCAGGTATCTGTATTTCTTCTGGGTTATTTGCATTTTTTGAGATGTTGGAGCTTTCTGTCTCCTTTGGAGGTAGGCGTCATTTATGATTTGTCATTAATAAATAGGTACCATAAAAATTTTTCCCTCTAATATCATTAACTTGCTAAATATTTGTAATATGTACTACTAAAGTTGTTATCAGATTAAAAATCCTTAGTATGTTTTTCCCAGTCTCAGCTCAATTTAACACTCTTGATGAAATCTTTGCAAGAGCAGAAATGCTATCAGTTTAGAAAGTCCCCTTCTTTATTTTGACTTTTATGAAAGTAAAAGTATATAATGAGCCATTTCCCTGTCTTTCTAAACTCTTAATCCAAATCAATTCAGTACATTGATCACAGTGCACATAAATCACTAGTGATGCCAGATTGTTTTCTTCCTTAATTACCTAATTGTAACTCAATAACGAACAGCTTCTCTACCCAACCCTCCTAAACACAAATGGATATATCTCAATTAATTGGTCTATTTTAAATATAAATATATAAGTGAAATGATAAAACAATTCTCCTCCTATTCCCTGGCATTTTCACCTACACTGTTTTCTCCTATTCATGAATCATTCTCCTGCCTAAGTAGTATCTCTGTTAGGGACCCATTACATCTTGTTTCTCCATTCATTTGTTAATGTCCAATTGGTATATTCCAACCTTTCAGGTAATTTGAAGAGTACGATGTCTATGGATCAATGGCTCATCTGATCATTTTATGTTTACTCTTTTTCAGATCAACCTGATTTTCATAGCAGATCCAGTCTTTTGTATCTCAACAGTGGTACGGGCATGTTCTGATGCATCTAGCTAGATGGAATGTCCTATTTCCATGAGTTTTCACTACATTTATATTTGATAGTGACTTTTGTTGTTGCTGGGTGTTGCTTACATCTTCTAGTCTGCATTTAGTATCTTGTTTGGTTAGGGTGGCAATTTATATATTTCATTTCTTTATGTGCTTGATGGTCATTTGTACAACTATTCCTATAAAGAGAAACTTTAATGCATTATTCACTTTTAATTTCAATGTTTGCTTCCTTTAGATCTTTATTGTGTTCATTTTGTTCTGTAAAGAGGTCTTCATACATTATGGGGGTTAGTCATCTACTTTGCCTTCTCAAAGCAGTCCGCACCCATCACCCCTCTCACCCAGCTTTTCTTCTTCCTCCATGTTGTTGTTTTTTTAATTACCCAGGAAAATTTTGAGTTGAACATGTTGCAATAATAGCCCGTAATTATTACTCATGTGAGTATCCAAGATTTAAACATCTTTTATGCTTTCTCCTTGGATATAAATATTGCTGAGGGGTTCCTTCTGAAATGTAAATACCAGGGGTATTGCATTAGGAACCACATACAATCACAATCTAACAAACTAATAAATGGGCGATGGTGAGTAGACCTAGAAATGTTGCCTGGCATGTGAGCAAACAAAGGGAAAACATGGAACTAATTAACTTAATAGCCTATTTCACCCAATATTTAAGGAAATATCAACAATAATATGGTATTGATTGAAAAGATTACAGAGGAAAACATTCTAAATTCATGCAAGGATGCTAACATCTCCTGCAACAAAGTCAAAGTTAGCAAGACAAAGTAAAATTTCAGACCAAATATCTCTTAAGAATATGTGTGCAAATACCCTAATTTAAATATGGGCAAACGAACAGCTTATTAACTAGCACTGGTAGGAAGCACATAAATTTAGCACATTGTATATAACTATGAAAATAGGAAAACTAGTGTTTAGATTGTGTTCTCAGCACAAGAGGCAATTTAAGTTTTCCATTGCAAGTATCGTATGAGAGTTTTATAAACATTTAAGGAACATATAACTTTATAAAATGTTATATTGAATTAACAAATTTTTGAACATTTCAGAAGTTTTACATGTTTTTGCCTGCACTCATAGACTAAAATAGTCCAAGTTAGCTTCTCACAGACTTATATAAATACAATGGAACAGTGTAGAATAAACGTTGTATAGTTGTAAAATTTCAATCCCATCAGCCATTCTGTATGAGCAAAAGTAGGCTTTCTGCTCCAGTAAAGACTTACATCCTGCAAATTCCTGCACACCTTTTTCCCTTTATTTTTTTCTGTTGTACAGTGTAACCAAGAGTGATAGAGTTTTTCAGGCCTTATTAGAGAGATTATTATTATGTATGTGACACAGAAGTATCAGGATTCAAATGCCCTGAACTGTCTTCCTCTCCTCTTGTGCTTCAGAGATCCCCATGACCACATTCTCTTTTAAATGAGAAAGGAAAATGTTCTGAGTCGTTTTTATCCCCTCCTCAATCTATCAAGAGGTGAGGAAATTTATTTCCCATTGAAGAAAATATTGGCCAGCCAAATAGCTGCATACTAAGTAGCAGGACAGGTAATTTGTTCAAGAAATAAAATTCATATCTGGAACTGCAGCTGCAATTGGAGTCACCACATATTACGGTACATGAAAATCCACTGTCATTCTCTGGAATTGATCTTTTCTTTCTTTCTTTTTAAATAAGCCAAATAAGTGATTTAAATGGGATTTAAATAGGATGTGGTAGGAATCAGAAACCCTACATCCTTCAAGTCTTTGATGGTGGCACTAGTCTCTCCAATTCCTCCAGGAATGTTGTGTTGCTTTTGGTTTACTAATTTCCTAGGCAATGGCAGTTCTAATGGTGTACACCTGGCCTTTCCTCCCAGAAGAGCCCTTGTTCTACATGTCAGGGCTCCAAATGGGAGTTGTGTGTGTAACTAAGCATGTCTATTCCAATAATGCATTCTGAAACCTGGGAAATAAAAACAAAATATGTTCAGGGGCCAACTAGACCTCTGGTGAAGCCTACCTGAGCTAAAACTCCATCAATAATTGATCCCCACAAACCCCCACCTCGACTGGCTTCCTTTTAAACATTGTGGCTCTCCTGGAATTAGGTCAGTTCACAGCCAGTGTCCAGTAATCTCTGAAAAGTTTTATTATTCCCTTTCTCCTAATGAATAGTCAGTAGTGTGATAGTCTCAGAGTCCCTTTGGGGAAGTCTAGGAGAAAGAGTAACAGGATAAACCTTTGGTAATGTACCACAGTCTTTTTCAAAGGCATCTGGCCTTCCCCTCATACAACGGGTTGTGTGTATGTAACTGGCTCCGGTCTGAGAATTAAATGAGCATTTGTGACTCTTTTTTGCTACTTACATGATCTAGCATTCTTCTGCCTTTATCAATCACATAAATACTTAGTAGGTTTCCCATGTATTTCACTCCTAGGGAATCAGTCAATGCCATAAGTCCACATGTGAAAGGTTGCTTTGATTACTATGGAAACTTTGCTGTAGATTACTATATCCATGTCCACTTCGTTCTCGGTTGATCCAGTGATGACCTCAGACCCTATCACCATGGGTCCTAAAATGCTCCATTGTAGACAATTGCTGGAGTACACTTTGGGCAGTTGCCATGGTATATCCTAATGCACAGAAAATAGCAATCACATTAGTCTTCAGAAATGCTTGGATCATTTAATATTTGTTCTTGTATAATTGTTTTTAATGAAAAAAAATTACAGAATAGAGATTGAAACTCTTAGAACCAAAGTGACTTTTAATAAAAATCTACCACATGCTTGGACCAAGCAAAAAGTAAAAAAAGAGATGCAGGGTCCACTTCAAAAATGTGTTCCTTATGGCTGTGGTGATAGGTATGTCTTCGAGGCATTCATTTTTTAGGTATATGAAATTATCCTTATAGAGCCAATCTAACATATGAATATCCCTAAACTTTTTTATGCTTTCTTCCACAGGTTCCAGGGGAAGTCAGGTACCTCAAGTTAGTCTAATCTAGGTGATCTAGTAGCCCATGCTTCAGTGAACCAATCAAACAAGTTAGTAGAACCTCTCTTGCTGAAGGAAGAATCCCATCTTCAGGCATATAGTGCACTTCTTCCCGAGCCATCATTTGAACCTTAATTATAGTTACAGATCAAGAGGAAATAACGGGCAGTGGGTGTGTTTACTCAGAGCACTTGGCAATGTCTTGTAAGACATCTCCCCCAGGCAGGGCTACAGATGCAGCTCCACCCATCATTTCAGCTTGAAGAATTTGGTCAATATGCTCAAGTGTCAGTTGTTTATTTATAGTACATTAATCCCTCCAGGTGGGAGTTGTGGATCTATTGACTGAGGTATAGAAATCAACCCTAGGTGATCAATATCCTCCACTTATGGATCATCAGCCCATATGCACCCATCCCATATTTAGGGTCAAATTATTTATGAGAAAGGGAATAACACATCCCAGACACCCATGGTGCTAGAGCCAGTGAAGATACAAAGGTGAGCAGACAGCCTAGATAAACACTAGGTCCCTCTGAGGCATCTGATGAAGGAACATGATTTGGGGACAGATCAGGTGCATCTGCTATTGGCCCAAGGACAGACAACCATCTGTCATAAACACTAGCTGTCCACTAGGTGTGCCCTGCCAGCTCTCTTATGGCTGCACTTTGTAGGTTTCTTGCCCCAGGCAAATGGCTTGTGAACCACCTCAGCTGTAAGTTATGGTCAGTGTGGAAGATGAAGGCATTCTCAACTAAAGAAATGAGTATTGGAAGCAGACATTGGCAGTTCTCTGATAAATACATCTGCCTTCTCCTATTCTCCCTCCTTGCAGGTAGAGAAGGTCTTTGAACTGAAGGAGAAGTACACATTTGTTTTCTGCCTTCAAAACAACTCCAAGGTCCAGAGTGAATCTTTGCTTAAAATATTCAAGGTTCTCATCACTGGTAAGAATGTGCTCCCTTAAAAGCTGTGAGATAGTGTTGAGCCTGGATTTGTTCTCTGGGGCCAGAACATTTGCCTCAGGTGCTTTGAGAGGATGCCAGTAAAGCAGTGAGTGAACGCTTCATGGCTATGCCAGAGATGTGTTCATATACACTCCAAGGAGTTGCCTGAATGGGTTGGATGCTCTGATGTCATCCTAGGCTAAGGGAAAGCCCTTTTATGAGTAAGCTTTTGTGTATGTAGAGGGCATAGCTGAATGTTTTTTTAGACAGGATCCCATGCCTTATAGAGGATAAAGTCATAAAGCACTTTTGTGTGATAACTCTGTTTCTGCCATGCTGACGCTCTTATGTGGTCTTCTAGCCCACTACACTTCTAGCTAAGAGAACCACGCACACAAAAGGTACAGCTTTCATGCAGAATCCTGAAATGGTCCATATGATGGCAATTCTGCAGACCAAGTGGGTTTCCATGCTTTGAAGTAGTATGCACCTTAGCTGGCTTCTGGATGCTGGCTATGACACTCACTGTGTCCCAGTGGAACAGAACATTCTCCACAATTTCCAGAGTACTGGCGCAGGTACCTGGCAGCCAAGACAGAAGTTTGTGTTTGGGGCTGGGGTTGGACGTTGGATTGAGACTTTGGGTGGGGCAGATTTGAGGCTTCTTGTTCAGAAGCCTTTCCATTCTGGTTCTTGCAAAGCCCCCTGCATCTGAATGACAGATATGCTGTTGCTGCAACCACCAGCTCCTTCTGGACCTCCCCCCTGCCAGCGTTCTTTCCAACTCCTCTTTGTCACATAACAGCAGGAGTGAAGTTTGGGATCTGGAGAAACTCTTGCTCCTGTTTCACCTCAGATGCAGCTCCCTCTACCAATAACGAGGTGCCACCATTCTCAGGTGACTGCTTCCTAGGCATCCAGGACAGGATTGGCCCAAGGGCCACCTGTCTGACCAGCTTGCTCCCAACCGGGCAGCAGAAAAGTCATTTCCCAGATGTCGCTTCACTTGCCATGGTCATGTGGTGAAAGGAATCAGCCAGAGTGGCCTGTCTAGCCAGCATGGCCACCCAGATATTCAGGAAGCAGGAGCTACTGGCCAGGAAGGCCGAGCAAACCCTTCTAGGATGGAAGTGCAATGCCAAGAACCCTAATGGAGAACTGACCTGGGGGCTTAGTGAGGTATATTGGCCCCTCCCATGCCAAGACCCAGGCACTATTGTGGAGGCAGAATAGTCATGGCACCAGAGACACACCTCTCACCCACTATACAACCCTTGAAGACAGCCCAGGCTACACAACTTGTCCCTGTAACACTGGCTGACCGCCAGCAGAGGGCGCCGGCTTCCTGAACGCTTCAGAGTCTGCAGCAGGGGAAAAGGGCGGCCCCAGCTAATAGTCACAGTTGCAGTTTCATCCTGATCTTCCTTGGGATCCAGCGGTTCCAAGTATGCATTTCTCAGGCGGTATTTCTTTGGAGCACCTCTGGTGTGGACCTTCATAACAGGCCTCAATTCCACCTGTCTTCCAGAGCCACCACACCTAGGAAACCAAAGCCTCATTTCCTGGCTGGTGTCCGGGAGAATTGCTTGCACACAGTTTCACTTCTAGGCTACTAATCACCTCCTTTCCTTCCTTGAAGCTCCCTGGGTGCTGGGAAGCCACCTTGCCCACTCATAGGGCCCTCTTCCCATCAGTCAGCTGCCTCAGGTAAACAAAGGATGACAGCATAGCCTCAGACAGGGCTGTTCAGGCCCTTAAAGAGCAGCTATGATTGTTTCTGTATCCCCAAATGGTAAGTCTTACATTTAAAAACTGCTAAACATGCACACAGGGAGTCTTTCTCAGGAACACAATCTGAACAACCTTCAAGGTTCACCCTGTCATAATAGTTTCTCATTTTCTTTCTAGTGTTCTTTTTGATTTTAGGTTATTTTCCCCTAGCTAATTAAATTTAGAAAGCTAGTATGAATGATTTGAACTTCTTGATATCAATTTCTGAATTCTTATCACTGGTGCTTGGGATTTCAAATGACTTCTTTTCAGTAAAAGAAAACACTTTTTATTAGTGGCTCATACAACTCTTATCATAATCCACATGTACATCAATTATGTAAAGCATGTTTGTACATTCATTGCCCTCACCATTCCCAAATTTTTGCTCTCCACATAAGACACGGGTATCAGCTTCTCATTTTCCCCCTTCCCTCCCCGCTCCCTGCACCCTCATGAACCCTTGATAATTTATAAATTATTATTTTGTCATATCTTACACTGTCTGAAGTCTCTCTTCACCAACTTTTCTGTGGTCCATTCCCCAAGGAGGAGGTTATATGTAGATCCTTGTGATTGACTTCCCCTTTCCACCCCACTCTCCCTCCAACCTCCCAGTATCGGCACTCTCACTACTGGTCCTGAAGGGAATCATCCGTCCCGGATACCCTCTGTTTCCAATTCCTATCTGTACCAGTGTACGTCCTCTGGTCTAGCCAGATTTGTAAGGTAGAATTGGGATCATGATAATTGGGAGGAAGGAAGTATTTAGGAACTAGAGGAAAGTTGTTTCATCATTGCTGCACTGCACCCTGACTGGCTCATCTCCTCCCCACAACTCTTCCATAAGGGGATGTCCAATTGTCTACAGCTGGGCTTTGGGTCTCTACTCCACACTACCCCTTACTCACATGATATGGTTTTTTGTTCTGATGATGCCTGATACCTGATCCCTTCTACACCTTGTGATCTCATAAGCTGGAGTGCTTCCTCCATGTGGACTTTGTTGTTTGTGAGCTAGATGGCCGCTTGTTTACCTTCAACCCTTTAAGACCTAAGATGTTATATCTTTTGATCAGCTTTCTTCACTTCATTTGATTATGCACCTGCTTTGTTTTCAGCGATTGTGTCAGGAAAGTGGGCATCATGGGATGCCAGTTTAATAGAATAAAGCATTTTGCATTGAGAGAGTACTTGAGTAAAGGCCCAATGTTCATCTATTACCTTAATACAAAACCTATACATATATGCACATAGATTTATTTCCACATCCTCATATGTAAATATATTTGATATGTACATGCCTCTATAAATGCTTTTTGCCTCCTAGCTGTTTTCTCTATTTCCTCTTGTCCCAGTATCATGTTCAGCCTTTATTCAGGTTTCAGTAAATCCTCCCGGTTACATGCCCTTGGTCATGCCCTACCAGGCCTCCTACACCCTCCTGACCATGGATATGGAGCACTTGTTGTTCCCTTGTCCCTGGATTTGTTAACACCACTTCCTTTCTTCCCCCCATCTCCTCTCCCATGTCCCCCCAGAACTATAGGTCCTGTTGTTTTCTCCTCAAGTTTGTTCATCCATCTGATCTTATCTAGACAGACTGCAGAGATAATAACATGCACAAAAAGTAAGACAGAACAGAACCAAGGAACAAAATAAAACAAAGCAACAACAGCAACAAACCAATGACAAAACAACAACAACAAAAACCCCACAAAACACAACAGGAAAGAAAACTTGCAGTTAGTTCAAGGACTGTTTGTTGGTCTTTAGGAGTTTTTACCGGTCAGGTCTGATGTGGCGCCAAGCCATGACCCCAAAGTCAATTTTGGGTATTCCCTAGGGACTTTGTTGCTCTGTTCCCCTTGCTTTTCTCTTCCACATCCTTAGTGGTTTGACTCAGTGTGGTGGGATCAGCTTGGGCAGAATTCCCATGATGTGTCTCCTGGGTTGTCCCCTGTAGGGATATGGGTTAGTGAGGGATGTCCTATCTCATAGTGGGGCTAGCCACATGGTCTTCTCTGTGGATTGGTTGCTCTGAGAGGGACTATCATCCTCAAGGCTTGGTGGGCCAGGATGTGCTCCACTCTCTCTTTCTCTCTCTTCATTTGTTCCTGTGTGCTCTGATCAGACATGTCCCTCTCTTGGAGCTGCAGAATCAGTGCTTTCCTGTGAAATAAACTCTTCTGCATTGAGGGGCAGGTGTCCACGTAGTGGGATTGGGGCTGGACCCTCATAATTTCAAATGCTTTCTGCTGGTTAATTGTATCCTGCAATATTCATGAATTCTTCAATTGTTGACATTAATCTTATTGTGGAGAAATGGAAATTATCTCACTATGAAATCTTCTCTGCTTCTAACAGCCAGACTTTTACTTCTTTGTCCAATTGTCCTTGCTTCATCTCTTGATGTTGTGCTATACTGCTAACACTTGCAGCACAATGTTAAATATGAGAGGGGGCAATGTTCATCCTTGTCTGGATGGTATTTTCATATACATGGTTTCAGCTTTTTCCCAAAGAGTATGATATTGTTTGTGGTGTTTGATCCATGGCATTTATTATGAATCAGAATTTTCATTCTATTTCTGATTGATTCATTGAGAATGACTGTTGGATGCTGTCAAATGCTTTTCCTGCATCGATTGATATGATCTTAAGGACTGGGTTTCAATAATTGTGTTTTTCACTGTTAAATCCTTGGTATGAGTCTCACTTGGCCATAATATGCAGTTTTTTTATCTGTTGTTGAGTTCTACTTGGCTGGATTTGTAGAGCAAATTTGAATCTCTGTTCATGAAGAATGTTGATTTGTATTACTTGTGCTTTTGTCTCTTTGTGGAGCCTCGGCATGGTTAGGGTATCTAGGGTTTATTTGGTTTCCAAGGAAGAGGTTTGGGAGTTTGCCATGCCTTTTTTATTCTGGAATAGTTGTGTACCGATGGTGACTGCTCCTCTCTGAATACATGCTACTATTCTCCTATGAAGCCTTCCAGTCCTGGGCTTCTTTTGGCATTGGGTGTCTTGATATCCTTTTCTTTTATTCCTTTGCTATGTTTATGTTCAAGTTGTTTATGTCCATCTGAGTTAACTTGGGTAGAGTGTGTATTTCTAGATATTTTTCCATATCACTCAATAATCAAGCTGGTTGGAATACAGACTTTCATACCACTTTCTTGCTATTACTTTTATTTCATTTGGTTCTGTTTTGATGCCACCTGTTTCATTTCATCTCTTGTGCTGCAGATTTTCATCTTCTTGTTATTTTCTTAGGTTAACTTTCTAGTAATTAGCCAATTTTGTTGATTCCCTTCAAAGAAACAACTTATTGTTATGTTGGCATGTTCCTTGTTTTTTTGTGTTTTCCAATTCATTTGTTTTTTCCTCTAATCTCTTTTGTTTCATTTTCTTGGGGAGGAGTGCTTATGCTATTAGCCCTGTTCTGACTGTTGGATATATTCTGTTAAAGGGTTGACAATTAGTTTGTCTCCTTTTTCAAATGTGTGCTTTTGTTGCAATAAACTGACCTCTGAAAACTGCTTTTGCTGTGGTCCATGGGTTTGTGTATGCTGTGTTATAATTCTTGTTTGTTTCAAGGAACCTCCTAATTCATCTCTAATTTGGGCTTAATACACACTTTTATTCAGATAGATGTCATCAAGTATACATATGTTTATCTTTCTATTATTAATTTCTACCCATAAGGTACCATTGCATGAGGAGATGGTTTGAATGATCTCTAACTGTTTGAACATGCTGTAGAGACAAAAAATTTGGACTGTTTTAGAATATGTGCCATGTGCATTGCATAAAATTTGTTGTTTTTTTGTGTTGGTTGGAATATCTTGAAATGTCTTGTAGGTAAACGTATTTGACTGTGTTCCTCAACCCTTTAGAGTTTTAATTAAATGTCTTTTCTGTTGATTGATCATTCCTTCAGAGTGGGGTATTAAAATTTCCTACTATTTTTGTTCACCTGTTGATTTCCCTTTTCACCTTTAAAGGATTTTTTAATGCATTTTGGTGGTCTTTCCTTGACCACATGTGTTTAGTATATTTGTAGCTATATTTCTTAGACTACCAATCCTTTAATTATTATGTTGTGTATATTTTTGACTCTCATTATTTTCTTTTGTTAGATGTCTATTTCATCAGAAATTTTATCACTCTTTTATTCTTTAAAATTTGGTTGCTCTTTGCTTGTGTGTGTGTGTGTGTGTGTGTGTGTGTGCCTTCCTTTAACTTGCAGTTTGCTTCTGTTTGTAAATTTAAGATTTTTCTGTTGGAGGCAATGAGAGTGATGGTTCTTGTTTATTCGTCTACTCATCTCTCGTTTTTTTTTTTGATTGTTGAACTTACTCCATTGATATTTAATGGCCTGAATTCTAAAACCATGTTCGTTCCTTTCATATCACATTTGTGCTTGGTTTTGTTCTTCATTCTGCCTTCCTCTCTATGTCTTTGTTTACTTTTCTCTCTAAATGATATGAGTGTTTTATCCATGCCTTTGTTTCTCCGTTACTATTTGTGTCATTTAGGGAATTGTGTAGTGTGTTGATTTCTAGATTGGTATTACACACCTTGGTGATCTCATATCTGTATGCTGTCATGGTTTGTTTCTGACCATACCTATCTAGTTAATATTTTCCATAATGTTATTTTAATTAATCTATTCTCTAAATATTCCCTTAATTAGTAACTCAGAAGCAACAAAGTCCACATGGAAGAACACACCAGCCTGTGTGATCGAGTGGTCCCAAAGGGATCAGTTACCAGGCATCAAAGAACAAAAAATCATATCATTGATTGCACACCTCCATGATAGGATCGCTGAAGACAAATGGGTGCACAAGCAAATGTGGTGAAGAAAGCTGATGGTGCCCGGCTGTCAAAAGAGATAGTGTCTGGGGTCTTAAAGGCTTGAAGGTGAACAAGTGGCCATCTAGCTCAGAAGCAAATAAGCCCACATGGAAGAAGCACACCGGCCAGTGCGATCACGAGGTGCCCAAGGGACCAGATATAAGGCAGCATGCAAAAAATAAAAAAAGATATAAGTGTGTGTATGTATGTGTGTATATGTGTATATGTATATATGTATGTGTATATATATATTATATTAAATGAAGGGGGAAGTGCAGAGTGGAGACCCAAGGCCCAAGTGTCGGCCAATGGAGATCCCCTCACAGAAGGGTTTAGGAGAGGAGATGGGTTAATTAGGGTGTGAGGTAGTATCGATGAAGAACACAGCTTTCCCCCAGATCCTGGATGCTTCCTCCCCAAAACTACCATGATCCGAATTCTACCTTGCAGGGCTGGATAGGACAGAGGCTGTACACTGGTACATATGAGGGTTGGAGGTACAGGGAATCCAGGGTAGATGATACCTTCAGGACCAAGGGTGTGAGGGACGATGCTGGGAGAGTAGAGGGTGAGTGGGTTGGAAAGGGGGAACTGATTACAAGGATCCACATGTGACCTCTTCCCTGGGAGAGGGACAGCAGAGAAGGGGGGAAGGGAGACTCCAGATAGGGCAAGATATGACAAAATAACGAGGTATAAATTACCAAGGGCATATGAGGGAGGGGGGAAAGGGGAGGAAGGGGGGGGGGAAAGAGGACCTGATGCAAGGGGCTTAAGTGGAGAGCAAATGCCTTGAGAATGATTGGGTCAGGGAATGTATGGATGTGCTTTATACAATTGATGTATGTATATGTATGGATTGTGGTAAGTTGTTTGAGTCCCTAATAAAATGTAAAAGAAGAAAAGAGAAAAAAATGATTAGGGCAAAGACTGTACAGATGTGCTTTATACAATTGATGTATGTATATGTATGAACTGTGAAAAGAATTGTATCAGCCCCAATAAATTGTTAAAATAAAAAATTAGTAACACTTGCATTTCTCCTTCATATTTCATGGATAGCTTTGTTGAGTATAGGATTCAGGATTGGCAGTTCTTTTCTTTTAAATTTTGCTATATCTTGCTCCATATTCATTTTTCAGCATGGTATTTGCTGAGAAGTCTGAACCTATTATTATTTATTTACTATTTTCTGTTTCCTTTTTTTTTGCCTCCTTAACTGCTCTCAAGATTCTCTCCTGTTTTATGACATTGGCTGGCTTGACTTCTATATTTGTTGATTTTTTTTCCCTTTGGTGATATCTAACCCATTTGGAGCTATATCTGCCTCCTGCATGGTTATCACCTCCCCGTGTTAATATTTGAGAAATTTTCCTCGCAAATAATCTTACCATCTCTCCCGTAGATCTGTCTGTTTCTTGCTGCTCTAACGAAAATGCTTAACATTCTTAGAAATGAGATGTATCTACTTTCTGCTTTTAGTTTCCCACATCATAGTTATGTTGGATTGATTCTCTGATTTTCAGAAATGAATGATTGTCTTCGAGGTCACTAATTCCACTTTCCTTTTCCACTCAGATCTTGGACTGTGTTTTATTTTTTGTTTTCTCGCAGCTTTCCTTCTGGATTTTTTTTTGTAGTGTGGGTAATTAGTATGTCTATTTCTTCCTTTCTTTTCAATATTGCTCCCCACATTTCTTATATCATCTGACAAACCATTCTCCTAAATACTCTCATTGGTAGTTTCAGGGCTTTCTATAGAGAAACATCAATTCATGATGCATTCTACTGGGTTTGGTAATCTTCAGCTATTAACTTTGGGTTGTCTAAAATTTTGTGGTTATTACTGTTAGATATTTTACACTAAGCACACTGGTACAGCTGTATGCGAGGTGCAGTGCTGGGAGCATGACTATGTTGGATAACAGCTGGGGCAGAGATAATTCTAGAGAAGAGATCTTACCTGAAAACCTTTTCCCTGGAATCCACTTCTATCAATGCTATTGAGTTCCTAGTGTCAATATTTTCTCATATGTGCAACTCATCATGAAATTACACAGCTTATGGTGTTTTACCTAGTTGTTCTTCATTTTAAAATTAACTTCAAGATGTCAATAATTACTGCTAAGTCATAGATTTCGTGATTGCTCCTATATCTAGAGATCAAAGTAGGCTATATTTTGGTAAGTGTTGAACATTGCACTTTTGATCAACAATAACCTGACAAGGATGTAGGTCACGATATCTTTCTTCTGGGTAATATATAAGAAGCCAACAGTTCATAATGCAGTATTTGATTGCTGTAAGTTCCCTTATACAATTTATAAACCTTATTTTCCCCTGACACTCTAGACCCAAATGTGAATAACACATGTAATTTGCATGACTGCTCACAGTTTTATGACCAAAAACACAACTCTTTGGGCAGACAATAGGATACAAATTTTTAAAATATATATTGACGGAAAATTGGACGCAGTTTCCCTGTAGCAAAGGGACTTAAACTTATTACTTAGAGAACTATTCTCATAAGAAATTTGGTTGTATTTGGCAGGTCTAAGGGATATCACTCTATCTTTACTTTCTTTCAGCACTGTATAAACATACTTAGGAAAAGCTCTGTGAGATTCCAACCCTGTAACATATGGTATATGTTAATTCAAAACCATTTACCAGCATATAGTAAGAAACATCAACATGTTGCTGCCAGGCAGAATTGCAAAGCATTATATTTTCTTTGGTCAAGTCATATGCACCTTACCTGGTAAAATTTATACACACATATTTATTTTGTGAAAATTGATTTTATCTAGATGATTAAAAGTTAAAACCTCCCTTGGTTTACACCAATAAAATATATATGAATTCTTACAGATCTTATCACATTCCATCCATCCATCCATCCATCCATCCATCCATCCATGCCTACATTGTATGGATTTTCAAAAATTCATTGTTTCCAAACATTTTCTTTCTACTTGTGTCCTTGGCAGATACTCATTTTCCCATTCCCCGCCAGCCCTCTGATTTATTCTTTACATTGTATGGAAAAACCATGAAAATTTGTCTTTGAAATTTTACCTCACTCCTCTTAATCTAGCCCTTTTCTAGTTTTATGGAGAAGGAATCCCATATTCCTGAAACAAGATTTAATGCTATGACATGGATTCTTAGAATCACACATTTTTGGCCAGACAATGGTAAATAAAGCCTGCCTTTTTCAGCTTTCTAAGTCATTTTCAAGTGCAAGAGAGTAGCTTGGCCACATATCCAACACAAAACTGACCCACTGCATGTTGCTCACCATGTAGATGAAATACATAGAATATCTGAAAACTTTCACATCGGTACAAGGGAAATCAAGAAAGAAATTTGGAATTCCAGCAGTGTGCTGGTATGGGAGACTAATACAACTATTCTGTATCAAATATCAAATCTCCTTAAAATAAAGAAGTCAAAACAAACAAACTGAGAAATACCAATGTTCTACAGAGTACAAACCAGGAATGGTCCTTCCAGAGCTGTGACTACAATAAAGATACCTGTTTCTGTTACTTTTTATGAAACAAATGCAGAAATGCTCGTTTTTAAATGTTTTCTTAGGAAATTCTTTTTTATTTTTTAACATTTTATTAGGAGGAACTCAGACAACTCTTATCACAATACATACATATATCAATTGTATATTTGTAATAGAACATATCAAACAAAGTGCAAGATCCAGAAGTTGGACTTTTGACTAACTCTGTTTCTCTACACATTGTTTAAATCACTGTGGGGTTGTCTCTGGTAGTGCACAATCTGTTTAAGGATCCCTATTTAGAAGAAGTCCTGGCATGACCTCTATAAATATAGTGACCAAAGATTAATAGGAGTGGCCACGTTTCCACCAATATGAGGTTCCTTGAGATTAACTCATGAAGCCATCAATAAAACACAGGACTAGGGCATTGGGAAACAGACTGGAGTGTTGGGGTACAGAATCCAAAGGGAGGGCAGGGACGTAAGTGAATGTGAAGATGAAAGGGACCAGAGAAGAGGGTCTGGGGAAAATGTCTGTGTCTTGTTAAATTGAAAGGCATGGGTGTGCACATTCTGTTGGAATACAATGCTACTAGCCTGTCCAAGGAAGTGTTTCCCTGCCTGGCAGAAAAACATGTTTCCAAGTCCATGCAGTTTAAGTGGGAAACACAAATAAAATTCAAGTGATTATCAATGAGTGGTGTCTGATTATGAGAGTGTGGGTGATTTTAAAAGCTTTTCAATGATCACCTACAGACAGCTTCACATGTCCCTCACGGAGTGGTTATTGGTGCCCTTGAAACCACCAAGTTTCAGATTGTCAGTTCAAATTTCCAGGAAGCATATATTCAAGTGACAGAGTGAGTGCTTCAAAACAAGTTTGCATAACCTATTCTTGGGAGGTCAGTTAAAACAGAGTAACACTGAGTCTGGATGTATCTCAAGAATACCTTTGCTTAGATGTGTGCTATTTTTGGGGACAGACCGCATTTGCCTCATTTCCTCTCACAGGTTCATGCTGTAATTGATCATAAGCACTATTGGGTTGGTTACCACGCATATATCTACCCCAGGTACAACAGAATGGAACACTACCAGGTACTGAAGTATCCTTTCCAGTGTTCTCATGTGGGATCCCATTGTTGCAACTACTGCCAGTCACTCTAGTGGAGGCTCTGCCTCTATTCTGATGCACTCCACCTTTTCCAAGCTTGCTGTCTTTTCCCAGGGACTGGGTTCTTTGGAAAACACTTCCACGTGAGGTAAAATAATGTCTTGCTATTCTTATATATCTTTCAGAAGTATTCTAATCTTCCTTCTTCCAAAATATAATGATTTATTTGTCCTTTTGACAATCTATTTTACTTTAAAAATCTGTCACTACTCACATGAATAGATTCTTCTCTGGCGTTTTTTTCTTTTTCAATGTTCAACTTCCAGAGACAAACTAAGTGATGAAGACTACTGTGGCTTGGGTTAGGCTCACTCATATTCCTCAAAGTCAGGTTCTTATTGTCAAGCTTGAAACAACTCTTAGTGTAAAAGGTTTACCCAGTGCAATGGATACTTTGTTTTCTTGACTGCTGCTTCCATTGAACACAAGTCCAAGCAAAATGAAAACCTCCACAAGTGCAACATTGCCGGAAAGTATTAGGACGATCCTTGCTTGGTCCACATGTGAGGATTCTGGTTTTCCGTACGCACTCACAAAATTGCAATCCTTACTGAACACTGAAATCCTTGATTTTCTTTGGCACCTTTCTTCCAGGCCTCCTCACTCTTAGTAAGGAAGATTAAGACCTCTGCCTATCAGAGATTGTTATTAAAATAACCCAACTGAACTAATTTACAGATTGCTGATGCACACCTTCCATGATTTAGATCAGAGGTTGGCAAAATCCAGTGACCTGCTATCCTTTTTCAGGCAAAAATCTATGAAACACTTTTGCTACCCTTGGGGGGCTAGCGTTTCACTCATTAAGCTACATACCACAAGGTTGGCAGCTTGAAATCACCATCCTCTCTGCAGGAGGACCATGAGGATTTCTATTCTGGTAAAGTGTTAGGGTGGTGGACACCACCCTGGGAAATGTTATCCTCCCCTAGATTCTTGCTTGAGTCCAAATTGCCTCCATGCAGTGATTTTGATTTGGGAAGGAACAATCACAAGCTTAGGTACAATAGAGTCCTTAATTGAAGATAAAGTGAAGGTCTCTACTGTTGCAGGCCTCACCCTCCACCCCTTAATGGTTCCAGCACCGCAGCACATCCCTGCCTTACACAGAGGTCCACAATTAAGTGCCCTGAGGAAAATGCTGCACTGGAGTTTCCCCTTGCAGGCCTCGTGGTGTGTCTGGGACTGATACCCACAAGGTGGAGCCAGACCAGGGGCAGGGAGCCAGGCAGGGAGTTTAGAGGTCACAGGTAGGGCAGAAGGCTGTACTGAGAAGGCTCTTGGACTGGACACCACTGCCTTTGTGTCTGATTCCTGCCCAGACCCCAGGACCTTGGATGGAGCAACCTGGCACAGTGGGTTGGCATGCCTCCCAGCTGCTCACCCAGATACCCAGTTTTTCAAGGGGCCATACTGCCCATGGCCCCTCAGCTTTTGTGAGACCTGTCCTGATGGAAGAGGCCGTTGGCCACAATGGTCCCCCTGAGGTCCTGTGAAGTCCAACAGCTACTGCACAATAAGTATGTGGTAGTCTTGGGGGACTCCATCCAGAGGGCCGTGTACAAGGACCTGGTGTTCCTGCTGCAGAAGGACCTCAGGCTCTCCCCGAGGGAGCTGCGGGCCATGGGCTAGCTGATCTTCAAACTGCTGGAGGACAGCGGGTGTGGCTCATGCACAATGAGACTTATTACCTTGAGGTGCAGGAGTTCAGCTCCCCTCACCACCTGGTGTGCTTCTACTTCCTGACACATGCCTACTCGCGATACCTGGAGAGTGTCCTGGGGCAACTGCTGCAGGGCAAGCACGTGCCCAACTTAGTGGTCATCAACTCCTGCCTCTGGGACCTGACCAGTTATGGTCAGGACAACTTCTAGAACTACCATATGAGCCTGCAGATTTTCTTCTTGCGTCTGAGCCAGGTACTGCTGCAGATCTGCCAGGTGCTCTGGAACACTGCCATGCTACTGGCAGAGTAGGTGTCCGGGGGCTTCATCCTTCGCCAGAGCCTGCACAGAACCATGTGCCTTCTAGAAGAGGTCATGGAGGCCAACTTGTACAGTGCCAGTGAAGCCAGTATGCAAGACTTTGGCATGCTGGACTTTCATTTCCACCTTTAGCACTCGTGGTGGCACTGGCAGTCAGAAGGCATGCACTGGAACTGACATGCACAATGAAGGCTCTCACAGCTGCTGCTTGCCCATGTGGCTAAAGCCTGGGCCTTCGCCCTGCCCTGCCCAGCACCCCTGGGCAGAAGGACCCACCTTGGTTCAGTGACCTGTCTTAATGCATGACTAGACACCATTCAGGCTCAGTGAGGGACAGACAGGCTCTAGAACACGGAACTCAACTTGGGGAGGCATCCTTGAGCCCCTTATCACCTGCATTGCATTGGGGCTGCTTTGATCCTCCAGTGACCTTGAGCCAGGATCTCAGATTTCCTAGCTGCCCCAGTTTTTCCTGGGACCCACTTCAGCAGGAGCTGTGGCCCCCCTTCCTGGACATAGAAGATATGGCCAGGAAGCACAAAGCAGGCTTTCTCCTGAAACCTCTTACCCAAAGGCAGGCAGCATCACTGAGGGTCACCATCGACTGAGGCAACCCAGACGTCATCAGTCTTGCCCTTCACATTCTCCAGGAGGGCCTTCCAGGTGCCATCACAGGAGCTGTGACCCCATGTCCACAGGTGGGCAGAGGGAGGGCTTCCCAAACCACTGCCACACTTAGTTTTTCACCTTTCCCTATGGTGTTGTCTTAATGCATGGCTAGATACTGTGCTGGGCAACACCTCAAGCCTCCCATCCAAATTCAAGGCCTGACTTCCTCTTAGAAATGCACAACACCATATTGATATCTCTTGGGTTTTCACTTGTAGTGTGAAAAATACTGATGCCTACATTCTGTGTGTTGGTGGAGAAAGATACATTCTTTGTCACAATAAATGAGTGATTTCACAAACACAATGGTTGCCTTCGAGTTCACTTTGTGTCATGAGCATTGTTTTGTTATGTTCTGATTTGGCTTTATATCTTGATGCAGTGTTATATCTTTTTATTCTTTTTTTCCAGTTTATTAAAGCCAATGTGTTAGCCTGGGTAGATGAGAGAGAATGATGGAGACTGATATATGTCTTGCAAAGAGATTTATATACAATAACAGCTGAACATTGAGAAAACAGCCCAGTCCAGCTGACATCTATAAGTGTAATATTGGCCCATATGTATGATACCAATCTATAAAGTCTTCGTCAGACTCACAAAGCACATGAAATGACTCCTAATACAGGAATATCACTGACCAGTGGCTTGGAAGTCTTCTGGCTCCATTATCATTGTAAGTATCTCAACACTGACAAGGGTGTCAATGTGACTTTTCTGGATCCAGAGATCTGGTTGCATCAGGGTGTTTCCATGTGTCTTCTCCAGCTCCTAGAGCATAGAACCATGTATTTTGTTAGTGGAGTATATTTACATGGAATGAGAAGAAACAGAATGCTTTCCACCTCCTAGGAGGAAAAACATGGGTTCACTGAATTCTCAGGACAAGACCATTGGCATCCAGTGGCCTCATTGGATATATCTTGATTGACAGAATAGACTCCACCACTTCACTTTCTTTTTTCTTCTTGTATTTCTTTTTTTTTAAATTAGGGGCTCGTACAACTCTTATCACAATCCATACATATACATACATCAATTGATTAAGGCATATCCATACATTCTTTGCCCTAATTATTTTCAAAGCATTTGCTCTCCACTTAAGCCCTTTGCATCAGGTCCTCTTTTTTCCCCCTCCCTCCCCAATGCCCCCTCCCTCATGAGCCCTTGATAATTTATAGATTGTTATTTTGTCATATCTTTCCCTATCTGGAGTCTCCCTCCCCCACCCTTCTCTGCCATCTGTCTCCCAGGAAGGAGGTCACACGTGGATCCTTGCAGTCGGTTCCCCTTTTCCAACCCATTCACCCTGTACTCTCCCAGTATCACCCCTCACACCCCTGGTCCTGAAGGGATCATCCACCCTGGATTCCCTGTGCCTTCAGCTCCCATATGCACCAGTGTACAACCTCTGCCCTATCCAGTCCTGCAAGGTAGAATTTGGATAATGGTAGTTGGGGGGAGGAAGCATCCAGGATCTGGGGGAAAGCTGTGTTCTTCATTGGTACTACATCGCACCCTGACTGACCAATCTCCTCTCCTAAACCCCTCTGTGAGGGGATCTCCAGTAGCCGACAAATGGGCCTTGGGTCTCCACTCTGCACTTCCACCTTCATTCACTATGGTATATACACACACACACACACACATATGTATATATACCATATATTTTTTGCATGATACCTTATACCTGGTCCCTTTGTCACCTCATGATCTCACAGGCTGGTGTGCTTCTTCCATGTGGGCTTTGTTGCTTCTGAGCTAGATGGCTGCTTGTTCACTTTCAAGCCTTTAAGACCACAGACACTATCTCTTTTGATAGTTGGGCACCATCAGCTTTCTTCGCCACATTTGCTCATGCACCCGTTTGTCTTCGGCGATCATATCATGGAGTTGTGCAGCCAATGATATGATTTTTGTTCTTTGATGCCTGATAACTGATCCCTTCTTCCATGTGGACTTTGTTGCTTCTGAGCTAGGTGGCTGCTTGTTTATCTTCAAGCCGTTAAGACCCCAGACACTATCTCTTCTGATAGCCGGGCACCATCAGCTTTCTTCATCACATTTACTTGCTCACCCGCTTTGGCTTCAGCAGTTGTGTCGGGAGAGTGAGCAGTTGTGTCGTAGAGTGCCAATTTAATAAAAGAAAATATTCCTGCATTGAGGAAGTGCTTGAGTAGAGGACCAAGGTCCTTCCGCCACCTTAATACTAAACCTATAAATATAGACACACAGATCTATTTCCCCATCTTTATATATATATATATATATATATATATATATATATATATATATATTTGCATGTACATGTCTTTGTCTAGAACTCTATAAATGCCCTTTGACTCCTAGCTCTTTCCTCCATCTCCCTTGAGTTTCCCCTGCCCTACTACCATGCTCCGCCCCCACCTGGGCTACAGCTATACCTCTTTACCTAACCTTACCCTTGATCATTCCCTACCAGGCCTACCACTCCCCCTTCACTACCATTTTGGGACCCATGTTGTTCCCTTGTCCCTGTGTTTGTTAACACCACTTCCTTTCCGACACCCCCCCTCACCGACCCCTATCCTAAGTGCCACCGGAACTGTCGGTCCCGTTGTTTTTCCTCCAGATAATTCATCCAGCCTGTCTTATTTAGACAGACCTGTGGAGACAATAACATGCACGAAAACAAGACAGAGGAAAACAAAGCAACAGTATACAACCAGACAACAAAACAACAATAACAAACCACTGACAAAGAACAAAACAAAACACATCAAGAAAGAAAAGCTTGTAGTTAGCTCAAGGATCATTTGTTGGCCATTTGGAGTGTTTCCCAGTCCAGTCTGTTGGGGGACCACGCCCTGGCCCCAAAGTCCACTTTCAGCATTCCCTGGGGATCTTGCCACTCCATTCCCTTCCTGTTCTGCTGCACTCCCCCAGTGCTTTGCCTCGGTGTGGTGGGATCAGGTCAGGTGCAATTCCCACACTGTGTCTCCGGTGCTGTCCCCTGTATCACCCTTGATCACTGAGGGGCATCATGTCTCATAGTGGGACCAGCCATGTTGTTCTCTCTGGACTGGCTGCTCTAATCAGGAACATCATCCTCACGGCCTGGTGGGCCAGGCTGTGCTCCACTCTCTCCTCCTCCCCCTTCATCTGCTCCCGTGTGCTCTGATCAGATTCTCTCAAATTGACACCAGATTATGTAATTACCATCCGCAGGATTGATGAGGCTACAGAGAATGAAAATATAATAGGGTTTTTAATGTGTAATGGGGCGGGGGGGGGGAGATTACACTGGCGGTGGGTAATAGGTAAATTAATGGAAGGAGTCCAGGTTGATCATGCATGTTGTAAACTGATTGTGATCCCAATTATACAATAGTTCTTGTACCATGGATTGACATGATGCTTGTTTGAATGAACTCCCAATCAATAATACGTTTTCAAAAGCTCAATACCAATTCACTTGCACTATCTAGGCAATGGTAGAAATGCCCCTGTTGCTTACCAAGACTGTATATCGATATAGGAGTAGAAATTGTTTACATTCTTCCTCAGAGAAGCCAGTGAATTCAAGCTGTTGACCACCTGATCTGTAAGCCAAAAGGAAACACACTGCAATGCCAGTGTGTACCTTGAGAATCTTGGGGTCATATTTGATGGCTGGGAGCACAAACTGAAACTTCAAATCAGCATGGCATGGAGAAAGGTTCTCATAATTAGTGATCCCCAAATGGCTGAAGAAGTGATTGGATTCATGGACCAAATATGGACCGTGATAATGTATTCATAATGAATCCATGTACCTGCCTATTCGTTATGTTAGCTTCATTTTTGATCATTACACAGACCTGTGCTCTCTTGTGTGTTGACTCTTCTTCTCTTTCCGGAATGCAATTGGGCTAAGGACATACTTGGTCTGTTTTGGAGAGAGTGATAAGGGGATCCCAAGTATTTGTCTTCTGAATTTCTCCAAACTCCCATAAAGGAAATGAATCTCCTAATTTCTTGCTGTTCATGAGTGTGCAGAGACAGATGTTCCCAGATGAAAAAGTTAACTCAGTGTTTAACTGGCAAGTTGCAAGTAATCAGCTTGAAAACCTGAGATGTGAATTTGGAATTTTCAGGTTTCACTACTGCTGACACAGGATGAGAACCTCCTGGGGCACCACACTGATGATTGTTCATTACTGTGAAGCAATTCTCTGGTCTCAGACTGTACCTCCAGTGTCTATAGGAACATGCAATACAATGGTAATCTCTCTAATTGGCTTCTAGACAATTATCTCTGACAGCCAATAGTAAGCACATTTCCGTAATAATGATCAAACGGGTAAGATGTCAGTGAGTGTGACAGAGTTGGCCATGCTCACAGTAGGACCTCTCCTAGAAAGGCTTGGACCTGTTTGGGGCCATCCATTCTCAACAAGGTTCAGCTATGGTGAATATCAATCTGTGTACCTTGTTGGTTTGGGGCCACTCAGATACCTGTCAAGATGGCTTCCCTTTCTACTCAGACAATTTACCTGGGGAATCTATCCTCATACTTGCATGACAGTGTCAGTCCCTGGGATAGTAATGTGAATTACAAAAGACCAATCATGTAGGGAGAGTTGCCAAGTATTGGGAGTGAGGGGTCACTGTTATGAATAGCAAGTGCATATGCTGGTGAGAATATGACATGGGTGCTTCCAGCAACAAGACTGAAAACGTATTCCAGGTATGGGGAGCACAGTCAAGAGACACAGGCACCTCAATCCCAACTTTACTTAGTGCTGTCCAATAGCACACATACACAATAAGTGCAAGTCTTATGAGCACTAGTATGTGGATATTGAGACCAATGGAGAGGAAGGCACAGTTCCCAACATCTACAGGCTAAGTGCAATATGAGTCAGTAATGGGCCATATGGCCCTGGAAATTAAAGGAGAGGGCATAACAGTATTAATTGAGCCTTATCCTGAACCCCATGTTCAATAAGAAACTGAAAGCAACTGTGACATCCAGGAAAGGTGAATACCTCTTTAAAAAGGCAAGTATTCAGTGGCCACAGTCACATCTTAGAGAATGAAGCCCTCATTGTTTGAATGCACAGTCAGAGCATCTGGGAAATGTAAGAAATGATGAAGTCAATGAGCTGGTTCCACCACACTGATGCAAAACACCAAGGGTGTTCTGCCAAATTGTGGGGTGAGCAGAGCAGGGAGGTTCTGATGGACTGTCAAAGATAGACATTGGGGCCAGGGCATGGCACCCCAATGGCCTCGACCAGAGGACGCTCTCAGATGCCAACAAACATACCCTTGAACTATTTACAGATTTTTCTTTTATATGCATTTTTATTTACTTATTTTTTGTCATTTTTTTGTTATTGGTGTTGTTTTCTTTTCTTTGGTTGTTTTTGTGCATATTATTATTTCTGAAGGTCTATCTATATAAGATAGCCTGGATGAACAGTCTGGAGGAGAAAACAACAGAACCAATGGTTCCAAGGGCACATGGGAGAGGGGGAGTTGGGGAAAAGGAGATGATGTTGACCAACCAAGAGACAATGGAAAAACAATGTTGACCAACCAAGAGACAATGGAAAATCAAGTGATCCAAAATCAGTGGCAAGGAGTGTCTATGAGGCCTGGTAGGGATTGATCAAGAACAATGTAATTGAGAGAAATGACTGAAACCCAAATGAAGGCAGAGCATGATAAGGGGACAAGAGGAAACTAAAAGGAAATAGAGGAAGAAACTAGAAGGCAAAGGCCATTTATAGAGGTCTAACTGCTGGCATGTACATATGTAAATATATTTATATATGATAATGGGAAAATAGATATACATGCATACATTAATAGATTTAGTATAAAGGTGGCAGATGGATATTGGGCATCCATTCAAGTAATTATTCAATGTAAGAAGACTCCATTCTATTAAATTGGCATTCCATGATGCTCACCTTCCCAACACGATCGCTGAAGACATGTGTGCATAGCCATATGTTCATGAAAGATGATGTTGCCGGCTATCAAAAGATATAATGGCTGGTGTCTTAATGAATCAAAGGTAAATAAGCAGCCATCTAGCTCAGTAGCAACAAGTCGACATGGAAGAAGCACATGAGCTTGTGTGATCAAGATATGTTGAAGGGATCAAGTATTACCAGGCATCACAGAACAAAAAATCATATTATTGTGAATGAGGGGGAGTACACAATTGGGACCTTAAGCCCATCTGTAGGTAACTGGACATCCCTGCCAGAAAGTTCACAGAGAGGAGACAAACATGTCAATGCTGAAACATACAACTTTCCTTTATTATGATCCCAATCTACTTTATAAATCTGGGTAGAGCAGATGATATAAACTGGTACAGATCAGAACTGGAAACACAGGGAATCCAGGACCTATGATCCCTTCAGGACAAGTGACAAAAGTGGTTATACCGGTAAGGTGGAAGGAGGGTGGGGTGGAAAGTAGGAAACGATTAGAAGGATCTACATATAACCTCCTCCCTCATGGGGTGGAGAACAGAAAAGTGGGTGAAGGGAGACATCAGACAGTGTAAGATGTTGAAAAATAATAATTGATAAATTACCAAGGGTTCATTAGACAGTGGGGAGCTCAAATGGAGGTCGTAAAAGGGGAGCTGATGCCATGAGGTGCCAAAGGGATCAGTTATCAGACATCAAAGAGCAAAAAAAATCATAGAATGTGCGCTCACTTCCCCAATAGGATAGCTGAAGACAAATGGATGCATAAGCAAAAAGTGATGAAGACACCTGATGGTGCCTGGCTATCAAAAGATATAGTATTGGGTTCTTAAAGGCTTCAAGTTAAACAAGCAACCATCCAGCTGAGAGCAACAAAGCAAAAACAACAAAAAAAGGAAAAGACTAGTTAATTCAAGGACTGTTGGATGTTAGGAGTGTTTTCTGTTCGGCTCTAATGAGTTTCCAAGCGCTGGCCCCAAATTCTAGTTTTATATTCCCTGGGGACTTTGTTGCTCTGTTCCCATTGCTGTTCTGTTGCACACCATTAGTATTATTTCTTGATGTAGTGGGATCAGATTGGGTGCAATTTCCACACTGTGTCTCCAGTATTGTCCCCTTTAGGATTATAGGTCATTTCAGGATATTGTATCTCATAGTGGGACTGGCTATATGGTCTTCTTGTGGATTGGTTCCTCTGAGTGGGAAAATTGTCCTTAAGTCTTGGTGGGCCAGGATATGCTCCACTCTCTCTCCTTGCCCCTTCATTTTCTCCCTTGTGCTCTGACCAGTAATGTCCCTCTCCCTGAACTGCATCTTCAGTGTTGTCCTCTTAAATAAATTCTTCTGCAGGGAAGGGCAACCCCATGTATTTGTGATTGGATTGGACCCCCAGGCCTCTCTACCAGTTCCCTACTCCATGCCCACTTGTTGCATTCACATTTTGGAGCACTGGGTTGAAGTCTGGTCCTTCTTTCCCTGTGGAGATATAAAAAATACACTCTCCTTGGGTAGGTTAGCACCCTGTTCCCCTGCTACCCATTTCTTTCTTTCTTTTTCCTTTTCCACCCTCCTTTTTGTATACCTGCAGTTGGTCTGGCCTGGCCATACTACCTGGTCCTCATTCAAGGAATATTTGTATGCAGTAGCTTTTCCCCTATGCCACTTTTGCTTTTTTGTTTTTGTTTTTTAAGCTTACCTCAGGGACTCATGTTGTACATGTCCTTTTGTGGGTGGCATATTTTCCTTAGCATAATTTCCTCCAGTTCTCCTCATACAGTGATGTGCTTCATACGTTCATCACTGCTTTTTAGCAATGCCTAATACTCCATTGTATGTATGTACCACAGTTTTTTTTAATCCACTCATCAGTTAATGGATATTTGTTTTTTATCCAACTCCTTGCAATTGTGAACTGTGCCGCAATGAACATTGGAGCACAGATGTCTGGCCATAGTTTGTTTCTTTCCTTTTCTGGGTATATACCCAGTAGGGGGATTGCTGGGTCTTATGGTAGCTCAATTTCCACGTGTTTCAGATATTTCCAGATCTATTTCCATAGTGGCTTTATATATCTAAAGGTCTACTAGAATTTAATGAGAGTTTCTGTCTCTGCCCAGCCCCTCCAATATTTGCTCTCTGTTTTTCTTTTTTATAATTGAGCTATTTTGAGGGTGTTAGGTGATATCTTGTTGTTTTAATTTACAATTCTCTTATAGCTAAAAATTGGGTAACATTTTCTCACACGTTTATTGGTAACTCAGATTTCTGTCCCTGTGAAACTTCTGTTCTGGTCCTTTGCCCACTCCTCAGTGGACAAGGGCAGTTAGTTTTCTTCTTTTTCTTTTTGGAATGTAGTATACTATTGTAGATTTTAGTAATAGACCTTTGTTTGATGTGTCATTATTTAAGATGTTTTCCCCACTCTGTGGGCTCTCATTACTCTCTTGGTGAATTATTTCAATGTACACAAGTGTTTTATCTTCAGGGTATCCCGCTTGTCAATTGGTGCCTCCTCTGTGTTTGTGTCCTTCCCTATTTCTGATAGCCTGTGTATTCCCTGTTCCAAAGTTCTCAACTTGTTCCCAATTCCCTAATGGATGGCCATGAGAGTTTGTGGTTTTTTCCTTAAGATCTGCAATCCACCCTGAGTTTATTCTTGTCCATTGAGTGAGATAAGGGTCTTGCTTCATTTTTCTGTGGGTAGATACCATTTCTTTTTACAGCACCACTTGTTGAAGAGGTCATCTGCTTCCCATTTAATATTTTGGGGCCTTTCTCAGAGATCAGTTGTGTATATGCAAATTAATTTTTTCCGGGTTTTCAGTTCTTTACCATTTCTCTGAATACCTGTCATTATACAATTACCATGCAGTTTTGATCACTGTGGATGTATGATATGTGCTAAAGTCAGGTGAATAAAGCCCTTCCAGTGTGTGCTTCTTGAGGAATTCTCTGCTAATTCTGAGATTCTCCCATCTCCTTATGAAGTTGGTAATCATTTTTTTTCCATTTTTTTAAAGAAAGATGACTTCCTCTAGTTCTTAAATGCTTGCTCCCCACCCCACTATCATGATCCCAATTGTACCTTACAAAATGGGCTAGACCAGAGCATGTACACTTGTACAGACAGAAACCAGAAAAACAGGGAATCCAGGACAGATTATCCCGTCAGGAACAATGGTGAGAGTGGCCATCCTGGGAAGTGGAGGGAAGTTGGGGTAGAAATGGGGAACAGATTATAAGGATCGGTTATCAGGTCCATTCCTGGGGAATGAACAACAGAAAACTGGGTAAAGGGAGGAAGATTTAGGACAGTATAAGACATTACAAAATAATAATTTATAAAGTAGGTAGGGTTCCCGAGAGAAGGGGAAACAGGGAGGGAGGGGATAAAATAAGAACCTGATACAAACGGCTTAAGTTGAGAGCAAATGTTTTGAGAATTTGAGGGCAACTGATGTACAAAATGCTCGACACAATAGCTGTATGTATGGATTGTGATAAGAATTGTATGAGCATCCAATAAAATGATTTTTTAAAGCTTTCTGAAGCTAGGTCTTTCTATGAGAGTGGATTGTCAAAGTCTGTCAATGTGGACAGGACCTATCTCACAGCACCTTTTTAAAAAATTCATTTTATTGGGGGCTCATACAATTCCTATCACAATCCATACATACAGCCATTATGTCAAGCACATTTGTACATTTGTGACCACCATAATTCTCTAAACATTTGTTTTCTATTTGAGCCCTTAATATAAGCTCTTCATTTTCCCCCTGCCTCCCCGCTCTCTCCTTCCTCATGAACCTTTGATAATTTATAATTTAATATTATTTTGTAATATTTTATACTGTCTGAAGTCTCCATTCTTACAACAAGTATGGTCAGAGTTATTAAAGACAAGGATGAACACATTGTCACAGGAGAAGAATCCTGTATAAGAACATGCTAAACCGGAACAGTTGCTAAAGATAGGAATGCCTTCCATGACATGGATTGGTACTATGGTTATTATAATGAACTTGGGCATAGGATGAAATGACACAAATAGGATTGTTTCCTTCCATTATGTATACAGTTTATATGTGTTGAACAGACTTGATGCCACTCACATCACTAAAGCTAATGGTGAGGACCTTTGTAATATTTCTAGTGAAGAGACATGGCTGATCCAGGAGATACACTACTAGCTAAGTGTCAATTCCACCTCCTCCACCTTCACCTCCTGTCTGAGCTCATTTTCTCAGTTTCTTCTCTCGCTCCTCTGGTTTATTCTTCTGAAAAGAATGAGCTAAGACACATAACTCCATTCATTTCACCCTCCCTACACTGGTCAGGTGAGCCATTCATCCAGGGATACACCACAAGTCAGATAGGGTCATATATAGTTCAACAGCTCCCTATGGGTGTCACTGAAGGAGGACAGCAAGAATTATATTTATGGTGAAATATTGCCTGCTCTATTTTAGATGTAATATTCTGAGCAGGAAACAGCAAAAACAAGCACAAAAACAAAATCCCACTGTGATGACACGGAAAGCAAAAATGTCAGCACTTTGAAACCACCAACTGCTCAGAAGGGGATAGATGTATCTTTGGGGCTTTCTTCTACCATAAAAAAGTGACAATTTTGAACACTCGTTTGTCAGTACTCTTTCCTATAGGGTCGATCCAGAACCAGTAGTGACTCAAGGGCTGGGGATTCCTTTACTTTGGGGATTAGGCAAACTTCTCAGGACAGTCCTCACAACTTCTGTCTCTGAAAAGCCCCAATGTGTTCTCACAATATTTATTCCCAGGCTTCTCAGTGATCCTTCCTTCACTGGAGCAATGAATGACCCTGGAAACTAGGCAAGGCACAAATCAATCCAGGATCATCACCAATTTTCTCTCATACCTCCTTCTATCTCTGCTAGTAGCACAGGGTATTCAACCATAAGTCCTCAGTGACAATCTAGTAGGTCAAGCAAGGCACCTCATACCAGGTGAAGTAAGACATTTCCAAAGGGCAAGTTGCTGTGGACCCACCAGGGCTATTTCTAAAGATACCTATGGAGCCCCACCTCAGCAATGTGATTATACCCTGAGAAAACATCAGCAGAGAACCAATTGAAAGAATGGCTGTAATCATGCTTCCTGTGGGTCTGAACCTCATGTACATATTCCTGGCATGGCAGGATTGAAGAGCACTAGGTAGCATTATAGGTAGTCCTGCAGAAATAAGTTCCATCTCCAAGTGAATGGAGGAAAGAAGTCCTCTTGAAGTCTGTGGTTAGAAAAATGCATGTTGGTATCAGATATCCCCTGGGAACATTGTCTCACACTTATCAAAGACCTCTTTCATAATGGTCACTAGAAGCTTGTCTATTTTAACCATAGCTTCATTCTCACAGGAGTGCTTGTTCCATAAGTGGGCAACAAAGTTGCACTTCTCCTTTAGTTCAAAGATCTTCTTAATCTGGAAAGAGGGTGAAAAGATGGGAGGAATATTTGGCAAAAAGCTGCCAATGTCGGCTTCCAAGGACCATTCCTTTTACTACCAGAACTTCATGTTGGTCATGTAGCTGAGCATGTGTACATCATCCTTCCTGGCCTTGGATGACAGCTGGTGGTGATTCTCCAGCCATTTCAGTGGGTCAAGGACAATCCAGAGGCCAGCTACAATAGAGCTGTCAAAGACCACTTAGTGGGCAGCCAGTGTCTGTGACAGGTGGGATTCCCTGCACCCTGGCCAATAGCAGATTCACCTGGTTTGCCCCCTAAATAATAGTTGATTATGATGATGGTTATAATTATTCAGAAGCCTTTGAGGGCCCTTTTGGTCATAAGGCTCTCTGCTCCCCTAGATCTCTCCACTGATTCTGATATCATGTCTCTGAGGAGTGTTTCTGTCTGTCTCTAGTAAGTTTGCTGTGTGCAGTTTGTGGACAACTAAGTTTTTCACAGGTATCCTGGTCTCTGGAGTCATAGACTGTTTTACTCAAGTCTTGTGTCAGAGTGCCACAGGGCAGGGTGTGTGTGGGAAACTTCATGACCATGTCCTTGATTCACTCAGATATGTCCCAAGACATTGCCTGGCTGGGTTGGAAACTCTGAAGTCATCCCAAGGACAAGAGTAAGCCCTTTTAGGAGAAAGCTGTGTGCATGCAGAGGACAGTGCTTCAAAGTTTTAGGAAAGGAGATGGGGTTATAGGAAGGAAAAAAGCTGGTAAGGGGTGTACACCCCTTTAGGTTTATTGTGACAAGCTGGCCAATAGACACATGACAGATTAATTAGGTCACAGTTTGATTGGAGGGCGCAGAGTTAGATGGCTGGGCAAGGCCCGCCCCTCTCTCTTGCTCTTTGGTGATCAGACCAGTGTGCCTCTGCTTTAGCAAGTTCTCTACCTCAACTTGTGAGCTACACTACCTGTGGGACAGTCAACACATAGATCGTGTTGCTAGAGATTAAGATTCCTTTCAGTCCTGCTTGCCACACTGCTTGAGCCTGGTGAATGCTTTCATCTTGCATTGCTTTAGTTGGATATCCCATCGAGGCCTACTTTGCTAAGCTCCTGAGCTGCTGACTATTTGTGACACACCCTGCTCTCTACTGTCTGTGGGCAGACTGCTAGCACTGTCCAAAGGAAGGTTCAGCAACCTGCTTCTTTAATGTTGCACTCACCATCCCTTGTGACTAGAAGGACTTCCAGTACATTAATTGTTGCAAGGGAGTTGAATGGAGCCATCTATAATTCTCTGTGGACCAATTGCCTGTGATATTCCTTCCTTATGTATAAGAATGTGTATGTGTGTGATTGTGAAAGTGTATAAATGTATGTGTGTTTATATGAATCTATATTATATTTATGAATACATATATTCATAAGTGTTCTGGTTTTGTTTCGCTAGGGAGCCCGGTTTAACAGAAGCAAGTCATTTAAGACATGATCTTGTTGATAGAAACAAAGATGGAGATGACATAATAGAATTTTGGAAATAAAATGATTTATTAATCCCAGTTAAACAACACAAACATACATCGGCTTCTCTTGGAGGGAATACACAGAAATAAAAGTGAATACATTTGTGGGATGAGACAATGTAGAATTCCTATATCTGCAGCTAAACCTAGGCTAAGGCCTGACTATGGAATATATAATCATTTGCTCATAGGTATGTTTAAGTTTAAAGTGAAAATAATAATAATAAACAATTCTATAAGACTCACAATTAAACTTTGAGTCTATTCCAGGTTTACGTCACTAGCATCCCAAGAAAAGACTTGGTAAATATAAAAATAATGAACTGTGGGATGACATTAATTGCCTTGTTTTTTGGTACATATTATTATCTCTGCAGATCTATCTAGATAAGATAAGCTGGATGAGCAATCTGGAGGAGACTGGAATGGGACCAATGGTTCTAGGGGGACAAGGAAGAGGGAGAGGCATGGGTAAGGAGGTGGTGTTGACCAATATAGGGACAAAGGAGCAAAAGTGATCCAAAATTAGTGGCAAGGAGGGTGTCAGAGACCTGGTAGGAATTCAGCAAGGGCAATGTAACTGAGAGAAATTATTGAAACTCAAATGAAGGCTGAGCATGATAGTGGGATAAGAGGAAAGTAAAAGGAAATAGAGGAAACAACTAGGAGGCAAAGGGTATTGATGAGGTCTAGATACAGGAATGTACATATGTAAATATATTTATAGAGGATGGTGGGGAAATAGATCAATGTGCAAATATTTATAGATTAAATATTAAGGCAGCAGGTGGACATTGGACATCCACTCAAGTGCTTACCCAATGCAAGAACACTTTTTTCTATTAATTTGACATTCCATGATGCACACCTTTCCAAAATGATGACTGAGGCAAAGGTGTGCATAATCAAATGTGGCAAAGAAAACCGTCCCTGTCTGGCTATCAAAAGATATAATGTCTGGAGTCTCAAAAGCTTGCTGGTAAAGAAGCAGTCATCAGCTCAGAAGCATCAAAGCCCACATGGGAGAATCACATCAGCCTCTGTGACCACAAGGTGTAGAAGGGACCAGGTATCAGATATCAAATAAGAAATAATCATATCTGAGGGAGCCCACCTTAACAATATGATCACTGAAGACAAATGTGTGCATAAGCAAATGTGGTGAATAACACTGATGGTTTCTGGCTTTCAGAAGTTTTAGCATCTGGGGTTTTTAAGGCTTGAAGATAAACAAGTAGCCATCTAGTTCAAAAGCAACAAAGCCCACATGGAAGAAGCACACCAGCCTGTGTGACCACGAGGTATTGAAAGGATGAGGTATCAGACATAGACATCAAAGAACCAAAAATCATATCATTGTAGGCAACTGGACACCCTATTACTGAAAGGTCGTGAGGAGTACACGAGCCATTCAGGGTGCAGGGAAGCAATGATGAAACATATATACAACCTCTAGATCTTAAATGCTTCCTCTCCCCACTATCATGATACCAATTTTACCATGCTAATCCAATTAGAAAATAGGATGTACATTGGTATAGACAGGAACTGGAAACACTGTGAATTAGGACAGATAACCCCATCAAGACCAGTGGTGAGAGTTTTGATATATGGAATTAGGAGGGAAGTTGGAGTAGAAAAGGAAAATCGATCATCTACATATAAAATCCTCCCTGGGGTATGGCCAACAGAAAAGGGGGTGAATGAAGATTTCAAATAGATTAAGATATGACAAAATAATAATAATTTATAAATTATCAAGGTTTCATGAGGTAGTGGGGAGCGTGATGGTAGGGGCGGGGAATGAGGAGCTGATGTTAAGTACTCAATCAGAAGGAAAATGTTTTGAGATTGATAATGGCAACAAATGCAGTGACGGTGGTAGATATGCATGCGGAAGGGCAGGGGAGAAGGGTTAGCCTTAGGAACACAGCCCTGGCCTGACGCCCTCCGGATTAGTGCCTTTGGCCGTGATGCTTGTGGAACTAGGATAGTTTCTCACTCAAGATTCCATAATGAGGCTGCAAATCACTGCGCAGGGGCAATTTGCTCTGCAACCAGGCACTTCTGGAAGGAGGGAAGAGACCAGGGTTCTTCCCTGCAACTGCCAGTGAGGCCTCGATTGTGAGTTCCACCGCTTTGGCTTCTGCGCAGACAACCTTCCCATGGCGAGGGAAGCAGGATCTGGGGAAGGCCTTTTGGACGCCATAGGTTGTGAGGAAACAGGCGTGGCAGTTGTCTCTTTGGAAAAGGCAAGTCCGGGAAACGCTGGGGAGCAGTTCCCTGTGAGCTGTGGCACTTCTGCATTGGCAGAGCACACAGCAGATGAGGAGAAGGTCACCACCACCCACCTTCTGCTTCAGGAGAGTGAGGCAGGGGAGGAACACAGCAGTCAGAAGGAAAAACAGGAGGAGGCGGTAGTGTTAAAGAAGGGTGTGAGTGTTATGGAGGTAGACCTTGAGACACAGGGCTTGTTGCAGGTACAGGAGGGTTTGGGGCATCAGGAGAAATGCAAGCAGGCCCCAGCCTCACCTACTCTGCCGCCCCAACCAGCATCCCACTCGCACACGCTCCCCAACTCGCCTCTGCCACCTCGCCTGCACCTCAGCTGCCACTATCCTCAGAAAGGCCGCCATTGCCGGGTACCAGCCCCCTCCAGGGCTCCCTGGATGCGCTGGAGACCATTCAGTTTGAGTTGAATGACCTTAATGCCCGAAGTGGCAGGGCATACTTCCGTATGAGGTGGAGCCTGGTACAGAACTGCAAGACATACCTGGAATGTCGGAGTGCCCTCCTCCAAGCAATCCCAGGCTTCTGGGAAAAAGCTGTATCATTTCATGATGGCACCAGAGGACCTCTTAGGGGATATGGGTGTGGGGATTGAACCTCGGGATATGTAGGAGGGTAGCATCCTAAAAGGACACGACAGAGCTGCCCACGGTCAAATTCATTTCTACCTTATATTTCCCTGAATCCTGGGACTGCTGCTGTACCTTTTGCCCAACGTACCTTTTGATTGGGTATGTCCAAATTTTCCAGGGACCATATGCAGTGCCCACAGGTTGTCTAAGAATAGCCACACATCTATTGCTATCAGTCTAACTGCAAGGGGGACAGATGTTGTCCTCACAAGTGCATCCTCTTCCTACTTGTCTTTTGTCAGTTTTGTGGCTACTCCAAACCAAACTCACCATGCAGATACTGTTATCTCCATCCCCAGACCTTCAAGATGTTACCAGAGGGATGAGTTTGAATAGGAGGTGAGATGCTGTAGGAGTTTCAAAGAGAGAATCCTTTTATGAACTGTCTGTGACTTAACTAGATCAGCGGACTCAATGTCCCACCCCATTACCACCCTCCTTACATCACACACCAGACACCCAGACATATGGAGGTATTTGAAATCCCTCTCCTGCCAAGAGCCCACACAGACATCCTTCCTCAGCCTACATACAGCTGTGGATGAGAACATAGCCCAGAGAACCATTACATTCTAGAGGTTATATGATGAATGAATGTTAGGTTAGGGGCAAATGAGTCTGGTATTGTCAAGAGGTCTGGTAGACTACATGCTTGGAACACTTGCTGCTGACCTCTTGCTCCTGTCTAGTTCTTTTACTGGCTTGTCTCTCAAGGCTCCTTGACTAAAATCAGATTATGAATCACCTTCAGCTATCGAAGATCATCAGTGAGAAAGACAAAGACATGCTCAGCTACCTGGTCAATTTGGAGGTTAGTCGGAGAAGGGCATGGGGAAGGACCCTTCCTTGGTGGCCCACAAGGCTACATCTTTCTAAATCGATTTTCATCCTCCCTATCCATCACCTGGCAGGTTGAGGAGCTCATTAGTGTGCACAATTGCTGCAAGATCATGTTCGCATTTGGGAGAAACCCCTATTTCCGGGACAGAGAGATCACTAAGAAGTATGACATTAACAGCACTGGTGAGAGGTGGCACCCTGATAGATGGATAGTATGAAGGGTTGACCACTGAGAAACATCCTCCTACACTTTAACCGTCCTTGCCTTCCCGCTGTACAGGCTATAGTGCCACTCACTCCACCCCAGTCTTATGGTTCAGGGACTATGAACCTGTGCCCCACTGCAACAGAAACCACGACACCAGGATTGACTTCTTTTCTTGGATCTCAGAGCACAACTGCCCAGGATCAAACAGGATTGCACAGGTAACCGTACCGAACGGTTGATGCGGTTTCTCCACTGTTGTGTGCAAGGAGTCTTAGTTCATACCTAACCAGTCTTTTCCTACACCAGGTGATCAGTGAGGACCTGTGGCTCAATCCCATGCAGTCAAGCCTGAAGGAAGATAGGAGGGAGAAAGTTTATAGAGAAGATCTCGGTAAGGTTTGATAGCATTTGTGACCGGGAGGAAAACTGTAGCGTCCTCAGAGTGGCTCAGTGGAATACGAGCCTAACTGACTTACTGGCTTTGGAGTCTGGGTTGCCATGTCAAGTACTCTGGAGCAGGTTTGATCCCCATGCATCTGGAGAAACAGACTCTGGCGACTCCCAGTTTGTGGTATCTTATAGGCAGGGGTTCCTTGGTATGCAGGAACATTTTCACATGCAGAGAAAAACTCCTTTCCTTCCTTCCTGTATGTACTCTTCTCTCACTTAGGATGGAAACATACTCCAGTGTCACATCATGTTTCCCTGTCAATCAGGTGGTCAGAGAAAATAGTTTCAAATCAACATGTGCCAAGGGCTTGGTCAGAAGAGTACCTGTCTGCATATTCCATTCCGTTCATAACTGAGTATGACGGACTGGCAGAAGCAAAGGTGCCTATGCAACACCTTTAACTAGCAACCCGTGATTACCCTCCTCTACTTCTTCATGTAGTTTTCACCTCCCTCACTGTTATTCTGATCATGGGAATTTTTCTAGGCAGCATATTTGGCTGTCAACAACCAGCACTCATTGTTAACACAGATTGTTAAAAGACAGTACTAAAGCCTAGAGAATCCAAATTAATAAGAGCTCACATGTCATGGAAATTGATAGCTAACAAACCCCCACATACACACTCACACACATGTACATAAACATGCATTCAAAATATCATTATGTGTCTCTCCAAGACAGTAACTCTTAATTCTCTAGCAGAGTGGCCGGTATTCACAGTCTTTGAAACCAAACTAAAAGAGAACATTTCAAAGTAAGTTTAATTGTTTTTTATGTGATGTGATTGAGTGGTCCCATGGGTTTCTGGAACCCATATCTTCTAGGATTCTCGGCAGTGTCTTATGCATTTCCATATAGGGCTCTCCGGAATCAGAGTCAACATGGTAGCAGCTGACAACAAGAACAACAACAAATAGTAGCAACACTAAGTGAATGTCTACAAACAAGTAAACACTTACAATATTTTACAACTCCAAGCCATTGTTCCTTTTTCTGACAGGTGACTGGAATGGCTGTGGTGGCTCTGCTTCAGGCTCTGGGTGGGGTTCAGGGCAGGCTTCACATCTCTCTGGTTCTCCCGACCCCAGCAGCAGCCCAGTGCTTGTCTTTATGGCAGAGAGGAACATGTGGAACTTCTTAAGATTTGTCCTTGCAAAGGGCGCTTTGGCCCTGGGCCCCACATGCCACAAGATTCCCATAACAGTGAGTTTTGGGAGACACTCTCCAGTCATATGGCAAAAGCAGGGCTGTCTACTGTCTAACAGAACTTTAGGAAGTAACAGAGGCTGATGATCCAAAATCTCTGCCTCGGAGAAGCCAGGCTTGTGGTAAGGAACCTGCATGGCATTTCCTCCAAACAAAGAGTCCATCAACAGCAAGACAAAACACTAAGTTATGTACCCTTAATAAAAAGAGACTGTCAATGAGAGTGAGACACAATGCTTTCTTATCGAACCGCAAACCTATTTCATTTTTATTGAAAGAGCTATACTTACTCAGACATGGAAGGGACTGCTATAGTTACACTTTTTGACAAGGTTTATTCTTGCATAGGCAGTGGCATTTGTGCCCTAGGGCCACCCACCAAAGAGACTGTGACATGTCATCCCTTGTAAGACACATGAAGATATCAGGGGTATGAAAACGTGTGTTGTGGAATAGATGCAATCTAAAGTGAACACTGAGTGTTGCCTCTGGACTAAGCACAATGCTAGGAGCCTTAGCGGTGTGCTCAGCAGTATCCTCAGGAGCTTAGCAGTATCCTCAGGGTGGGGCTTTCAAGCCCACCCAGGGCCTTGGAGGGAGAACTGCCCAGGCTTCTGCTTCTGTAAAGTTTGCAAAACCTTAAGGGGCAGTGAAACTCTGGCACTGGGGCTCCCTGTGAATCAAAAGTGACTCAATGGCGCCTCACATCATCAATATCACAGGCAACCCATGAGGGAGAGAGGCTCGTCTCCATTTCAAAAACCAGTTGAGCAGGGTGAAAATGCATCTGTTGCCTTGGCTCAGGCTAGCAATCAGTAAGGGGCAGAGTTGAAACCTCAGCGGATCCGACTCCAGAGACAAACTGCACCTCAGAGTTCTCAGCTGTCACTTGGGAATGATAGAGGCAACTCCCACATGGGATACTGTGAGAATCAGAGTTATAGAAAACAGTGTCAGACACGGAGTGCTCCCAACATCTGGTGACAGTTCTTCACAAAGGTGCTAGGAGCCATCAGGTCGCCTTTGCCTCCCAGAATGTCCCCCACCGCCCCCACCACCCCGACCTTATGTGACGGAACAGACCTGTCCCCACAGGTTTTTCTCAGCTGTCAGCTTTGTGAAAGTAAGTTCCCAGAGCTTGCTTTCACTGGCAGAGGATTTGGCAACTATCTGAGCACTTAACAGTAGCACCCACTAGCGTTCCCTTTTCCTGGTTGAGTAGGGGTCCGCCATTGTGTGTGGGCCAGTGCTTTCTGCTTCACCAGGCGCAAGATACTCCTTTTTGCCCGCGAGGAGAAAGGCCGAGCAGGGCCCTTTCAGTTTCCGGCCTGGGCTGCTGGGCGTGGCGAAAGGCATGGGCTTCTCCGATAGAGGGCGCCGGAGAGAGGAAGTGGAGGTGGGGAAAGTGTTCCATTTCCTGGTTCCGCAGGTACTCCCTGGGCGGGACCTTCCTGGGCCCCACGAGGCGGAGACTGCAGCGCGAGGCGGGTGGAGAGAAGTTCCGGCCGAGATCCCCTTCCCCAAGGACCTCTCTTTGCGGCAGTTGTTAGCCACGTGTGGCCGGTGAGACTGTCTGTGAGCAACTTCTCAGCTTTCCGAAAGGGCTGACTTCTGGTAAGCCCCACTTCTCAGTGGGAGAGCTTTTTCATTTTCGCTCTTGCTGTTCAGTAAACCCAGCCATGTTTCTTCAATGAAAGGCTTGAACCTGGCCCTTGAAGGGTATGTGCGGGGCGGGTTGGGGTGAGGGTAACTGGAGATGGGGCTAGATCATCCTTGGAGCTGTATTCTCATCTTGTGCGGGGGTCTCTTCTTTGAGCCTCCCAGCGTTGGGGTGACTCTGGGGGCGGAGGTTTTCCGTGGGGGACCTCTTTCAGCAACTCTAAGAGTTAGGACACGGGAACTCAGTGTGCCTTTTCCTGGAGACCATGTCTCCGACTGAAATGGAAAACGCCTCCTCAGAGGTTCTATGCAGGGGTGCGATTCAGATACGTTAACAACCGGCTTGTGCCCTAATGATCATTAGATGCCCCCCAAAAAGAAAGAAGACCTAAAGGTAGCTTATTATTTGGCACAGTCAATGCTAAGACCACTAAAAGAGGTCCATAAAACTACGCTATGTTAAAGGGAAGAGTCTTAAGATATTAATGAAAAATTTAAATAATGCTCCAAAACAAAACAATGTAACGTATCTGAGACACACCCATACTGTCTTCACTTGTAGTAGTATTTACTTGCATGCAACACTATGGGCTGTTTGATTTATCCTTAGGAAGTAGCAGGAGTAGGATTCCTTCCTTTAGAGGTAGACCAATTAGACAATAGTCATTTTGGTTTGATAGATTAGAAATAGCTGGGCGAATTGCCCTCTCTGCATACTTTATGTTCATCTTTGTAAACTACCTTTTCGATCTAATAGCAATAGTTCTGACAGTATTTCTAGCCCTTTGAACACGATCAGGAATTGCATAATTCACACATAGTACTTTGTGGGAATTGGGCATAATGAAAACGGAAAAGAATGGTGACATGTCACACAATGGTTGTTTGGCACTTTCTTTCTTTTACGTTTTATGCTTTACTTTCTGGAGAAACAACAGGTTGGGGGGGGGGAGATGTAGTATTACATTAAAAGCAAAGTGAGGTTTAATAAATAAAAAATAAAAAATATTGCAAGCATAGTTCCTTCTAATTTTTATAGCTGTGGACAGAATGAACATCACTATGTCTCCTGAGAATATGCTGTTGTTCAGAGCACTGTTAAAAAAGAAAAAAAGGGATGCATATTTATGATTTCCACATTGGGTGGCTGCCCGGGTGCCCAGCGGCCCACCTTAGAGAATCCTGAGTTCAAGTGCAACTTTAACCACCAGTTCACTAAACTCACTAAAAAACTAGGTATTGGTTTTGCTGAACTGTTGACAACTGGCTAGATCCCACCACTGGTTCGCCCACAGTTCTGAGAGTAGAAGATTGCTGGGAGGGTGGGAGAGGAGCCCTTGTATCAACCCTCATATCCAAGCCCCTGTGCATGTGAAAGCTGAACAATGAATAAGCAAGCCAGAGAAGCATTGATGCATTTCCATTAAGGTGTTGGCGAAGAAAATTGAAAGAGCCCTGGTGGTGTGATGGGTTACCCAGTGCCCTGTGAACTGCAAAGTCAGTCTTTTAAAACACCGGCCACTCCACATGTGAAAGATGTGGCTTTCTACTCCTGTCAGCAGTAACAGTCTAGGGGACTCACAGGGACACTTCTACCGTGTCCGTTAGGGTTGCTGTGAGTTAGAATCAACTTGATGCCAGGCAGGTTTTGGTTGTAGGTGAACTGCCAGAAAAGTATACAGTTCTGTCTTGGAAGAAGTACAATCAGCCTGTTCCTTAGAAGTGAGGATGGTGAAACTTGGTCCAACGAACTTTGGATGTGTCATCAGAAAAGAGCAGCAGCCTCTTGGAAAAGACAACAAGCTTGGTAAAGGGAGAGTCAGAGGAAAAGAGGATGGCCATCAACGGGATGGATTGACACAATGATTACCAGAAGGAAGGTGCCGCAGGACTTGGCAGTGTTTTGTTCTCTTACACATAGGGTTGCTATGTACGTTAGGCTGGGCTGTTTAGAGAAGCAAAAGCAGCAACACTCAAATGTATGAGAAAGAGCTTTATATCAAGAAGTAATTTTATATCAAGAAGACAGCCCTGCCCAGTCCCACTTAAGTCCCTTGTTATAATGAAAGCTGGGGCACTCTTCAGACTCACAAAGCTGCAGCCCAATGACACAAAAAGGTGAAGCAGGATGCAGGAAGATCAGAAGCTGTTGGGTGCAGAGTCACATGGGTTCAAAGTCAGTGGAAGAATGCTGACAGTTCTCTGGTTGGGCTCTGCATTAGTTTATTGTGCTAACCTGGCTGATAAACACATGTGGGATTAATTGAAGGGCGGAGGGATAAATGGCTTAGTAAGCATCACCTTTCAAGTTCTCGGGTCCCTTGTTTTGTGATGGTTGGACCAGGGTGCAGCTGCCTTAGCAGTTCGCAGCTTCAGCATGCAAGTCTGACTTCCTGCAAGACATGCCCAAGGAGAAACCACATGGACCTACCCCGATGCAGCCCTAGTTGTGGTTAGGACTAAATGGGAATATTCAACTGGGAGGCTGACAGAGCCTGGAATGAAGGAGGGGCACAGAAGGAGAAAATGGACAGAACTATTATTTTATTTGTGCATTTAAGAGAGGATGTTCAGCAAATGAGTCAGATCTGGTCTGGGCCTGCATCCCTCTCTTCAGAGAGAGGAAAGGCAGAGGGTTGCTGTATTAGAACCAGGGGACACTAGCAATTAACGAAACTTTGGGGAGCAGGTGTGTAGATGCCGTTCTCTAGGAGACTGAGAACACTTGCTCTATTGCAGCTTTACTTTGTAAAAAATGGGGTGCTGGGCCTGGGCCTGCCTTCCAAATGCTGTGTCAGATCTAACACGGCTACAGGTATGGGATTCTTTGGGGCCAAATGCATGGCTAGCATGTGGGGAGGGACAAGCAAGATTGGCTTCCTGGAGAATTACAGTGTAATGGACTCTGTAAACTCATATAAACCAAGCAGAGAAAGGGCTGGAAAGAAAGAAGGACCAGGCGAGAAAAGAAGAGGAGGCCAGAAGGTCACCTGACGCAGCAATAACCTGTACTTTGCAACTGCTTGAGGGCCAAGTGAAACAGACATTGGTGATTTGGGTGTGTGTGCGTGAGATGGAGGAAGATATCAAGGCAGAGCCACATTGGGGTTCTGAGCCACAGAACCTTTCCCATCAGCCCTGGGAGCTTGTAGTGTGGCAACTCCATTGTGCTGAAGCTCAAGGGCAGCAGAAAGGGCTTGAACTGGGGAAGACATATCATCGGACTAGCTCCTTGCTTTAATATCTTGTGTACTGGTTTCTACTTGGCAAATTTGGATCCCACCATGGACATCTGGCAATCTAGGGAGAACTGTCTGGGTGTCCTGACTAAGCGGTGGGTGCTACTGGCATCTAGTGCCCTTAATTGTATCCTCTGGTGCACAGAGGACAGTTCCACAGCCACCACAAAACCCAAAAGCTTATGCAGCCATTGATGCAGCTACTGGCTTCTCATCTGGAGCATAAAAGCTACAGAGAGAGAGAGAGAAAGAGAGAGAGAGAGAGAGAACTCATGGAAACACTTTGTCCAAAGGACTGCTGGGCAACATGAGCACCAGCTCCACAGTCCTAAGACCAGCTGCCACTGCTACCAGCTAACTTGGAAAGCTATGACAAAAGGAGGTCCTAGAGAGAGGGGAAGAAAAGTGTAGAAGAAAGCACACACTCATGCAAACTACCAGGCTCCCTGGTCAAATAAAAAGGGATAGCCTTTCCACACTGTGGTTCTTATACATCTCTTGAGCCTGGAACTGAACTCCACACCACCACCACCACCACCACCTAGACATAATTCTCAGATCTATGATGTTAATAAGAACACCAAGGCATTACCACCAGTAAAGCATGATCCAAAGGGCTGTGTCTCCCCAGGGGTAAAGCTTGGTAGGCAGCAAGGGAGGGGAACCTGAGAAGAAGGGATGCAGGATTCACAAGGAGGCAGTGGTAATAGTGTTATTTTGATGTGGGGACTGCAAATGATCTCACAAATCAAAATATGCTTGAACTCTTCTAAGCCAATATGCTCTGTAAATTTTCCCCAAATCAAAATACAGTTAAAAAGTCAAAAACACCCATTGATGTAGCTTATTCTGGCACACAGTGACTGCAACAGTTAAAGACTAGAAAGGATTAATTGGCTTTTCTTGGCGGTAATATTGATGCAAAAAGAACTCCAGGCTTACTTCCAGGACTATGGGTGGTTTTGAACTGTCAAACTTTAGCTTAGTAGTCTGAGGCAAACTGTACCTCCCAGACACCTAAAAAAGAAATACTTGGCTCTCCATCAGGTTCTTTTCACTGAGGACAAGATATCCTGTAGTCTAGTGCCTGGTTGACCCTCAGTAAAGCTTAGATGGATGGGCATCTGATTTCAGGCCAAGGGACTAGAAGTCAATTTAGAAAATTCTTTCCTCTTTGCAGTAATTCCTGGGTAATAAGCAGTTAAGCACTCAGCTGATAAGCCAAAGGCTAGAGATTCACATCCATCCAGGGATGCCTTAGACCACTGACCTGGCATCTGCTTCCAAATTATCCACCATTGCATACCGTTTGCACCTGGGTTCCCTTTGGACTCATGGATTCAACTTGTTGGCAACAATTTCTCCTAGTAGTGTGTTGTTTTATCCTAGACTCTGATAGATGCAGACAGAAGTGTTGGTTTCTCCAGAGAGCAAAGGCTCATAAAGGTAGACCCCAGCCCTGAGGAGACCTGGAGGGGTTAGTGTTACAGGGGCCTGGTCTCTGCCTGGACCCTCTTCTCAATGCTGTCTCTGTGAACTCTTATAGCCCTTTTCACTGCTTTTCCCCATTGGATGCCAACCATTCATCAACTCCACTTGGTAATTCTGGCTCTGTATGACCTCAGAGCCACATTTTAATAGATGAATAGGTGGTTTGGGCCTGGGATTCATAATTTGAGACCACCAGTCACTCCTCGGGAGAAAGATGGATCTGCCTACTGACGTAAACAGTTACATTCTTGAAAACTTACGGGAGTGGTTGGTTCTACCCTGTGCTATAGGTTTGTTTTGAACCACAGACCAATAATTACTGCACCTCTGGTCTCTTAACCTTATGAAGTACGTATAATAATGATACCCATTTGACAGAGGTGGAGGCTGAGACCCTGGACAAGGTCTCATCATTGCTTTCAGTTTTCAGCTTAGATTTCACCTCAGCAGTGAGGTTTCCTGGAGCCCTGCCCCAAAGACATCATCCTGCTTCAACCCTTGTCTCCTGGCTATTGAGTTGGTTCCACCTACCAGCAACCACCGTGGGACAGTGTAGAACAGCCCCAGTGGTTTTCTGAGATTGTAACTGGGGTGGAAAGTGTCTTTTCTCCTCAGAGGGGCAGGTGGATTTGAACTGCTGACCCTGCACTAAGCAGCCCAACTTGTGAGCCACGTGGTCACCACGGTTCCCTTCTTGTGGAGCTAACCCCAGAAGTGCCTAAACTGTCATCATCCCCACATACATTGGGGAATAAACAGTAGTGATTCACAACTCTTCAGTCTTAGGTCACCAGGCCTTTTCTCCTAGCCCATCTTAGTCTGATGTTCCCCTGAAAAAAGATAATGGGTAGTTTGTTTGTGGGTGGCTTGACAGCCCCCTCAGGAACGTCATCTACTGGAGCTGGCCAATGAGGATAGCCTTTCATCTTGGCGAAGATGAGGAGGTCTCCAGGTTTGAAATCGCTTGCCATGTTTGGGGGGAAGGGGGGGACGCCAGGGGTCCGGAGCCCAGAGAGCAGCCACAAAGGGTAGATGGACATAGAGGCGGGGCCAGGCTGAAGGAGGCAATGCCTCAGGGCTTCCAACACGCCCACAAGCGGTTGCTGGAGGGGGGTTGCGCACACCCCGGGGGGCCGGAGGAGGGGCCCGCAGGGAGGGGGCGGGGTGAGCATGGGAGGCAACGAGGGGAGGGGGAGCTGCCGCCACACCTCCCCCGGAGGCGTGGTCTCCGTGGCCCTGTAGAGTCCCCCTTCCAGGCTCCACCATGATGTGCAGGAGCACCTGAGCAAGGATGCTCCCTGCTGTGGCCCCTAGCCCTTGTGGCCCAGTCCCTCTTCAGGCTTCATTCCTGCCACCTTAGCGCCCCTCCCACCCAAAGGAAGGGGCGCAGAGATGGGAAGCCGTAGCGCACCCCCTGCCCCTCGCAGGACGCCCTCCCCGCCAACCTCCACCACCAGCTTCCCAGTGCTGGGGCGCCCCGCCCCTGGGCCTGGCAAGGCTGTGACCCCTTCCCTGCTGCTGCCAGCAGCTAGGCCACTGAGGGGCGTCTGGCCTGATGCTCCCCAGAAACCCGCTCAGCATCATAGTCTGAGCAAGGCTCCACTGGCAGATCCAGGACACAGGTGGGGTCAGGAATCAAACCCTGGTCTCCTGTACAGAAGTGTAGGACTGCACCCTTTAACCACCAAGACTTCCTTTATAGCTCCCAAGAAATGGAATATGTTTGAGGGCAGCACCTGGCTCATGGATGTCACAGAGACGGTGCTATCTTGACCTTATGTCACTTCTCTGTACTCTCTCTGACAGGCAGAGATCATCCCAGAGGCCATTTATATCTTCCAAGGAATTGAGTCACACTGAGGTTGTAGACCAAAGTTCAAGCAGCTTAACCTCTTGAGAAAATTACTATAATTTCCTCAGATCTTGGGTGATATAGTGACTGAAATGTATGAAGTGGTCATTTGTATGAAACTGATGAAGCTAAGCTGGTTCTTCCAGGGCCTCTGAAGAGAGCCGGGGCAGACTGGGCACTGGGTTTGGGAAGCATTACCCCTGAACCTGGGCCTCTCTAGAGGGCCAGTTTGATTTTGTGGCTTGTCTGCAAGTAGAATAATGGCTGGTGGGCACAATGCATTGGGTAAGCTGCTACTTTCCCTGACACTCTTATTTATGTCAATGGTACAAGTTGAAGCCCCTAGGCAGCCTCTTGAGTCAACAGTCCAGGCTTAGCCCTCTCTTAACTTGGGTTAGAAAACTTGTGCTGGTGAAGCTGCTCTCACCAGGGTCTCTGATCTCACATGTTCTTTCTGTTCATGACCACTAACTTTCTGTAAGAGAGCAATTATAAATGTAAGCATTGAATTCCAGGGACAGTGGCAGGCCTGGCCCCACCTGCCTCATCACTGTGCTAGTGGAAATGCATACAATTCCGCCAGCAGCCCATTGTAGTGGTGGTTCTCTTTAGTCATTTTTCAGTGAAGAAACTGAGTCCTGCAAGTAGATGCTATTTGAAGATTGGATCAGAATAAAGCCAGAATGTGAACCTAGTAATCCAGGATTTAAAGGCAATCTTTTGAGCACCCTACCTCACGGTTTGTTCTCAAAAGCAATATTTCAGAATGAATTGAATTTTCTTTGGGTGGAGAAGTTGAGGCATTTGTCCTTCCCTTCCTTTAGTTGTCCACACTTTATGGGTACCTGCTGTACCAGACATCTCTAGGTGCCCAAAAACTCTTAAGTGGTGATCTACTAGTGAAAACATTGGTGGTTCAGCTCCACTCAGAAGTGCCTGAGTGGGAAGGCCTGGTGATCTGCTTCTGAAAAGTCAGCTCCTGACTCTCCTTGGCTCACAGTTCTACTCTGGCACACATGGGTGGCCCTGAGTCAGAGTTGATGTCACGGTGACCCAGGGTCATGTGCTCAGTGTTTTGGTGCTGGTGTTTCAGTGCTGCACAGCAAATCAATTTCTTGCTCTCCTGAAGTGGCCAATGTGGCTGGGTAAAGCCAGTAACTAGTAAACACGTAACAGTTTCTGGTGGAGACATTCTCAAAGAGCAGACAGAGTAAGGGGTTTATTTTTATGGGAGGAGACTTTACTGAGAGTGGGAAGAGACCAGAGTGGAATGAAGCAGGAGAATGTCGTGGGGAGGAGGTCCAAGTTCTAGGAAAGAGCACTTTCAAAGATCCTATGATGGGGCTGGCAGGACATAGTTGAGTGGCAGCACTGAGGATGGCCTGAGGAAAGGCCAGTGTGGGAAGTACAGACAGAGTGGAGCCCAGGAGGCATTCCATCTGTGCTTCACTGTGCTGAGGAGGTTGTAGACAGCAAGGGCATTGCAGGGCACCAGAGGGGTAGGAAGAGTGATAACAGGAGATGGAGGAGGCAGACAGCTTGGGCCAAGGTAATTTAAGGAGCCTCTCAAAACAAAACCAAAACAAACTTACCACTGTTGAGTTGGTCCAGAATATAGCCATTTACCGGGCAACGTAGAACTTACCTCTGTGGGTTTCTGAGAAAAGGCACCACCCCCACATGGCTTGCAGGCCCCTTAGATTCCTTGATGGCTGACAACAGGATGGCTGACAAGGATTCAGCCTTGTCACCTCACTTGCTGGCAAGTGAGTCTTCATTGAGAGTATAGAGCTCTTTCTGAAGACCATTCACTGAACACTCTGATGGGATTCAGAGCCCATGACTGCAGTTCTGGTTGTGGGTACTTGTGTGTATGTGATGTGGGGTTCAGAGTCAGCATTCTTTTCCCCATGCAATAGGATCTGGCTCTGGGAAACTTCTTCAGAAATAGATTGATTAGAAAGAAGCTCCAAGCATCTGAAAGGGGTGTTGAGAGAATGGTTTGGAAAACACAGGGACAGACTCACTCTTCAGGTCTTTCTAGGAAGATCTTTTCCAAGCCTGTGAGATCCAAAGAATGGCTGGTCCCCAGCCAGTTTATTCATATCTTGCTGGACTCAGATTCCAGACCCGGCCAGGACCTTAGGCATGTGCCTACTTTGGGCCCGAAGAAGTTCAGTGGCCATGAACCATAATAATGCACCTGGGAGAGGATCACTCCCAGAAAAAAAAAATTGGGGTGGTGACATCAAAAGAACAGGGAACAGGTCCTCAGTGTCTGCAAAATACACAGTGTCCCCTAAGAACTGAAACTCACTGTCATGGAGTCTATGCCAGGATAAAGTCACCCTATAGGACAACGTGAGTTCCAAGACTGTAATCATCATTCCCCTGTGGAATGCCTGGTGTTTTTAACCACTGACCGAGCATCCCAACAACCATCCACTATGTGAGCCGGGCTCTAGGACTGGCAGTCTCCAGGGCATATCTGCCATGCCATAGCTCTGCAGAAAGTGATATGCACTTCAGAGTGGGAAGTATACCCAGGTATGGGGCAGGTTGTAGGACGATGAGTCAGGCTAGAGCTGGAGCTGGCTTCTCTATGAGCAGGATGGGGAGGTTTGGAACTGGGGCTCTGGGCAAAGCTCCCTGAAGGGGCAAATTCACCAAGATTTCAACTGGGATGCGGTGGAGTACAGGGTCAGGAGTACAGCTGATGGATCACCAGGAGGTCAGGGAAAGTAAGCCTGGAGCTGCAGACTGTAGGCATAATTGAGTGTGGGTTTGAGAGTTGAACTTGTGTTTGGCTGGAGAGGAGCTATGGTAGGTGGAAGCAATGTTCTAGAAGTAATACACTGCTTTTTTAGACCACTTACAATGTGTGAAGCACCAGGTGCTCTTCTGTGGCCTCACTTAAACTTCACAGCAACCCCATTAAAGAGATATTGCCATTGCCCACACTACACAACAGACTCTGGGGTCATTTGCCTACACCAGAGGCTTCGTTCACTTGCAAATACTGGACCATGACTACTGTATACTCTCAGGACTGGTTACAACTTCCCCTGTGGATTCCCAGGACTAATCTATGTAGGGGAATAGAAATCCTCAGGACATAGAATGAATGTCTTTAAATTATGGACTTGGTGAAGAATATTGAATAAATCATGGAGTGCTGAAAGCATGAACATTTCTCTCTAGGAAGCAGTAGAGCAGCATACTCCTTAGAAACAAGGATAATGAGGCTTTGTCACATGTACCTTGCACATGTTGCCAGAAGAGACCAGTCTTTGGAGACAGACCATATGTTTGGTAAAGTATAGAGTTTCTGAAAAAGAGGACGATTATCAATGAAATGGATGAACCTAGTGATGGATACAATGGCTTACATATAGCAACAGTGATGAGGATGACTTGGCTCTGGCAGTGCTTTGTCCAGAGGTGACTATGAGTCACAACCAATTCAATGCTGTCTGACAACAAAAACCACACAGAGAATGACGTAAGGGGTCAGAGAGGTTAAGTGACTTGGCCAAGTTCACACAGTGACCAAGTAGCCCAGAGGGTTTTGCACTTAGTCCTGGCTGGGAGTTTCTTCTGTTTATAGGGTAGCAGCAGTAAAGTCTAGGATCAGCTTTCCTCACAGTTCTCATTACTGAGCCTTTTCTTCCCCAGTATCTCCTGGGAAGAGAGGGGTGTGGCATGTAGGAGGTTGGAGAAGGTCTGTGTAGGCTTTCTACTTGTGTCTGTAGAGCTGTCTCTCCTCCCTCCTTCCCATTGCAAAGAGCTAGAACAAAGCTGGCAAAGGTGAAGTCAGCAGAAAAATTTCATCCCCACCACAGACACATTCCTGGCTGAAAGATAGTAACCAGCGCTGAGACTTGCTTTTCACATAGGTCTGAGCAAAGCTGTGCCATTGGCATTGCGAGACAGGCTTCTTCTGAATTCACTCTCCTTCTGGAGCCTGTTTTCCCACCATTCTAATGGGGGTGGTGACACTCAAGGTGGGCTGCCACAAACCCCAGTGCTTTGGGGACCTTCCAGGAATAGTTGGAATGGGTAAGAGTAGGGTGCTGTGGGATGTGGGGGATTGGTGGATCAAAACTCAAGTTCACTGCACTTGAGTCAATTTGACTCCTGTCCTATAGCACAGGATAGAGGTACAATCTGAGACTGTAACTTCATGGTATTATATGAGGAGCTCATATCAGGGGCTCAAGTGGGAAGACAATGATATGAAAATGATGATGCCAGGATATGTGCAAATGTGCTTGACACACTGGATGAATGTACGGATTGTATTAAGAGATGTAAGAGCCGCCCAGTAAAATAAGAGGAAAACAAAGAAAGAAATGTTAATGCCCCAGAAATGTTTAAGGACCTCAAGAATTTTACGGTAAGTGAAATAAATCAGATTCAAAACACTCATACTGTACTACTCCATTTATGTGACTTTCTGGAGAAGGCAATACGTTAGGAACATAATTTATAAGAGTACTTGCTAGGGGCCAGGGGTATTTTATAGGATAATAGAAATTGCTCATCTTCATTACAATAGTGGGTATGCAGTTGGTCATAATATTTTAATAGTAAAACATAGAAATATTTGTTAATTTTTATAAGTATAAATCAGTGACATTCTCAGGGGATGAATAACAGAACTTCAGGTGAACAGACACATTGGATGATGTAAGATACAGCAAAATAATAATATAAATAATTTATATATTAGTATATGTAATAATATATAATATAATAAGAAGTATTCTTGGGACATAGGGTGGGGGAGAAAAAGATAAAGGGGAGCTGATATCAAATAGCTCAAGAAGAAAATGTTTTGAAACTGTGGTGGTAGCAATTATACATTTATGCTTGTTCTAATTAAATTGTGGACTTTTATAATATCTGTAAGTGCTCCCAATAAAATGATTTAAAAAATATAAGACAGAAAGTGTTACCCAACATGTAATCACTGCCCTGCCAGGGTCCCTTGAACCCGTGATATTGTCCCTAACAAATACCTGCACTAGAAGAAACTGGGTTTCCAGTCACTGCCTTGTAACTCTCAGGCTGGATTATGTGGATTTCCCAAGGTTACATTTAATATGCATATAAATTAAAAATCAGACATTTGCCTTCTAGTTATGATTTCATATTTATTGATGGGATCTGTAGTCTACAATGTGCATCTAATCTAAGCTCTGGGTTAATAACTGGGACTCAAGTTGCTTTGATCAAATCAAGTGTAATCACAGATCAGCAATCTGTGTGCCCAGACCTGTTGGAATCATTGCCATCATCCACATATATCTTTAGCCTGCCTGCTTTAGATTTAAACCTAGTCTAGTTCTGTGACCACAGAGCATGCCACCTTTCTCCCTCCTTGCCTATCCAGAAAGAGAAATGGGAGGGTGGTCTTGAGATTTTCATAGCCAGGGCAGCAACTCCAGGGACCTCTACTCTCAGATACTTCAGCCTAAGATCAAGATTGTGTGTGTGTGTGTGTGTGTGTGTGTGTGTGAATTTTTAGAAACCCCTGGCTAGAACTGACCCAGTAGTTGCTACCTCCGTGTCTGATGTGGATGTTGCTTGCAGAGCAGTTGCTTTTAATGGAAGCAACTTGGCTTACAGGCCCTCTTTAGAGTGGACTTGAAAGAGATCCGAAGAACTAATGAGGTGAGAATAGATAGGATCTAGGGGTTTTAGTGGCTGATGAGCAAAGTAGATATTTTGGTCATTCACACCATGCACAGAGATGTGTGGGTAGACTCTAGTTTGGGTTGAGAGATGGTGTCTGACCAATGGGTAGGACACGGGTACTAGACTCAAATTGCCTGAGTGTGAATATGACTGGCTCACCTACTGTGGAGCTGAGGGACTTGAGCAATTTAGTGAACATCCACAAGCATGTTCCTTGTTTGTAAAGTGAAGATTCTATATCTACATGTGGGTCTTTATAAGGATTGAAAGTGATGCATTTAGAACGAGAATTGGAAAGCTTTTCCTATAGAGGACCAGTCATTAATTATCTTAGCCTCTGAGGACCATATGGCCTCTGCCATCTGTGCCTTTGCAACTTAAACCAAGCTCACTTCCATTGGGTCAGTGCTGATACTCACAGACACTATAAGGCAGGGTAGAGCTGCCCCCGTGAGTTTCTGAGACTAACTCTTTACTGGAGTACAAAGTCCCTTCTTTCTCTCTCAGAGTGCATGGTAGAACTGCTGACATTTTGCATCACAGTCAAAGACACAACCCACAATGCAACCACAGCTCATTTAAAAGCCCCCACAAGCATATGTAAATAATGGGTGTGGTTTAGTGAGTTCTGATGGTGCTTTTGGATAAACCTTGCATTGTTAATGATATAGTTTGCTGTTCCAATCCACTAGCCACTCCTTAGGTGAAAGATGAGGATGTCTGTAGGTTCCCCTAAAGATTTCTATCTCAGAATCCACACATGTTAATTAAAAAAACAACAACTGTGTTTGTGTGTGTGTCTGTGGAGTGACTGATTGAAATCTTAAAATTTGGACATAGGAATTAGAATTTCAGATACATATGTGCTACTTAATAATAGTTTTCTTTTTTAATTTCCACCCATATCCCCAGCCATTAAAAACACAAAACTCATTTTTTTTTGTCTTTTATGTTATATAGAAAGTCAACTGAATTTGGCCTAGGGGTTGTGACTTATCATCTCTTGATAAAAACTAATGCCTGCTAAGTGTCTGTTATCTTTTTCTTCCTCCTATTCTTTTGTTTCTGAGAGGGTCTACACTATTTGGGCCAAAATAGAGAAGACCTGGGGTGGGGGCCAGGGGGAGTAGAAGAGTGGAGAGGGTGGATGTATAATAACTGTTATCAGGAAGGGAGGGTGCTATTTGTCATGTTTTGTCCCAAAGAAACCCTACTAGCCTGATGGGAAGAACTGACAGGGAGATGCATTGTTTGGCTCTGAAGCTTTGAGCAGCTTAAAGCTTGTTGCTGAGTTGACCTTATAGCATGACCACCCTGTGTGCTTCAGACTAGATTTGTGCCCCATAGGGTTTTCAATGGCTGATCTTTCAGAAGGGAACCACCATGTCTTCTTCCAAAGTGCTTCTAGGTAGGCTCACACTTGTAATCTTGGGCAATGGATTGCACGAATCATTACACCATTGACAGCTTCCTTCCAACAGCTAGCCCAAACCAAACCCATTGCCTTCATATCAATTTGGACTCACAGCAACCTGTCGGCCTTTCTGCTGGTTGTTTTTAGGATCTGGTCAAGGTGGATTTGACTCATAACGGCCCTATGTACAAGAGAACCATCCTCACAACTGTTGTTTTGTTTGAGCCCATTGTTGCAGCCACTGTATCACTCTATTTCAGGACAGTCCTCCTCATTTTCTGACACACTAGTTTACGAACCCTGATGCCCTTTTCCAGGGACTGGTCTTTTTTGATAACATGTCCAAAGTACATGAAGTCTGTCCATCCTCTTTTCTAAGGAACGTTCTGCCTATACTTCATCCAGGACATGTTTGTTTTTCCTTTGGGCAGTCCATGGTACTTTCTTCAATCATCCTTATTCGTTGCCCAAACTTCACATGCATATGATTTGGTTGAAAATATCATAGCTTTAGTTAGTTGTACTATACTATGGTAGTTACCTAATCTGTTGTCAATTTGTGATATAAGAATGAAGGGGTACAGTTTAGCATGTCATTCAAGTCGAGTTTGATTAGCTCATTTTGAGGCACTAAGGAGATAAATATCTCACTGGATTTGGGACACACTCACTCCTTTTGAGACATACTTGCTGACAAAATACCTGGAGACAGGCTGATGACTGTTAGAGTCTCTGAGGAACCATTTGGAGGAACCAGAGCTGATGTGCTTACACTGCCACTGGATTTACAAGACCTTCCACCCACTGACCTCTGATCTTCCTGCATTCAGTGTCATTGCATGTGTTGCATGAATCTGAAGAGGACTTTATAGATTGGTATTGGACATATGAACTAATATCAGACTATGGACTTGATCAGGACTGGGCTTGGATGTTTTCTTAAGATGCAATTTTTCTTATATATAATGCTCTTTCTTAAACACGCATATATGCTTCTCCCTGGATTTGTTTCTGTAGTCTACCCCTACTAACACGTATACCTTAGTCCTCAAAGTGGCATCCTTTTCTTCAACAGTTTAAAGAGGTCTTTTGCTGCAGAGTTACCAAATGCAATGTGTTCTTTGATTTCTTGACTGCCTCTTCCATGAGCATTGGTTGTGGACCCAAGTAAAATGAATTCTTTGACAACGGCACTGTTTTATCTGTACATTATGCTGTTTTTTATTGGTTTTGTTATAAGGCATTTGGTTTTCTTTGAGTTATGGTATAAACTGAGGTTGCAGCCTTTGATTTTCATTGAAATGTGTTATAAATCTTCCTAGATTTTAGTAAGCAAGATTGATATCTTGGGAATCCATGGCATATTCAATAATCTTTGCCAATACAAGAGTTAAAATCCATCCCCCCCCGCCCCCATTTTTACTTATTTATTGTACAGCTTTTACATACCCATTAGGCAATTGAAAATCCTCTGGTTGGGTCAGGTCCTCCTTATTCTGCAAAGGAATTTTTTTTGCTGCTTAACTCTTTAGAGAGGTGGTTTACATCAGATTTGCCCAGTGCAGTATTTTGTATAATCTCTTGATTTCATGACTTCTGTTTCCATGGGCATTGTGAATCCAAGTAAAAAGAAATCTTTGGCAACTTGTATACTTTCTTTCTTTCTTTATGGTGATGTTGCTTATAGGTTCAGATGTGAGATTTTTGTGTTTTTTTTGTGTGAGTTGATGTGTAATCTACACTGAAGATTGTAGGTTTAGATCTTCATCAGTAAATGCTCAAGTCCTCTATACTTTCAACAAACAAGATGTGTCATATGCATATCAAAGATTGTTAATGAGCCTCCTTCAAATTCCGATGCCTTGTTTTTCTTCATATAGTCCAACTTTGGGGATTGTTTGTCCAGAATACCGATTGAATAAGTATGGTGAGAGGATACAGCCCTGATGCCCACCTTTCCTTATTTGAAACCTTATGAATCCCACTTCTGTTAGAATCACAGTCTCTTGATCCATGTATAGGTTCTGCAAGAGCACAATGAAGTGTTCTGGAGTACCCCTTTTTTTACAATGTTATCCATAGTTTTTTATGGTCCACCCAGTCTAATAGAATGGCTTTGCATAGTCAATGTAACACAAGTAAGCATCTTTCCGTTTTCTCTGCTTTGAACCAAGATCCATCTGACAGCAAATCCTAATTTCTCTCATTCCATGTCAACTTTGGAATCTGGCCTTCATTTCTAGCAGCTCAAATTGCCAAATTGCCTAAAGTTGAAACATGCAGCTTTGGGTTGTGTGGGCTCCTGTCACCACAAGTGTTGCAGCTGAGGTCCCAGATACCATAACACTCTGGTGCAGACTGCCCTACTCATTGGGTGGAAGGACACCAGGTTGCTGTGGAACCAGCCCACTTCCTGTATCTCCAACCAGAGTAGCAGGGAACATGCTCAGCCCTCCACCATCCCCCAATCTACCGCTCAGATCATTGTACCCTCTTTTCTGCTTTTCAAACAGAGCCAGTGTTTGGGCCCAGTATATTCCTCCTTTAACAGAGAACTGAGGCCTGAGAATGGAAGCCCAGCTGACACTTGACCAAATTCACAGGCTTGGGCAGGGAGAGGTGTGACTTAGTGGAAACAAACCAGCTCAAGTACCAGCTGGGCTGCTTCCCACTTTTGTGAGGCACTAAGCCTCTCTGCAGCTGAAAGTGGAGACGCACTACCTCCCAGAAGAAACAATTGTAGTCAGGATGGGTCAGTAGCAGGAGACAGGTGATATTCCTTCAAAGCCACACAAGGCCTGGCCTCTAACCCCCAGATCTACTGGGCGAATCGTGAGGACCATGGGGAGCCTGTCCTTTGTAAAGTGGCCAGCCCACCAGCAGTGTTTACGTGGTGAAACTTCCCATGGCCATGCAGTGGTGCTATCTCCAAGGGAGGGAGGGCCCTATAGGAGACTGCTGCCACAGGTTAATCTCTGGACCTCCAGGTGGTGAGGCAGGATCAGCTTGCAGGCAGGCTTTAAGGAAGGCCACCGTCTGTCCTGAGATTCAGAGATGTGAACATCAGGAGATGCCTGTAGTCCCATGAGCAGCCTGCCTCTAATTGGATTCAGTGAGCCAGGAGGGGACTGTCTTGGGCCTCAAGGAAGAAAATTACTGAGGAAGTTTAATGGTGGCAGAGATGAGGAGTAACCCTAAGCAGCCTATCACCTGTCCAGTGAACATCTACTACAGGGTCTCCTTACCTCTCACTTTCGCTCAAGCAGGTACAAATTTACCCCATGTTATTGTTGTGAAGTGCTCCTAAGAAGGTAACAACCCACTGTGACCTTGGGCATACCAGATCAAGACCCTGACCCACCCTGCACCATTCTCACAGTTGTGCTCATGTTTGAGCCCATGATTGCAGTCAGTGTCAGTTCATCTTGTATAAGATGTCTTCTTGTTCTCTGTCCCTCTACTTTACCAAGTGTAATGGTCTTCTCCAGGGACTGGTCTCTACTAACAACATGTCCAAAGTAGAAGAGACAAAGTCTTACTATCTTTGATTCGAAGGAGCATTCCAGCTCTACTTTTCCCAAGGCTTTTGTTTTTCTGGCAGCCCATCTCATGAATGACCAGTCTGTGACTGAAAGCCCAGGTCATCTGTATAGGACCACAGGGGAGGAAGGAAGTAGGAAAGTTGGGGAGATGGGAGTCTTAGGGGGTGCTGTGTGAACCCTTATAAGAGTGTATCTAGCATATCCAAGCAGGCGTGGTAGTGTCTTGGTTACATGTTGGGCAGTTGCATGGGTTACTAATGGCACGGTCCGTGGTTCAAAGGGAGCAGGGATAAACAATGGGCTTTCTACTCCTGTAAAGAGTTTTAGTCTCAGAAACTCACAAGGGCAGTTCTACCCCCATTCTAGAGTGTTGCTGTGAGTTGGCATAAACTAGATGGCAGAGAGTGGAGGTATTTTTGAGCAAGTGTTAGGGGACTACAGCCCACCATTCACTGGTCTAAGGAAATCCTTCTATGTTGCATAACTTTGTAATCCTCTCAATCACAATTTAAACAGTTCCCATTTTACATGTGGGAAAATGGAGGCACAGAGAGGTTAAATGACTTGCTTGCAGGCTCTCTTTGCTTCTGGTGTTTCTGTAACAGAAATAGTCCCAAGTAGATAGCTATAAAGAACAGACATTTCCTTCCCACCGTTCAGGAGCTTGGAGGTCAGAACTCAGGGTTTTAGCTTCAGACAGAGGCTTTCTCTGTATGTAGTCTCTGGAAGAAGATCCCGTTACATGGCATTCTTTTCAAATTGGAATTATTCTGTCCTTGTTGAGGTGTTGAAGTTTCCTATGAATTTTAGAGATTAGTTCCTTGTTAAATATGTCGTTGCCAAAAAAAATGTTTTCCGTTTGTAGGTTCTCTTTGTCCTACACTGAAGAGATCTTGTCATATATCTAAGTCTCTTATTGTTAGGCGGTGCCAATCACCATTTGCTGTGTGCATGTTTTCATTTTGTTTGATAGTGCATGTATGCCATGTATTTGGGGACCCTTACAATTGTCCCTAGTTCTTCGCTGATAATCTTTCTAGTTCGAGGGTGTACACTCACATATTTAGTCCACACCAAGATTTTATTTGTTTATTAATGAAGGAAGCAACTTTCCTGTCATTTTTCTGCAGCAAGTCCAATTTTGCCATTATCAGTTGATGAAGACTATCTCTTCCCCATATAATGTGTTTTGATCCTTTGCCATAGGTGTATGTATTAACTTCTGGGCTCTGCATTCAGTTCTACTGTTCTACTTTTTCTGTGTTTTGACTTTGGGAATGGACAGAATTCACAAACGTTGCAAATTTGATAATAGATCATGCAACAAGCGTTGCTCGCTGCTTTCAAGACTTTTGACACAACATCATCATAGCTGAGTAGAACTTGTGCATAAGATTTTCAGGACGGGCATTTTTAAAACCAAACTGTAAAATTTGGCCGTTGAGGTGCCATGGAGTCACTTCTTTGTCATGGCAACTCTATGCACAACAGCACAGTCCTTTCCTTTTCCTTCACCATCCTCATAATTGTTCCCATTCTGAAGCCCTTTGTTGCAGCCATTGTGCCAATCCATCTCATTGAGGGCCTGCCTCTTTTTCCCTGCTCCTCTACTTTATTAAACATGATGTCCTTCTCCAGGGTCTGGTCTCCCCTGACAGACAACATGCTCCAACTATGTCGGACTAATTTCCTCCAGGCTAGCCTCTAAAGAGCACTCTGGCCATACTTCTCAGTAAGTAGTGCCATGGCACATAGTGGGCTACATGTCAGACTGCTAACCTCAAGATCAACAGTTCTCCTCCACCAGTTTTCCTTGGGAGAAAGATGGTACAGTGCCTTTCCTGAAGACTTACCCTGTGGAAACACAAAGGAGCACTTCTACTGTGCCTGTCATACTGAAATAAGTTGGAACTGATGACAGTGATCTGAAAGGTACAAATGAAGGCATCTTTCAGGGCAAGTGGAATGTAGGCCAGTGATAAGTTGGTGTACACCGGAGAGGCCCCAAAGTACCTTGTTCTGAGAAATGAACACAGGAGGGGGCACAGCAAGTGCTTCCATGGAAAGTGTAGACTGCAACGGGCAGTGCCAAATGAGCTAGGCACTCGCCTCTTTCCTCCACAGGGGCAAAGATCCTGCTGCGGCCCTGGAGACAGCGCCCTGTGCACCCCACGGCCCAGTGTTGCAGTGACTGTGGTGGATATGCATGCGGAAGGGCAGGGGAGAAGGGTTAGCTTTAGGAACCCAGCCCTGGCCTGACGCCCTCCGGATTAGTGCTTTTGGCCGTGATGCTTGTGGAACTAGGATAGTTTATCACTCAAGATTCCATAATGAGGCTGCAAATCACTGCGTAGGCGCACTTTGCTCTGCAACCAGGCGCTTCTGGAAGGAGGGAGGAGACCAGGGTTCTTCCCTGCAACTGCCAGTGAAGCCTCGGTTGTGAGTTCCACCACCGCTTTGGCTTCTGCGCAGACAACCTTCCCATGGCGAGGGAAGCAGGATCTGGGGAAGGCCTTTTGGACGCCATGGGTTGTGAGGAAGCAGGCTTGGCAGTTGGCTCTTTGGAAAAGGCAAGTCCGGGGAACCCTGGGGAGCAGTTCCCTGTGAGCTGTGGCACTTCCACATTGGCAGAGCACACAGCAGCTGAGGAGAAGGTCACCGCCACCCACCTTCTGCTTCAGGAGAGTGAGTCAGGGGAGACACATAGCAGGCAGGTCGAAAAACAGGAGGAGGTGGTAGTGTTAAAGAAGGGTGTGAGTGTTGTGGAGGTAGACCTTGAGACACGGGGCTTGTTGCAGGAGCAGGAGGTGTTGAGGCATCAGGAGAAATGCAAGCAGGCCCAAACCTCACATACTCTGCCTCCCCAACCTGCATCCCAGTCAGCCCCAGCCCCCGCCTCCCCTTCGCACTCGCCCTCCAACTCGCCTCTGCCCCCTCGCCTGCACCTCAGCTGCCACTATCAGCATAGAGTCCGCAATTGCAGCATACTAGCCTTCTCCAGGGCTCCCTGGATGAGCTGGAGACCCTTCAGTTTGAGATGAATGACCTTAATGCCCAAAGTGGCAGGGCATACTTCCGTATAGGGCGGAGCCTAGTACAGAACTGCAAGACTTACATGAAACGTCGGAGTGCCCTCCTCCAAGCAATCCCAGGCTTCTGGGCAAAAGCTGTATGCTTTTCATGATGGCACCAGAGGACCTCTTAGGGGATGTGGGTGTGGGGATTGAACCTCGGGATATGTAGGAGGGTTGCATCCTAAAAGGACACGACAGAGGTGCCCACGGTAAAATTCATTTCTACCTTATAGTTCCCTTCATTCTGGGACTGCTGCTGTACCTCTTGCCCCAAAGTACCTTTTGATTGGGTATGTCCAAATTTTCCAGGGACCAGATGCAGTGCCCACAGGTTGTCTAAGAATGGCCACACATCTATTGCTATCAGTCTAACTACAAGGGGGACAGTTGTTATCCTCACATGTGCATCCTCTTCCTACTTGTCTTTTGTCAGTTTTGTGGCTACTCCAAACCAAACTCACCGTGCAGATACTGTTCTCTCCATCCCCAGACCTTCAAGATATTACCTGAGGGATGAGTTTGGATAGCAGGCGAGATGCTGTAGGAGTTTCAAAGAGAGAATCCTTTTATGAACTGTCTGTGACTTAACTAGATCAGCGGACTCAATGTCCCACCCCATTACCACCCTCCTTACATCACACACCAGACACCCAGACACATGGAGGTATTTGAAATCCCTCTCCTGCCAATAGCACACACAGACATCCTTCCTCAGCCTACATATAGCTGTGGATGAGAACATAGCCCACCGAACCATTGCATTCTAGAGGGCATATGATGAATGAACGTTAGGTTGGGGGCAAATGTGTCTGGAATTGGAAAGAGGTCTAGCAGACTGCATGCTTGAAACACTTGCTGCTGACCTCTTGTTCTTTTACTGGCTTGTCCCTCAAGGCTCCTTGACTAAAATCAGATTATGAATCACCCTCAGCTATCGACCATCATCAGTGAGAAAGACAAAGACATGCTCAGCTACCTGGTCAATGTGGAGGTGAGTCGGCGAAGGGCATGGGGAAGGACTCCTCCTTGGTGGCCCACAAGGCCACATCTTTCTAAATCGATTTTCATGCTCCCTCTCCATCACCTGGCAGGTTGAGGAGCTCATTAGTGTGCACAAATGCTGCAAGATCATGTTCTCATTTGGGAGAAACCCCTATTTCCGGAACAGAGAGATCTCTAAGAAGTATGACATTAACAGCACTGGTGAGAGGTGGCACCCTGATAGATGGATAGTATGAAGGGTTGACCACTGAGAAACATCCTCCTACACTTTAACTGTCCTTGCCTTCCCGCTGTACAGGCTATAGTGCCACTCACTCCACCCTAGTCTTGTGGTTCAGGGACTATGAACCTGTGCCCCACTGCAACAGAAACCACGACACCAGGATTGACTTCTTTTCTTGGATCTCAGAGCACAACTGCCCAGGATCAAACAGGATTGCACAGGTAACCGTACCGAACGGTTGATGCGGTTTCTCCACTGTTGTGTGCAAGGAGTCTTAGTTCATACCTAACCAGTCTTTTCCTACACCAGGTGATCAGTGAGGACCTGTGGCTCAATCCCATGCAGTCAAGCCTGAAGGAAGATAGGAGGGAGAAAGTTTATAGAGAAGATCTCGGTAAGGTTTGATAGCATTTGTGACCGGGAGGAAAACTGTGGAGTCCTCAGAGTGGCTCAGTGGAATACCAGCCTAACTGACTTACTGGCTTGGAGTCTGGGTGACCATGTCACGTACTCTGGAGCAGGTTTGATCCCCAGGCCTCTGGAGAAACAGACTCTGGTGACTCTCAGTTTGTGGTATCTTATAGGCAGGGGTTCCTTGGTATGCAGGAACATTTTCACATGCAGGGAAAATCTCCTTTCCTTCTTTCCTGTATGTACTCTTCTCTCACTTAGGATGGAAACATACTCCAGTGTCACATCATGTTTCCCTGTCAATCAGGTGGTCAGAGAAAATAGTTTCAAATCAACATGTGCCAAGGGCTTGGTCAGAAGAGTACCTGTCTGCATATTCCATTCCGTTCATAACTGAGTATGACGGACTAGCAGAAGCAAAGGTGCCAATGCAACACCTTTAACTAGCAACCCATGCTTACCCTCCTCTACTTCTTCATGTAGTTTTCACCTCCCTCACTGCTATTCTGATCATGGGAATTTTTCTAGGCAGCATATTTGGCTATCAACAACCAGCACTCATTGTTACACAGATTGTTAAAAGACAGTACTAAAGCGTAGAGAATCAAAATTTATAAGAGCTCACATGTCATGGAAATTGATGGCTAACAAACCCCCACATACACACTCACACACATGTACATAAACATGCATTCAAAATATCATTAAGTGTCTCTCCAAGACGTTAACTCTTAATTCTCTAGCAGAGTGGCAGGTATTCACAGTCTTTGAAACCAAACGAAAAGATAACATTTCAAAGTAAGTTTAATTGCTTTTTATGTGATGTGATTGAGTGGTCCCTTGGGTTTCTGGAACCCATCTCTTCTTGGATTCTCGCCACTTTCGATGTGAACAAGACAGACCGTCAAACTACGTTGAACAGCATACAGCCAAGGAAGGCTCTTCATTCTACCAAGGAAGATTCAACCTGACTCACAAGGACCTGTGAGCAAAGAAGTAAGGCTGCGTGTGGGTGGGTTTCAAAGACGGAAGGTTATGAAGAGGTTCTGTTTTATAAGTACCTTGTTCCCACTTTATCCTTTCAAGTAGTGAGTGGAATATAACGCAACCACTTTCTGGATGTACAAAGAAGAACCTGCAATTCGTAGCTTGTTTCTTACTAATATTGTCTATTACCATGGTCAATTTTAACTCATAGGCCACCCCTACATTTTTTAATGTGTTTAAATAGTCTATATTTCATAATTATTTTAATATACTGCTGAATCTATTCAGATATTTTTTCAGTATATTCCTGAGGGGTATTGATACATACTTTTCGTGTTTTTGTTAGTTTTTCTTTCATTGGTTTTTGGTGGGGGCTGTGTACCCTCGTGACAGCAGCTTGTCTGCTGATGAGTTTGTGGAGAGTGTCAACTCTTTTCCGTGAGTGTTTGTTGATTATGCAGCCTCTGAAACATACATGGTACTTTATTATATCTTATTAATTTATGAGAAGTCAAAATGAACTCCTTGGTCTTCACACTGAGGATTTTTTCAAATAGGAGAACATGCGTGTTTTAAAAAATGATACCATTCCATTGAATGTTTCAATTTTATTTTAATGCATTCTCATAGTAATGTGACTGGTGACTTTTAATGCTGTTCTATCTGCTGTCATCATTATTCCTTATTTTGATATGTACATTCTCTTAAAATATTTCCCCCTTTGTTATATTGACCTTTCAAATGAGAAACATTTTTAAAAATTGCATATCCCACTATAATTTGTTTCTGCTTAGTCTTTCATTTTATTCTGTGAATTATGTATGTTTTATTTGTAAAATAATATTCTCAAGATCGTGTGACAAGATTTCAACATCATTAGTTAAAAGGGAATGAAAGTCCAAACCCCTATGAATAAAGATTTCAAATTGTATAGTATAAAGAAAAATGTTAATCGGGATAGAGCCATCCAGGATTCCTCATATCGTCCTTCAATGAATAGAATCTCTTAAAACAGTGGAACTAAAATATTGAGCATCTCCATATATTTTGTGTACAATTAAACTTGCTGGCATGGAGACTAATCCAACCCATAATAGTGGTATCGGACAGTGTGGAAATTCTTTCTGTTTTGTGGAGGGGAGGCCCACCTTTTGCCACCAGAGTGTCATGGGTTTGATTTCATTCATTAACACAATATGCTGCTATGTCACTTGAAAAAAAGAAAGGTACAAGCTGATGTCACAAGAAACTCTACAAATTGCTAGTGTAGAGTGGCTATGACCTGCTTAAAATATCCTGATTGGGTCGGATAACCTATGTCCTCAAAGGAACAATCTTAGTCTTGGACACTTTATGATGATCTTGGCAGCACTGGATAAATCTACCCAGTGCAATGTTATTTTATCTCCTGACTGCTGCTGCCATGTACACAGATCCTTGAGAACTTCATTCTGTATTCTGTTTATCCTAATGTCTCTACTGATCAGGTTAGAAGGATTTTGGTTTTTCTGCTTTTGTATTTTTTCAGATCTTATGAACTGATAGTTAAGACTACCATTCCTCTGAACTCTGGTATTTGTGAACACCAGTTTCATTCCCACACCCCCACCCCAGTCATTACTTTTATTCAAAGATATTTTAAACAATATTTTGTGGAACTTTGGTAAGCAGCATTTCTCCCTTGTAGTGACATAAATTGTTCTCTTTTCCAATATCTCATCAGATGACAAGCCCATGCAGTAATTATCTTGGTAACCAAGATCACAAGAAACAAGAAAAGGCTAATATCAGAATTCCTTGTAATTTTTGCCTTCACCTGAATAAATCTCAATAAAACCCAAAAGCTTGTGCAGCCATTCATTGTTGCAGCTACTGGCTTCTCATCTGGAGCATAAAAGCTAGAGAGAGAGAGAGAGAGAGAGAGAGAGAGAGAGAGAGAGAGAGAGAGAAAGAGAGAGAGAGAGAGAGAGAACTCATGGAAACACTTTGTCCAAAGGACTGCTGGGCAACATGTGCACCAGCTCCACAGTCCTACGACCACCTGCCACCGGTCAGAGCTATGTCACCACTCATGACAGGGCACTGTGTGGTCTCTGTGTGTGGAGTCTCAAAGCTCTTCAAATTCATGCCACTTTGGCCATGCTGTCAGTGAACCTGTCCAATGGGGTAGAACTACCTCCATGGCTTCACAGGACTGTCAGGATGCAGAGCGGCTCATTCTGGCGATGGCCTCCTCCATCACATCATGTGATGATTCTTTCTGAGTCAGGAAGAGCAAAGGAGAACCGGTGCATCAGGTGGTGGTGACAGAGCGGAGTGCTGAAAGCACCGTTGATGTCCAGGAGAGCCAACCGTCATCCTGGAAGAACCACAGCCTGAATGCTCCTCAGAGATGAGGGTTGCGAAGCTGAGTCTCACCCACATTGCCCAGACTGTGAGGAGTTTCTAGGCCCTGAAGAAGGACATCATTCCTGTTAGAATGGAGGAGCAGCGACACTGAGGAAGGCCCTCAGGGACATGTACAGACACGTAGGCCGCAGAAGTGGGCTCTGGCTTAAGAACCAATGTGAGGTAGCACAGGACCGGGCTGGTTTCCTTACGTCATGCAGAGGGTTGCTATGCGTTGGAACCAACTTGGCACCTAACAAGAAAAGGAAGACACTTTCAATAAGTACAGAGCCTCGTCTTTCTCTCATAGAGGTGCTGGTGGTTTTGAACCCCCGACCTTGTGGTTAGCAGTCCCACATGGAAACCCCACAACGCCAGGGCTCCCTTTGATTTCATTTGTAGTTACAACATTTTGAGTAACTCCTAGGAAGCCCTTTTGATTTTTCTTCTGCTTTCCCATTAATGACGGTTTTGTTCTCAAAGACATCGTTCATGTTGTTTGAGAAACAACTCGCCACAGTGTTGGGACTGAAGCACGAAGCATGTGACAAAATCACCGGTGACTAAGAAGCCAACAGTGTGTGGTACTAGCTGATTCAGAGAGACATTGTATTTAAATTCCTCACTCTTGCTGAGTGGAAGTGATGTGCTGATGATACACTGTGATTGAAAACATCACTCCAACCCAGTTAGGATGACAGCTCTGACCAGAGCACATGAGGAGGTTCAATGAGTGAACTTGCACAGACCGGTGAAGTCACACAACCTTGTGGGAGGAATGTGAGCACAAGCATGCTGGCCCTGTGAATCAATGTGTGTTGTGGTAAACAATTGCATGGGGATTTTTATAAAGCCATACATTTCAGCTGAAACACGGCCCCCAGATTGGGTAGACACACAGTTGCTCTCAGCCCTCTGAGAGTGTCACTTGGTGGGGTCTCCATCCCCTTCACAGGACCTGGGAGTGGAGTGGGCGGAGTCTTGTTTTGCCTTGTAATTTTGCTGAACACTCTCTCTCTCTCTCTCTCTCTCTTTCTCTCTGTCACACACACATACACACACACACACACGCTCACAAACACACACTGTCATCACAGTGAAAGTAAGCCTGCAGGCAGGACTATGTGGGCAAACAAGCCAGTAGGACACATGAAATGGAGGGTGGTTTGTCACACTCAGGGCACTGGGCCTTGATACCAAAATAATGCCACTGGCAAATTGATCACAGGAAACACAACAGTAAAAGAGGGATTTTATCCTATAATCATTCAAAAGCAAGAGGAAAGGAGAGCCACATTCTGTCTGGGACTCCTCCCTGGGGTGACTCTGCATCCCTCAGAGAGGCACAGGTTTCTCCTTGGCTTTGGGTGAACAGCCTGAGGCTCCCCTTCTAGCCATTGCAGGTGTTCTCACAGTTGCTTAGCCTACTGCCCCCTTTTTGGAGTCATAAAGTATTCAGCACCCCCGGGCCCTTAAGGACATTTCTATTAATGCCCACTCTCTAGGATAGCAGTTCTCAAACTTCCTCAGGCCTTGACCCTCCTAAAGTGGTGACCCTAACCATAATATTATATTATTGCTACTTCATCATTGTCATTTGTTATTACTGTTATGAATCATCATGTAAATATCTGATATGCAGGATGTCCTGTAATTGTTACAAATCGAATATAATTAGACATAATTAAAGCATTGTTATTAAACACAAAATATGTCAGTATATATTATGAAATATTTATGTTTTTTCCAATCATCCTAGGTGACCCCTGTGTAAGGATCATTCCACCCCTAAAGGGGTAGTGACCCACAGGATGAGAAACACTGTTTTAGATAAAGTGTTGATACCTGCTTTAGCAGCTCACTCCCACCCTCAAATGTTCCCGTGCCAGCCCACACCAAGGCTGGACTCACCCACTTTGGCAACCCTAAGGAGCCTTTGGTGTGGGAAGCCCACAGGGAGGGTTCTGCTGTGTGTTCTGGGGTCACCGTGAGTAAGAGTTGAGTTTGGTGTGGGGGTGGTCTAGAACCCCCTGCACGCTGGGTAGCAGCCTAGTCGATCACCTGTGCCATGCTCTGGTCGATAAGTTGAATGAGAGCCTGTACAGGCACAGGTCATGTTTGATCTGTTGTACATAAGTTTGTTCTGAGTCAGAACTGGCTCAGTAGCACATAGCAAAACCTTTAATTAAGCTATAATATGATACAATGGCCTGTTACACACAAAGAAATCTAGTGTATTATTTGTTCATGCTGCCTCTGTACCCTTCTCCAAACAACCAATAATACCCCTTAGGGAAAGAAAAATATCAACACACTGTGGCAGAATCCCTAATCCTTGGTAAGAAATATTGGCCTAAGTGGTTAATAAAAAGCGGAAAAGTAAAACTGAGGGAATTTGTGAAGTATTTAGTGTCTTACAACTTGACCACAGAAATATGCATATAGATATGTATACATGCATATTTATATAGAGATGTATATTTTACACAGGTAAATTAAATTAAAATTGCCAAAAAGTGTAGTGAAATGTTTAGACAAATTTAATCTGAATAAAGGGGTGGACCTGCGGCAGAAACACAAGTACGTGTCACCCTCTCTGTTCCATTTGTGTAAATCCCTACTAGAGCTCTATATGTTTCATTCGCGGGGTTGCTGGATTGGGGACGTAATCACCAAGATGGTCTGCTAAGCAAATCAAAGTGGGGCATTTGCCCCTGGAAAGGTGTCAGTGAGGCCAGTGTGCCCACAATGTGCCTTTCAAACCCGATGCAGTTGTGGTACTGCCTTACACCCGTTGGTCTCCTTCAGTTGTAAACTGTGGGTGTGTTTCTTTTCTCTTTTATGTAGGAGGACCATTGGCTGGAGAAACGCCCTCCTTAGCTCTTGCACATAAACTCACCAGTGAGGCACGATCATCTGCTGTCTCTTTACCTACATCTCCGCCCCATAGACAGGGTCAAAGAGCATGGCTGGACAGAAAAGGCTTGTTGGATTCCGTGCAACCATATGCTGTGTACCTAGAGACACCCACATTTGAGACAACCGACATTCAGCAGGATCCTGTAGACCTCCAAGGTTGCCTGTCTTATGGAAGAACCAGAAAGATACATTTGCTGCCCAGCAGAAAGTGAATGAAGCAACACCCTAGATTATTTAGCACACCTAAGAATCCCAAGCACACCCAGAGATGGCACCCAGTCAAGGGGGAAAAAGGAGTATGACACCCTGCGCGTTGACCTGACCTTAGAACCCGTGGCTAATTGTTGTAGACTCAGAAACGCATATACCTGGTCTTCTAGGGCCTGGGCCCATCCCCAAATACCCTTTACACTCAGCCTTTGTTAGCCTGAAGCAGATGAAATGATGGGGAGGACCTCCAGGTTGGCCTGGGTGGCTTCCCAGTTGTCCAGGGAGCTTCAGGGAAGGGATGGAGAGACTTCTCTTGGACACCGGACAGAAAAGGAGGCTTTGTGTTGCTTCAAATCTGAAAGGTACAAATGTGGGCACCTTTCAGGGCAAGTGGAATCTAGGCCTGTGATAAGTTGGTATACACCGGAGGTGCCCCAAAGTACCTTGTCCTGAGAAATGAACACAGGAGGGGGCACAGCACGTGCTTCCATGGAAAGTGTCGACTGCAACGGGCAGTGCCAAATGAGCTAGGCACTCGCCTCTTTCCTCCACAGGGGCAAAGATTCTGCTACGCCCCTGGAGACAGCGCCCTCTGCACCCCACGGCTCAGTGTTGCAGTGACTGTGGTGGATATGCATGTGGAAGGGCAGGGGAGAAGCGTTAGCCTTAGGAACCCAGCCCTGGCCTGACACCTCCGGATTAGTGCCTTTGGCCGTGATGCTTGTGGAACTAGGATAGTTTCTCACTCAAGATTCCATAATGAGGCTGCAAATCACTGCGCAGGCGCACTTTGCTCTGCAACCAGGCGCTTCTGGAAGGAGGGAGGAGGCCAGGGTAATTCCCTGCAACTGCCAGAGAGGCCTCGGTTGTGAGTTCCACCGCTTTGGCTTCTGCACAGACAACCTTCCCATGGCGAGGGAAGCAGGATCTGGAGAAGGCCTTTGGGCCGCCATAGGTTGTGAGGAAGCAGGCGTGGCAGTTGGCTCTTTGGAAAAGGCAAGTCCGGGGAAACCTGGGGAGCAGTTCCCTGTGAGCTGTGGCACTTCCGCATTGGCAGAGCACGCAGCAGCTGAGGAGAAGGTCACCGCCACCCACCTTCTGCTTCAGGAGAGTGAGGCAGGGGAGGAACATAGCAGGCAGGTGGAAAAACAGGAGGAGGCCATAGTGTTAAAGAAGTGTGTGAGTATTGTGGAGGTAGACCTTGAGACACAGGGCTTGTTGCAGAAGCAGGAAGGGGTGGGGCATCAGGAGAAATGCGAGCAGGCCCCAACCTCACCTACTCTGCAGTCAGCCCCTGCCCTCGCCTCTCCCATCGCACCCGCTCCCCAACTCGCCTCTGCCACCTTGCCTTCACCTCGGCTGCCAGTATCCTCAGAGAGGCCGCCATTGCCGGGTACCAGCCCCCTCCAGGGCTCCCTGGATGCGCTGGAGACCATTCAGTTTGAATTGAATGACCTTAATGCCCGAAGTGGCAGGGCATACTTCCGTATGAGGCGGAGCCTGGTACGGAACTGCAAGACTTACCTGGAACGTCGGAGTGCCCTCCTCTAAGCAATCGCAGGCTTCTGAGCAAAAGCTGTATCCTTTTCATGATGGCACCAGAGGACCTCTTAGAGGATGTGGGTGTGGGGATTGAACCTCGGGATATGTAGGAGGGTCGCATCCTAAAAGGAAACGACAGAGGTGCCCACGGTAAAATTCATTTCTACCTTATAGTTCCCTTAATCCTGGAACTACTGCTGTACCTCTTGCCCCAAAGTACCTTTTGATTGGGTATGTCCAACATTTCCAGGGACCAGATGCAGTGCCCACAGGTTGTCTAAGAATGGCCACACATCTATTGCTATCAGTCTAACTACAAGGGGGACAGTTGTTATCATCACATGTGCATGCTCTTCCTACTTGTCTTTTGTCAGTTTTGTGGCTACTCCAAACCAAAGTCACCGTGCAGATACTGTTCTCTCCATCCCCAGACCTTCAAGATATTACCAGAGGGATGAGTTTGGATAGCAGGCGAGATGCTGTAGGAGTTTCAAAGAGAGAATCCTTTTATGAACTGTCTGTGACTTAACTAGATCAGCGGACTCAATGTCCCTCCCCATTACCAGCCTCCTTACATCACACACCAGACACCCAGACACATGGAGGTATTTGCAATCCCTCTCCTGCCAAGAGCCCACACAGACATCCTTCCTCAGCCTACATAGAGCTGTGGATGAGAACATAGCCCACAGAACCACTGCACACTAGATGGCATATGATGAATGAACGTTAGGTTGGGGGAAATGTGTCTGGTATTGGCAAGAGGTCTAGCAGACTGCATGCTTGAAACACTTGCTGCTGACCTCTTGCTCCTGTCTAGTTCTTTTACTGGCTTGTCCCTCAAGGCTCCTTGACTAAAATCAGATTATGAATCACCCTCAGCTATCAACCATCATCAGTGAGAAAGACAAAGACATGCTCAGCTACCTGGTCAATGTGGAGGTTAGTCGGGGAAGGGCATGGGGAAGGACTCCTCCTTGGTGGCCCACAAGGCCACATCTTTCTAAATCGATTTTCATGCTCCCTCTCCATCACCTGGCAGGTTGAGGAGCTCATTAGTGTGCACAAATGCTGCAAGATCATGTTCTCATTTGGGAGAAACCGCTATTTCCGGAACAGAGAGATCACTAAGAAGTATGACATTAACAGCACTGGTGAGAGGTGGCACCCTGATAGTTGGATAGTATGAAGGGTTGATCACTGAGAAACATCCTCCACCACTTTAACCATCCTTGCCTTCCCGCTGTACAGGCTATAGTGCCACTCATTCCACACCAGTCTTGTGGTTCAGGGACTATGAACCTGTGCCCCACTGCAACAGAAACCACGACACCAGGATTGACTTCTTTGCTTGGATCTCAGAGCACAACTGCCCAGGATCAAACAGGATTGCACAGGTAACCATACCGAACGGTTGATGCGGTTTCTCCACTGTTGTGTGCAAGGAGTCTTAGTTCATACCTAACCAGTCTTTTCCTACACCAGGTGATCAGTGAGGACCTGTGGCTCAATCCCATGCAGTCAAGCCTGAAGGAAGATAGGAGGGAGAAAGTTTATAGAGAAGATCTCGGTAAGGTTTGATAGCATTTGTGACCGGGAGGAAAACTGTAGTGTCCTCAGAGTGGCTCAGTGGATACCAGCCTAACTGACTTACTGGCTTTGGAGTCTGGGTTGCCATGTCAAGTACTCTGGAGCAGGTTTGATCCCCAGGCCTCTGGAGAAACAGACTCTGGTGACTCTCAGTTTGTGGTATCATATACGCGGGGGTTCCTTAGTACGCAGGAACATTTTCACATGCAGAGAAAATCTCCTTTCCTTCTTTCCTGTATGTACTCTTCTCTCACTTAGGACGGAAACATACTCCAGTGTCACATCATGTTTCCCTGTCAATCAGGTGGTCAGAGAAAATAGTTTCAAATCAACATGTGCCAAGGGCTTGGTCAGAAGAGTACCTGTCTGCATATTCCATTCCGTTCATAACTGAGTATGACGGACTAGCAGAAGCAAAGGTGCCAATGCAACACCTTTAACTAGCAACCCATGCTTACCCTCCTCTACTTCTTCATGTAGTTTTCACCTCGCTCACTGCTATTCTGATCATGGGAATTTTTCTAGGCAGCATATTTGGCTATCAACAACCAGCACTCATTGTTAACACAGATTGTTAAAAGACATTACTAAAGCCTAGAGAATCAAAATTAATAAGAGCTCACATGTCATGGAAATTGATAGCTAACAAACCCTCCACATACACACTCACACACATGTACATAAACATGTATTCAAAATATCATTAAGTGTCTCTCCAAGACAGTAACTCTTAATTCTCTAACAGAGTGGCCTGTATTAACATTCTTTGACACAAAATGAAAAGATAACATTTTAAAGTAAGTTTAATTGCCTTTTATGTGATGTGATTGAGTGGTCCTATGGATTTCTGGAACTCATCTCTTCTTGGATTCTCGGCACTTTCGATGTGAACAAGACAGACCGTCACACTACGTCAAACAGCACACAGCCAGGAAGGCTCTTCATTCTTACCAAGGAAGATTCAACCTGACTCACAAGTACCTGTGAGCAAAGAAGGAAGGCTGTGTGTGGGTGGGTTTCAAAGAAGGAAGGTTATGAAGAGGTTCTGTATTATAAGTACCTTGTTCCCACTTTATCCTTTCAAGTAGTGAGTGGAATGTAACGCAACCACTTTCTGGATGTACAAAGAAGAACCTGCAATTCGTAGCTTGTTTCTTACTAATATTGTCTATTACCATGGTCAATTTTAACTCATAGTCCAACCCTACATTTTTGAATGTGTTTAAATAGTCTATTTTTCATAATTATTTTAATATACTACTGAATCTATTCAGATATTTTTTCGGTATATTCCTGAGGGGTATTGATACATACTTTTCGTGTATTTGTTAGTTTTTCTTTCATTGGTTTTTGGTGGGGGCTGTGTACCCTCGTGACAGCAGCTTGTCTGCTGATGAGTTTGTGGAGAGTGTCAACTGTTTTCCATGAGTGTTTGTTGATTATGCAGCCTCTGAAACATACATGGTACTTTATTATATCTTATTAATTTATGAGAAGTCATAATGAACTCCTTGGCTTTCAAATTGAGGATTTTTTTCCAATAGGAGAACATGTGTGTTTTAAAGAATGATACCATTCCATTGAATGCTTCAATTTTATCTTAATGCATTCTCACAGTAATGTGACAGGTGACTTTTAATGCTGTTCTTCTGCTGTCATCATTATTCCTTATTTTCATATCTACATACTCTTAAAATATTTCCTCCTTTGTTATATATTGGTCTTTCAAATGAGCAACGTTAAAAAAAATTGCATATCCCTCAGTAATTTGTTTCTTTTTAGTCTTTCATATTATTCTGTGAATAATATATTTTCTATTCTTAAAACAATATTGTCAAGAAGGAGTGACACGATTTCAACATCATCAGTTAAAAGGAAATGAAAGAACACATCCCTTTGAAATAAGACATCACATTGTATAGTATAAAGAAAAATGTTAGTCAGGATAGAGACATCCAGGATTCCTCATATTGCCCTTCAATGAATAGAATCTCTTAAAAGAGTGGAACTAAAATATTGAGCATCTCCATATATTTTGTGTACAATCAAACTTGCTGGCATGGAGACTAATCCACCCATAATAGTGCTATCGGACAATGTGGAATTTCTTTCTGTTTTGTGAAGGGGAGGCCCATCTTTTGCCACCAGAGTGTCATGGTTTGATTTCATTCAGTTAACACAATATGCTGCTATGTCACTTGAAAAACAGAAATGTAGAAGCTGATGTCACAAGAAACTCTAGAAATTGCTAGTGTAGAGTGGCTATGACCTGCTTAAAATGTCCTGATTGGGTCGGATAACCTATGTCCTCAAAGGAACAATTTTAGTCTTGGACACTGTATGATGATCTGGGCAACATTGGATAAATCTACCCAATGCAATGTTATTTGCTCTCCTGACTGATGCTTCCGTGTACACAGATCCTTGAGAACTTCATTCTCTATTCGGTTTATCCTACTCTTTATCAACTGATCAGGTTAGAAGGACTTAGCTTCTTCTGCTTTTGTACTGTTTCAGATCATATTGAACTGATAGTGAAGACTACCATTCCTCTGAACTCTGGTATTTGTGAACACCAGTCTCATTCCCACACCCCCACCCCAGTCATTTCTTTCATTCAAAGATTTTTAAAACAATATTTTGTAGAACTTTGGCAAGCAGCATTTTTCCCTTGTAGTGGCATAAAGTGTTCTCTTTTCCAATATCTCATCAGATGACAAGCCCATATAATAATTATCTTGGTAACCAAGATCCATTAACAAGAAAAGGCTAATATCAGAATTCCTTGTAATTTTTGCCTTCACCTGAATAAATCTCAATAAAACCCAAAAGCTTTGCAGCCATTCATTGGTGCAGCTACTGGCTTCTCATCTGCAGCATAAAAGCTACAGAGAGAGAGAGAGAGAGAGAGAGAGAGAGAGAGAGAGAGAGAGAGAGAGAGAGAGAGAGAGAGAGAGAGAAAGAGAGAGAGAAAGAATTCATGGAAACACTTTGTCCAAAGGATTGCTGGGCAACATGAGCACCAGCTCCACAGTCCTACGACCACCTGCCACCGGTCAGAGCTATGTCACCACTCATGACAGGGCACTGTGTGGTCTCTGTGTGTGGAGTCTAAAAGCTCTTCAAATTCATGCCACTTTGGCCATGCCGTCAGTGAACCTTTCCAATGGGGTAGAACTACCTCTATGGACTCACAGGACTGTCAGGATGCAGAGCGGCTCACCCTGGCGATGGCCTCCTCCATCACATCATGTGATGATCCTTTCTGAGTCAGGATGAGCAAAGGAGAACCGGTGCATCAGGTGGTGGTGACAGAGCGGAGTGCTGAAAGCACCGTTGATGTCCAGGAGAGCCAACCGTCATCCTGGAAGAACCACAGCCTGAATGCTCTCAGAGATCAGGGTGGTGAAACTGAGTCTCACTCACATTGCCCAGACTGTGAGGAGTTTCCAGGCCCTGAAGAAGGACATCATTCCTGTTAGAATGGAGGGGCAGCGACACTCAGGAAGGCCCTCAGGGACATGTACAGACACGTAGGTCGCAGCAGTGGGCTCTGGCTTAAGAACCAATGTGAGGTAACACAGGACCGGGCTGGTTTCCTTACGTCATGCAGAGGGTTGCTATGCGTTGGAACCAACTTGGCACCTAACAAGGAAAGAAACACACTTTCCATAAGCACAGAGCCTCGTCTTTCTCTCATAGAGGTGCTGGTGGTTTTGAACCCCTGACCTGTGTTTAGCAGTCCAACATGGAAACCCCACAACGCCAGGGCTACCTTTGATTTCATTTGTAGTTACAACATTTTGAGTAACTCCTAGGAAGCCCTTTTGATTTTTCTTCTGCTTTTCCATTAATGATGATTTTGTTCTCAAAGTCATCATTCATGTTGTTTGAGAAATCCACTCGCTACAGTGTTGGGACTGAAGCACGGTAGCATGTGACAAAATCACTGGTGACTAAGAAGCCAACAGTGGTGGTCCTAGCTGATTCAGAGAGATATTGTATTAAAAATCCTCACTCTTGCTGAGTGGAAGTGATGTGCTGATGATACACTGTGATTGAAAACATCACTCCAACCCAGTTAGGATGACAGCTCTGACCAGAGCACATGAGGAGGTTCAATGAGTGAACTTGCACAGACCGGTGAAGTCACACAACCTTGTGGGAGGAATGTGAGCACAAGCATGCTGGCCCTGTGAATCAATGTGTGTTGTGGTAAACAATGGCATGGGGATTTTTATAAAGCCATACATTTCAGCTGAAACACGGCCCACAGATTGGGTAGACACACAGTTGCTCTCAGCCCTCTGACAGTGTCACTTGGTAGGGTCTCCATCCCCTTCACAGGACCTAGGAGTGGGGTGGGCGGAGTCTTGTTTTGCCTTGTAGTTTTGCTGAACACACACACACTCTCTCTCTCTCTCTCTCTCTGTCACACACACATACACACACACACGCGCACACAAACACACACTGTCATCACAGTGAAAGTAAGCCTGCAGGCAGGACAATGTGGGCAAACAAGCCAGTAGGACACGTGAAATGGAGGGTGGTTTGTCACACTCAGGGCACTGGGCCTTGATACCAAAATAATGCCGCTGGCGAATTGATCACAGGAAACACAACAGTAAAAGAGGGATTTTATCCTATAATCATTCAAAAGCAAGAGGAAAGTTGAGCCACATTCTGTCTGGGACTCCTCCCTGGGGTGACTCTGCATCCCTCAGAGAGGCACAGGTTTCTCCTTGGCTGCCTGAGGATTGGGTGAACAACCTGAGGCTCCCCTTCTAGCCATTGCAGGTGTTCTCACCGTTGCTTAGCCTACTGCCCCCTTTTTGGAGACATATAGTATTCAGCACCCCCGGGCCCTTAAGGACATATCTATAATGCCCACTCTCTAGGACAGCAGTTCTCAACTTCCTCAAGCCTTGACCCTCCTATGGCGGTGACCCTAACCATAATATTATACTATTGCTACTTCATCATTGTCATTTGTTATTACTGTTATGAGTCATCATGTAAATATCTGATATGCAGGATGTCCTGTAATTGTTACAAATCGAATATAATTAGACATAATTAAAGCATAGTTATTCAACACAAAATATGTCTTTATATATTATGAAATATTTATGTTTTTTCAGATCGTCCTAGGTGACCCCTGTGTAAGGGTCATTCCACCCCTAAAGGGGTAGTGACCCACAGGATGAGAAACACTGTTGTAGATAAAGTGTTGATACCTGCTTTAGCAGCTCACTCCCACCCTCAAATGTTCCCGTGCCAGCCCACACCAAGGCTGGACTCACCCACTTGGCAACCCTAAGGAGCCTTTGGTGTGGGAAGCCCACAGGGAGGGTTCTGCTGTGTGTTCTGGGGTCACCGTGAGTTAGAGTTGAGTTTGGTGTGGGGGTGGTCTAGAACCCCCTGCACGCTGGGTAGCAGCCTAGTCGATCACCTGTGCCATGCTCTGGTCGATAAGTTGAATGAGAGCCTGTACAGGCACAGGTCATGTTTGATCTGTTGTACATTAGTTTGTTCTGAGTCAGAACTGGCTCAGTAGCATTTAGCAAAACCTTTAATTAAGCTATAATATGATACAATGGCCTGTTACACACAAAGAAATCTAGTGTATTATTTGTTCATGCTTCCTCAGTACCCTTCTCCAAACAACCAATAATACCCCTTAGGAAAGAAAAATATCAACACACTGTGGCAGAATCCCTAATCCTTGGTAAGAAATATTGGCCTAAGTGGTTAATAAAAAGCGGAAAAGTAAAACTGAGGGAATTTGTGAAGTATTTAGTGTCTTACAACTTGACCACAGAAATATGCATATAGATATGTATACATGCATATTTATATAGAGATGTATATTTTACACAGGTAAATTAAATTAAAATTGCCAAAAAGTGTAGTGAAATGTTTAGACAAATTTATTCTGAGTAAAGGGGTGGACCTGCGGCAGAAAAACAAGTACGTGTCACCCTCTCTGTTCCATTTGTGTAAATCCCTACTAGGGCTTTATATGTTTCATTCCCGGGTTGCTGGATGGGGGACATAATCACCAGGATGGCCTGCAAAGCAAATCAAAGTGGGGCATTTGCCCCTGGAAAGGTGTCAGAGAGGCCAGTGTGCCCACAATGTGCCTTTCAAAACCCGATGTAGTTGTGGTACAGCCTTACACCCGTTGTTCTCCTTCAGTTGTAAACTGTGGGTGTGTTTCTTTTTTAAGTAGGAGAACCACTGGCTGGAGAAACGCCCTCCTTAGCTCTTGCACATAAACTCACCAGTGAGGCACGATCTTCTGCTGTCGATTTACCTACACCTCCGTCCCATAGACAGGGTCAAAGAGCATGGCTGGACAGAAAAGGCTTGTTGGATTGCGTGCAACCACATTCTGTGTACCTAGAGACACCCACATTTCAGGCTACCGACATTCAGCAGGATCCTGTAGACCGCCAAAGTTGCCTGTCTTATGGAAGAACCAGAAAGATACATTTGCTGCCCAGCAGAAAGTGAATGAAGCAACACCCTAGATTATCTAGCAAACCTAAGAATCCCACAGCACACCCAGAGATGGCACCCAGTCAAGGGGGAAAAAAGGAGTATGACACCCTGTGCGTTGACCTGACCTTAGAACCCGTGGCTAATTGTTGTAGACTCAGAAACGCATATACCTGGTCTTCTAGGGCCTGAGGCCATCCCCAAATACCCTTTACACGCAGCCTTTGTTAGCCTGAAGCAGCTGAAATGATGGGAAGAGGACCTCCAGGTTGGCCTGGGTGGCTTCCCAGTTGTCCAGGGAGCTTCAGGGAAGGGATGGAGAGACTTCTCTTGGACACCGGACTGAAAAGGAGGCTTTGTGTTGCTTCAAATCTGAAAGGTACAAATGTGGGCATCTTTCAGGACAAGAGGAATCTAGGCCTGTGATAAGTTGGTGTACACAGGAGGTGCCCCAAAGTACCTTGTCCTGAGAAATGTACACAGGAGGGGGCACAGCACGTGCTTCCATGAAAAGTGTGGACTGCAAGGGGCAGTGCCAAATGAGCTAGGCACTCGCCTCTTTCCTCCACAGAGGCAAAGATTCTGCTGCGGCCCTGGAGACAGCGCCCTCTGCACCCCACGGCCCAGTGTTGCAGTGACTGTGGTGGATATGCATGCGGAAGGGCAGGGGAGAAGCGTTAGCCTTAGGAACCCAGCCCTGGCCTGACACCTCCAGATTAGTGCCTTTGGTCGTGATGCTTGTGGAACTAGGATAGTTTCTCACTCAAGATTCCATAATGAGGCTGCAAATCACTGCGCAGGCGCACTTTGCTCTGCAACCAGGCGCTTCTGGAAGGAGGGAGGAGACCAGGGTTCTTCCCTGCAACTGCCAGTGAGGCCTCGGTTGTGAGTTCCACCGCTTTGGCTTCTGCGCAGACAACCTTCCCATGGCGAGGGAAGCAGGATCTGGGGAAGGCCTTTTGGCCGCCATAGGTTGTGAGGAAGCAGGCGTGGCAGTTGGCTCTTTGGAAAAGGCAAGTCCGGGGAACCCTGGGGAGCAGTTCCCTGTGAGCTGTGGCACTTCCGCATTGGCAGAGCACGCAGCAGCTGAGGAGAAGGTCACCGCCACCCACCTTCTGCTTCAGGAGAGTGAGGCAGGGGAGGAACATAGCAGGCAGGTGGAAAAACAGGAGGAGGCCGTAGTGTTAAAGAAGGGTGTGAGTATTGTGGAGGTAGACCTTGAGACACAGGGCTTGTTGCAGAAGCAGGAGGGGGTGGGGCATCAGGAGAAATGCGAGCAGGCCCCAACCTCACCTACTCTGCAGTCAGCCCCTGTCCCCGCCTCCCCCATCGCACCCGCTCCCCAACTCGCCTCTGCCACCTCGCCTGAACCTCGGCTGCCACTATCCTCAGAGGCCGCCATTGCCGGGTACCAGCCCCCTCCAGGCTCCCTGGATGTGCTGGAGACCATTCAGTTTGAGTTGAATGACCTTAATGCCCGATGTGGCAGGGCATACTTCCGTATGAGGCGGAGCCTGGTACGGAACTGCAAGACTTACCTGGAACGTCGGAGTGCCCTCCTCCAAGCAATCCCAGGCTTCTGGGCAAAACCTGTATGCTTTTCATGATGGCACCAGAGGACCTCTTAGGGGATGTGGGTGTGGGGATTGAACCTCGGGATATGTAGGAGGGTAGCATCCTAAAAGGACACGACAGAGGTGCCCAGGGTAAAATTCATTTCTACCTTATAGTTCCCTTCATCCTGGGGCTGCTGCTGTACCTCTTGACCCAAAGTACCTTTTGATTGGGTATGTCCAACATTTCCAGGGACCAGATGCAGTGCCCACAGGTTGTCTAAGCATGGCCACACATCTATTGCTATCAGTCTAACTACAAGGGGGACAGTTGTTATCCTCACATGTGCATCCTCTTCCTACTTTTCTTTTGTCAGTTTTGTGGCTACTCCAAACCAAAGTCACCGTGCAGATACTGTTCTCTCCATCCCCAGACCTTCAAGATATTACCTGAGGGATGAGTTTGGATAGCAGGCGAGATGCTGTAGGAGTTTCAAAGAGAGAATCCTTTTATGAACTGTCTGTGACTTAACTAGATCAGCGGACTCAATGTCCCACCCCATTACCACCCTCCTTACATCACACACCAGACACCCAGACACATGGAGGTATTTGAAATCCCTCTCCTGCCAAGAGCCCACACAGACATCCTTCCTCAGCCTACATAGAGCTGTGGATGAGAACATAGCCCACAGAACCACTGCACACTAGATGGCATATGATGAATGAACGTTAGGTTGGGGGCAAATATGTCTGCTACTGTCAAGAGGTCTGGCAGACTGCATGCTTGAAACACTTGCTGCTGACCTCTTGCTCCTGTCTAGTTCTTTTACTGGCTTTTCCCTCAAGGCTCCTTGACTAAAATCAGATTATGAATCACCCTCAGCTATCGACCATCATCAGTGAGAAAGACAAAGACATGCTCAGCTACCTGGTCAATGTGGAGGTTAGTCGGGGAAGGGCATGGGGAAGGACTCCTCCTTGGTGGCCCACAAGGCCACATCTTTCTATATCGATTTTCATGCTCCCTCTCCATCACCTGGCTAGTTGAGGAGCTCATTAGTGTGCACAAATGCTGCAAGATCATGTTCTCATTTGGGAGAAACCCCTATTTCCGGCACAGAGAGATCACTAAGAAGTATGACATTAACAGCAGAGGTGAGAGGTGGCACCCTGATAGATGGATATTTTGAAGGGTTGACCACTGAGAAACATCCTCCACCACTTTAACCATCCTTGCCTTCCGGCTGTACAGGCTATAGTGCCACTCACTCCACCCCAGTCTTGTGGTTCAGGGACTATGAACCTGTGCCCCACTGCAACAGAAACCACGACACCAGGATTGACTACTTTTCTTGGATCTCAGAGCACAACTGCCCAGGATCAAACAGGATTGCACAGGTAACCGTACCAAACGGTTGGTGCGGTTTCTCCACTGTTGTTTGCAAGGAGTCTTAGTTCATACCTAACCAGTCTTTTCCTACACCAGGTGATCAGTGAGGACCTGTGGCTCAATCCCATGCAGTCAAGCCTGAAGGAAGATAGGAGGGAGAAAGTTTATAGAGAAGATCTCGGTAAGGTTTGATAGCATTTGTGACCGGGAGGAAAACTGTAGTGTCCTCAGAGTGGCTCAGTGGAATACCAGCCTAACTGACTTACTGGCTTTGGAGTCTGGGTGGCCATGTTAAGTACTCTGGAGCAGGTTTGATCCCCATGCCTCTGGAGAAACAGACTCTGGTGACTCTCAGTTTGTGGTATCTTATAGGCAGGGGTTCCTTGGTATGCAGGAACATTTTCACATGCAGAGAAAATCTCCTTTCCTTCCTTCCTGTATGTACTCTTCTCTCACTTAGGATGGAAACATACTCCAGTGTCACATCATGTTTCCCTGTCAATAAGGTGGTCAGAGAAAATAGTTTCAAATCAACATGTGCCCAGGGCTTGGTCAGAAGAGTACCTGTCTGCGTATTCCATTCCGTTCATAACTGAGTATGACAGCCTGACAGAAGCAAAGGTGCCAATGCAACACCTTTAACTAGAAACCCATGCTTACCCTCCTCTACTTCTTCATGTAGTTTTCACCTCCCTCACTGCTATTCTGATCATGGGAATTTTTCTAGGCAGCATATTTGGCTATCAACAACCAGCACTCATTGTTAACACAGATTGTTAAAAGACAGTACTAAAGCCTAGAGAATCAAAATTAATAAGAGCTCACGTGTCATGGAAATTGATAGCTAACAAACCCTCCACATACACACTCACACACATGTACATAAACATGCATTCAAAATATCATTAAGTGTCTCTCCAAGACAGTAACTCTTAATTCTCTAGCAGAGTGGCAGGTATTTACAGTCTTTGAAACCAAATGAAAAGATAACATTGCAAAGTAAGTTTAATTGCTTTTTATGTGATGTGACTGAGTGGTCCCATGGATTTCTGGAACTCATCTCTTCTAGGATACTCGGCACTTTCGATGTGAACAAGACAGACCGTCAAACTATGTCGAACAGCACATAGCCAGGAAGGCTCTTCATTCTTACCAAGGAAGATTCAACCTGACTCACAAGGACCTGTGAGGAAAGAAGGAAGGTTGTGTGTGGATGGGTTTCAAAGAAGGAAGGTTATGAAGACGTTCTGTTTTATAAGTACCTTGTTCCCAGTTTATCCTTTCAAGTAGTGAGTGGAATATAACCGAACCACTTTCTTGATGTACAAAGAAGAACCTGCAATTCGTAGCTTGTTTCTTACTAATATTGTCTATTACCATGGTCAATTTTAACTCATAGTCCACCCCTACATTTTTGAATGTGTTTAAATAGTCTATTTTTCAAAATTATTTTAATATACTACTGAATCTATTCAGATATTTTTTCGGTATATTCCTGAGGGGTATTGATACATACTTTTCGTGTTTTTGTTAGTTTTTCTTTCATTGGTTTTTGGTGGGGGCTGTGTACCCTCGTGACAGCAGCTTGTCTGCTGATGAGTTTGTGGAGACTGTCAACTCTTTTCCACGAGTGTTTGTTGATTATGCAGCCTCTGAAACAAACATGGTACTTTATTATATCTTATTAATCCATGAGAAGTCAAAATGAACTCCTTGGCCTTCAGATTGAGGATTATTTCCAATAGGAGAACATGCGTGTTTCAAAGAATGATACCATTACATTGAATGCTTCAATTTTATCTTAATGCATTCTCACAGCAATGTGACAGGTGACTTTTAATGCTGTTCTTCTGCTGTCATCATTATTCCTTATTTTCATATTACATACTCTTAAAATATTTCCTCCTTTGTTATATATTGGCCATTCAAGTGAGCAACATTAAAAAAATTGTATATCCCTCAGTAATTTGTTTCTGTTTAGTCTTTCATATTATTCTGTGAATGATATATTTTTTTATTCGTAAAACAATATTCTCAAGAAGGAGTGACAAGATTTCAACATCATCAGTTAAAAAAGAATGAAAGAACACATCCCTTTGAAATAAGACATCACAGTGTATAGTATAAAGAAAAATGTTAGTCGGGATAGAGACATCCAGGATTCCTCATATTGCCCTTCAATGAATAGAATCTCTTAAAACAGTGGAACTAAAATATTGAGCATCTCCATATATTTTGTGTACAATTAAACTTGCTGGCATGGAGACTAATCCAACCATAATAGTGCTATCGGACAGTGTGGAAATTGTTTCTGTTTTGTGGAGGGGAGGCCCATCTTTTGCCACTAGAGTGTCATGGTTTGATTTCATTCAGTTAACACAATATGCTGCTATGTCACTTGAAAAACAGAAAGGTAGAAGCTGATGTCACAAGAAAATCTAGAAATTGCTAGTGTAGAGTGGCTATGACCTGCTTAAAATGTCCTGATTGGGTCGGATAACCTATGTCCTCAAAGGAACAATCTTAGTCTAGGACACTGTATAATGATCTAGGCAGCACTCGGTAAATCTACCCAATGCAATGTTATTTGATCTCCTGACTGATGCTTCCATGTACACAAATCCTTGAGAACTTCATTCTCTATTCGGTTTATCCTACTGTTTATCAACTGATCAGGTTAGAAGGACTTAGCTTCTTCTGCTTTTGTACTGTTTCAGATCATATTGAACTGATAGTTAAGACTACCATTCCTCTGAACTCTGGTATTTGTGAACACCAGTCTCATTCCCACACCCACCCCAGTAATTTCTTTTATTCAAAGATTTTTAAAACAATATTTTGTAGAACTTTGGCAAGCAGCATTTCTCCCTTGTAGTGGCATAAAGTGTTCTCTTTTCCAATATCTCATCAGATGACAAGCCCATATAATAATTATCTTGGTAACCAAGATCCAAGAGACAAGAAAAGGCTAATAAAAGAATTCCTTGTAATTTTTGCCTTCACCTGAATAAATCTCAATAAAACCCAAAATCTTTGCAGCCATTCATTGATGCAGCTACTGGCTTCTCATCTGTAGCATAAAAGCTAGAGAGAGAGAGAGAGAGAGAGAGAGAGAGAGAGAGAGAGAGAGAGAGAGAGAGAGAGAATTCATGGAAACACTTTGTCCAAAGGATTGCTGGGCAACATGAGCACCAGCTCCACAGTCCTACGACCACCTGCCACCGGTCAGAGCTATGTCACCACTCATGAAAGGGCACTGTGTGGTCTCTGTGTGTGGAGTCTAAAAGCTCTTCAAATTCATGCCACTTTGGCCATGCCGTCAGTGAACCTTTCCAATGGGGTAGAACTACCTCCATGGCCTCACAGGACTGTCAGGATGCAGAGCGGCTCACCCTGGCGATGGCCTCCTCCATCACATCATGTGATGATTCTTTCTGAGTCAGGAAGAGTAAAGGAGAACCGGTGCAGCAGGTGGTGGTGACAGAGCGGAGTGCTGAAAGCACCGTTGATGTCCAGGAGAGCCAACCGTCATCCTGGAAGAACCACAGCCTGAATGCTCCTCAGAGATGAGGGTGGTGAAACTGAGTCTCACTCACATTGGCCAGACTGTGAGGAGTTTCCAGGCCCTGAAGAAGGACATCATTCCTGTTAGAATGGAGGGGCAGCGACACTGAGGAAGGCCCTCCGGGACATGTACAGACACGTAGGCCGCAGCAGTGGGCTCTGGCTTAAGAACCGATGTGAGGTATCATAGGACCGGGCTGGTTTCCTTACGTCATGCAGAGGGTTGCTATGCGTTGGAACCAACTTGGCACCTAACTAGAAAAGGAACACACTTTCCATAAGCACAGAGCCTCGTCTTTCTCTCATAGAGGTGCTGGTGGTTTTGAACCCCTGACCCTGTGTTTAGCAGTCCAACATGGAAACCCCACAACGCCAGGGCTCCCTTTGATTTCATTTGTAGTTACAACATTTTGAGTAACTCCTAGGAAGCCCTTTTGATTTTTCTTCTGCTTTTCCATTAATGATGATTTTGTTCTCAAAGACATCATTCATGTTGTTTGAGAAGTCCACTCGCTACAGTGTTGGGACTGAAGCACGGTAGCATGTGACAAAATCACTGGAGACAGAGAAGCCAACAGTGGGTGGTACTAGCTGATTCACAGAGACATTGTATTAAAAATCCTCACTCTTGCTGAGTGGAAGTGATGTGCTGATGATACACTGTGATTGAAAGCATCACTCCAACCCAGTATGGATGACAGGTATGACTTGAGCACATGAGGAGCTTCAGTGAGTGAACTTGCATAGACCGGTGATGTCACACAACACTGTGGGAGGAATGTGGGCACATGCATGCTGGCCCTGTGAATCAATGTGTGTTGTGGTAAACAATGGCATGGGGATTTTTATAAAGCCATACATTTCAGCTGAAACAAGGCCCACAGGTTGGATAGACACACAGTTGCTGTCAGCCGTCTGACAGTGTCACTTGGTGGGGTCTCCATCCCCTTCACAGGACCTGGGAGTGGGGTGGGCGGAGTCTTGTTTTGCCTTGTAGTTTTGCTGAACACACACACACTCTCTCTCTCTCTCTGTCACACACACACACACACGCACACAAACACACACTGTCATCACAGTGAAAGTAAGCCTGCAGGCAGGACAATGTGGGCAAACAAGCCAGTAGGACACGTGAAATGGAGGGTGGTTTGTCACACTCAGGGCACTGGGACTTGATACCAAAATAATGCCGCTGGCAAATTGATCACAGGAAACACAACAGTAAAAGAGGGATTTTATCCTATAATCGTTCAAAAGCAAGAGGAAAGGAGAGCCACATTCTGTCTGGGAATCCTCCCTGGGGTTACTCTGCATCCCTGAGAGAGACACAGGTTTCTCCTTGGCTGCCTGGGGATTGGGTGAACAGCCTGAGGCTCCCCTTCTAGCCTTTGCAGGTGTTCTCACAGTTGCTTAGCCTACTGCCCCCTTTTTGGAGACATAAATTATTCAGCACCCCCGGGCCCTTGAGGACATTTCTATTAATGACCCCTTTCTAGGACAGCAGTTCTCAAACTTCCTCAGGCCTTCACCCTCCTATAGTGGTGACCCTAACCATAATATTATATTATTGCTACTTCATCATTGTTATTTGTTATTACTGTTATGAATCATCATGTAAATATCTGATATGCAGGATGTCCTGTAATTGTTACAAATCGAATATAATTAGACATAATTAAAGCATTGTTATTCAACACAAAATATGTCATTATATATTATGAAATATTTATGTTTTTTCAGATCGTCCTATGTGACCCCTGTGTAAGGGTCATTCCACCCCTAAAGGGGTAGTGACCCACAGGATAAGAAACACTGTTTTAGATAAAGTGTTGATACCTGCTTTAGCAGCTCACTCCTACCCTCAAATGTTCCCGTGCCAGCCCACACCCAGGCTGGACTCACCCACTTTGGCAAACCTAAGGAGCCTTTGGTGTGGGAAACCCACAGGGAGGGTTCTGCTGTGTGCTCTGTGGTCACCGTGAGTTAGAGTTGAGTTGCTGTGGGGGTGGTCTAGAACCCCCTGCATGCTGGATAGCAGGCTAGTCCATCACCTGTGCCACGCTCTGGTCGATAATTTGAAGAGAGCCTGTACAGGCACAGGTCATGTTTGATCTGTTGTACATAAGTTTGTTCTGAGTCAGAACTGGCTCAGTAGCATTTAGCAAAACCTTTAATTAAGCTACAATATATACAATGGCCTGTTACACACATAGAAATCTAGTGTATTATTTGTTCATGCTTCCTCAGTACCCTTCTCCAAACAACCAATAATACCCCTTAGGGAAAGAAAAATATCAACACACTGTGGCAGAATCCCTAATCCTTGGTAAGAAATATTGGCCTAAGTGGTTAATAAAAAGCGGAAAAATAAACTGAGGGAATTTGTGAAGTATTTAGTGTCTTACAACTTGACCACAGAAATATGCATATAGATATGTATACATGCATATTTATATAGAGATGTATATTTTACACAGGTAAATTAAATTAAAATTGCCAAAAAGTGTAGTGAAATGTTTCGACAAATTTATTATGAGTAAAGGGGTGGACCTGTGGCAGAAACACAAGTATGTGTCACCCTCTCGGTTTCATTTGTGTAAATCCCTACTAGGGCTTTATATGTTTCATTCCCGGGTTGCTGGATGGGGGACATAATCACCAGGATGGCCTGCAAAGCAAATCAAAGTGGGGCATTTGCCCCTGGAAAGGTTTCAGAGAGGCCTGTGTGGCCACAATGTGCCTTTCAAAACCCGATGGAGTTGTGGTACTGCCTTACACCCGTTGTTCTCCTTCAGTTGTAAACTGTGGGTGTGTTTCTTTTCTCTTTTATGTAGGAGGACCATTGGCTGGAGAAATGCCCTCCTTAGCTCTGCCCATAAACTCACCAGTGAGGCACGATCATCTGCTGTCGCTTTACCTACACCTCCGTCCCATAACAGGGTCAAAGAGCATGGCTGGACAGAAAAGGCTTGTTGGATTGCGTGCAACCACATTCTGTGTACCTAGAGACACCCACATTTCAGGCTACCGACATTCAGCAGGATCCTGTAGACCGCCAAAGTTGCCTGTCTTATGGAAGAACCAGAAAGATACATTTGCTGCCCAGCAGAAAGTGAATGAAGCAACACCCTAGATTATCTAGCAAACCTAAGAATCCCACAGCACACCCAGAGATGGCACCCAGTCAAGGGGGAAAAAAAGGAGTATGACACCCTGTGCGTTGACCTGACCTTAGAACCCGTGGCTAATTGTTGTAGACTCAGAAACGCATATACCTGGTCTTCTAGGGCCTGAGCTCGTCCCCAAATACCCTTTACACGCAGCCTTTGTTAGCCTGAAGCAGCTGAAATGATGGGAAGAGGACATCCAGGTTGGCCTGGGTGGCTTCCCAGTTGTCCAGGGAGCTTCAGGGAAGGGATGGAGAGACTTCTCTTGGACACCGGACTGAAAAGGAGGCTTTGTGTTGCTTCAAATCTGAAAGGTACAAATGTGGGCATCTTTCAGGACAAGAGGAATCTAGGCCTGTGATAAGTTGGTGTACACCGGAGGTGCCCCAAAGTACCTTGTCCTGAGATATGAACACAGGAGGGGGCACAGCACGTGCTTCCATGAAAAGTGTGGACTGCAAGGGGCAGTGCCAAATGAGCTAGGCACTCGCCTCTTTCCTCCACAGGGGCAAAGATTCTGCTGCGGCCCTGGAAACAGCGCCCTCTGCACCCCACGGCCCAATGTTGCAGTGACTGTGGTAGATATGCATGCGGAAGGGCAGGGGAGAAGGGTTAGCCTTAGGAATCCAGCCCTGGCCTGACGCCATCCGGATTAGTGCCTTTGGCCCTGATTCTTGTGGAATTAGGATAGTTTCTCACTCAAGATTCATAATGAGGCTGCAAATCTCTGCGCAGGCGCACTTTGCTCTGCAACCAGGCACTTCTGGAAGGAGGGAGGAGACCAGGGTTCTTCCCTGCAACTGCCAGTGAGGCCTCGGTTGTGAGTTCCACCGCTTTGGCTTCTGCGCAGACAACCTTCCCATGGCGAGGGAAGCAGGATCTGGGGAAGGCCTTTGGGCCGCCATAGGTTGTGAGGAAGCAGGCGTGGCAGTTGGCTCTTTGGAAAAGGCAAGTCCGGGGAACCCTGGGGAGCAGTTCCCTGTGAGCTGTGGCACTTCCGCATTGGCAGAGCACATAGCAGCTGAGGAGAAGGTCACCGCCACCCACCTTCTGCTTCAGGAGAGTGAGGCAGGGGAGGA